>NW_025544677.1:305019-905019 GCF_011800055.1 Colletotrichum gloeosporioides
CATTTGCCCGCCCCAGGCTGCTGGTCCTTTTTTTTTTTTTCCCTTCTCGATCGTGAATAGCGGCACCTTTGGGACCCCTCCCCCCCTCCATCGAGTCTACTTAAGCTTCTCCTTTCTTTTGTTCTTTATTCTCTCCACGTCTCCTTCTCCTCGGTATATCCCACACCCGTCATCTCTCGCGACTCGTCGTACCTCTCCCACCAGCGAACACGAAGAAGAAAAGAAAGACAAGCCCGTCTCCAAATCTGCAGCATTCCAGTCCTACCCCGCAGCCACCCGGACAGACAAGAAAAAAAACCACCAAAAACCCAGACAAACACCGCCAACATGGTAGAGAAGCTCTACGTCACGTACAACGATGTCCGTTCCGCCCCTGCCTGTCTCTCTCCGTGTCTCTCTGTCCGCACGAGAACACACCGTGCTCCCCTAACCCTCCCCATCCGATGGCACCCTCGACCAAACACAATCTCCTAACACCTCTCAACCAGGTCCACAAGCTCTGCCAGGAGTCCGCGACCGAGATCCTCGAAAAGTTCCAGCCGCAGCTGATGATCGCCATCGGCGGCGGCGGCTTCATCCCCGCACGCATCCTGCGCTCCTTCCTCAAGCAGCCCGGCAGCCCCAACATCCCCATCCAGGCCATCGGCCTCTCCCTCTACGAGACCCTCCCCGAGACCCTCGGCGGCGTCGCCACCCCCGACGGCGCCCCCGAGGTCCCCGGCACAAAGGTCACCCGCACCCAGTGGCTCGACCTCAGCGCCCTCGGCGAGATGGAGAACCTCATCGGCAAGCGCATCCTCATCGTCGACGAGGTCGACGACACCCGCACCACCCTCGAGTACGCCGTCAAGGAGCTCGAGAAGGACGTCGAGGCCGCGCGCCAGCGCATGGGCGGCAAGGGCGAGAAGACCCAGTTTGGCATCTTTGTCCTGCACGTATGTTTATTGTCTCTTTGATTTCCCCCTGGTCTTTGTTTGCCAAGCAGGAGAGGTGCTGACTGATCGTTGCAGAACAAGGACAAGAAGAAGAAGGGCGTCCTGCCCGAGGACATGATGGCCTCCGGCCAATACTTCGTCGCCCGCACCGTCAAGGACATCTGGATCAACTACCCCTGGGAGGCCATCGACATTGACGAGCACGACCGCCTCGGCGCCGGCCAGCCCAAATAGACGAGACGAGGGAGGCTTGGCCATGCATATATACATAAAAACGAGCGACGCGAGAACGTGATTACGAGGGCGCTGGGAGGGGATTAGACTGAGGGGGCCGGGGTGCTACGGCCCGTAAAAAGGATACCAAGGGGCATACCGTCGAGTTGCCTGAGCATACATACCAAATGACATTTCAAAGTTTTACATGCCGGATCGTCTGTGAATCTGGTCCAGCGCCTGTTGTCGGGTGGGTCTGTATCTTTGGGCGGGTCGAGTACGGGGGCCAGGATGAACATGGCGAAGGCGGCTATCATGAATTCTCGGCTTGGCTGCAACCCATTCGGTTTCTTCCAGATCTCAACGACAGGACTGCATGGTAAGGCAGGAGACGACAGCCGGCCGACATCCCGGTCGAGATTCGAATATGCAAAGATCGAAGCTGACGTTTGGTTTTAAGCAAGAGATGCCTCGGCTAGTCCAGCATCTCGCATCCCACCTGCTCCAGTGCTATCGCCAGTTCTGTCAGCTCTACTTGACTGAAAGCCATTTTCTTCCTGCTCACGCCTGAGGTACCCAACGCCGGTCGAGGCGCTGACAAGACTGGTCGAATTCGGTCAGCCCTTCTTCAGCAGCACCCACTCCGTTGAGCTTCCGTCTTTTGGCGTCTGCAGTAAAGAGCTGGTCAATTATGACTTCAAGAGGCGTCCTGAAGCATCCCTATACCGCCATTCGTGATGGTCGGACTGAACGTCTCGCCCCGCGGATGCATCCGGCGCCGTGGAATCAGCCCTACCATTGTCCAACGACACTCATGGCGGTATATGTAAGCGGCGACGACACTCCTGTTGCTTCCATGTACCTTGCAAGCACAACCTGTCTCCTTCTTCGACACCCTCCAACCGCGTCAATGCGCGTCTGTCGAGGATCGCGCATGTCAGCCCATATCCAGGGGCTTGAAACAATCCACGAAGCCAGCCTTGCTGTTTCAAAAGGAACCATCCATCAGACGACGACGTTCAATCCAGGCCGCCAAAGCACGGGTATAAATCTCGGATAAAGCGAACACTCAAGTCAAAAACCTCTTCGCCGTGAAGAGAAATCCGCCATAATTGCCTGTCTTCACTCATACATCTCCGACATGCCTCCCCCGCGCCGAAAGAAGCACTCCCCGGAAGGCCCCACTCTTCCCCGAACATCCCGGGCACCATCCGGCCAACACCCCCGGCCCTCCCGCTCTTTCCCAAAATCACGTCTACAACCGCTCCCACCGCCGCCAATACCACACAAGGACGGCATCCACATTTCAGGCAGCGTCAACCTCAAAATAAACCAGACCTTGTCCATCGCCATGATGACAACGCCCGTCATACCGCTGCCGCTATCCACCCTGCTGGGCGTGACCCTGGCGGCGGCCACTGACGCTGTTCCCAAGGTAGATACCAAGTCTGGCAAGTGAGCCGGAGAAACTCCCGAACGATTGGTGCAACGTGTGGCGGCTCTTGTGGGATGGCACGAGATGGCTTGGGCTTGGTGCGTGCCGCGGCCCATGCCTGAACTTTCCGGAGTTCGGACCGAGCCGTGGAGGTTGCGACGGCCGGTTGTGGGCCGAGGAAGCGAGTCCGTCTGGTGAAAACGGTATAGGGATGTAATCTTTTGGGTCGCGTTTGGAGAGCGGGCTGGGTCGAGAACGGATGGAGGAAGATCGTCCGGTGCAGGGTCCGGTGCTTAGAGGGAGAAGATGCGCAGGATGTGTATAATATCTGCGCTCGTATTATTTTGGCAGTCTGGCTGGCTGGGTCAATGATAAACAGGTGATCAACTAAGCCGTCGTCGACACAAGCAAACCCTCGACATCGCGAATGGCTCCAACATCTGACTGCCCAAACGAGGCCAAGAATCTCAGTAGCATTAGATCGACGTATCAAGCGCATAAAAGCGCCACAAGTCCTGTTTTCCCTCAAATTCTGAACGCCAAAGAGGCTGACACAGGGTATTGTCTATGCACCAGTCAACTCCCGAACCCAAATATCACACACACACACACACACACACACACACACACACACACACACATACAACCTCCCCCACCCCAAAGACAGAGAGGGCTCTTACTCAATAATGGCCATCTCCGACGGACCGCCCTGGAACCACCCCATCTGGTACATCGCCATCCCGAACCCGCTCGCCTGGCTGACCGTCAGGCACTTGTCCAGCACCCACAGTTTCGTGTCCTTATCCGCCAGCGCCGACTTCAGCACCGCGATCATCGGCCAGAACATGCACCACGCCTGGAACCCCATGCCCTGCGCCTTGCACACGCTCTCGCGCCCGTCGAACCCGAAAATCACCCGGATCTGCTCGCACACCTGCTCCATCGCCGTCAGCCCGTGCGGCAGGTCCACCAGCGCGCGCAGCTGCTCGCGCGTCGGCTCGCCGAGCGCGATCAGCAGCGACAGGATCTGCTCGACCATGTGGAGCCGCACGGTGAGGTACAGCCCCTTGGCGATCGCGTTGGAAGCGGGCGAGTCGCGCCGCAGCAGCCCGTTGAAGGTGTTCACGCCGGGGTCGGGCAGGCCCGCGGCCGGGGGCGATTGGCGCGGGGCGGGGGCGGCGACGCGGTAGTTTGCCGCGGCTTCGAGGTCGCGGATGATTTCGATGCCCTCTTTGAAGACTGCCGTGACTCTGTCGACGGAGGCGTCGTGGATGGATGGAGAGGATGTGGTCTTGAGCACGGTGAACTTGTAGTCGATGGCGCGGGCGATGAGAGCCTCGACGACGCCGCCTTGCCTCTGCGCCCACGTGGCTTGTGTCAAGCCCGTCAGTATTGGCGACCGGCCATCTTGGCCGATGAAGATTTCGAGAATCTAGTATCAGTTTCAGCGGCGTGGTCAGGAAGAAGTCAGATGTGGAATGCTTACCCCCAACTGAGCGATGAATGCCAACGAGGCTTTGTCCAGCCACGTCGCGATCCCCTGCTCGGCTCTGTACCTGAGCAGCGCCAACGACCCGCGGCAGTGTGATGCTATCTTTGACGGAGTCTTATCCGGTATAATCGCCTGAACCCCGTTAGCCAACCTTCTCTCTCACTCTCACTTGTATCTCCATCTCACCTCAAAGAGGCCTAAAGTGAGTAAAGCCACCACAACAGAATCCTCCTTCGCCTTCTGCGGATCCCTCAACGCCGCACTAAGCTTCATCATCGCCCTCCCATAATGCTGCTTCGCCTGCGCCATCATGCCCGCCTGGCACAGCTGCAGCGACGAGCTCGCCAGCGCCGTCGCCTTCACCGCCTCCTCGAACACGCCCGGCGAGTTCACCGGCGGCTTCAGATCAAATAACAAATCGAAGAAGCCCACCTCGTTGCCGGACGTGTAGTTCGACTGGAAGTGCCGCATCGAGTAGATCTCCGAGTCGTACTGCACCGCGCGCGGCATCACCGTGACCCGGCGGATGAGCTCCTCCTCCTCGGACGAGTCGCTGCGCTGGCTCTCGGGCGAGCTCCCCTCCCCGAGGCCGCCGGGGCTGATGAACGTGGGGGCGTCGCCGCGCTCCTTGAGGCGCTTGGCGACGCGGACCTGGACCTGGTGCGCCGCGGAGGCATTCTGCTGGCGGTGGACGACCGTCCACGGGTCCGCGTAGCCTGGACACTGCCGGCCTAGGGATATGCAGCGGTTGCAGAAGGGCTTTTGCAGATCGCACTGAGACGGAGTCAGGTCAATTCGGACAGAACAAGGTGATTGGTGCAGCAGACCTTGACTTTCCTCGCCTTGCAGGCGAAGCAGCTCGCCGACGGCCGGCACCCCATGATGCGGCGCAGCGCTCCGGAGGCACACCCCGATACGTACGTTCAGTCCCTTCAGTGCCCGACCGCCAGCCCCACGTCAGCTAAGCTAGGTCGGCGCGCGATAGCTTCGGGGGCCTGGAATGAGCGCGGAGGACATAAGGGAGCCAAGCGGGGTGAGGCTTCGGGGTGATGCGGTCTCGATGAAGAGATTAGTCGCCGTCCTGGAACGAGGACGGCATTCACTTTCTAAACTGTCGTCGGGCAAGACGGTTAATGAGCGACGTTTTCGATTCGTAAGAAGGGAGCTTGTGCACCCGGTGGGCTGGGCTCACTACGTCGTCCTAGGCGTAGCGCAGGGGATTAAACCTTCCCGCTACCTTAGAGACGCTACTACGCCAGCTATGATGAGGTAATGGGCGCGTCGCAAACGGCGTATGGTTAGGGGGGTGAGGGGATGCTTAAGGTGCTCGTAGCGAGTCATTGTCGCATTCGCAGGCCTTTCAGAGGTTCTCCTGCGACAACGACGACTCGTGTCTCATCACCGCCATAGCGCCGAAACTCTAAAACCAAAGACAACATGGAAGAGCTGCCCTAGTGTGGGCAGTCTTGCTGCTCTAACGGCGGGACCTGGGAAGCTCTTCCATATGCCTGTGAAGTCCAAATAAGCTTTTGCTGACCTTGGAGGAGAGCTCCCTTCTCCCCATGCAAGGGTGAGCGTGGGAGTGCATCGTGGGCATGGCCTGCCTCCCATCTGATGAGACGAGCGGTGAGACATTGCGAGAACAGGCAACTCTAGCCTCTGCTTTCTGGAAGCTAGTTTTCTAAGCAAGGTTTTGCAGTACGGAAATCCCGAAATTATATGGTCAATTGGGCTGTATATTAGACTTTTACGGACCGACAATCTGGAGAGTGGCTGAATTTGAGGTTCAGACATTGCATACTTGGGATGGAAACCACTTGCTTGGCAATCTGGAAGCGTATGTGCGATAAGACAACGTCTGTGGTCTCCCGAGGCAAGTGATGAATACCTAGTAGCGCCGTAGCCCGATTAGTGATACTCAGTTTTGGTTGCGAAACTTTGGAGTTGGCCGAGGATATGGGATACCGGCCGCGTTGACTCACTTGGCTTGAGACATTGCACAGTCTATTTCACGTCTCCGGAAACTTCAATTGAAGCCTTGGGTTTCGCTTTTTGGTACGATTCACCTGCACCTGGGCCAATAAGCATTGCCTTGGAAGTACTAAGAACAAGTAAGACAAGTTTGGCATGGATGCTTGACTTATTTGTATTTCAAAGTTTGAGATAAGTCTCATCCCGTTGACCAACGGCTCGCTTCCCTGCCAGACCGTAAGCAGCACGACTTACACCCCTACTTCAAAAGCAACCGAGACTGATATTATTCCTACGATCGTTGTAAGCATGTACTAAAAGACAGTATTGCCTAGGCCTTCTGGCGCCAGTTGCTGGAAGCCAGAGACCTAAGTGGCTGGTCTGTCTTGTTGCTCGATGAGTTCGGCGTGCTGGAACCCATCCTCTTCCACGACGACCTGTCAGGTTCCGACCTCTTCTCAGTCCTGGATACAGGCCAGGAAGGCTGGTTGCTATTCGCCGAAGACTGTGAGGACATGGTAGGCCAGTCGTCCTTCGATTCCCTCGGGGCTGGGCGAGTCCATCCCGTGCTCGACTGCTCGTCTTTTGGCCTGTCACTCTGAGGAGTAGGTCTCCCTCTCCATGAGGAGTCTTCTTTCTGCAGCCTCGACGGCTCCCGGATCCTCACTGGAATTCGTTGGGCGACGCTGACCTGCAGGGCACCTCCTGCGTATTCCTTGCCATTCAACGCCTTAATTACCGCCGCTGCTTCCTCGACCGTTTCGAAGTCGACGAAGCAATAGTGGTGGTTTCCGGGCTTGGAGCGAGTTTCCATATGGGGTGTGACTCGTTTTCCTATCTCTTTTCTGTTATTGGATACTATATTAGTAAACGGTCGTGGCATTCGTCACCCCTCGGGCGTAGAACGGAGACTTACGGAGTGAAACCAGCCAGGAGATCCTGCATCTCCTGCTGGGCATGTTGCTGATCAATCATCCTCGTCAGCCCGCCGATATACAGCCGCCTGCCATCGCCATCTGTGCCAACGACTTTATCAAAGTGGCCCATAGCCTCATATGGGCTGTCCCCAGTCCCTTCAGCCCCAGGTTCCTGCTGGCCTGTCCAATTACCCCATCGCTTATCATTCGGCTCCGCTTCCCTCCCCCAGACCCTCTGCCGCTGCTTCTTCGGCTCGCAAGGCCCGACCTTGACTGGACGGCCGCGGATGTCGACGCACAGGGAAGCAAGGGCCCGTTCGGCGTCGGCACGCTCGACGAAATCGACGAAGCAGTAGCCCGGGTTCCTCCCATTCACAGGGTCGACTGAGATGACGATCTTCTCAAAGTTGCCAAAGTCGTTGTCCCTCAGCATGTCTTCGATCTCGACCGGCCGGACGACGTAGAGCAGGTTGCCGAGGTAGATGCGGCGGCCCTCGAGGAGCGCTGCGGGCTGCTCGCGGGATCCCATGATGGGGAGAGCGCGAGATCGCTGCGTGAAGTGGCGGCAGGCCGTTTTGTTGGAAGAGGTTGCAAACGCTCCGCAGATGGGCTGGACCTAGAAATTCAGATCAATGCGGGGGAGCTGCAACGATGCGGCAGTGGGGTAGATTGCCCTAACTAGCTCATCCCGGCAAATTTGCGGCCGAGCAGCTTGCTTTTTCGAGACGGGATACTCAAAGCTTGGCTGAGTTGCAAGCTTGGGACGAATTGCGTGCCGAGAGCGTGTTTGAAATGTTGTGTTTGCTGTAGTAGTACAGGACTCTCACGACCGTGGACACTGGTGTGCGTCAGAGGACTGCAATTTCTTTCAACATAACCCTTGAGATCTATTCCTTCCAGCAGTAAACACCAGTGATAGAGATCGATCCTGGTCTACCCAAACTATGCTTGTAAGAGCCCGTACATGACCTGATATGAACCAACCAAAACATTCTGCATGACATTATCATAACCTCGTGGGCCAAACGCCACCTTTCTCCCAGTATCTTGTTCACATAATGAAGACAGGCTGCCGATTACCAATGAGCTCACTCTTGGATACCTGAACATCCTTCTTGTCGAAATCATGAAGCGTCAACCAGCAGATCATTCTGAAAACCAAAGTATACCAGACTGTGAGCCGTTGCATCTCAATCTGCATCTTCACCGTGTCTCCCCAATCTCTTCGGACCACCATGCCCCGAGATGACCACGTCTTTCTGTGCACGAGACCTGGTGACGGGAGCCCGTTTTGATGCTTTGCCGTGGGGAATGTAGGCTGGTGAACCTGGATCCGAGGCGATGGCATGGGCGAGACATCAGCATCGCTATCCCCGTTTTCTGCGCGTACGGGTGACTTTCTGCGCAGCTTCGAGATGTTGTGGATCTCCCTGGTGACTTCCTCTTGATCTCCTCCTGTTGTAGAGCCAACTTTTGTCGAGCCAATAACTCGCCAAAGGATTTGATCAAAGTAAATCTCCATGAAACGCTGCTCCCTCATTTCGAGAGGTACGCCTAGTAGATCGCCGAATGAGATGTCATCCGATGCTGGCTTGCTTCCATTGGCGCCTTTGCCGTCTTTGGCGTTCTTGTCCTGGCCAGGACCGTTGATAGCCTTGAGAACAACCTGCAAGTGTCGACGGAGAACATCCAAGACTATAGCCTGATTTCGCTTGTCGATGAGTTCATCCAGAGACTCGATCGTCTCATGTAACTTCGTCATCCGGGTGTGGCTGAGGGCGGCGTCGGTACGGAAGTCTTGCTTGAGAGACTCTGCCTTTTCGAGCATCGAGCGAATCTGCTTGACTTCTTCGTGAATCAGATCATCAGACTGCTCATCGTCTTCCGTCAGCAGCGAGATCGTGTCTTGGATGCTGTCCAGGTCTCGACCAATGAGCTCGGAAAATGCGCTGAGAAGTCGGACAAGCGAAACTGATTCCCTATCCCAAGGGAAAATCGTCGGGTTGGGCAAGAAGCGGAAGCATCTTCCTTTGATGTGCAAAACTCGAGCAATCATTCCGACAAGCTCGAAGGTCACTGGGTGATTCTATTAGCTAGAGTTACACTTGGGAAGTGGCGTGCGTACCGGGAAAGATGTGCCTGTGCTTCTTCTTGTCTTTGTAGTAGAGAATCGTTTCAACATTGCAGCCGATCTGCGTGAGCGTCTCGGCGATTTCACTCTCGCTGCCCAACTCCAGTATCTCAACCTTCACGTTGTCTTTCCCGGACGATGTCTTCAACGGATCTTGCCACTCCACATCTTCAGCCTCATCCTTCTTCGCTCGAAAAAGAGTAGGGACTCGGCCAAAGCATAGCTCCTTGACCTCTGATGTCGGTATCAGTCGCCGTTCGCCGAAAGTTGTTCTGCCTGTCTTCTCAAAGACGAAGACGATGCCGAAGTCGGCTATGCGAGAGCCGGTCAAGATGTAGCCGTTACCTTCGGCGCGATACTTGTTATCGTCACGGTCGAAAACCTTCCAGTAAATTCCAAGGACGGAAGCAAGCTCGACTATATGAGAAATGGTCGTGATTGCGTACGGCTTTTTGATCGCCGGGTTTGTGTCAAAGCTCCTCTTCTTCGCCATGATCTTGACTGTAAGGGTCACAGGTGGCGGTTTCGTTCCCACGGGCATGAACTTTTGGCCCGATTCCTTCTCCCGCTCCTCCGCCTCCCAGTCTCGCGAGTCCTTCTCCATTCGTTCAATTGCATTCAGTAGGTATACCCATGTTGCAAGCTCATTATTGACTGTGTGGACGCTCTCAAGGTCGTTCTTGGGAGACAGCTTGTCGTAGTCGACACGGGTCTGCTTGCAACTATCCAGGGTGCCCTCCGCATGCCACGCCGCGCCTTCTCCTGGGTTTCTCTCGTTCCCGGGAGGGGCCAGAAAAATTATGGGCGCTTCGAACTCGATCTCAAGGCGCAGCTGCCTCCACCTGAATTTGCTTTTGCTGTTTTTGGACCACTTGCCCATCACTCGCTCATCACAGTTGGGGAGGCCGCGTGCTGTTGCGAACACTGCTTGCGCGAATTGAAGAGTCGCCGCAAAGAGGGCGACGATAGCAATCACGAGCGCCGCAATGGCCACCGAGACATCCTCTCCGGCCATTCTGATCTGACGGAAGCGGGCAAAAGCTGTTTCGGGTCGACGGGCCGGCGCGTGGGCTTGGGAACGTGTATCTCCGCTTGCTCCAGCGATCGGATCGGCGCGGTAAAGTGGAGCTCTCCCACTCACTCGGTGATCTTACCGTCGGTCGGTATGCCGGTGGGAGACTACTGCTCTCACGGCCTTGGGAGCTTCAACACGGTGATTAAATGAGAGTGGCCTTCAAGAAATCGTGGCCGATTTGAGAAGGGAGGGGAAATTCGTCCGTCGCAACGGCGAGGCTCTGGGGAATCCTGCCTTTATGGCAGTCCAACGGCCCGCACCGCCTGAAAGAGAGTCGCGACTGCAGCTGAGCTTCGCTAATGCAGGACCCCTGGCGATGCGCCCCGAATGGCTTGAATCAGGCGCTTTTTTGCAGTTGTGAACCATTGCTGCGGCTCAAAGAAGTCAGAGCCTGCTTCAAACCTCAAAAGAAGGGAGGGCCCAACTGGCTGCCTGCTTTCCAGGGCCGTGTTTGAGCAACCAATAAGTGCCGGATTGCTGGCCCTCCACGTCATGATGTCTTACTTGGTGGGAGACACGGAGGATATCTTGGGTGCTCAAAAGAAGAGCTGCGCCAGCGCATGCAACTTGCCGCGTAAACCCCAAAACAGGCTGTGCCAGAGCCTCATGGAACGCTTTTCTCGGCCTCCGCCAGTTGGGCATTTCTCTGATCATTGCAATGAGGCCGGCTAAATCGGCATCATATCAGCCAGTAGCGCGCTGAGCTGAACCAACGTGACAGCGGCAGCGTCTGTGCAGAAATTCTATCAAGAAAGTCTCAATCAAATCTTCACAGTGAAAGAAAGATTTCTATCATCCGTTTGAGACCTAATCGTGATAACATAGCCACAGCTGGTTAAGCCACATTACCTCAATGGGGCCACCCACCTGCAAGACTCTGAGATCAGAATTGACGACTATCATCAACCCCTATTCAATCTTTCATCATTGCGAATGTTTGGAACCATCTTCTTTGCATTCAGAAGCAATAACAACTGCCATATTGCCAATGTCTAATGAGGATAAAGCCCCTGAATACCGGTGATTGAAGGTTGCATCTTGATTGCTCCCGTCTTAAGGCCAAGGGTTCACCTTGGAGTCGTGTTCGTCTGATAATGCCGATCCCGTGTCGTCTGTGCGCTGGATTGCGGGAGGATCGGGGCCTTAATATCGGGAGCTAACCAGCTACTCCATGGTAGGATTTCGGACGTCTACCGAGCCTAAAAAACTCAAGCGCGATTTTTCTGTCTTTCTTTCGTAGCGAATTACTCAATAATCAAATGCTGCAAAAATGAAGAAAACTTGGGTCGTAATGCCGTTATATTATTCTACTCTATGAAATTTGCTCATTACTTCTTCAAGATGCCGTGTTGGCTCGAATGATTGGATGCATTCTCCACATCATCCGGGAGATTCTCATATCGTCCATTTATACGGTGGTCTCCATCTTGCCGAAATTCTGAAACGATGACCTCTTTTGTTTGCATGATTCCCTCCATGGGACCCATTTTGCGCCTTGTGGAGTTCATCGCGAACGACTCCTCAGGTCCCTGGGCTCGCACAGTCGATCGATGAACCGTCGATGCGTGGGTGCCGCCGCCGTAGTAGTGAAGACCTGATGGATTGGTTGATTTTCCTGACGACTTCTTCTGCCTCCTCTTGTTCCACATGCCGTAGATCGTCGGGGCGTTGACGACGATTGCCGCGGTGAGCAGCTCGGTGCTGGCCCATGTCGTGCGGTTGGTTTGGAGGTCCTTGTTGTTGATGTTGATCGGCAGACGGATGACGGTGATGGCGATGATGAAAATTCCAAGAGTGAACAGGGCGTAAAGTTGGATTTTTCGCTGCCAAGGAGTCTTGAGGGAGACGACCAATGGGATCGGGAGGACGAGAAGCATGAAGTCGGTCACAATGTTAAGAACTCCAACGACGACAAGTTGAAGCTGGGCCTTGGAACATGATCCTGCAAGGGCGAGTTGTCAGTCGTAATGTTCTCTTGACAATCCTCAAATATGACTAGTCACATACCAGGGTCAGGCAGAACCTGCCAGTAAAGGTGAAAGGGATTGCATTCGCTGAAGGTTGTCACCTGGCAGGCGACGTAGGTGCCGAAGAAAATGAGGGAAAAGGACCAAATGGTAATCTTCTCATATCGCAAGTTGAGAATGAGACGACGGTAGACGTCCAACAAGACAAGTTTCTGCAACCAAAGACTTGAGTCGGGTTAGTATATCGATCGCAACTCTAAAAACCTTCCTGACTCGATTGCGTGCAGAAGAGGGCATACAAGCGAGGACGCAACATGGGTTGTTGCAGTGCACCAGGGGGTTATCAAAGGGGAGAACTGACTAAGAGTTGTAAAAAACCCGGTTGACGAGAGACAGTTTGCTGCCGATCTCCCGTCTGTAGATCTCTTCGTCTGTAAAGTCGTGCGAGTCTCGATATTTCGGTGTCACGTTGTTCGTCCCCCAGGTCAACACCACATGAATGAGGCCAAGTCGAGTCAGTGCGCAGACGCAGGCGGCGATAGTGAGATAGTCGCCCAGGTTGTATTCCTGCCTGGCTATCTTCCTCCAGACTAGCCTGGCGAACATGACCGCCAAGGCCAGGCAGCTGAAGAGCCAATGGATGAGGAGCGTCGGGTCATCCATGGCCGGCGAAGTTCCGAAGGGGGCACTCGCACAGCGACGTGGGACGAAGGAAAGGTCAAGAGAGAAAGAGACGACGAAAAAAGGGTCCTTCGAGAGCAGTGCAGACGGGGCAGTTCATGAACCATTATTATCCTCTTTGCCTCACCTACACTAAGACATAGGGGCCCTGCTTAGTCCCAACCGTACGTCTCCTCATCCCGGCGCCTTGCGAAAGGGCATCATACCATTCCGAGAAACTCTTGCGGCGTGACCAGTTTCCAGACCTTGCGAAGAGGCCGACCCAGATGAAAGGATCAGGGCTTGAGACCTCCGTTCTTCAACCCCAACTTTCCCTGCGCCTTCGGATGCACGTCGGCTGCAGACTCCCCCATCCCAGGACAGATGTGTGATTGCGATCCACCGTGGGGCTCTGTCCGAGGGGAGGTCTTTAGACTTCTAGAAGCCGAGGTGACCGGACTGGTTGTTACGGACTTACAAGAGGTAACGTAAGATCCAGGGATCATCTTTCTTTTTTCTTGTGCCGCAGCACCGCATGCAACATCGCTTGCGGAGAGGATTTAAGCGTACCGAAGACGATTCGAGTGTGGAGCGGATTTCTTGATTCTTCAACAACAACCGGCATGAACAGGCAGCCTTCGCTTAGATCTTGTTCTTCAGCGACCGGAACCGGACAGATCCTTTTCTTCTTTTTGCCGACGGAGTTGAAAGACACAAAATACGATATCAGAATCTGCCCCCCCGTGGCGGGCGTGCGTGCGTGCGCGTACCTTGCAGGGATATGGATGCATCGGAGGAGCAAACGTCCACTAGGAAAAGACGGGGATGGCCTGACGGTTGATCTGGGCACTAGCAAAAGCTAGCGGTAGATACAGCCACAGCCGTCTTGCCGTTCTGAAAAGCCGGTAAGACAGTCGGTCTTGGCCACCACTTGGAGTCGAGCAGGTTGATTTCTTGATTCTCCATTGAATTTTGGACCCGATCAACCGATTGTCCACGGCCGATGTGGGAAGATGTGGGAAATGGATCAAGATCATCATAATCACCACTCTTCGACCCGCCATAAGATCACCAAGCTCCCCCACCAAAATTGCAAGTCATTGCTTTTCTCTCTTCGAGCACATAAGTTCCCTCTTCGGCACTTGTTCCTTTGACAGAAGTTAGCCCCCAAACCCGAGCTTCTCGTTGCGTCTGACAGCCGCCCAAGAAAGCGATCCCGAAGCAGTTTTTCTCTCCTCTTTCCTCTGCGCACGGAGATTAATGCTCGGACATGATCCGCATCCAGCCCTCTAGTGAAGGTTAATATCCATGGTTGTTCGACGATGCTACCGCGGCCCCGTTCTATATGAGACCCTCGCGTGTGTTGAGGCCCTGGTCCCTGTCGGCGAACTGACTCGTGCCCGGACAACACCACTTTAATATGGGCAGGCCAACTTCTTCAATGGATGGAAATTAGGCAGTGCTGAATAACCCCCAACTATCCCCTATTGTCAATTGAACCCCCCCGAGTTCCGCCGTATATCGTACGCCGTGAAGTTGCCCAGTCTCCATCCCACGATCGGGAAGTGGCCGCGTGGCGTCTCGGTCCATCGGGCGAGTGCCGCTATCCAGACTTACAGACCGAATCGAAGCCTTGGAGGCGGTGGCGTCCCGCTAAGCTCACCGGCAAGCCATGTCTCAACGTCGTATTACCTCATTCCTTGGCCGCTCCATCAGCCCTATCATTGAAATCACTCGAAGGATGGGACCCTTATGCTAGACTAGCGGAGCTCGCGGCAAGGTGATTTTCGTTCAATTAAAAAGAATGAGTTGCCACCCTTCCGTCGCGTGGACGGAAACTTTGTTGATCCCCTGCCCAACCACTGTCGCTCTTTTTCTCAGTCACTCTCCGTTGGTTCGGTTCTCCCTTCCCCCTTCCACTCCTTTTGTTCCAAAGGGTCTCCCATCTAGTCAATCGCTAGCCCCCCGTGTCTCATTTGGTATCAAGGTGACACACGCCGACGCAGCACAATATGCAGTTCCTCAAGCTAGCTTCTGTGGCCGCCGCTCTGCTGGGCCAGGCCTCCGCGTTCCCCCAACGCGGCGGACCGCCAGGCTTCCCGGGACAAGGCGCGCCGCCTACGCCGGATGAGGGATGCGTTGATTCGGAGGTCCCCTACATTCGTTCTTACTTCTACGTCGGAGGCGGTTACGTCGACGATGGCTCCGGCGGCCACATCTTCCGTGACCAGATGTACGTTGAGAAGTTGCTCCCTACCTTTGGCGTCACCCAAGAGACGCCGATCGTCCTGATCCACGGACAGGCCCAAACGGGTACCGTAAGTGCACTGCAGATCCCCATGAGGCCCTCTTCGGAAGGTCACAATCTTTCTCGGCCGAGCCTTGAACCTTACTGATATTGTCCCCAGAACTTCCTCAACAAGCCCGATGGCGGCCGTGGCTGGGCTTCTCACTTTGTGAGACAGGGCTTCGAGGTCTACATCGTCGACCAGACGTTCCGTGGCCGCTCCGCCTGGATGCCCGCCTACGGCGCAACCAAGCCCTCGACCTACTCCGCTGAGATCATCCAGCAGCGCTTCACCGCCGTCAAGGACTACATGCTCTGGGCCCAAGCTGCCAACCACACCCAGTGGCCCGGTACCGGCACCATGGGCGACCCGATCTTCGATGCCTTCTACAGCTCCAACGTCGAGTTCGTCAACAACGCCACGTACCAGCAGAAGACCGTCCAGGACGCGGGTGCCGCCCTGCTCGACAAGATCGGCCGCCCCGCCGTCGTTCTCGGTCACAGCCAGGGTGGTATCATGCCCATCATCATCGCCGACGCCCGTCCCGAGCTCACCAAGGCCCTCATCCTCCTCGAGCCCACGGGCCCTCCCTTCCAGGAGGCCATCTTCAGCACCAAGGCCGGCCGTCCCTATGGCTTGACCGACATCCCCATCACCTACTCCCCCGAGGTCACCGACCCTACCACCGACCTCGTCCAGGCAACCTACGCCGCCAAGGGCGAGAACTACGTCCAGTGCGTCCTGCAGGCTGAGGAGCCCGCGCCCCGCCAGCTCGTCAACCTCGCCAGCAAGCCCATCCTCCTGGTCACCTCCGAGGCCTCCTACCACGCGCCCTACGACCACTGCACCGTGGAGTTCCTGCAGCAGGCCGGATGCAGCAAGACCGAGCACCTCGAGCTCGGCGAGGCTGGCATCCACGGCAACGGACACATGTTCTTCATGGAGAAGAACAGCTACGAGATCCAAAAGGTCCTGCGGGACTGGATCCTGGCGTTGTAAGGGCGGTCATAGCGGTGTGTGGGGAGAGAAATGCGTGCCCACGTGTGCAAATATGTCAATGCTAGTCGAGCGGATACCCATAGATGATGACAATCGTAATCTGGTAATGATGTGCGCCCTCCCAACACCTGTCCTAACTTGAAGTGGTGATATTGGCCCATGCGTCTTGTGTTATTGGGGGCGATCAAAGTATGCGATGCGATCTTCCAACAACTTCCCGAACTTGAAGCATGCTCGTGGCACTGATGATCGAATCGCAGACGGCGTTTAAGAGAAAGGACACCCCGGCTAGCGAGCACGACTCATTCAGGATCGGCGCCTAATTCCAGCATGACTATATCACCGCTGCAAGTCATTTAGTAGCCGTGATATCGCCTTGCGTTGTATCTTTGACGTCTTTTGTGGGCCTTCACGTGTGCCTCACTCATCATCCTGGCCGGCAGAAGGTAAGGCGGACGGCTGGACGGCCCTCGTGTACTCATCGCAACGTCCGTGTCCTGGTCCCAAGAACGAATTGGATGGGGACTGGCAGAACAGCCTCGGCTCACGCCCGCCCATATCGTCATGGCAGCGGAGAAACCAACGAAGAAAGAAAGCTTGTCCTTGCAAAGACCCAAAAGTCGCGATGATTTGAAGGCTAGTGTGGGCTTAGTCTTCCGGAAACCTGGCTGATGGCACACTATATCAAACTGACCATCGCGATAAGATCTTCCGTTTCGCAAACGGTGAACTCGGATTTCTTTGATCAGTGAATCGAACCGCCTTTTTAATCTGTTCTTTTGCCGAACTCCCGGGCCTCATCGGACACCGCCTAGTTAAATTGCCGTGGAGCGGCGACGGGGTAGTCCCGGAAAAGTGGGGAACACCCGGGTCACACGGGGTTCAGGCTCGGGGGTTCCGAATGTGAAGCGAAATTCACATTATATCCTCAAAACTTCTCTGACGAAGTTCCACAACAGTTTGGACACCATAAAAATAAAGGTTCAGTAGTTTCTTTGAGGTAGCCGCCGCCGTAATCCAATTCCTCCAGCGAGACTTCATCCGGAGAGCCACGCATCTAGCCTGTTCTGTCTAAGAACACCACCATTGGTTGGTACATCGGCAGTATCTCAACTCTTTACGCCATGGTAAATGTCACTGAAGCTGAGCTGCCTAATTCTCTCACAAGACTCTTTCATGCCTCCCCATTCATTTATCCATCCGGAAAGCACTCGCCGGCAAATCGATAATTCTCTGGGAATAAAGTACGGCCGTCGGGCTTTTCTTTTTGATCTGTTTCTGCTCTCTTTCGTATGTAGCGGCTTCCTTCTCGTTGTCTTCTCTGTTTCCAAGAGACTCATCATCGCGCACTCTGCGCAACAAAATACGGAACATTCCCTCCCTCAAGCAACACCACAACATCGGAAGCTCTGGCATGATGTGGACACTAGTCTGATACAAACTCTTCCCCGCGCTCTTCACTGGCTTGCCTACACTTGATCTCACCAAATCGGCAAGGACTGCAATACGACCTGCACCGCCTATTTGCCTTATATGTTGTCAGTGTGCCAAATTGTCAAAATTGTGCTCTCCTAATCTGTTTTGAGAGCCCTTGTCTTGAATGAAGTTGCTCGGTGGCGGACTCGTCTTCATTCCAAATCCAGGTCTTCTGAAGGCCTGTTAGGTCGAAGATACGGAGAATGGCACGCTCCGTCCCGCTCATTGATGGGTTTTTTTCTTTTTTTTTTTTTTTTTTTTTTTTTTTTGGGGGAATAGTTAAATACTTTCCCCCGGTCATATAGGAAGCCCCCCCAAACCGGGNATTGGTATGTGCTGCAAACCAGGTTCATTTCTGCCTCATAACAGATGTTGACCCAGGCCAGGAACTCCGCCCTGAAGTTTAAGACCCATGAGAGTCTACCCCCCTTTCTTCCCTTCTAACTTTTCTTCTTCGCAGTTTGCCGCCTGGAGGCGCACCTTGTTGACCCATGAGAGTCTACTTCGTGTTTGTCTCAGCAACCTGACAAACCAACACTGGACACCACTCTTTTTGCTTCCTATAGTCTTCTAGAATCTCAAGAATGCTCTGAAAGCCTCTTTCCTCGGCGATATCCAAAGGCGTACGCCCTTGAAGGTCTGCACAATTCACGTCCACCTGTTCTGTCTCCAATAAAAGTTTCACAATGTCTGTATACCCATACCACACCGCATGGTGGAGAGACGTCCTACCATCAGCATCTTTAGTATGAACATCGCCCCGGCCTGTCTGAAGGAGAATTTTGACGATTTGCAGTTGGCCTAGGCTAGCTGCTACGAGCAATCCGACAGACACCAGCTCGTCAACATTAGCGTTTCCTTCATGTTTTCTTACTAGCATTTGCACGATCTCCAAATGCCCATTCTCGATTGCAGCAAGAAGTGTGTCCAGTGCCAGGAGATTCCCAGTGCATTTGCGAAGCAACGGCGGAACCATTTCGGTCTGCCCTTTCTCAATGGCTAGAATAGCAGGCGTTTTGAAATCGTTGAACTGATGATCGGAATCGACTTCTCTCGAGTATAACAAAGCCTCGACGACTTTCGAATGCCCCTTCGTCACTGCGAGGAATAGTGGGCTTTCCCGCCAATTTCCTGCTGAATTGACATCAACTGCGACAAATTGTAGTAGGAATTTGACAACGCCCTCGTGTCCCTCGTAAGATGCGAGTGCAAGAGGCGTTCTCCCTGATGAAGATTTGTGATTGATGTTTGCTTTGCCAGTGCTCATCAAGAGGATGACCATTTGTAAGTCGCCTCGTTCAGCTGCTAGTGCAAGGGGCGTTTTGTTTGCTGAGTCTTCTGAATCGATGGCGATAGAAGCCCTATCAAGCAGCAACTTGACGACCTCTGCGTTTCCATTGCTTACTGCGTGAGCCAGTGCTGTTCTTCCGCCAGTTCCTTTCATATTGATGTCAGGGTCGCTCATGTCGAGGAATATCTTCACGATATCAGACCTTCCATACCGTGCTGCTAGTATGAAAGGGGTATCCCCGCTTCCACGAATGTTGTCCCATAGGATAGACAAAACGTGTTGAAGTATGCGCCTGCTTCCCAAACCGGCAGGGGGTATTGATGTCCAGACATACTGAAGGCTCAAGCAACTTCTTGAATTGACCTTAGCCTTTCTGGTCATTAGAAGTTGTCTGACTGAGGCTTCATGGCCGTGTGCTGCTGCAAAAGCGAGAGGTGTCCAACCTCTGTGACAGCTTGAGTCCACGTCAGCCTTCTTCGACTCAACCAGATGTCTGACAACAGACTCGTGACCCCATTCAGCAGCAAGAGACAAGGGAGTCTGGCCTTTCTGATCCACCGAGTTGACATCAACTTTGCCTCGGCGGAACTTTTCCTTTGGAGAAAGATTGGTAACGGTATTGACTAGCACCCGAACAACATTCGAATGTCCGTTGCGAGCTGCCCATGCTAGAGCTGAGCGACCGTACTTATTGTCCTTGATGTTCAGTTGTATGTGTTCCTTCTGGATAAGCTTGGACACCATCTCCTCAAGTCCAAAGTACGATACCAATATGAGTGTTGTAAAGCTTGACGGGTCAATTTGCCGACCCTCGGGCAAGAGCGTGTTGTACGCTGTGACCCAAGGCAAACATCCAACCCAATCAACATTGCAAAGGTCCGCAATGAGATTTTCAATGTCCCAATCAACCATTACTGTTGCATTCCTGCAATGGAGGGTCCAATACTCTACTGAGTATGCCAGAAAGCTGTACTTCACCCAGTTCTCATCACACATGCAGTTTGAAGGAACATGCAAGTGAAGTGGAAATGGCGAGTTGGTCATCCCCATGAAATGCAAGTATTTTGCACACACACCAGTGAGAACTCGATTCGACTCAAGCGGGTCGAATGAGGCTTTCCAGATGAAACGCTCGGGATGCAGATCATCAGAATGCGAGCCTTGTAGGAATTCTTTCGCTGTCTGATGGATCAAGTAGACTTTCGAGTCAATGACAGTGACAAAAAGGCCACAAAGTACTCTGATCGCGTCGCGAGATCTCATTGCCGGCTCAGTTCGTAAGTCTTGCGGCGCGCATCCACATGAGATAGCGAATGCCACCGCTAATTCTTGCAATGTCAACGGCCTCTCAGCCCCAACGACAATGTGAAGAAGAATCCTAGCTTTGTGAGAATCAGTACTCCTGCGCAAAGTTCTCTCATAAGCCTCGTCAACCGTAGGGGGAATATCTCCTACTACCTGACGGATTGCACTGGAAGATATGCCCAGAGTCATCTCTATAACATCGCATACCAGATAGACCCAAAGGTACGTCCGATTTGGCATGCTCGTAAGTTCGTCATACAAGAGTTCTTCTTCCGCTTGATTCAAGCTGAATTTCATGCCCAGTTCGAAGACTCTACCCCTGATGACAAGATTGATTTCTTGTGCAATTTTGTCAACTTGCTCCTCGTCTTCGCCGTGTAGATGTATAGTTGGAGCAAGACTCTCGAGACTCTGCAAACCCCGTGAAATTTGACCATCCATGCGACTGGTAAGAAGGAACTTCAGTGCCTTGGGCCGTTCAGGATTTTTGAAAAGAAGGCACAATGCAGCGACTATTTGGGTTCGCTCGTACTCCTCACATTCATCGACTGCATCTAGGATGCAAGTGATATTGCCAGATTTGCCGTATGATACGGAGATCAGAATGTCCCAGAGATGCTGAAACGACTGGGCAAGCTTGAAGCCAATCATTTCGAAGTCATTGAGCATCTTATCAGAGACAAGAAACGGCTTCTCCATGAATATTTGGTGCAGAATAGCACACATGGCGCCTGAAACACTCTTCTGGTCTTGGAAGTCGTCCTTGAAAAAGAAGTAGCATATGGTATGCGAAGGTGACCCTGGAAGGACGTTGTCAACCAAGTGCCTTGCCAAAACTGATTTTCCACAGCCAGGATCAGCAGAAACCCAAAGCAGCCCTGAAGATCGTTCTGTTTGCCATTCTTGAAAACTTCGGTGTCCAATGAACCACTCGCATGTTCCAGGTGCTCGCATTGGATTTCTGTCCTTGCTTGCCTGATAAAAGCAGGTGTTTTCAGAAAGGGTGCGGATAAGCCGGTTCACCTTGGCCTCCCTGGTTTCTGCTCAAGCCAAAATATTAGCTTGTGGTCAACGAAGCAGGATTTTTGTGATTAACATAGGGATTTCTGTTCGTAATACTTCTACTACCGAGGAGAATTTCTGAATCCTGCACTCATCGACAACAATATAGGGTCTGATCTCCTAACAAATTTCCTCCTGTGCATTCTCTTCTGATAATTTCCCCAAGCTTATAGTCTCTCGTGTCTTTCGTGAATATGAAGTGCCAAAATACAAATGCTGATACACCAAAAAAGACGAGTATTGCAGACTACCCTCACTGACCTGGAGCTGCGCCAAAGTATGCGTTTCCCTGAATCATGTGCCCAGTTCCGTGGCCATGCCAGGTCGTAGAAGTGTTGTTGTTACCGATCTGGTTGTGCTGGGACCCAGTTCCATCATAATTGATGGTCACGGTTTCTCCCTGTCGCAAGAGCTCGTCTGGAGCGGATGGCTCAATGATTTTGAGTCCTTCTACAGCCAGCCCCAATTCTTGAAGCTGCTGCGACGTTGCAAGCTTCATCGTCTGGTCGCTTGCCAGGATTTGGACATTTTCGATGATCTTTTTCATCAAGTCCTCCACACGACCTTTCTTCCCCTTGCACTTGATCATTTTGACGTATCGGTTCAGGTCCCATTTCGAATCCTCACTTGCAAGCCCTTCCAGTATATCCTTGAGCATCTCGGCCTCTCCCTTGCACGATGTGACAACTGGCGTGATTGCGTCAATTGTTGTTCTCGGTGCTTGCCCTGCGTTCGTCTTCACGTGCTCCAGTATTTGTAACACGAGCGGTATTCTCTGAGAAACTTCCTGGAAGGCCTTTGGAAGTCCGGCCATGTCCTTGATCGTCGCATATGCCTTGTTCGCAGCCTCGAGAAGGCCTATGACACCGCCAATCAGGCCGATCACAGCTTCGACGCCAGACATAGTGGATTATAGTGGACTTATTTTGTGGATAAGGAGAGTCCTGGTGTTCAAAACATGTTAGAAGACAGTCTGATAACTAATAGAAATGAGAATGGGTAGTATGAGTCAATACCGGATAGCGGGTCAAGTTCTTCTAAGAGTGAAGAGGAACAGAGCAACTTAGCCGTAAGAAATTACTTGTGTGCAATAATATGGAGGAAATGTTGACTTATTTGTGCAAAAAAAACAAGATTCAATCCTTCTCCTACTCCTTTAAATGGGAATTCTGGTCTAACATATGCCATAGCACGCTTTGCCATATTCCCGGCTTTCTTTTCAGACCTTGCCATAGCAATTCAAGTTTTCATGTCTCGACCGCTGGTGGCTTATCTTCAAACAAGCTGAAGGCGGCAATATGGCGAATTTAGGTAGATCGTGGCGTTGAGCTGAAAGCTAGCGGCTGGCCATGTTCTACCGGAATGGGTGTTATGGGAAGTTCCGGCTTATAACAAGCGTTCGGTGGTTTCAGTCTAGCTACTAATCGAGGCTGGAATAACGGCTAGATCTCGTGATATTCAGCTTCTAAGCAAGAGTTTCATGGAGAAAGGGTTCGGCCCAGTCAGAAGACAGCCTACATCTACCAAACTCATCCTTCCATGGGAACTGCATTTTCTTGTTGACCATCCATCGTTAGCGGATAGAAGAACAACGCAGCGTACACAGCAATAGGACCAACTTTCAACAGCTCATTACATCTCACTACTTGCCCACATTTTCAGGGGGACCCGATCAGATCCTTATGGCTGAGCCCCCATTTTCATGTTCCTTTTACTTCAACGTACTGCACTTGGAGGGGCTTGCTCTTGTCACAATTGGTTATTATTGTTGTCATTACATGACCTGTTATCAGATCTCATCCCATGTAATGGCTTCCTGGAATGTTGGAAGTCTCATTTAACATTCTTGATCGCTCGATAGGTCAACCGATAAACTGAGACTTTTCATACGAGACTTGTTATTCGGATGGATAATAACTGTGTAACGATGGCGACGACAACAGCAACAACAGCAACAACAACAACAGCAACAACAACAACAGCAACAACAACAACAGCAACAACAACAACAACGGCAGGGGCATATCATGGATTTCAATTTTGGGTTTACCTTTCTAGACAAGAAAAATGGAAATGACATGGAGCTAGCACAAAAAGCTTTGTACCCGGTAAGCTGGAAGTATCCACCAGCAAGACTCTGCCATGAAGAAAGATCTTGGAATCTGAACTATTCTTTCTTCCTCATGGTAGCTTCATTGCATCTTTTAGTAAAGATGGACCATCTATTTTTTACGTCCCCAGACACTAGAATAAGTCCACCTGCCGTATCTACCAAGATAACCAAGTTTTTCATTGGAATCCCTTTTGGTACATGCCAGCTTTTGATACAAAGTTGGGGACAGATCGCATTCGTTGAATTGCAAATAACCACGTGCCTCTTCAGGATCACTCTTAGGTGATAGATACCGAGCAATAAAGCGTTTTAGGGGATGAAGGTACCAAGGTTTCCATAAGGCAGAAACCAGAGTAAAAGGTCGCATGCGCGATTCCCCACTCTTAAAGTCCATGAGATATTCGTCGCTGATGTGCGTAAAAAAATCAAGTCCAGGGATCCCGTATTCAGCGATTTCGTTCGGACTCAATCCGGTGGATTTTGAAACCAGGTCGTTGTGAACGTTCCGTACTAGATGGAAGGAGAGACCATCGAGAACATCTTTGTCTTCAATGATGATCAACCTGAAGTCCCACTCCAGGCGTGCGTGGCGTGACAGCGATTCTTTGTATGATTCCCAGAGCTCATGATGTCCGTAGGTGGTGCGGTAAGCGATCATAAAGGCTTTGCCGGTCTGAATCCACCTTTTCAAGTCTTCTCCATGCTTGCTGAGAAATTGGGACACAGTGCATGTCGTGACGGAAGTGCCTCGGGTCTCCTTTGGTTCCCTCTTAGTTGGCCTGCTGGAGGCGAACCTCTTGATGGCCGAGGGGCCAAGAAGTCGCTTGGGGCCAAAGACTGGTTGACTGTTGGTAGGTCTTGCAAGAAAGGATGGAATAAGTGGTTTCGATGCCAGCCATGCGCGTGGGAGCATGCTCCGCCCAATGGGCAGCTGGGGAGCGGGACGAAGCATGATGGTCTGATGAACTGGGTCGCTGGTGTAAAGATGAAAAGTTTCAAAGGGGATGTTATTGGGTCATGATGTGGTTTTATATGCGCTCTTGAAGCCAGGGGTTCTGTAGCTGTTTGTTGAGGCTTCACCGAAGCTGTTGGCGCAAGAACTGCAAAATTGGAGAGCTTCTGCAAACACATCCCCTGCGCCAACTTGAACGCAGAGTGGCTGTCATGCTACGGCATCCACTTCTTCTTCAACTTCCATTTCCCAAAAAGAGGAAATATTGCTATCTTCGTCTCACCGCACAAACCTTGGACGTGTCCTTCAATTTGTATACTTTTTCTGGTCATCGACACACGATCAAGAGCTTTTCTATCCGGCCGAATGCTCCGAGTATCCGAATATAGCGAGACTCAAGTCTTAACCAATAGGTGCGACAACTAAAGGGAAGACACGAAATGAAATGAAATGAGAGCTGCATAGAAATATGAGCGAAATATTTCTTCAATTCACAGATAATAGGTGTTTTTGGGTCTTTCCCGAGAAGGTCCTTGCTTTGCCACACTGAACCTGGTTCTGGTGAAGTTCAAATAGCAAACACAAACATCCCAACTCGTATGATATTCTTGCTTCGGAAATAGTCACTTTACGGCGCAAAGCTCAAAAAACGACCAAAGTCTTGGATCAAAACAAGACCCCAAACGAACCTCAACACTCAAAACAAACCCAGGAGATGCGTCAATACGCAAACACCACGAGCACTGCCATCCCGTGCGATGTTGGGTTAGGATCAAATGTTCAGCAGCATCTTCCGTTTCAGGATCGACCCCAAGTCAGTTGAGCCATCAGGGCTCAGGTTTTCGGGGTCGTAATAAGAAGCATTTATCTCCGCCTCAATGTTTACCCCAATCCCTGTTGCATCAAGAATTTTCGCGATCTGATAATGAGCCCTGAAAAACTCCGGCTCGGGAAGGGGGTATCTGTTGTCGAAGGAGACCAGCGTCATGACTTCACGATGGCCTTGCGGGGGTTTGACAGCGAAAGGGGCTCCTTGAAGGTTCTTGATTTCGTACTTGTTAATCTAGCCATTGGACGTTAGCTAAAGATTCAAATTGTTGACGGGTTTGGAACTACAAAGATACCCTACCTTGCCATCAACGGGGTTGAGAGCCAACCGGTGGTCGTCGTAGTCTTCACGAACACCGGTGTGAAAGGTGATGAGGTTTTGGTGTTGATTCAGGCTGTCCGGGCCGATTTTCCCCCCCCAATCCAGGGAAGTATCGGTATAAAGCATACCAAACATTGGCCACCGCTTCTCTCTCGACTTGATTGGCGTTGTTAAACTTCCCAAGGGCTAATGGCAACACATGTGAGAGATGAGTGCCACCCGCGGGCATGCCTGCAGGCGGCACAAATAGCCCCTCCATAATACTCTCATAGTCGCTGCAATGACTGTATGCACAGCGGAATCCGTCACGTAGGAGGCATTCATCCTTGAGAATCTCCCGTCGGCCTCTGGCTGGTTCCGCGAGTTGGGTAATCGAGCTGGTGGCATTGAAATTGGGCAACGCGGGTGTGGATGCCAGTGCGACAGAATTGACCATACTCGCAAGCTTCACTATTGAAATCAAACTTTTGTCAGTACATTATCGACTTAGATAGGAGGTTACTGGCCGGGCAGTGTCCCCTGTGACTTCGATCGTAGCGTACCCAATACTCCAATAAGGACGACAGTAGTAGAGAAAGCGATAGGAATAGGGATAATGACGACGACAGACGACGGCAACGATAAGGGAAATGAATATATAGGAAACGTTGTGGCTTAAACGCAGTATAAGAAAATAGGGGTCTTAGTAGGATACACGGTTTACACGCGTGTGTGGTGGACACTGCCCGGATAGCAAACCTCTTAGATAGAGTCATAACTAACTTGGCTTGAGTATTGTGTCAATTAGATAGCGTGAGAATGCCCTGAGCTTCACTTGATCTCTGCCGATCTTCTTGATGTCGGTCATGAGAGAGATCGCTCCGTTTTTCGAGAGCATTTCCCGAAAAGTCGAGATTATCATGCAGGTATTGTCAGACGATGGGGTATAAAACTCCATGACGCTGTCGGTGAGTTTCCAAAGGTCAGAGAAACTGTCTGGGTCTGTCTGGTCGTCCAATTGCTGCCGATTGAGAGGATGAGCGATGACGCTGCTCAACACCGTGGAACGTTTCGGGCCAGTCTCATCTGCCATTTTGGCATAAAGAAGCGGCGAGGTGAACTTATTTCAGTGTTAGAGTGACTCTTTTTCCCGTGTGCTCACTATTTTCGCTGCCGTCGCTGTTGCCGTCGCCTCTAATCGTCTGTGTCTTTGTCGTCTTTCGTTGCCGTCTATCGTCGTCGTCGTCTTGCGTCGTTGTTATTGTCGCCGTCGTCGTCTCTATCGTCTTCGCTCCTATCGTCTTCGTAGCCGCCCAGACGTAGGCAGATTAAGCGGTCTTTATGGAAAAAGGGGATGAGCTTTTGGAACAATGTCGGCTCTGCAGCTCGCAAGACCGGAAATGTCAAAATGTGAAAATGGAAGCAGTGAAAGTTGTCAAGGTGCATACCAAACGGTACCGAAAGTACCCATCAAACCGAGAATCCACTATCTTGCAAGAGATGAGACTTTATTGGTGAAAACATTACTGGCATAGTTTCTTCTCCCCCATTTAGCCAACCAAATTCTTGCCACACGGGTTCAGCGGATTCTCATTACAATAAATTGCGCAGACATCCATTTCTGGGCCAGGAAAGAAGGCCCGTTCGGTCAGTGCAGCATCATCGGGCAGACAGCATACCCCTTTGTGTCAATCCACTTGTCACAAAACTGACGACCAGACAATAGCTGATTCATTGACTTCCCTTTGCTCAGGAATACCGAGTTCCGCAATTTATTGAAGTATTGTTTGCTCTACCACGCAGTATGTAAGGTAGAAGTTCGACCTGCTGCCCACGTCCACCCCACAAATGCTGTCACTCCCAGCCAATCACATTGCCCGCTGCCAACTCCTCAGGCGTCACCCACCACCAAAGCAGGAACTCGGGCAGGTCATCCCAAGTCCAGTCCGCAGCACCACCACGCAAGCCAGGAAGCAGGCAGTATCCAATCACGAACACGAATCGCTTCAAGTTTCCCGTGAGGGGCACCTCTCTTCTCATCTTCAAGACTGAAGAACCATACGTTCAATCCCGAGAAATCAACCGGAGAAAAAAGTCATTGGACTAGTTTGAGACAGGAGCACAAGACAGAGACACCGGTTCACCACGCCTCCAATGATGCAGTCCTCAGCCAGCGTCATTGGGGTAGACGCCATCGAACACATCCTGGCCGACGCCTCGTCATGGGCCAACCCCGGCGCCGAGGACCAGGGCCGCGCTCACAGGACCGCTCTGCTCGGCGATGTGTTCTCGACCGCGCAGCACATGTGGCATGCGGGCAGTCAAGAGATTGATGTGGTGGCAGAGAAGCTGGGTGATGGGAGCCGAGATGGTGATTTGAGCCTTACAAATCCAAAGATGGATGAGAAGCTGACATGTCGACAGCCTCATGGAGACTGCCCTATGGCGACTCCGGTATCGTGGACTTGTTCCTCAAGATCGTCACCACATCGAACCTGCGCCCGGCGTTGAAAAAGCACACTCTCCGCATCATCGGCAACTCATGTGCCGACACAGGTAGCTCACTCACTTTGGTCTACTCTGATCACGGTCACAAGCTAACGCCACCCAGATGAGAACCGCGCCCGCGTCATCTCCTCAGGCGCCCTTCCAGCCATCATCGCTCTGCTCAACGACGACGACGTCCTCCCGTTTACTATCTCAGTCCTCTACAACATCCTCGTGGACTACGAGCCAGCCCAACAAGCAGCCTCGGCCGCCAACCTGACCCTCTCGATCGTCAACCTCCTCACATCGCCCCGGCTCTCCCAAGCGCAGAGCCTTCTATCCCTCATCGCCAAACTCGTCGCTCTCCTCGCAACCCACGAGTCCGAAGCGACCCTCGCACCCCCTCAAACGCCCTCTCTCCTACTCACGCTCGCCCTCACCCCGACAACAGAGCCCGAAGACTTCGTCACCCTCACGGCCGTCGCCCTCGCCTACCTCACCCACGCCCCCGTCCAAAAGGCCTTCATCGAAACCGGCTCCGTCCCCATCCTCCTCGCCACTTTCTACCACCTCCAAACCCAGCTCGAGGCTATCCGCGTCGAGGACGAAGATGCCGCGATCCAACTCAAGGCCCTCCCGCAGTCCTTCGTCCAGCTCCTCTCCGACATCTCCTACGACGACGCCTTCACCGCCCACAATCCCATCGGCTCCCCCGTCATCCAGACCCTGCAATCCTGGCTCGCCCTCCCCAACGTCCACCTCCAGTCCGCCGCCTGCCTCTGCCTCGGCAACGTCACCAAATCCGACGAGGCCTCCTACGCCCTCGTCAAATCCCACTCCGTCCACCTCCCCCTCGTGCCCCTCCTCCGCATCTCCACCGACTCAACCCTCCTCCACGCCGCCCTCTCCTTCCTCAAAAACCTCGCCATCCCGCCCCAAAACAAGCCCGCCCTCGGCGACGCCGGCCTCCTCGACGCCGACATCCTCCCCCGCATCTGGTCCCTCGACGTCAACCCGCAAGTCCAGTTCTCCGCCGTCTCCCTCACCCGCCTCCTCCTCGTCAACACGCCCCCCAACGTCCGCCGCCTCTGCGCCCCGCTCAACCCGGACCCCCTCTCCCCCTCCCACGACACCACCCACCTCCACCGCCTCCTCGACCTCTTCGCCCGCACCGACGCAGAGCACACAAAGACCGAGGCCGCCCGCGCCGCCGCCGCCGTCTGCCGCGTCCTGCACACCACCCCCATCCCGCCCCTGCTGCCCGACTGGGACCCGACGCAGGACGGCTACGTCTTCCGGCCGGAGAAGCCGCTCGCGCCCACCGCGGCCGCCGAGGCCGAGGCCGACGGCGGCGCGCGCAGGAGGGAGCGCTTCTACCGCCAGCACGCGCCGCTCAACAAGGCCCTCGCGTTCCTCGTCACGCAGGCCAAGTTCCCCGTGCTGCGCAGCGAGGCGTGGTTCGTGTTCGCGCTCATGTGTCGTGCGAAGGACGGCGCTGGGGTCGTCATTCGTGCGCTGCAGGTGCCCGGCGCGTTCGAGGCGCTGACGGAGGCGATTACGGGGCGGACGTTCTCTGGGGAGGATGTGGAGGGGAGGCCGGCGGCGTTGCAAGCGGGTTCGAGCTCGGAGGCTACGGTTGTTGGAGGGGAGGGGAATAGTATGGCGTTGGTTGATGGGTTGGGACTGGAGCCGCAGGCGGCGGACCCGAGCCAGGCGGCGGGGATGAAGAAGGTTGATCGGGAGAATGGGCTTGTTATGGTGAGCGAGCTTGTGAGGAGGCATGAGGAGGAGCTGCCTGCGGTGAGGAGGGCTGCGTTTGAGGAGATGTTGAGGGAGGGCGGGGAGATGCTGGCTGATGAGAAGGGGAAGGAGACATGAGATAGCACATAGCAAGGAAACGAAACACCAGACAAATTTACTTGACAAGAGACAAACTTGCGAGCACTGGAACCAGAATAAATCACAGAAAGGGGACGAAAAGGCAGAAGAATCAATCCATAGTCTACTCCTGTCACACATAGACCCATGATACACGTCACACATTTCATCATATGCGCGTCCTGTCTCCTTCCGTCGTCAAGGACGACACGACAGCAACACACAAGTCTGGGCGTGATCAATGCAATAGTTTCTTTATGACCTTGTCCTGAGTTATCTCTCTTCTCTCATTTCCACCGAACCCACGCCAGGCCCAGCGCTTCTAGACTTTTTTTAAATTCCCTCAAGCCCAGAAAGTTGTGATTGTTTAACGTGTCGAAAGCAGCAGCCGAGTGAAAACCTGATTCCATTGTGCCGCAGCAGCAAACATAACCCCCCGACACCACAAGAGACGGACGACACCAAGAAAGCCAGAGGAACATGCATAAGAAAGTAAACAAATTTTTCCCGTTGACGGAATCAAGTTGCTTATTTCTTGGCAGCCTCGGCCTCGGCGGCGTCGCGGGCACGCTTCTCCTTCTTGCCCAGGTTGCGGGCCTCGGCTCTGGCGAGGCGGAGCTTGCGGTAGGCACCACCCTCGACGGCAGCGGGGACGTCGGACTTGGAGATCTCGGAGAAGCCGCTGACGGTGTTCTCGACGGGGAGGGCGGCGGAGAGGTTGCGGACGGTCTCGGTGCTGGCGAGGTCGACCTTGGAGTCGCCCTGCTTGGGCTTGTTGGAGCGGCGGGGGAAGACGACGAGGCGCTCCTTGTAGGCCTTGAGGCGGGCGACGTTGGCGGCGAGGGACTCCTCGCTCAGGTTCTGGCGGCGGCCGTCGACGGCGATACCGATGGTAGGAGCGTAGAGGCGGGGGATACCGGCGGCCTTGGTGGACAGTCAGTTTGCTTGCTCGTGCCTTCCAAATCTTCCCAGAGCAAATTTACCTTGAGCTCAGCCAGGGTGAAACCGCGGCCCTCACGGACCTTGCGGTTGTACTTGACGGTAGGGCATCGCACAACCGGGCGGAGGAGGTCGACGGGGCGGGGAGCGACCTTGGCGGCCTTGGCCTGACGCGCGACACGGCGGCTGTGCTTCTTGCCGGCCTATTGTGGTGTTGTTAGAAAATTTCGGGTTCCCGGTTGATGTTTTTCCCATCTCGAATCGTCGCCAATTTTGCGACGGGGCCAAATCATACCTGGTCGAAGTGCGTCCTAACCCGGCGCTGCCAATCCTTGCGGAAGTCTGTGGTGTCTCTGTCAGTTGTCGTGCTCTTCTCGATGTGCGTTCTTCGCTTCGTCGTTGGATCGTGGGGGAGTCTCACGGTTGTGGGGGATCTGCTGGTTGTGTGCGATCGCCTGGAGAGAGCCAAAGTCAGTAAATCGGCGGCGGCGACAGGGACGCGAATGCCTTCGATGGCGATTCCGTAGACGAGGGCAAACGTACCATTGTGCCTGTGTCGCGATCAAAGGGTTAGTAGTCCTAGGCCGGGTCGTCGAGATGCTGCTGCGAGGCGTGGACAAATTTCCTGGAGGTACGACGAGTCAAAATCTCTGGAGGGCATGAAAACCCTACGAAAAGCCCGGGCGTGCGGTACGTACTTGGGGGGGTTTGGCGGTGCGGGACGGCAGGCGCGAGGCGATTGGCTGTGGGCAGCTTGCCGTGGCAGGGCAGGCGGGACAGGCGACGGCGGAACCTTGATCCGCGCAAAAGGTGGCCGCGGTGAATTTTTGCGTTGAGGTACGTATCTTTACTGATTGTGGGCTCGGCTGCAGACGTCTATTTAATTCCGTCCACCTCGCCCATCTTCCTCCTTTTCTCCTTTTGAAAGGCATACTTACCTTGTCTGGCCGTCGGGGGATCAAGAAATCCTGACGGCAGAGAGGGAGGCCTGCATTGCACATCGCGGCGTCGACCTCTCTCGATTGCCCTTCGGGGCCATCGTGGGCGCAATTTTTGATGTATGCCTTTTGTTTTCATTGTGTGCTCTGCCTCGCGCAGGGTCATGAAGAAGACTGTGAGTCTTGGAGTGTGAGCGGACTCGGCGTCAGCTGAGGTTCTTCCGTGGTTCACAAATTTGATCGTACTGAACCTCGGGCTTTTGGAGTAGAGGCTACGTCGATGACGGATTTGTAGTAATACCCATTCGTAGCTTCGCTCAATTGATACTGTAATTGCCCGTCAACATTCGTGATAAACATGTACGTCTTCCTGCCGCGCCATTGACCATTGACGATGGCTTCACCCAGTGCAATGTTCGCCCATACCATGACTTCCTGCCGTAGACGTCGAAGTTCTTCAGCTTGGGATTGCGCTTAGCTGTAGTGCTCCCATCCATCAATTGCATCGTCCGTATCCTCTGAAATGGATTGTAACCTGCGTCCAGTTCTCCTCCCATGCGTGTCCCCTATGCCATGATATGCCCAACCACCAAAGATACCATCACCAGTCCTCCCTTCAATTATCGTCCATCTCATCACCACGTTCCTCACACCCAGCTGCCAGCCGCACCAAAGCTCCCTCGTACGACGACGACCCCGGAACATCCCGCACCAATCACAACCCCGCAAAAAAGCCCAACACCAAAAAGTGCCGCCCCATACCCAGAGCTCCAAAAAATCTCATGACGCTCGCCGACCCGTTCTCCCGACTCCGAGTCGCCTCTCAACCTCGACCATAGAGTGAACCGCCAAAACCACTCACCTCCCAACGATACCCCCCCGAATCGTCACGAGCAAACCCCAGGCCGCCCACAACCATGGCTTCGAGAGTATCCCCCCGAAGCGCCTCCGACGCAACGCGCTTCACCTCAACCACCCCGCACGCCGCCTCCAAAGCCGCCGCCGCCGCTCCCACGCCGAAACCAAAGCAGCAGCAGCCCTCACCACAAGCAAAGACACCAGCGACAAAGTCTCCTTCCACACCGAAACCCTCCGGCGGCAACAGGCTACCCGGCGAGACCCCCGAAGAGCGCGTCCGCCGCCTCCGCGCGGCCCACGAGGCGGCGCGCAAGGCGCAGACCAGCAGCGTCGACCGCGTCCTCGGCGGGAGCAGACGGTTCTTCGACGTTGCGCACAAGGCGACCGTCATCGGGCTGGTCGGGTTCACAGGTATGTTTAGAGAGCACGTCTTCCGGGGGATCATGCGAGGCCAATTGAGCCCCGAGATCGCCACCCTCCCGGCTCAACCCATACAGGCAGCCACTTAGAAAGAAATGATACTAACACTACCAACTCGCAGCAATCGCCGGCCTCGTCTCAATCTACTCCGTCTACGACATGGTAACCTACAACAAACAGCGCCGCGCCGACTTCATCGAGGCCCAGCGCAAGATGGAGGAGGACTCCCTCGCCGCCGCCCGCCTCGCCTTCATCAACGGCACCGCCACCGACGCCCAGGTCTCCCTCGTCGAGGAGGCCAACGCCGCCGCCCGCGAGTCCGGCACCCGCCTGCCGCCCCTGCTCTCCGCCCCCACCGTCACCACCCAGGCCGAGAAGATCTTCGGCACCGGGCGTGCCGAGACCGCATCACCAGAGGCCACCAACTTTTCAGCACCCGCGGAAGCCGTCGCAGCGGAAACGCACAAGAAGAGCAGCGGCTGGTGGCCCTTTGCGTCGTCCGCCAAGCCCACCACAGAAGCGATCCAGGACAAGGCCAAGGCCGCCTTCGAGCAAGAGAGGGAGAACCAGCGCCGCGGGGGCGCGTTGGACCAGATCGGGCTGCAGCCGGCTGAGGAGAAGAAGAAGGGGTGGTGGTAAGAGCATCTTACAAACACACATCACCTGCTCTTACTCTCAAAAACTCTCGGCGCGCGGGCGGGTGGCAACATTGTTATAATTTGATATACACAACAACCCAAAAACGGAGCATGCGGTATTGTAACGATATGCATAGACACGCTACAAACAGACACACACACACACGACGACACAAAAGCTGGAAAACAGGCGGAAGGAAGGAAGAGAGAGAGAGGGTATGATAATGGTGGGACCAAGGATCGAGTGGGTGAAGAGCCGTGTGTGGAAGCCGGTGATGGTGTCCTTTCTGCCTCCCTCGACGCCGGGGAAGGCATTGTAGGAGGACGAGAACGACGACGAGGAGCAAGAGTGCCACTGTATCATAGTGTAGACTTGACTGGATGTGCATTAGACGGCGTCCGGTTGAACCTTTGCATGCGGGAAGGAAATATCACCCTCATCTTGGCATTGCTCAATTTTGTGCTACGCTACAGGAGGGGAGCAAGCCACGTGCAATGTCCGTGCCAAATATTGGCCATCTCCTTCAAGCCACAATCACGGAGCTGCAATCACGCCAACATTACCACACAGACTCGCTCGGGAAGACAGTGCGTCGTGAACAATGCTCAGCTTTCGCTGTCAATTACGTCCGCTGGACTGGTATTATGTACACTACCTCGATCGCTCCGAATGCTTGACCATCCGAGTCCGCCTCGCCGGGCAGTCGACTCTCCTCCCAGGATGCATGCCCAAAAACCTATAGACCGAAAAAGAAAAGAGTCCGCCTGTCCCCGGACCCGAGCGAGTGGATATGTATATGCGCTGAATGTGGTATTACTCTCAAGACAGCCGTTGCCGTCGTCAAACCCGTGCACCCCGAAATCATAAACTCCGTGAAACCAGAAGCACTTGTTGCACCGCAGTATGCTTTGCCGACCACGCTTTTACACCAGTAGATATCGCGGCAGAGGCGAGCATTGCTCGTCCACTTCCAAATATTCTTTCCGCTTCTGTAAGAGATAGCTCTCTGCGTTGGCAAATTTATTCTTGCCCTTGGGCAGATTCTCGAGCAAGAACTCCTCCCCATTCTATGAGACGACAATGTGGTTGAAGTGGCCTGGTACTTTGAGGCGACACTTTTCGCAGTCGGCTCGGTAGCCAATGCTAAAACTCTTCTTCATGCCAGGCTGCCAGGTCCAGTTGTTCACCGTATGCCTGGACCGGATGTGACCCTTGCGCCCAGGAGATGGCGTCGCAGGGGCCGAGGTCGTCTCTGTCGGCTGGCTGTCAATGGTCGTGGTGACGGAGTCTTCACCCATGTGACCCGAGTGATCGTCCATCATGTCCATATCATGACTTCCATCCAGCGACGACTGCTCCATGCGCATGGCGAGAGTGGACTGGAAGCCGTTGTCGAGGACCATTCCTGGGGGACTGAGACTTCCGCTACCGGCAAGGCTGGTTGAGTCTTCGCCCTCGCTTATGGGAGAAGGCAAGCGGCGATTCTGCACGGCATGCCAGTCGTCCCCGCCGTCCATAGAGCGGGGGATGCAGCGGGACTCGTCGCTGCTGAAGCCAGCATGCATGTGGCCCATGTTTACGACACCGTTCAGGTGGCTCACTGCGGGTCCCGGTCCGCCCCAGCCGCCGCCGCGCACCTGGGCTCCGAAGCTGGGCTGGATGGGGGTCGGCATGCGGCCACTGATGGAAGACGTCGGATCCGGGTGGATATGTTGCTGCGGAACCGGTGGTGGCGACATCGTGTCCATCATGTCCATATCACGGTCAGACTGCTGTGCGAAAGGCGACGGCTGGCAGGACATGGTTGCGGGTGATGAGGACCAGGGCGAAAAGTGCGACTTGGGCTGCTCCTCCGAGTCGGAGTCACCGGGCGTGAGTGTGCAGGGCGCGGCATTGAGAGGAATAACGGGCGCCGACCAGCGCTTCGAGTTTGGCGAAGTTCGGAGGGGCAAGCATTGCAGGCGTTTCTGGGAAGGTGAGAGTCAGCAATTGTCCGGCTTGGTGGTGTAGAGTAGGAGTTGAACGTACATTTCTGTGCTCGCCAAAGCTCAATGTGCCGTTCATCATGTCGTCCTCCTCATCCCGACCCCTCTTCCGAGTAGGGTCCGGGAAATGCTGCTGAACGCCGAACATCATGAGACTGTCTTGAAGGTGTATTGGTGGTGATTGTAGAAGAAATGCAGCCGACTAATTGGCGGGTAGCGGGTGAAGATGCAGCAAGCAGTGTTAGCGATGTCGGTTCTATGTCTGCGTCTCGTGGGGATTCGTCAAGTCTGGCAAATGTCGTCAATGTCGTCGTGGGATGGATGTAGCGGGAAGAAAGCGACGTCGTCCTGCCGAGTCGAGTCGAATAGATGCCCGAGTCTGATGCGCAGGGCAGTGGCTGCTGCCAAGTTCCCCCGGACTGAAGGTGCCGGGATTGGCGGGGGTTGGGACTGTCCCTCGGAGCGGGCTGGCTGGGCTGGATGGGCTGGGCTGGGTCGTGGTGGCAGGCGCAGACAGGCTGCAGGCAACGTCGGGTCCAGTGGAGGTGGAGGAGGTTGCAGTTGCAGTTGCAGTGCGGGCACGCGCACACAATCAATCTCTCCAAGGCTCCAGCTGCAGGGAACCTGGAATATGCGGGAAAGCAGGTTCCACGGGGTTCGCGAGAGGGTCGATCTTTGCCGGCTATATTGGGGCGTTGGCAGTTGCGCGGGGCAGGCGAGGGAGGCTGAGTCGAGGGATCTTGTAATGATGTCGGTATCGGGAAGGAAGGCGAGTTGTGCGTTCACCCGTCAAGTGAGATAGGTATGTATCGAGTGTCGAGGGATTCGAGTTTTGCGCGGTGTAAGTCGTATAAGTAAGTCGCACCCAAAGAGGCAAGGCTGGATCCGATTTGCGCAGCTGCTGCGGGTTGGGGTTTCTTGGCCAGGCAGGCAGGCAGACAGATGATGCTCTTGGGGTAAGCACCTTTATGGACAGCTTCCTTCTTGTTTCTGTTCTTTCTTTCCGAGACTGGAATCGGCGGATTGGAATCTCTTGGAAGGAAGGAGGCTAACAAAAAAGGCAAACCAGATTCTCGGAAGGAAGGGTGTTGCAGATAAAGTGGAAGCAGGTGGGAAGCCGCCGAAAGAAGAATGGAAGCAGCAGCTGCCGATGCTTAAGCAGACAGGCAGGAAGCACCACAGCAGCGATGACAGCAACCTCCACAGACAGAGGCAGGCGCAGGCGAGAAGGAAAAAAAAAAAGATTGGAGCAGCAAGAATGCTAAGGTGCGCCACAAAAGGGGGAGAGGGAAGAGGGGAGAGGGGATCCAGGCCACTAAAAGAAGCCCCCCGTCAGTGGTAAGGCAGGGAACCGATGCGCTACGTGCCCCGTGCGGACGAGGTGCACAAACCGGCGACGGAAAGCCAATAGACCCCAACGCTCAAGCAGCCAACACGCACGCCGTCCAGGTCCTTCCCGGGCTAACGGCTTTGGGGCCTCGCTGCGTGGGCCACTGGGAATGGCAATGTCAATGATGGCAGTCTGGGCAGTCTCTCACACAGTCTGGGAGTCGAGAGCCGGGCAGACGGGAGGGAGGCTAACGACGCGCTAGTTCCACGCTGCTGGAATCCAAACCAAGAGGGAGGGGAGGGAGGGGTCCCGGATGACGGAATGCGAAGCCGCCTTCTGCTGAGATAAGGTACCGGTGAAGCAAAGGAATGTTCAGGGTCGGCTTCCAAGGAATGTGAACGTGGTGTTTCTGTTGTTGATGGTCCTTCTCGAACCCGACCAGTGAGTCGTGTGCTTGCTCCCGTCGCGTGTTTCGTGGCGAGTCGTGGCGAGGAGGTTGGTGTCTCTCTTTTTTGTGTCCCAAACTGGGAGGTTGGAATGGGAATAATACGTCGGCCAGCGGGTGCGTTTCTTGGTTGGCCGCTAAGTACTCGACCGCCGTATTACAAGGATTGTAATTGTCGAGCAAGACGATGCTTGACGCGACTTCCGGAAGAAAAAAAGGAGCGTGGCTTCGAGACGTCAAAAAGGACTGATGAACGGACGTCCGCTGAAGAATAACGTCACAAGAGAAAAGGAAGAAAGTCGTTGACAGATGGTTGACAAGTTCTGCAACAAGCACCGCGACACCAGCACCAGGCAAGGGAGGGGGGACGGAACGGCAAGGACGCGGGGAATAGGTCGTTGATCGGAGAAATAAAAAGGAACACACCCAGCAAAAGGAAGACGAGGAGCGTTGTGAGATATAGGGCAAGGTGGCGTTAGAAACGAAAGAGGGCGACCAAAGGGCTCTTATTCCGACCCAGCTAAGATCCGAGGGGGACGGGGGCATGTCATGTCGCCTTGACACACTGCACCAGCGTCGTCGTTGTAGCTATCGTTGTCCTCGTCTTCCTCAGATCTTCATTCCCCAACACCAAACTCTCTCTCTCTCTTTTTCTTTTGACTCTGCTCTGCCTCGACTGCCGCTGGGAGCTATTCCTCTGCTGTCCAATGCTTGTCACATCACTCGAAGCTGTAACTTGCTCGCGCTCTTCGCGCTGACCCAACAGCGAGGACCAGAAGGGGATCTGAACCGGGCAGAGAGAGACGTTGAACTACTAGGTCTACCCTATCCACCCAGGGCTGCTCGTCGTCGTGTGTCGCGGAGTGGATGCCACCACCGGGCCTGCCAAATAAAGGATTTCTCGACTGCCAGAGATCTGTGCGTCGCCGCGGGAGCAAGGGTAATGTTCGTCCACGGCAACGACAGCGACAGCGAGCGACAGTGACCGGTGATGGATGACTAGCCCCGACTGATGGGTGTGTGTACGCGAGCGTGTGGGTGGGTGGACGGGTCCGTGGACGGACGACGTTGCCGCTGTCTGGCCATTTGCTGGTTCGTCCCGCCTACCCAGCGCCCGTCACATGCGGAGGGGCCCTGTCGTTGGTTGGCAACAGCGGGAATTCATTCAGCAGCTGGGCAGAGAAAAAGAAAAAAAGAAAAAAAAAAAGGAAAAAAAAGTACGAAAGAAAAGGTGAGGTGGTGGTGAGGGCGGTTTCAGGATTGCTTCATGAGGTGCCGGGGTGGTGGTGGGATGAAGAGTGGATAGGGCCCAAAGGGAGTTTGAGCGTTCGCCTACCCCAATCTAGCCTTTCTGGCTGCGATACGTCCTGTCGTGATCTGCCTACCCGCGGCCATGCTTGAAGAGGGGTGCGTAGGCAGGTTGTGAAGGCATAACAAGAGGCGAACTGTGAGTTGTGACGGGAACGGGGGGACACGCAAACGCTGAGGTCATTCGTGATGGACGCCGGCAACTGCCACCGAGATTGGGTTCGCGGCCGCAGTCAGCCAATATGCAATATCGCCTCGACTAACACACCTCTTGTGGATGGGGAGTACCGCAGTATGTCACCAACACCATGACTTGCAGCTCGACGATCATCTCTATTCTCATCGCACCCTGCGGCAATCCACAAGAACCAAGGCCTTATCCGTACACCGACCTGTTGCTCGCTCTCCTCCCGCTGCGCCCCCCGTTACAGCATCCCGTCTCCTTCAACTTCACATCATCATCAACCTGCGGCCGCCCCGATTCTCGTCTCCCCCGTTCCTGTCAGTCTCAGACCAACTCCCCCAAGAGCGAAAAGCTTACAGGATACGAGCGAGTCAAGCCGCCGTGCACATCTTGAGTCGACGTGTTCTCGGTCCAAGCCTGCCGTAGACTCTGATGCCAAGAACTCTCTTTTTGCCGTTCACTTTCGTCTTTCCGCACAGAGCAACCACTCTACCGGAATAAGCATACCCAGCGAAAGCCAGCTCACTCCCACCCCGCTAAGTGGGAGGACGTGGGAAAAAGAGCCGCAGCGCGAGTGCCCCGTCCCCCAACCACGTCCCCCCGCAAGTAGCATCCATCTCCTAATACCACCTACCGGCTCCAAGGAGCTGTCTCACAAACGGCCAAAACGGGGCCCAGCCAGCCCATGCCTGCCGCTTCCCAGCTACCTGGGACTCCTGCAGACGACGTCCAGCGCTTTTGTGAGCCCTGGGATTGGAGGTTTTACGACGCGATGCCGTCCCTCGTTACTACGCTACGCAGTATCCAGCAAGACCTCCACCACAGCCAGCGCGCGCCTCCCGTCCCGTCCCTCCGTTTCCTCGGGGTGCATCCCTCGGGACCGACTCGCCCACGGTTCGAACCCTCGAAAATGGCAAACGTTGAGACTGGGCACCGGTCCAATCTCACCAGCCAATAGATTGAGCTTTGACTTTGGGCGGGGGGCCGTGGAATGCGCGAACAGACGCCCAAGAGAAAGAATCAAAAAGAACAGCAGAAAAAGGTCGTTATCGTTTGCCGAACCCCGAAGAGATGGTGGCATCTTTGCAGCACATACCACTGGAAAAGTAAAAAGTTGTTGTAGACAGAACAGCGGGTGGGTGCACCGGAACTCCCCCCCCCCTGCTGGTGAGTTGGTAGGTGGTTGACGGACTTGACAACGATCCAAGGGTCTTTTCCACGCCCGGAAGTTCTAGACTCTCGGACCCTTTGCGACAAACCAGGCCCTTGAGGGTGGGAATATTCTGCCTGCTCGTCTGCTGCCGAACCTACCTATCCCCCCGAACGCTGGCATCTGCGTGACGAACAAGAGTGTTGATGATGTAAAAGAAGATGCTACTAATTCTGGCCACACATAGCCAAGACTGCTGATCCGCGAAACCGAATGAAGTCTGTCGATCTGTGGCCTGTGGCCCCGGGTTCATTCAAAGTCGGGGCCAAGACCGTTTCACATACTTTTTTGTCGCCCTTCCTCCTTGGATGTGACCTGCAGCCGGAGGTGTCGATGAGCGCTTCAGGGCCGCTGGGGTGCTTGGCTTGTCGTGACATGATCCGACTTGCTGACGCTTGGTAGACCTTTGTGCCCGCACTGATCTCCTTGGAGGCCTTGAATTTTTTGGGGGGAGAGTGTTGGTCGGGGTTCAACTTGGTCCGGGCGGGATTCATGTCTCGGTGTTCTCGGTGAGGCTGCGATGAATGCGGATTATGGGGCTCTTTCTCGGTGGGGCCTCGGTGAGAGCGTCCACGTCCTTGGTCTCTTGTGATGCCATGTCATAGTAATTCGCAAGCTATCGGCGCATTATCCGTACGGGAGGTCAACAAGCCACACATAAGGCTAAATTGACCGGACAAAGGGACACTAGACTAGATAACCAGCCATCTAGCTCAGGGAAAATCCGAGAAACGTCAATTACAACCACATTTTTCTTTACCGACGCTATTCCTTAAGTGGTCATCTTCTAATTGGCAGTTGTACTTGGATAATATTTTGAGCTGTCTCGCTCCCTAAAATCAATTGCTGATGGCCGTGAAGTGTTCTTAAGAGTGTTCTTGAGGGAAGCATTTCTGCGCTACGAAGAGCATTGGAGTCTTGCAGGCGTGCTATGCGCCTTGGGGACATTGGAAAAACTACTAGTACCATTCAGATAACTGATTTGAAATTTCATCTTCGTCACGTCCTGGCTGAGCTTTTGCGCAAAATTTGTGCTGCCTTGGTGGACTCAACGTTATGACCTGCCTTTGACATTTATTTTAGGTAGTTAAAGAGGAATAAAAAAGACCCCTTCAGTAGATGACACCAACACCTCAAAAACTCTTATTCATTCGATTGATCTATCTAGTTACAAGCTATAAATGCCAAGGGCTGCCAAGGGCATTGTCCCGTCTTCGACATTAAAGTCGTTCTGGTTACTTTTGCTTCTGTGACCATCAGTTCAGGATAGAGAGCACATGTTCAAAACACCGCCGCTCAGTTATATCGTTTCGATGATCCACTTGCCGCCTATTTACATATCGTCTTTTGTGAAGCATAAATCACTGTGAATATGTGTAACTGTGTGGCTTGTCAGGTTTCCCAGCCTGTTGAAGTACGTTGGCTGCGTGTCCCTCAGAGCAACGAAGACAACAGTAATAGCAATGCAACAAGACACAATCCTAGATATTCCCTCGATCCATAAACTCCTATTATTAAGGCTGCTTAGAAAAATACGACGAGCCTTGGGGTTCATGTTGACCACTTTTATTTGGTTTCGTGCTTGAACCTCACAATGACAACAAAACACCATGCCCATGCTCAATAAGGTACTACTCTCCACCTTCGAAAATTTCAGTAGACAACTCAATGCTTAAAACATGTTGAAAAACATAATTGATTGAACACCTTTCCCGCAAGCTCTCTGTCCAAAGCAACACCCCGGAAGCTTAATGAGATCATAGAGTTCCGTATCAAAGCAGAGTCTGAACCCCGCACCACTCCAAGAGCGCCGACAACCTCTCAGCTCATCTGAACAGCCTTCGGCATCCACCTCAAGCATCCTGCAGCTGCTAATCTGCAGCGCAAACCGTCAATATGGGTTGGGGCGGCAACCTCTACGTCGTCAACGCAACGCCCTACACATGGACGCGCGTTTATCAACCCGCGCCAGGCGCCGGCGATATGAGCGCCTGGCATCTGCCATCAGTGATTGACCCAGGCAAGGCACAGCCTCCGTTATTCTCAGAACCTCACCTAACATGCAAGCAGGGGAACTGGTCAAGGTCTACGCCGAATTCAGAACAGCCACAACAAACGACTGGGGCCTCACGCAGTACTCCGTCGGGACCGCCTCCTATCCCGCCATCGAGATAGGCATCAACGGCCGCGACTTCGGCAAGGGCAGCTACTACCTCCACCTCATCTCCATCTCAACCCTCGGCAACCCCAAAGGCACCAGAATCACCACGCCCTTCGTCCACAACGGCAGCGCGTTCCTGTTCCTCGGCGGCACAGAGGGCAGCTACGTCTCCTCGAACCCGCCGGGACGCACCTGGATGCGGGACACCCTCCCCGTCATCGGCCACCAGTCCCTGCGCACGACGTGCCTCCTCGCGTCCCACGACGCGGGGATGAGTCTGGACCGCCTGGCGACCAAGACCTCCCCCTTCGTCACGCCCGCGAATGTGCAGACGCAGACGCTGGATGTGGGCGCGCAACTCGCTAGCGGTGTGCGGTTCTTCGACGTGCGGCCGGTGGTGTCTGGCGGGGCGTTCTTTACGGGGCACTATAGCAACACCAAGTCGCCGCTGCGGTGGCAGGGCGCGAACGGGGTGTCAGTGGAGGAGATTGTGGGCCAGGTCAACGCATTCACGGCCGTGAGCGCGGAGCTCGTCATACTCGATTTTTCACACGCCATTGATACGGACGATAGGTACGAGAACTTTTCACAGCGGCAGTGGGATGTATTATTCGACATGCTCGCAGACCCTGTGACGGGTCTGAAGCACCTGTTCACCGCGCCTGCCGGAACGAGGGACCTGACAAAGTTGTCGATCAACCAGTTCATCGGCGCCGGTAAAGCAGCGGTGGTGTGCCTCATCCAAGCGGACCGGCACATCCGCATTCCCAAGAAATACGACGGCAGGGGGTTCTACATGAAGCACGCCTACTTCCCGGTCCGCCCGTCCGTGGCGTATTCGAACACGGACGACGTGCGGTTCATGATGTACGACCAGCGGCGGAAGCTGCAGCGGTACAAGACGCGGAGGGAGGATCCCGTTGTGGAGACGAGCTGGACTCTGACGCAGGTGACGGGCGCGGAAGCCGCCGGGTTCGGGCCGTCGATTCTGGAGCTTGCGTTCCGGGCGAGGAATCAGCTGTTTCCCAACTTGTGGGGGTTTTGTACGGACGACTCGTTTCCGAACTTGATTGCGCTGGATAATGTTGATGCTACGGAGTATCTGGCTTTGGCAATGGCTGTCATGTGGTGGTTCAGTCTAGGTGGGAAAGGGAAGAGGGCGGAACATCTTTGACGACGGTTGACTGCGGATCATACGAGCGGAACGGCAATTGCGCTTCAGAACGAGTTCTTATCAGATACCTTGGACGATGTTGCTTGAGCATGTAATCTCACCAGCTCTCTCACATATTGTCACTACTTCTCTGTGATAGGCTCATGTAAGGAGCCCTCGTTGAATTAAGGTATTCATCGGTCCTAGTCAAACATCGAACCAAGGAATGGATAAAGTGCTGTTCAGATTTCGCGAATGAGATCCCTCAGAGCGAGTCCACATCTTTCCGAGGGCGGAATATTGCCGCACATCTGGATGGCGGCACAGAGCGGAGACACCAAAACTGCTCACCTCGAATCGCCGGGAGTGGCCCCGTTTATCTCGGTCTGTTTCGCTGAGTCTCGGTGAGAACACCTCAATTGACCAATCAGGTACGTCTCATTCACAAGCGGTCTCGCTTCCGTCCAAACGGCCCAGTCTTAGACCCTGTATGCAAAATACTGACTCCTGCAGACATTGAAAGTCGTCTTGTTCAGCAGCACAGCCTGGATTTGAGTGATCAAGACATTCCCTAACGCTGGACTCGAACCGTCTTCGTGAGTAACTCTTAACGGCCACAATCATTGGCAACGTTTTTGAGTACAAAACCCAAAGGCAGAGATAGGCTTTTCTCATGCCCTCCTAGCGGCCGAGATGCGCCCATTGCCCCTCCATCTGCCCCGCCATCGGCCAGGCGTCCTGACTCTCCCCCTCGGCCGTTGTGCGTCACCGCAGGAGGCGGAATGTCCCAAAATCTTCGCCAACGGCGCATCTCTGACGTCGGGAGGACCCAGGGCGCGCACAATTGCCTCAATTGGGCCAAATCATGCCACCATACAGACGAGAGGCATTTGACATTGTGCCCACCGCAAGGGCTGAATCTCGACAGCAATAGTGACATGACCGGGACGCACGTGGAACCGCAGAGACACCGGAGGCGCCCTTTCAGATACAGTGTGCATTACACCGCATATTGGAGCAAACATTGGAGGAGGAGGGGTACCTCTTTGCGGGAGTCTTGCCCAGAAGATACTTGGCCACGCAGCCAACTGCCGGCGGGCGTGCCTCCGAACGTGCCCCGGGAGGACTGAGAGAGAGAAAAAAAAAAATTGAGCAGCTCCCCCCCAAAACTCCATACATCACACAAAGAGCGGAAGGAAGGGAAAAAAGAGGCATCTTTTAAATTACATCCTCACACACAACAGCTCAAAAACCTCCCAATTACTGCAATCCACTTTTCTCTGCCTACCTTACCCTCTGAGTCACACTCCCAGCTGCTTCTCCCCCTCCAAAAAGGCAGCCCCCTTCCCCTGTGGACGAACATTCATCCTCCCTCCTCGGTCACCGACGGCTCAAGCAGCAGATCCCACCACACACGCCTTTCCGCACCCACGGCGAACCGATTCCGCACGAACAGACGAGTAGACGGGCCTGGTTAATTGTTTTCGCAAGTCCAATGTAAGCCGTTACCTGAATTCTGACCTTTCCGATTGGCCTTTGGCCGAAAGCTGTTGGCTCTGCTTGCTTTACCCCGGATTCTCGTCTGTTGCCGCTGTCTGGCGTGCCCGGGGATGCGCGGGACGATGTGCCACTCTCACGATACCCCGCGATGGGACGAAAAACGACGTGCGAGCGGGCTGCGACAACAGTATCTTGCCATTGAACGAATTGACGGCTAATTGACTTGCTGCAGTTTTTAGATACCCCTTTTTCACTACCAAAATCACATCAAAATGCCTGGTCTCGACCTTCAGCATGAGCCCCTCGCGGCCGACGACGTGAGAAGTGAGTCACCTTTTTTTTTCTCTCGTCGCTTTCGAAATCTGATGGAACCCACTTTACAACGTCACTCCCTTCATCCTTGCCTGTCTCTCTGCCCCACACCAATCACTCTCATCGTCAACATCCCAATCGTCCTCGCGACGACACAAACACCACACCGGACTCAACTCCGCCAACCCAACCTCCAAGCCTCACCATCCGCATCAACATCCGCAATGGCTAACACACAATCACCACCACAGTCCTGGGCCAGGACCCCCTCATCCCGCCCGCCCTCCTCTCTTCCGAGATCCCCATGACCGACACGGCCCTGCAGACCGTCGTCCGCGGCCGCAACGAGGCCGCCGACATCATCATGGGCAAGGACGACCGCCTCCTCGTCGTCATCGGGCCCTGCTCCATCCACGACCCCGCCACCGCCCTCGAGTACTGCGCCCGCCTCAAGGACGTCTCCGCCCGCCTCGCCGGCGACCTCTGCGTCGTCATGCGCGCCTACCTCGAGAAGCCCCGCACCACCGTCGGCTGGAAGGGCCTCATCAACGACCCGGACATCGACTCCACCTTCAAGATCAACAAGGGCCTGCGCGTCAGCCGCACCCTCTTCCGCGACCTCACCTCCGCCGGCATGCCCATCGCCAGCGAGATGCTCGACACCATCTCCCCGCAGTTCCTCGCCGACTTCATCAGCGTCGGCGCCATCGGCGCCCGCACCACAGAGAGCCAGCTGCACCGCGAGCTCGCCAGCGGCCTGTCTTTCCCCGTCGGCTTCAAGAACGGCACCGACGGCAACCTCGGCGTCGCCATTGACGCTATCGGCGCGGCGGCGGCGAAGCACCACTTCATGGGTGTCACGAAGCAGGGTCTGGCCGCCATCACGCGCACCAAGGGCAACGAGCACGGCTTCGTCATCCTGCGCGGCGGCTCCCACGGCCCCAACTTTGACAAGGAGAACGTGCAAAAGGCCAAGGAGACGTTGACGAAGAAGGGCCAGAAGCAGGCCATCATGATTGACTGCTCCCACGGTATGTCATCCCTTCTGAACAGGATGAGACACTTTGGATACTTACTGCGACAGGCAACTCCAACAAGGACCACCGCAACCAGCCCAAGGTCGCCGCCGTCATCGGCGAGCAGCTCAGGGAAGGCGAAAAGTCCATCATCGGCGTCATGATCGAGTCCAACATCAACGAGGGCAACCAGAAGGTCCCCGCCGAGGGCCCCGCCGCGCTCAAGAAGGGCGTCTCCATCACCGACGCCTGCATCGACTGGGACTCCACCATCACCGTGCTCGAGGACCTCGCCTCCGCCGTCCGCGCCCGCCGCGATGTCAACGCCGGCACGGCCAACGGCAACGAGGAGAGCCACAAGGTCACCCACCTCGAGGAGGAGTAAAGTGCGTGAAAAAGAGTTTGAGGCAGACGGGGCAAAATCGTGGAGGAGGCAGAAAAAGAACATACCAATGTGTGCATGGCATTTGCATTTCGAGGCTTCAGGAGGGAATAGTTTCAAAAGTCATCTTTTCGAGTTTATGGGTTTTGGTGCATGGGTAAAATGATGCTTGCATCCCCCGGTGGTGCCCGGGACATAGGAGAAGATAGATAGCTCTGCTCAACATGGCTTGCATTTTCTCCACCTACTCAACCTTGCGTGATGTGCGATACCGTGACCGGAAATGCCTCTGATGCCCGTAACCATATCCCAACCCCATGACCGCGCTCCCGTTCCCATCCATAACGCCAGATCCGAACCCATGTAAAATCAATTCGTCGCCGGTTGCAAAGGACTGTAGTCGCCCCGGCCCCTCCCCGCCTGCGCCGCCTCAGCCTGCCTCTTGCCCTCCCGCAGCTCCTGCGCGCGCTTGAACGCCGCCCAGCCCAGCAGGCCCGTGGTGCCGAGGAGGAATCCCCAAACAATCACCTTGTCCTTGTTGCTATCACGTTGAAAGCACATGGTCTGCACGTTCTCCTCCGTCGCGTCGCGGCAAAAGTCGATGCCCCGCGAGAGGCAAAAGGCCTTGGTGCACTGCGAGCAGGATGAGGAGGCGGCGCGCTTGGATTCGTGGTGGAGATCTGATGGGGGAAGGTCTCGTGGAGGATTGGTGGCCGGATTGTCATCGCTGTGCTGGGGGCCTAGGGCGACGATTGTGCTGTTCTTGAAGCAGGTGCATTTGCAGAATGTTGGTGCTGCTTTGGGAGTGTTAGTAGGCATTGCGCAGAGGCGGAACGCGGGAGAACGTACAGTTGGCGCTAACGAGAGCGACAAGCCCGCAGAGAAGCAGGAGCATGAGTGATAGTCGGTTCATTTTGGCGGGGTTCTTGTCGAGATGCCGCCTGCGTCGCAAAGCAGTCGAGGACTGAGGTTGTCGCCGTCAAGGGTTGAGGCTGATGCTTGTCGCTGACTAGCGCACAAGCCACATATCGCCCGCCAACAACCCCCCGTGGCACACCAAACTGTGGCTGGAGCTCTGACACTCTGATTCGCCAGTCCGACCCAGCACCCAAAAAAGTTCAATCGAGCTCCCTCTATCTCGATCGTCGTGCTGCCACTCGGGAGACCTCCAATTGCTCGACGCCGCACCATAGCACAACTCGCCACGATGCGCAGGGCAACGCGCTTCGGTCAGCCTCTGCTGACCGCTGCATCGGCACCGCAATGTACATGCGCCCCCGCTACACTCCCCGTCGCTGCTCGCCGAGCGCTCTCGACTACGCCTACACTCCAGAACGCCGTCCGCGATCGTGTTCGCAAGGCCCTGTGGAAGGACGGCAAGGCCCCTGGCCCTGAGGATCCCTACGCCGTCGAGAACTCCCAGTTGTCGAAACAGGAGCAGATCGAGGCCGACATCGCCGAGGCCAATGCTCAGTTGGCCGAGTTCGAGGCCCAGTCCAAGATCCAGCCCAAGAACAGAGTCATCCGGACTCCGCGGCCGCGCAAGTTTGCGAAGCAGCGCCCAAACAGCAAGCTCCGGACGAGTTTCCAACTGACAACGGCACCGAAAGAGAAGGATCTTGAGGACATGAAGGATTACGAACCCGCTATGGATGGCGACGGCCTGGAGACGGTTGGAGGCATGGAAGGGTGGTGGGAGAGGAACGGCCGCTGGGGCAAGGAGAGCCAGTTGCCTCAGTTGGCGCGGAGAAAGGTCATCAAGAACAAGGACATCTGCGAGGTGCTTGCCAGGGTAGCCATCACCGAGGCGCTCATCGTGGCGCGCGTGGACCCGGCGTCGGCGGCGGGCAAGTGGAACCCGTTGACGGCCAAGGGCATGAGGCGGGCGTTTGCGTTTGGTATCAAAGTATCCGAGGACGGCACTGGAGTTATCCTCGGAGGAGAGAGAAACCAACAGTCTGTGCCGATGAAGCTGCATGAACCGCAACAAGTAGTCGAGCCGCAGGTGAACATTTCTCCCGAGGAGGCCAAGAAGCTGGTAAAGTCCTGGGACAGTGAATGGAAGAAGGTCTCTCTTCGGGACGCCGTCGTCAATTTCGCAGTAAGTTCTGCCTCGTTCTCAACAGCTCCTCACAGAAATGCCTGACCGTCTTTAGTTCAACAAGCGCTTCAACCAACTGACGGGCCACTCCACCCACGACGGCAAGCTGGTACAGCTGAAGACCGTCGGCAACTTCCTCGAGGATATCGCCAAGCCTCCCAAGCCCGTCAACGTCAAAGTCGCTGAAGCGGTCCAGCAAGAGGGCAGCCTGCCGGCGCTGGCCAACGTTGCGCTGCACGAGCGCCGCGTCACGCCGATCGACAAGGAGACGGCGGTTGGTCGGTGGAAGGTCATCACGAAGGAGCTCGAGAAGAGATCGCTGCCGGTCATCGGCCACGAGCATCTCCCCAAGCCGGTCCAGAGGAAATGGATCCTGGGCCAGGCGTAGGGTGCGGTTGGGTGTGGTATCCTGGGATGAAGATACGAAAAATAAGGGAAACACAGCGGAGAGGAATGTGTCTGGCATAGACCCTTGTACAGATAATGTACTCTTTGTAACATATGGAACATCATCGATTCTTGCTCTAGGTCTGCCATGGTTGTCTTTGCTGTGGCATGTCGAGTCGAATGGTGCTTATTGTGGCAGCTTGTGGGCATCAAAGTGCATTGAGTAAGGCCCCTCGACCTCCTAATCTTCCTGGCAGGTGCTCTCTTGCCTCACAGGGCAGCACCATCGATGACTGCTGTTGCCCTGCACAACAAAGGCTCCTGCCAAATCGAAGCTGCCCCTTCTATTTCTTACACCTTCCAACTCCCGAGGCGAGCCTTGTTTTTTTCTTTCCTCGACCTACGCGACGCAAGGTGTAGTACCTCACCCATCCCTCCTTTCTCCTCCCTCTCGCCTTTCCCATCTTTTCTACCCCGACGAGTGGCCGCGTTGTTTTATTTCCTCCATCTCCTTCGTATGCTCCTCCTTCCCCGCGTCGTAGTCGTCATCGCCCTCTCCCTCAAGATGCCAACCTCCCCGCCGTACCTGCGCGGCTACCCGGTCGAGAAAAGACGTGACGTCTGGCTACAGTGGGCTTTTGAAAACATCAGCCCAGTCTTCAACCGCTTCCCCGGAGAGCGCGCTTACGTCGTTTTCCAGTTGGAAAATCTCGAGTGGATAGGAAACTGCTCCCTTCCTCCCGCCAACAGCGACTCGGACGCCTGGTGTCGCCTCAAGCAAACTTGGGGACCCGCCGAGACGCCTCCTAAGGGAACCATTCCCTCAGTGGCCGACTGCGAGGTCGTGCGTCTTTTGAACAAGGGCTACGTTCACGAGTACATCGAGCTGAACCTGAGGAAGCACGGCTGGGATCCCTACAAATGCTGCGATCCGTCTCTCAAAGTCGAGCAGAAAAGACTCAACGCTCCTTCCCCGGCAAAACCTTCTTCCTCGGCGGCGGCGACTCCTGCTTCGACTGGTGTTCGTTCGTCTCCGGCGGCTTCTTCCTCCAAGACAACTCCTTCCTCCATGACAGCTTCTTCCTCCACGACAGCTTCTTCCTCCACGACAGTTCCTGCCTCGAAGACAGCTCCTTCCTCAAAGACAACAGGAACTGGGGTTCCCACCAATGGAGCGACACCCGGCGAATTACGTGATCGCTTGATACGTGCTATGTCTTCGCCCTCCCGAGGTGCTTGGACACCTGGACGTGGGACTTCCTCATCTGTCCGAGGCACCTCATCGCCTGTTCGAAGCACTGATTCACCCAGACGCGCATCCCCTTCGCCCATTCGTGGCGGTTCCCCATCAGGTCGCGGTGGAAGAGGTCCTGCTACCGCTGGACGGGCTGGCATCGCTTCTGGACGTGGCGGCCTGTCACCAAGACCTTCTCGGCGTACAGAGACTACCCCTTCTACCCCAGGCTTGCCGAAGCCAACAACTTCTTCCCCTTTCAAGCCCCCGACAAGACCGATCGTCAAAGAGGAAGGCACGCCTTCTCCTGCTGTGCCAGTGAACCGGAACGCTGGTTTCGGGTCCACTGGATCTCAAAAGCCTACCCAGGCAGCCCCGAAGGCTCACGCATGGACACCCACGTTTGGATCGGTGCCGGCTGCTTCCCAAGCTGCACAAACCAACTCGACCAACAAGTCGACGACAACTCCTGCAACCGGCTAGAAGCCGTCAGGAAGCACATTCGGCGAGGAGAAGGACTTTGGTGGACGGGGTTGGCTCTTCGGGCAGCCCGAAACCCCAAGCCTGAATAAATCAACAGCCTTCAACACGTCTGTCTCTGAAGGGGGAGTTTCGGGAATCAAGAATGCTGGAGGAGGCTCCACCGAGAATCAAACGAAGCGTCATGCCTCTCCGGGACATCAAACCGGCAACCCAACGGTCGAAAAACACAACACTCCGTCTCGAGGGGTACCTTCGTCTTCTAAGCCTGTCGTCAGCAGCGGGGTTCCCTTCGGTGACAACAAAGGTAGTGTTGGCGGCCGTGTTATCATGAACCCACCGCCTGCAGTTGATCCGTCCATTGCTGTCCAGGATCCTGCCAAATCATACGACGAGCTGAAGGGAGACTCATTTGGAAGACGTCCCCGCAGCGTTCCTCTGGCAAAGGATTTGACTCCGCAGAACGTGGAATGCACCCTACAATCTCACAACAGTCAGTCGCGGCCGGCGGCCGAGAAAAAGATTAAGACACAGTCTCCAGCCATCGAGAATCTTCAAACGACAGTCACGCCGAAGGAAGAGCACCTTCATGTGAATGACGATCTACACAAGAACAACATCGAGAGAATGTCGGCCAAACTTTTCAAGAGTTCTCGCCCAACTCTCCATGCTTACCTCCGTGACGAGATTGAGGCCATGTCGAAAACCGTCATGGGCAACATGAGAAAGCGCACTGTGGAGGTGCTCGGCCGTCAATCAAACTCTCATCTCGGATTCGCTACTCTTCGAGACGTCGAAGAACTCACGCTCGCAATGATGGAAGCCGAGATAAACTCGGCGAGGAAAGCCGCCTTGGAACAGATTGACAAGCTCGACAAGCAAGGCTCAGATGTCCCGATCAAGCGCGAAGCTAGCGAGCTCGAGGGAGGACGAGTCGCTGAACATGCTCGAGAAGCCAAGCGCCACCGCACCTCCAACAGTGCCAGCTCGCAGGATTGTGTTCAGTCATGACGGAGCCTGGGTTCCGTCTTTGTGTACAGATGCAGTGACTTGTATTATGACGGTCGCTTATGTATGATACTTGAGAACGTCGAGACGAAAATTGGGGTATGGGATTGCGAGGTCAGCCGTGTTCGTAACCGCAATATCACGATGGTTGCTTAGATAGTCTACAGGAAATGAAGGAATCTTTTCAGATTCAAGCCCAACATCCATGTGATCGTTGTCAAACGCTACTAACGTTCAGACCATATGGCCCAGCACTGTTGATTCCAAGGCATGAGACAATGGTCCCCAACTGCTTCTGCAACTCAGGGAACGACCAGCTAAGTAGGCCGCCACTGACCCTGCGCAACCCTATGTCTTGCACCTAGATGGCCGTCTATTCTTGTCGCCGACGGGATAATATACGCGTGACGGTCCTCCTTGTGGGTCCACATGACCGAAACGTGCCGGCACCGCCGGCTGGGCTTTGCAACGCCTGTTTCGGCCGGCTGTGGCTGGTCAGCAATTGATTAGCCAAGACCTGGGAACAACTAAATATAATGGTCGGTAAAGCGAGAAGAATTAAGGTCCGCGTTTAAGTGAACTGGAGTACTCCGTCAACGCGAGTACAGATGAACACCGTCGCAGAACGAGACCAATTGGTCGGTGATCTCAATGTCCACAATTTAAAAGAGTTTGTCTTGAGTCAGTAGTACATAGCATGATAGCAGGCGATTATATCGCCGCCGAGTTGGACGATTCTCTTGGAAAATCTATAAAGCAAGTCTTTTCTTTTTGAGTCCCTTTTGGTTGATTACCACAGTTGATCACCACCAGTCAATCGTTCCAACAGACAGTCAAAATGCGCTACTTCTTCGCCCTCGCCACCCTCATCACCGCCGCTCTGGCGGTTGCCATCCCTGAGCCCCAGGGCAAGTGCAACCCCGATTTCAACTGCTGCACTTTCTCCGAGTCGGCGTGCAGCGAGCGCCTCCAGGCGTGCACCCGGACTTGCAACGTAAGTTTGATGTCTCACCCAACGATGGGAACCGCCCAGACTGACTGTAGTATAGGGCGTCACTACCAAGGGCATCTGCAACGACCTGGGTGCCGGCTCTCTTACCTGCGATACTGCTTAGATTGAAGTCATTGGTCCGGTGTTGGTGGAGTTGTGAGATCTTCAGCATTAAAGCATACCCCCTGGGGCGAGGGTTTTTGCATCAGCGGCATCATAGCATGAAATGAAATACCGTAAAACCCAACTCTCATTTCTTTTCTTGATCAATTTAGCGAGTGAAAGTAGAACCACTTCTTGATGGTTCAAGTTAAACCCAACCCAGAGAATCGAACCCCCTAAATCCACCACCAAGCTCCGCGCAAACCCCCGTTCAACACATGATGCTGTTAGTGACGACAGCTTCAACAGCTGCACCCGCACTTCTCACAATTCCCTTGCCCGCAAGCCGAGTTCTTCACAGGCTCACACTCCCCCTTGCCCTCGCACTTCCTCCAGTCGCCGAACCCGTCGCCCCACGCTGTCCAGCACCAGTGGCCCTTCTCCGGGTTGCACTTCTCCCAGCAGTAGCCGTCGGTGCAGCCGTAGTTGTCGCCCCACCAGCAGTCGCGAGCGAAGACCGTGGCGTCCGTGGCATCCGCGGCGGCGCGGCGGCTGACGAGGGACAGCAGGTGTTCCTTGCACTTGCGGATGTCGGCTGGGCTGATGCCGGCTTGGGTGGCGGCGTCGGTGGAGGAAATGACGCCGAGGGGGCCGCATTCTTCGGCTGCGGTTGGGGCGGGGCCGGCGGAGGTGAGGGAGAGGTGGGCGGCGAGGAAGAGGAGTGCAGTATTGGGGAGCTTCATTTTGGGGTTCCGGATGCTTGGTTTGGATGGCAGGAGGGTTGTTCTTTGGTGAGAGATGGCCTGGCTTTGCAAAAGGGGCGGAGAGGTTCGCCGAAATAGGATGCTATGGACTGAAGTTGTGCCTCGCTGGTGACTTCAATCAGCCTCTAGCAGCAATGCCATCTCAGTCTTTATACGTGATCTTCTGCCTTGCCTGGCATGCAGCTGTTCTCTTTTCTCTCTTCCGCAAGGTGATGCACCCGTTCTTCGTCGAACACCTGATCTCCGAATAGGATCTGGCCGTCTGCATTTCGAGCTGAATAGCCTACTAAAGTGAAGACATGACACGTTGTAGTCGGACGTATGCTGTGGCCCATTAAATCAAGAATACCACTCCAAGGTCTTTACGCAGAGTTCTCCATCCAGACGATATCACTAGCTGACCAGGCAAAGCACCATATTATTCTTATTACAGCTATGCTCAACTCCAGAATTGGTTGGCATGTCTATGTGAAAAGTAGGCTATGTGTAAGCCAGTTAAAGCTCTCTTAGGTCTGTGGATGTCTGGTTTGCCGGGAGCAACCGATGACAACATGCCCCTCGCGGATGACAACATCGCTCGTGGAACTCATATCAACAACTCTCTAACCTTGCGCATCAGCACGTGGAACAGTCGCCAACGGTACTGCATGTTGGGCTTACTTGACAAATCCTTCGGTATACCTTCATCCATACATCTCTAGCCGACTCTGTCCAATGTCGCCAAGCCGTGAACCAAGTTGCGGTGAGCCCACCATGGTTTTCTCGCGTGGCTTTCATCTGGAACAGGACGCAGCTGCGCAGCAGATTCCATCATTCATTTGCTCTGCCGCGAGCTTGCAATCCAGGTATGTCATAACCCACATCCAGGCAGGCTGCAAAAGCCACATCAAACTAATCCCCAGAACCGTATCACCGGGGATCAATCTGGAATACGCGAAGAAAACCCCTCTCTTATGCAACAAGCCCAGCCCAGTGCGCCTACACTGTATGTCAAATCAGACCCCTGCCTTCAGCTGTCCGCTAGCGCAATGTGATGTGCTGCCCACCCCCAGCACTGGTGAAGATCCCATCTCGCGTCGCACGACGCAACGCTAGGCGCACTTGGTAAGCCTCGTGATTGGGCCCCGGGGAGGTGTTTGCACCCCAACAGGCAATGGAGCAGCAAAAGCAAGTAAAATGGGGAAAGGCGTCGACGGCCGCGTCAGGCCCCTTTCAGCTCTAGGCCCAGTGGCCAAACGGACAAAATGCACCGGACACGAGAGAGCGAGGTGCAACTGACAGAAATGGTTTGGCTTCCCACGTGGGAGAGCTGTCTAGCGCTGTCTGGCTTTGACAGGATCACTAATCTGGTCCAAGAGGAAAGATATCGAGGAAATGCGTGGGCAGACTGATGATGGCCCATCTCCAAGTCCAGCAGGTCGTTTGAGCGCCTGTCGACAAGCCGTAGCCACGATGATGCCAGAGTCGACTGTAGCGCGCACAAAATGCAAAGTCTGAGCAATAATGCCGAATACTGTGTAAGGCTCATCTCAAAGGGACAATATCTATCTGACGGCAGTAGCGCGGTCTAGCCCCAAGTCAGATAGATCCAGGCTAACTGGAAACATGCCAGATTTTCGACTGTCTAACCCAAAAGTGTAAATCCCTTGTTCGGGAGCCAAGTCCGAATCCCCGCGGATTCGTCCTCAGCCGCGGAAAGATCTGGGACTTTTCTCCCTGTGCTTTCCCATCAGAATTTCCGCATCATCTCATCGAGAAGTGGTAGAATACACACCTTGAGCAGCATTCAATCGATCGCGATGTCTGCAATCACCAGCTCGTACCCGGCTCTGTCGAGCATGGTGCAACCAGCCGTGAGCGCCGTGGTCTCGAGCGAGGACAACTGGAAGGGCAAGACAAGCGCGGCCGAGAGGAGGAAGATCCAGAACAGGCTCAATCAGCGCACGTGGAGTAAGTGGCACCCAGCACATGCAACCTGCTTACGGTGCCTCCCTTCGTGGTGCCCCGCCACCGCATGCCCTCTGCTTATCATGGCCTCGAGATGGAATGAGAGTTGAAACGGTTCACTAACGCGGACATCGAAACGCATTAGGACAGCGACGGAAGGTGGAAAGACTGCGCCAAGGCCAGGGAGCGGCCCGGGGCGCTGGTACAAGCATCTCGCCGACCGAGTCCACGGCCCTTGTCCCGCGCAAGACCTCGTCGTCTTCCACCGCCTCTGAAGATACCTCTCCTTCCAGCGACGATGCGGCGACGTACATGTACACCACGGCCATGGAGCTCTCTCGCCCTAGCACGAGGCGCTCGAGGGCCAACGGGGAACGGCTATACGCCAAGCACGCGACGTTGATGGCGCTGACGTACATCGGACGCAGGCGGCAGCTGCTAGAGCTGCAGGACGAGGACATGGACGAGCTGTACGACCTGTTCCTCATGAAGGCGATGCACTCGGGGACGGACCCAATGTCGGACTCGCTGATCCCGCTGGTGCAGTTCAATCTGTTCCGGGGGCTGATGGAGAACATGAAGACGCTGGGGATCACGATGCCGATGGTCTGCGACGACGACTGCGTGTCCCCGTTCGGAACGGACCCGCGGTATAACGAGCGGACGGTGTGGAGCGTGCCGGTGTATCTGCGACCGACGGAGACTCAGCTGACGGTGGTGCACCATCCCTGGCTGGACTTTTTGCCGCTGCCGCGCATGCGAGATAACCTTATCAAGGCGGACGGGAGCTATGACGATGAGGAGCTGTGCCTTGACATGATTGGCGACGGAGACGCGCCGTCCGGGAAGGGGGAGATGATTCTGTGGGGAGACCCTTGGGACCCGATGAACTGGGAGGTGACGGAGCTGTTTGTCAACAAGTGGCGCTGGGTGTTGGAGGGGTGCGAGGAGATGATTCGGTCATCGAACTTTTGGCGGGCCCAGAGGGGGGAGAAGAAGATGCGGGTGAAGCTTCGCGGGTGATGTGGCTTGCGTCGGATAGCCCCTCTTGTACCAAAATCCAACCCATTGTGTCGCGAGGCTCTGGGGCTTTCTTTTTCGTTTTCCTTCGAGGCACGTCTAGATTTGATCAATGTATTGGCCACCTATGGAATGGAAAAGACCTTGCCTCTGCGGCTCAAAAACCACGTGGGTGTGCGGCTGCTTTGTTGACTTCGATCGAGACCGCAGGGTATGGACAGCAGAGGGACTGGTTTCTGTCAAGACAGGTCGACTCATATACCAGATGGCACTTGACTTCTCTAAGCTTTCCGTAGGCCTCGGGGTTCCATTGACTTGCGTGTCTTATGCGGTCGTGGTGTTGGTAAAGGTCATCTCTCATGGTGCGCAGCTGGATTACCCCTTTTCGTGGAGTTTTGACCATCTCCCAAATACAAAGATGGTTCCTGGACTTGGTTGCGCATGTTGATTTTGCGAAGGATATTTGATGGGGAAAAAGCTTGTAATATGGAAAAGAGAAGTTGCCAGCGAGACCTCCCCAGGCAGGTGGTTTCCTAAAGCGACAACAACCCAACAAGGCAAGACCTCAAGTCGCGACCGCGACCTTCCTCCTTCCCCTTCTGAATCTTCGTCGGTGCCTTCCTCTATCTCTGTCGTCTTTTTCTGTTTCTGTCTTTCCCCATCGCTGCCTCTACCCCTCGTCACCACTTCCCACCGCCGCCTCTGTCTTTGCCCGTCGTCTTTGCCCGTCGTCTTTGCCCGTCGTCTTTGTCCGTCGTCTTCTCTCTCTCTCTCTCTCTCTCGCCTTACGCGTATTCATCACGATCTCTACACAGTCTTCCTCCTCGTCGACGCGATATCCCGACTCGGCTTCTCTTCTTCTACCAACGCGCTTTTTTCCGTCTGCACAATAGTCGACGTCTCGAGTCTGCTTCTTCCACTCCAAGGTACCATGCCCTGCCGCGCTGTTTGCTTCTACCTACCTGCTGACCACGAATCTCCTACATCAGACGACCCTATGCGACCGCCGCCACCATGACGAACAACTCCTTCTCCCGACTGCCCAACGAGCTCATCTGCTGCATCGTCAAATGCGCAAGCCAGAATGCCTTTCAGAGCAAGAGGGATCTTCTCAACCTGTGCCTCCTCAACTGGCAGATGTACCCTTTCGCCCAGCTCGAGTTGTACCGCAAGATCGAGATCCACAACATGAAGGCCTACGACCTCCTTACCCGAAGCTTCATCGAGAATCCGAACCTGCGCAACTGCGTGAGGGAGGCGCACATCTCTGTCGCCGGCGGCCGTTTCGATCGTTGGGCTCAGAACGTTTCATCCTGGACAAATGAACAGCTCAACATGACCAACCTGTGCAACACCGACCGCAGCCTCGTCATTCTTTGCAAAACCCTGTGCAGCATCGGATCCCCTAAGGAAAACTCGCGCAGCGTTCTTGCCCTGCTTCTCGTCTTTCTTGACCGGGCTGAAGAGGTTAGGCTGGAGGTCAACTCCTATTGTCGTCCGTCAACTCGCGTCGTTATCGCATACCTGGATTTGCTATCGTCGTCCTTGCCGTCGTCGCCGTCGTCGCCGTCGTCGCCGTCGTCCTTGGCCGTCGCCCCTCGCAGAGCTCTGTTTCCATCTCTGAAAAGTTTCGCTCTCACCGGCTTTAGCCTCCCGACCTATGCGGAGACCGTCTTTGGCCAACCGATCAGCGTCCTCACCCCTCTTCTGTCCGCTACCAATCTTACCGACTTGCGTCTTATAGGCGATACTCCCATGTGGGATGCGCTTGGAGACCCTGACATTCCCAACGTTCAGCTTCCTCTGAAGACATTGACACTGGATTCGAGCAGTGCTGACGGAACCGGCCTCTGCCACCTGCTCAGGCGTTGCCCGAATCTCAGACGACTGAAAGCCTCCATCAAGAGCCCTCGCCGGAATGGGAGATCAGACATCAACGCAGTCCTTCCAGAATCATGTCCACAGCTGAAGGAACTGTCCCTGAACACTCAAGGATACAACCGCTTCTTTGGAAACACATGGGTCCTAAACTCAAGCTCAACTCAACACCTTACTTGCCTGCCTCGGATGCATAATCTCAAAGAGCTCCGTATCACTCTCGATTGCTTCTTTGACACTCCAGCCAACATTGAATTTTTGGGATCGAGCTTCCCAGACTTGCTGGCTCCTCGACTGGAGAAGATTTTTATCGACGCGACGTGGTCCTTGCTCGGGGTCCACGGCCGGATCACAGCTAGCCACCCCCAAGTCATGGCCTACAAGAAAGGGATCGAGAAGATGATTACCGCTCTTTGCACTGCGTCCAAGAACCAGCTACCTTGTCTCAAGGTCATCGCTCTGGGTGCCAAATACGGAAAGCCCAGGCAGTGGACAAAGGATGCGCGCAAGCTACTGGCTGGAACGAATGTCAAGCTCAAGCTGGTGACTGGGAATCATACAGGGCAACTTTGGCATCAGACTTGGAAACAGATGTTGGAAGTATGAGGACGAGGATGACAAGGGGAAGCTGGAGGAGGGGAGGAAAGAACAAACATATTGCTTATTCATCACGATAAGTCTAGTCGCTGCTCTAGATAGACGAACTTTTGCTACCACTCGGTTCATAAGCACTACCCTCGTGCCCCGTGAAGCCCACATCTAATGCTGAAGGACGACGACGACGACGACGTTGATGACAGCGATAGAGGACGACAACGACGATGACGGACGACAGAAACAGCAGAAACGATAGAAATCCCAGGACTAGCATAAGTGAGACGACAAAAGCGGAGGTTTAACAACTTTAGCATCAAACTTAGAAACAGATGCGAGAAGTTTGAGGGGAGAAAAGAGTAAATACATCACCTATTCATCATGATAACGTCGAGTCGTTACTCTAGATAGATGAAATTTTGCTACCACTTAGTCGCTACCTTTATGCCCCGTGAAGTCCAGACCTAGTGGCGAAAAGCGACGGCGATTATAGAGGACGATGACGGGGGACGATGACGGGGGACGACGACGACAGAAACGATAGAAACAAAAGGACCGATAGGGACAAGCGAGACGATAAAAGAGATATGGGAGGAATGACAGAGACCAAAGAGACCGCAAGGACAACAGACAAATCTATCACAGGCATCAGAGACAGTAAAGTACCTGCCCCAAAAGCCACAATCATGACCAGACGCCGCATCAAAGGGGTGACTAATCCCCGCGCATGCAAGCCACCAACGCCGATTTTTGACTCAAAGTTAAGCGATCCATCCCTTCCAAGCCAAGCCCGCTTCGACACCCTTTTCAAGAAGGTGGAAATGATAGGATGCGGGGTTCTGCACGGAAGCGAGCCGAGACTGTGCCGCAAGGTACGACGCACGAAATACGAAGGATTAGGGAGGCGTTGGTTGGTGGGCTGATGTATATCCCTGTGATGGCAACCCGTTGTTTTTATGCTTTGGATGCCCTGGTTAATCGTGAAAAAGGTCAAGATTTGAAGCCTCGATCTGCAAGGTTGCATTTGCTACTGAAGCATCATGTTTGGGGTACCGAACTGGCTCGTCATCTTTTCACTCGGGGTCGCGTCGGTGGGATACTTTATCATTCGTCTCATTCAGGAGCGTAGTTTCTACAAGGACAAGGTACGCACGGGGCGGACGTTCACGACGAAGAGAGATGGAAAGCTGACTTGGAGAATAAGCCATGCCCTCCGGGCCACTCGTTCATATGGGGCCACCTGCGTCTGCTGGGCGAGGTCGCCGCGACGATGCCGCCCAACTGCCACCCGCAGGTGTACATGGCGGCGATCGCGCAGCGGTATGATATGCCCGGGGCGTGGTACCTCGACTTCTGGCCGCTGGCGGACCCGGTGCTGGTGGTGACGGACCCGGACGCGGCGCAGCGGCTGCTCACAGGGACGCCGACGCTGAAGCACCCGCAGGTAGGCAAGTTCATGGGCCCCGTGCTGGGGGAGGACAACATTGTGAGCGTGAACGGGGAGATGTGGAAGGCGGGGAAACGGATGATGGGGAGCGGGTTCAGCCAGGGGTACGTGAAGCCGATGTTGAGCATGTTTTCGGAGCATGTGCTTGTTTTTCACGAGAAGCTGAGGAAGAGGGCGGTGGAGAGGAGCGAGGAGGAGTTTGAACTAGAGGGGGAGGCGGCCAAGGCTATTTTTGACGTGATTGGGAGCATTGTGTTTGGGATGTCGTTGGACGCGCAGGGGAAGGGGTCGGTGTTGCTGGAGGACCTGAGGGCGTTGATTCAGTATTTGAACTTTGTGATTACGAGCTGGAACCCGGTGAGGAAGGTTGTTGAGTGGTGGCGGATCCGCGGGGTAAAGAGGCGGAGTGATGAGGTTATTCGCAAGGCGGTGCTGGAGCGGTGGGAGGTGATGAGGGACGAGGGGGAGGTGCCGAGTCGGCGGCTGGCGAAGAGTATCATGGACCGGGTCATTGCGGACTGGATCCAGAGCGGGGAGCAGGGCCCGCCGAAGGGGGAGTTTTTGGACTTGTTGGTCGTGAAGTGAGTTGATTGGTGATGCGTGGGAGAAGACGAGGTTTGCTGACGGTGTGCCAGTCTGAAGACGCTGCTTCTCGGGGGCCACGGCACGACGACGGATGCGTTCACGTACACAGTGATGTTGCTAGGCCTGCACCCCGAGGCCATGCGGAAGATGCGGGAGGAGCACGATGCCGTGTTCCCGGCGGGGCTGCAAGAGAGCGCGGAGATGCTGCGGACGAACCCTGCCAAGACGAACGAGCTCGAGTACACGACGGCCGTGATCAAGGAGACGATGCGCTTCTACCCCGTGGGGTTCAGCACGCGGATCGCGCCACCGGAGCTCAAGCACCTCGACTGCGACGGTAGACGGCTGCCCATCGAGGGCTTCATGCTCGCGCTGTGCCAGTTTGCGTCGCACTTCGACCCGGCCTACTTCGCGGACCCCAAGGCGTTCCGGCCGGAGCGGTTCCTGGGGGCGGAGGGGGCGGCGCTGCACCGGTTTGCGTGGAGGCCGTTTGAAAGGGGCCCGCGGGCGTGTATGGGGCAGGACCTGGCGATGGACGAGCTGCGGGTGCTGTTGTTGCTCACGGCGCGGTGGTTTGATTTCGAGACTGTGCCGGTGGGGAAGAGGGAGGCGCGGACGACGTTCTTTGAGCTTGACGCACTGGTGGGAGACATGGCGTTCCAGGAGATGAAGATGGGGGCGGCGGTTCGGAGTGGGATGAAGATGAAGGTGAGGCTAAGTGGGAGGGAGTGAGGTGCGTGGCTGTTGATCTCCGTGCTGCTTCATGCCGTGGCTTTGTGGAAGATTGAGCTGTAAACTAGAGAATCTTGCGTGTTCATTCGGTTTCGACTGTCGATAGGCTGGCACAAGGCAAGATCCGGGTGTTGATTGTCCATCACTGCGACGTCGCTCCGAAAACGATCCTATTGGCGGATTCGATTGTTTGCTCTTGTGGAGCCACCGTTGTACCAATAAGCTGGAGGCTGCCACCTTCTATCACTGCTGATCGATGAATTCGGATACCATTCTGGAAGCCTTATCTCCTGATGGCGTCTGGCGCAGCGTCGCCTTCCGAAACAACGTCACAAACACTGTTATGGGGGTCGATCTTATCGATGATCATCGGAGAGAGCTGACTCTCACCGACACGTGACTTGCGGACACTGCTGACATAAGGCACTCAACTTGCATGTGGGGGCGATGTCATCAGCCGATCATTACCCGAAGAGCCTGCCGACTGGCGCCTGCCCTGGAAATAGATGCACAGTGACACACTGGTCAGCAAGAGACGATATGGATGACACAGGCAGCTGTCGACGGCTTCCTCCCGACTTGGTTCCAATATTCTCGATACATTCGCAGTTTGCAGTGACTGGATCAGCCAATGGAGACAACTGTGTTTGAGCAAGTTTCTGTGCCTGGCTCATCGGCACACGGAGCGAAGCGAAGCGAGACGCAATCCAAGCCTGTATACGGGGTCCAAAACGACTCCCGCAGCCAGTTGAATGCGATTGTATGCCAAACATGATGCAAAGTCACCAACGCGGCACGGAGATACGTCACGGAAAAGGGTCCATCACACGTGTCTATCGCTAGTCGGTTGCTGAAAGGCAAACGTTCCCGACAATTGCCCGCCCGCCGACATCACCCGCGCGAGGGTCCGTCAGCCTATCTCCTGGGCTTACTCCGGCAACATGTCGGTCAAGACAGCGCCGGCCAGAAGCTAGCAACGCCGCCGCCTGGGAGATACATACCGCAGTGCACTCCGACGCGGACGGCAAACTCAACCGATCCCAGTGTGGTTGGGACGGCCAACGGGCGACGGGCGAAGAGCAAGCCGCAACGCACCGGAGGTCAATGCGACCCCCATTGGAACGCAACGTTAACGTTGGCCGTGGGGACCGGCAGTGGGGTTCTCGCTGAGGTGGCTGCTGAAGAAGCGGTGATGAAGAATTTCCTCTTCCAGGCGGGACATCCGACGCCTTTTCGCGAGCGTCTCGCTTGGAAGTCGCTTGAAGATTCACCGGACACGCCGCCACGCCGCCAGGGCATTGGAGTCTTTTTTGCGTCAAGCATGTGCCATTTGCGCCGTTTCGCCGTATACCGCAGAAATGCCTCGAACAGATTGAGTCGCCCAGTCTCAGCTAGATCAAGAGGCCCGAGGCCAGAGGGCGACGACTGGTGAGGATTCACGCACAAAACCCGCAACTGAGACGGCCACAGCTGCCGATAGACGTCACAGCCACTGGCCACACCACCCATCCCCAGCAAGCTCGGAGGCTTGGGGTAGAGTTGGTGCCTGCTTGGGATACCCCTCCTCGCCCCCAGGTGCCCCGACGTCAGCCGCCTTGGATAGATTCAGGGTCCTGCCTGAATGATGTGCCGCTATCTGTTGTCTGGTGCGCCGTCGAGGAGAGCCTCGCAGATGCTAGAACATACCGTCGCTGCTGCCAGCGAGTGCCACGGACGCCCTCATCTCATCTTCTGCGAGCCAGCCAGCCCAGGCTTACCAGGCCAGGCCAGGCAAGGGTCATCTGCAAACGCTGCATGAAGAACCAATTCGTGGAATCCTGGCGCGTGGAAGCACAAAAGACGCAAACCCACCTGCTGAACCTTATCAGCCAGGCCAGCGATAAGGACAACCAACCTACCGCCGTACGCAGAAACAACACGACGATGTGAGGGGTCAGCGCAGCACCAGCAGCCGAAAGGAGATGAGGCGATACGCCCCTCCACCCGCCATGGGACATGCATTGCCCGGCGGCGGACCAGGCCAAGTCAGCCAGACCACCACCCGCCCGTCCTCTCGCGAGAGGGCGACTGGCTGCCGTCGACGCACAAAGGCCGCAAACCCCACCCATCCACCGTCACAGCACAAACGGCGCCGCACCACCAATGACGGCCGCCCGATCCGGCTCCATCTGGCCACCCTCATCTGACATCTGACCCCTCCTCCAGCGTCCGCTCCCCTCTCTGCCTCCTGCGACGGCCGAGTGCCTCTTCGGATATATAAGGGCGCGGTTTCTTACCCTTCTCTTCTGAGTCTCGTCTGCTCCACAACGCGATCAATCAACTCCATCACATCATCTTCAACAAACACCCTTTTCAAACCTCTTCCAACCAACCAAATCCATCAAAATGAAGGGTGACTGCGGCTGCTCCGGCGCTTCTACCTGTACGTCTTCAACCCCATGTGGCTGCGCTGCTGCTGCATCGTCGATTACGACATCGGCGCCAGCGCGCTTGTCTCTCCCCCTCTGCCTTACCATGCGCTAACCCCCATGTCTCAGGCAACTGCGGCTCCAGCTGCTCTTGCTCCGGCTGCAAATAAGCTGTTCGTCTCTGTGCGTCCAGCAGACAACCTACGAGCCATGACAAACATTTCCGTTTGACGGCGGCCTGGGGCGGAAACGTCCAGCCGTCTTTCTCGACTTCGATTACGACGATATGAGTTTTGTTTTACGGGAAATGGGGGTATGGTTCGGGGATGCGCTATCGGCGGATTGTGTTTTCTCTCTGACGGAAGGACCTGTTGGCTAATTTAGTCACTCATTTGGCAATGAACTTTTGAGACGCCGAAACTGTCTTCTCGTGCCTTGGTGTGATGTGTGTATAGCAATGGCCGGCATTGTTTTGACTGCCGATGCGACGGATGCCTCGCCACGTAGGTGTGCAAACACAACTCTTCGCAACAACAAACTGCCGCAACCAAAGGGCGATGGTACTAGGCCTGTCTAAAGTATTCCGGCCATCACCATCCATTTATACACCATTATAAACCCTCAAGGTGCTCAAAACAATCACCCTCATCAACCTCGACCCCAAACACCAGCTCCCTCTGACCGCTCCTATGATGAAGCACAACCCCGCCCCGCCCCGCCTTGGCTCCCTCCAACCCCTCCATCCCGACCCTGTAAGGCCTGTGCAACGACAGATCACCACCTCAACTCAAAACACACCTCACCACTCCCACGCTGGCCGTCCTTCACAAACCAATGCCGACACGCGCCGTCCCTCCTTTGCCAGGCGTAAACGACATCGCCTCAGCCCATTCACACACTCGTGGCTCTCAGCTATTGCCCATTAGCAGGTTCCCTCCGACGCCCCGCGCCGCCAGATGGAAGAAAATACGCTCCTAAACGGCAACCCGGCCCAAGCCGCAACCCGTGGCCCCCGTACCCACCCCTTTAGGCCATTTCTATCACCCCAATAGGCCGGAGCTCCCGTCCCTCCTTACCAGGGGAGGGGCAGAAAAATAAAATAAAGCAGAAAAAGGACGGGGCCAGCCTCCAGCCACTACGAAGCAAGGCAAGGTACGGATACACCGCATCTAAATCGACGACATGCCACATCCACGGACCTCAAACTACCCGCCCTCTCTGACTCTCGCTCTTTCACGTTGCCAGGTCTCCAATCCAAACAAGGACAAAGAAAAACAAGCCTATCCGTAATTATTCCCACTCTAATGGGGTCCATTGAATGGAACCGCAGGTGGTCCAAGTCATGGGGCAATCCGAGACGATCCGTGGGCAAAACACCACCTCAGCTTCGGCTCTGAGGACCCCTCATTCTGCAGCTCAAAGGAGACAGAGAGGAGGGGAGGGAACCACTTGGTGGGCTTCTCGCGTTTGGCCCCCATGGAATGCGTGATCATGCCGTCTCGTCCATCGCCTCACACCTTATGTTTATTTTCGGGACATTTTCGTCTCGCCTTGCCTGGCTCAGGTCTCACATCTGCGGCCGCGAGGGAGGGCGACGGGGGCTGCTTCTCACCAAATCATGCAGAGAGAAGGTCGAGACGCCGTCTTCTGTCTATCGGTTCGGATTGTGGTCTCGACCGCCAAACTAGCTAAACAAGCGCGCGGCAGCCCGGCCGTCATGAATCATCTCATCATTCCTCAGTAAGGCCCAAACTTCGGACCTACCTAAACGAACAAGCCACGCCGTGAACAACCTTCCGGATTGTTGCACCTCTCAATTGCAGCTGGCCCCTTCGTAATTCGTACAGAACACGATGAGATGCAGAGGCACAAGAAAAAAGGACGCGTAATAACCTCCCCAAACGCCTCTTCCCATTCGCGAGAGCCCTGCATAAGCAGCACGCACGCCAAGCACCGCGCATCGTGAGCTCTCGGCATCATCTTGCCGGCGGGGGTCTCACCCACGCCATGGCAACCTCACGACAGGTCTCGAGGGCGGACGACAACGACAACAACGACACAGAAACCCACGAAACAACAAGCTTGCCTGCTCTCGCCCCGCCCCGTACCTTTTGCCCCTCCATCCCACTTAAAAGCTAACACCCCCCGGCCCGAGCCTACCCAACCAAAGGATAGCTCTCACCCCTGTCCATGGCGGGGAGCTGGCCTTTTTTCCCAAGCTGCGGCTCTTGGCTCCAAGCTTCCACGTAGCCAGCTTTCCTGGAGCTCAGGTGGGAACGGACGTCCCGTCGCATGAGAGAGTGACATGCGGCAGAAACAAACCGAATCACCGCGAGGGAATGCCTCACAACTGTCCCGGCACAGCTTGCCTGCCTCTCCTTATAGGGCAGGGCCAAGACTGTGCCAGCAAAGACACGGAAAGTCAATGGGCAAGACCAAGACGAGGCAACCCGCCCCAGAATGCAAGCTCAAGCTACGTGACCTCCTCCGTGACGCGATCGCCAAGTGGGAACCCTCTTCTCCTTCCCCTTCTCATCCCATGCCATCCCGCCAAAGACAGCGTCCAAGACCGCCCTTTCCCACCATCTAGGTAGCTCTCCCCTTCCACCTGCCTCCACGTGTTTGATCCTCTCTGCCGTCAATGGAGGCCTCTCGCCCCTCTTACCCTGAACGCCCCCTTTCTCTTCTCGGCCAAGCCTGTGCCCCTCCTCCGTGATCCATAGACCCGGTGGCAGCTAGGTAGCTCACCTGCCCTCTTACATACGGGTCCCTGACGTATATATAAACCCAATTCCTCCTCCCAACATCCACTTCTGTCTTCCTCTCCCATTCCAACCTCACCACAAGCTACAAGCCGCAAACACAACCTTTGATACCCCTTTCCACCACAACCAAACCACACACAAAATGTCTTTCCACGTTTCCGCCGAGAACATCCGCGTCGACGACGGCCACATCCTCCGCGCCGCCCTCCGCAACGAGAACGGCGACCTCAACGAGACCGAGATCGACCTCAACAACTGCCTCGGCAACAACGACGGCCACTTTGAGTGGAACGGCAACGGTACGCTCCTCCCCTCCCCGTCGTCGTCCTCCTTCACCGGATGGACCCTTTCATCTAAGACTTGCTCTTTGCCCAGCATATCTGCCTTCATAACAATCATCACTAACAAGACATCCCACCACAGGCTACTCCAACTCCGCCGAGGACATTCACTTCTCCATCGAGGGCGGCGACAACGTCCCCATCCTCCGCGCCCGTCTCTTCAACCTTGGCGGCGAGGCCATCGACGCCGACTGCAACCTGTCCGAGCGCATCGGCAACGACAACGGCAACTTCGTCTTCAGTGAGTAGCTTCCCTCCGTGATAGTGATGAACGGGACAATGGCTGACGCTGGAATGATTCAGACTAAACGGTTGACGACGATGACGATGTCACGGGGCAGGTGGGGGAAAGCATGTTGTTTTGCCGCTGTATGAGCATGGCTTTTTATGATTTGATGAAAGGGATGACGCGGGGTCATAGATACACCTACGAATCCTAGTTAGCGAACCGAGCTACGGAGCCGTTTTGAGGCTGAATGAACTTTTGATGTCCCGTTGTGAAAATACGTGGTTCATTTGACTGAAGTATTGAGGGGAACTTGATTTTCATTTGATCCCAAAGTATTTGATCCGTCGAGGCAGGAACCAACCCGTTGCCGTCGTTGCCTATTCAAGCTACTCTCATTCGACGTACCTTTCTTACGGGCGTGGTTCACGGAAGGACCGAGACGTCGAGGCAATCCTGTCTTTATTCGAGCTTCCAAACGTCGAGGTAACCTGATTCTATCCGTCCCTATCCACTAAGAGCATTGAGGCAGAATGCGACCCGCCATCACTGGTTGCCCTCCATTGAAGCTATCCACGCGGTAACTCCGTTCCTCCACTCAGCTGTCGTCATCAGAGGCATCTTCAGATCTGAACGCGTCGATTTCACGGACCATATCGTCCGACAGGGCGAAGTAGTAGCCGTACGTCACGCGAGGAAAGCTGCTCATCTCGCGCACTTCATCCATGATCTCAGCCGCGCTGCGGTGGTAGTCAACCGAGAACGCCTCAAGCAGCTCATCCTCCGAAGAAGCGCCCCCGAGGAGATGGACGGGGTGAGGCAGCGGGAAGACGGGGAACTGGTGCTTGCGCCAGAGGTCCTCTGCGGGGTTGGTGTGTCTCTCCTAGAGGTCTCCCGGTCCCTTGAGGAAGAAATGGTCGTTGCTGTCGATGAAGATCCGGCGGGAGTAGTAGTCGATCATCTTGAGGTACGGGGCGCCGCCGCCGCGGCGGGTGGTGGTGTTGTAGGTGCGCGGGATGGCGAGCCGGAAGACCACGCGGTGGGAGTCGCGGACGGAGTGGTAGTGCAGGCGGGCGACGTGGAATGCCATCTCTTTGGCGAGGGCGCGGGCGGTGGGGAGGCCGAAGGCCTTGACGACGTCGTCGGCGTAGGCGATGGGGCCGTACCTCTGGCGGATGGAGGCGGCTTCGCTGGGGATGGGGCGGGCCATGCCGAGGAAGACGAGGGGCTCGAGGGTGAGCTCGCGGGGGAGGGGAGTGGTGGTCGTGTTGGGAACGGGAGAGGAGGCAGCGGCCGAGTTGGTGCCCGAGACGTTGACGATGTCGAGGATGTGCGCAGAAGGGACAGCGGCGGCGATAGGACCGATGTTGTTCTCGTCGATGGAGAGGCTATCGAGGGGCGAAGAGATGCTTTCAGTGTCAGAGTCCTCGTTGTCTTCGATGTACGAGGTGTTGGGAGGGCCCCCCTGGTCGGGCTTGGGGTGGTTGGGGTCAGCCATGGCGGGCGTCTAGCTGACTTGCGATGATGTTGCGAAGAGGCAAGAAGTTTCAAAACAACACCAGTTGAATATTTTCGGTAAAATCTTTTCCTGTCGCCTTGCTTAGTCGTCGAGTAAGGGTTCTATCGTGAAGTCTTCCTTCGAGCCGGCGAGGGGGTGTCTCTCAGGGGCGCGGGCTTGGTGCATCGACGTTCCCCTCGGTCTGCGGCTCTTACAGCAACCATGCTCACCTGTTCTTGAACTCGTCCTAGTAACAAAGACACTCTCATGGTGGCTCTTGTCTGTCTGATGAATGATATGATGACGGCCTATCATGTCTTTGTAGGGGTAGGGGGAACAAGTCATCACTGGCTTTCATGGTTGGATTCATCATCATGAACGGCTTGCTTCTGCTTTATCAACCTTTAAGCCTGCCTTCATATCCATGAGGGACACCTCTAAATAAGTGCATTGTGTGCCGTGAAAGCAAGTAGCTGCAAAATGTAGCTATTATGGTTGATTATGGGACAATGATCCCCCTTGAATGCCTGGGTAACAGCCCTCGATGATGCCTTGGGATGATCTAGGCAGGTGTTTCGAGTAGTGGCTGGGTCCGACTATCGTGCTGCTGCCTTTCTCGCAGGAAATAACACATATTTGTTGCCGAATTTCCTATCAAGAGCTTAGAACTCGTCGGTTGTCTTTTCTGTGGACATCAAGCCAAGAAACAACACTGTCCCAAGAGTTCCGGACGGATAAGCCAGGCTCAACACTACTACTTAAGGGTTTCTGCAACAGCCTCTCTGAAACGACAGCTTCGGCAGCATTGGGAAAGCGGCAACTCGCAGCCAGCGAGCTTGCCCATCAGTAGTACATGTACGTTGCCGCGAGGCCGGTACTGAATCTTGTCCAACACAACCTAACTCAAGTTCCACAGCGATTCCCAAACGCATCCTCGTCCAGCCTCCGCCTGAATCACCAAACACCACACCCCGCGATTCACCGCAAACACCACCCAGCCATGTCATATAAAGCCCCTCCCAATCGACCTCCTCCAGCACCTCACATCCCACGTCAAAGACTCCAAGCAACTACATCCTCAACAGTCGCCATGTCGGATAACAACAACCCCTTCGGCTACCCAACCGGCCCGGCCGAGAACAGAAACACGCCCAATGGCCCCAGACCAAACAACGCCGGCCGCATCCCCGTCCGCTTCATGCCCGACAACGACCCGAGCCGCATGTGGCGTGGCCCCACGATCCCCAACCAGCCTGATGTTGGCACGCAGTGGAGCGCACCACGCGCGCTGGATTACATGAGCATGCGCGCCCGGGCGATGAATGGCGCGGATATGAGTAACGGGATGTACACACCCGGCGGCAACGCGCGGTACGGCGGAGCGGGCCCGACGTACAACGACCTCGCTCGCGAGAACGGCGGTGGTGGAGGCGGCGGCGGCTGGCCGCATGCTGGCGAACGCCTCGGACGGGGCATCTACGATAACGTGGCGTACCGGAGCCATTGGCCTGGGACTACGGGGAGCATGCCCGGGCCGATGGGGAGGGCGGATAGCTTGAGGGCGATGTACGGCATGAGACCTCTACATGAGAGCGGAGGGGGTTTCCACATGCGTCCTCCAAGGGAATACCAAAATGGGCAGAACGGACAAAGTCCCCAGGGTGGTATGAATGGAGATATGAACGGCAGCAACTATGGAGGACCTTGGGTTTAGAATGGTTGGAGGCGAGGGAGATACCCGTCATAAACATGCACCAGGAGGTGCCTCTGTATTTGTGCTGCTGGTCTATCCATCAGAGGCCGGCGATATAGTGATATACAGTTCATACTCATAAAACAAAAGTCGACTCCAACATGGTATCTTTTCAAGAAGAGGCGTCCCCGGCCAGTAGTGCAACAACCGTCCGCACAGCCGTCATGGGCCCTTCGTTTCCTTGCACGAGCCTCTCGAAGACCTTGGATGCAGCTGCCAATGAGCCGCGCTCGTCGCCTAGACGCCCTGCGGTGTGTTAGCTTTGCGTGAAAGGGAGGTGGGAAGGGATACGAACATCTGCCTGGCATGCCAATCATCAATCCAACTTTACTTTGCGCTTCTCCAGTCCAGTCAAAATCTATCCTCCATTGTATTCTCAAGCACGACGTCTCCTCGTCCACCGCATCCGGGATGGGGATCTCGTAGGCTGTTCGTCCAAGGTGGGGAAGCAACGCTCCGCGAGTGAGATTCTGCGGCCGGTCTTTGTCGCCAAAGGCGCTGTCTGTATCCTGACTCGGGTCGTCATCGTCCTTCCTCCTGCGCTTCTTACGCCGAGTTCTTATCTTAGCGACGCTCTGGACCAACTTCTCCTTATCCCCCAGCTCGCTCTCGAGGACATGCCACACGTTGGCTCGCTCGACGGCGAGGCGGTACCACTCAGCCATAGCCCAGGTGACGATGCTGACGTTTCGCTTCATGTGCGTATTGGAGCCGCCGTTGGCGACCTTTTCGATGAAGGGGCCGAGCTCAGGGACCGCCGCGGGGTCTAGTCGGGGCACGCTGAGGTGCTTGATTTGTAACTTTTCGGTGTCGACTGTCATTTCGACCTTTGCCATGAACAATCCTGCGGGATGTGCAGATCTAACAACAATATTGTGCTTCCGCAGCAGAGGCTCGTCCTCATTCTCGCGGAGCAGGATACTCGTAGTGCCGGAAAACTCGAATGGTGTGAAGGCCTGCAGGTACGGAAGCTCCTCGACAGCAGTCATCTGAATCGGGTGATGCGATACTGGTGCCGGAAGTTCCTCTTCTTGCGGCTTTGACGTGAAGGGCTGCGTCTGTCCAAGAGACGCCATCGACAACCAAGACGTCGGATTCATCGCCAAGTCAAACCACTCATCCGCCACGTCCGGCTTCTTTTCCTTCTGAGGGGGCACGAGGTGCCTTTGCAACAGATCAAAAAGCTGCTCTCGCTTTGAAGCGGGCACCGAAGACCCAGTCGCAGACCTAAGCGACTGCACTCTCCGAATCCGCTCGTTTTCCTCGGTGGCAAAGTCCAGATCTGCCTCCAACTTAGCGATCTCCGCTTCGAGCGCGTCTCGTTCCGCCTCGAGCCCAGCATTCGGGTTGGGTGCTGGTATCTGCCGCGCCTCGTGTGTTCCTGCAGGTCCTTTTCTCGTCCGTGTCTTCTTCGCCGGCTTGCTCGGGCTTTTCTCTCGCGTCACGGTAGGCGGGGCCTTCTTCGAGGGGTCTTTAGTCTTCTGAGAGAACTCAGGCGGGCGGAGGGGTGGTTGCTTCAAGGGCGAACTCTTGGACGGCGACGCTGGCCGTCGCTTCCGTTTCGAGGGCGTGTCGTGGATTCCGGCGGGCGGCGTCGTGACCACCGGATCCGCCTGGCCTCTCTGCGTGGGTGTGGGCGGCAGCTCAGGCTCAGGTTCGGGCTCGGGTTCAGGCTGTGATCTCTGGGGAATGACGCCAGTCGGCGGCGAGCGACGGATTCCACGTCGAGCGAAGGGATTGATCTCTTCTTCCTCCAACTCTGGTTCGGGCAGCGGTCTGGGTACTGGTTTGCCTGAGGAGCGGCGCGGTCGAGACGCCAGCGCTCCGCTGAGCCCTGCTCGCGAAGAACTCGGCAATCGTCGTGCGGGGGACCCAAGAGGAGACTCGGTCGGTGTAGGCTCAGGTTCAAACAAGCTTGTTCTGGGACGCGCCGGCTTGCTTGTCAAAGACGGCCCAGACTCCTGGCTCTGTGCAGCGGACCCCTCGCGGGCGTCTTGCGTGGATTGGGTCGCATTTTCGGCGGCGGGCTTTGACGGGCTGAGGCTTCGTCGTCGTAGGATGTCAGGATTGGTACGCGAGAGGCTCGACCTGGTGGGCGACGCGAAAGATGGGCGTCTCGGCCTCGGGATCAAGCTTCGTGGCGGGGGAGGATCGGGTGGTGTCGTCGACTCGTTGTTGGCTTCGTCGCGCTCTCTGCTCAGACGCGGCGATGTCCTCCGCCGTTTCGGGGCGGACTCTTCCATAGTATGTACGCGTCGCAGGACTCAGTGTATCATGTCGTCGTCGAAATTGGGCCCTCGAGGGCGTTTCGTTGTGGGAGTAGTGGGTGTTGGAAGCTGCACGATGCTTTCGACCGAGTGTTATGGATGGATGGAGCGCGTCTGGGTACATCCGATGTGCCTCCAATGCGACCTCACCGCCTTCCAATTCGGGTGGGTCTCCCCCCAAAAGGTAAACAAGGATGCAGCTCCCTGGTCAGCAGGGCCCCCTGCCTGTAACTTTCATTCGGACAATTTCCAACGTCTTTTGTCTTTTTTCCTTGGTTATTTTTCTTCGGATCTTAGTAGCGTCAATTGAAAGCCAACTTTTATTCAATTTTCGAATGCTTCTCAAAATCAGACCCCGTGAGTGGCCGGCTGAGCGTGTGGTTATTTCCACAACCCAGGACCAATGAACTGAGGCGCCTAAACTTTCGATTGCTAATGGATCCAATGTCACTTGTTGGCTTTGGCAACATGAGCCAAATGTGAAAAGGGGAGCCTCGGTACGATATAATCTCACAAATCCTTTCTTCCTACCTCTTTAGCCCAACCACATCCGCTTGTTGGGCTATGAAAGCCACGGAAAAACTCTGTTGATACAGTCCGGTAAGCTTTGGAGACTGGCAGGCAGGAAGTTCTAAAAGCGACAGTCATTCGCCACAGCGAAGCCTCGTGTTTCCCTTCTCCATCTGGGCTATCCAGGTCTTTCAATGAGAAAAAATTAAAAATTGCTCTGACCACGTTGAATCGTTGACTTGCGATTGATTCATTCTTTCCAACCACCACACGACACACGTACTCCCAAGCTCGACCACCACCAAATTTGACACCAATGTCGTCGCCATCAAACAGGGCATCTTGGCGCCGCTTGCCCGCAGAAATCAGACTTGAAATTATGAAATGCTTACTACAGGACGGCTGCAGCGTGGCCAAATTCGCTGCTGTTTCTCGAGAGTGGCAGGAAGTTATCGAGCCCAAGAACTTCGCCCGAATCACGGTCACGCATTCACGTCTTGCAGAGTTCAACTCGATGACCTTTCGCAATCGGGCTCTCGTGTGCTACATTTGGTTGTGTACAGAGCTTGAAGAATATGATTGCACCAATTGTGGAGCAGAGAAAAACTTGTGTATTATGAGCACAGCAGATCATGTTCGGATCGGCAGAGCATTTACTGGCCTATTCTCGGCTCTCAGCGCATGGCAACCGAGCGACAACCTAGTGTTGGAAATCAGCATTCATTCTCCCAGCGACTCGGATCATTGGTTCAAGTACATGACCTTTGTGCCTGATATATCACCTGAAAATTGCGGCTGGAAAAAGCGGTTGCCTAAACCTATCCAGGTCAACTTTGACGACGAGAAGCACGGGTGGATCGCAGGCCGTCGAGTTTCTCACCCACGCCCAGTGCTTATTGAAGATATGTTCGGAGCCATAGTATGGAACGGCATTCCCCGCGCCTATCAACTGAAAAGCCAAGAAGCCGAATCAATGACGGGGAATGACTCCCGCTCATTCGACTCCAAATACCCGCAGCAATGGCAGTGGCTTGAGGAAATTATGGAATTCGAAGAGGCTGAATATAAAGGAAATCTATGTCTCGAAGCAAGTAGGAACAACGATTCGCCCGAAACCTACAAACGGAATGAAAAATGGTTTAAAAGACATATGGAGAAAAGGGCAATTGAGACCAACAAACAAAAGAAAGTGTGGTGGGAGAGCCTTCCTCCAGTTACTGCCGTAATAGGGGTGATACTGCGTCAACAGAATCGCCGGCAGTTGACGGAAATTCTAGGGAAAATCTTATCCCGCCTTTCAGGACCCCAGGAAATTCACTACGAGTCTTGGAGAAGAAAGTGGCATTTTGATCAGGAAGAGGCAGATAAAAGTGAGTGCAAGTGCTTCGTCTTTGCCCACTTTCCACATGCTGGTTGTTGAACTGAATGGGGGATAACCGACTAACTCGGGTATGTGACGTAGTACATCCAACTTGGTTTACACGCATCTTTCCTCGAAAGCTCAAAAACTTACGGAGACTTGTCATTTTTGAGAGCTTCACTCAAAAATACCCAGAAATTCTCGATCCTCAGCTGGGGGTTCAGCCTAGTCAAATGCCGACCCCTAAGGCGGGCAAGGCGATCGCCCGTGTCAGTCTCCAGCTTGAGCACCTCTAGGCATCGTTCATGGTGGATGCTAGTCACTTTTTCAGCAGTTGTGAGCCTTCATGGAAGTGGTCCAACCTGACGTCGCTTGCGCTGACCTCAAGACTACTCGCGCCCGATGCGACGACCACTCAAATCGGTGCTATGCTCCGAAAAGCGGCAAAGATGGCTATGAGAATGCCAAAGCTCCGCGTGATGGAGATTTGGGACGGGCGAGAGGGATTGGCGGCGCTCTTCCAATACAAGTCAATGGGTCATGGGCAGCGTCCCGTGATTACATGGAGAGCAACATGGGATTATGCCTTGGAGTCGTCCGTCATCCAAGCTTGGAAGGCAGTCGGTATGGAGCACCAGGGAGAACATCACTGGAACGACTGCGTTGTCGTCAAGGAGTTTCTGAATGTTGACGATGTCAGGTGTCACGGTGATGCGATCCATCATCTGAAGCTGTCAAGCTCCGTCATTCGACCTGTTTCACTGCACCAGATTCGAACGGAGAGCAGAATCTTGGATGGTATCTATGAGTGGTAGCTCGAAATGCGTTTTTGCTGTAGAAAAGTCAGATTGGTCACTAGTCAAGTTGAGAAAACGTAGCTCTAGTTGATAGGTTGCAAAATGAGTTCGTCTGAGTAGATATCTGCAGCGAGTTAATCCGATCGTGTGGTTTCGAGGCACAGATCCCGAAGTAAGATGACCTGCTCATTGCTATTCTATTCTTCTCGTAGCTAAACCTTCCGTACAACTTATGGAATTCATCTCTACGTGCTCGATATCGGCTTGAACTCGTCAACTTACAGTTCAGCAGAAGAAGCATCATTTGCCAGGACAGGGAATGCCGATGGCTTGGATCTATCGCCAAATGCGAGGTTTTCATGCCCTGTGGATCTGCAAAACGAAAGCATTCAATTACCGCGGTGCTCTCCCAATAGCTAGTCGTACTATCGTATTTGATCAGATCGAGCGAAATACTCGTCAGATTACCTGCCATCCAAGCCTCTTCCACCATGTTCCTCCACGTCAGCTTCCCAAACGTCAGCCAAGTATTGATCAAACTTGTTCGTGATTGCTATGGTTCGTTGCAGATGCGAAAACACCATCTTCTTTCCCATGAACTTGGCGAGCTGCCGTGCGGTGGTGATCGTATTTCGGATCTGTCGTCCGTTCATCGGGTGCCTGGTCAGTTCGTCTATGTGCAGCGAAATATCATCGAAGTCAATGTTGTCCTCCTCTGCAATGCCCTTGAGCCGCTCGAAGAAGTTCTTCCAAATTTGCTTGCGTTGGTAGGCCTCCAACTTTTCGTACCTGAGTGCGAGTTGAATTCGAGACTTGAACGCCTCGTCGAAGGTCCCCACGCGATTTGTCGTAAGAATCAAGATCCCATCGTAATATTCTAGGGCGCGAAAGAATACGGAGACAAGTGCGTTCCGTTGGAGGTCTTGCACAGTGCGTTGCTCGAGGAAGATTTCGGCCTCATCCAGAAGCACAACGCAGTCCCAAATCTTGCCGAGGTGGAAGACGGACTCGAGGTTTTTCTCGACATCAGCAGGATTCGTGCCTATGTCGCCGCAGGTTACCGAGTATAAAGGTTTCTTGGCTATTTCGGCGACGGATTCGGCGGTAAACGTTTTGCCAGTACCTGGAGAGCCATGAAGCAACATGATGAGACCGTTCCCCTTGTTATGGATAATATCCGTGCCTCTTTTGGCGTCAATTTGGTTCGTGACAAGCGCCAGAATAAGTGACTTCATATCTTCGTCAGCCACTAGACTCTTGAAGGCATGTTCATTCCAGACAACGTCCTTGATTTGGTCGACCTCAACGTCAACTATTTAAAAGATTAGTGCAGTTCTTTGACGTGAAGAATCACAGAAAAGTCTTACCCCATGTCTTGCGTCTCAGATCAAAGCCAGGGACCATGTTTGGAAAGAGATAGATCTCAGGAGCGCGGGGTTCACTGCCATCTGCAGGCAAGCCCGGTTCAGCCACTGCCTTGGTAGCCTTCATCGCATACGAATTAACTGGATGGAGGCTCGTATACGTGTCGTAGTCAATCATGAATCTTTCTCCCTATAGAGTGAAAGGGTCAGTAAAGAGAGGCGAGTCGAAATTGTCAGCTCGTCCAAGAACACTCAACATACCGTGTGAATTTGCCGTTTGCCTTGGTAGGAGATGAGTCGCTTCTCCCGACATTTCCAGATTGTGTGGCCACGGCGTCTTAATCGTTCCTGCACTGCCTCTGAAGTGTACTCAAGCGGAACGACAGGTAAGGTCGAGATATCAATTTCTCCGGTCTCAGTCTCCGTCTCGAACTCGATCTTGAGCTTCTCTTCCACCCGAACAAAGTTCCCACGGTAGGAGATTGAACGCGTTGATATGTTCCATTGCGACAAGTACTTCTCTGAGGGATCTCGACGTCTCTTTGACGTTGGAATAATGGCGTAATCGTCAGGTTCATCGGAGTAGGTAAAAGGGCGAGATATTGCAATGTGACCTTGTGGGATACCATCCGTGAACGAGATCAGAACTTGACCCGGTCGAAAGAGATATTCCATGGAAGCATTCGACACAAAGCCTCTGCTGAGTTGTTCGTCTATGTTGTCGTATAACGGCGCATAAGCCTGTTCGATGTGGCCGATAAGTGCATTGACCAACTCGGCTTGACGGTGCGGCAGGCATCCGATTTTATTTGACTTGCGATGATGGTACCACCATATGAAGGGCGCTGACAACCTGTCATCCGTGTTGACCTTGGGGAACTCCCCACGAGACGCAGGATGTAGCGCGAAGAATGCCTTCACAGCGTCCACCATCTCCTTCGAGGTTAGCAATATGTCCTGGTAGGCAGGTACCGGGTGTGGCAGTGGCCCGGAAAACTTCCTTGCTTCTTCCACTGCGTCTCTCTGATGGTCTTCTGAGTAACACTTGTAGACAACAAATGAGATGCCTTTCTCTTTTTTGATGTATCTTTTAGGGTCCATTAATAGAGATCGGGCACTGAGACGGATGTCGTCTTCGTTGACCATCCATTCTGGTTCCGAGAGGTAGGTATGTTCGTCCATGTCTTCATTCTGAAGGCAGTGGAAGATTCGCACTCTGACAGCCACGGCCGGCGGCGGACGGCTTAGCTTTTCATTCTCTGCTTCTAGCTGCTGAATTCGTTGTTTCATCTTTTGAAGGACATTGAAACACGTTGAAGATGTCTGTTCGGCGCTGAGAGGGTCCGAAAATGCTTCGTCGGGGACCTCGTCTGTCTCAGGAATAACCATCTGGATGTCTTCTGAGCTGTTGGGGGTAGTAGCTCCCGCATCAAGTCCCGAGGAAAAGCATTGTTCTGTGAAAAGTTCACCTGTCTCGAATACCTCAGATGCATCTGCTGGACTATAGCGAAGCCCATGGTTCTGGTTCATCTTTTGCGTCTCTTGAGTTGCTTCCAAGATCCAGTGAGTCTTATCGGGCTGCTTCCGTCTTTGAGCTATAGATGATGGGCTGTGGCCGTGTAAATTCCGTTGTGATACTGCATGAGAGGCGCATTCCGAGGGGAATGTCGGTAGAGATGACTCCACAGACCTAAGCTGACCGGAGCACCCAGATACCGTTGCTTTAGGGTGGCGTGAATTTGTGGGCTCTCGTTCCTTATCAGACAGCTTTGCTATAACGGCCTGCGCAGCACCTGAACGGCTGGAGGGTTCGATATGTTGAGGAGCACCTGTTTTGTATGCCAAAGTGCCTATCTCATCTTCCGATATTGTGTAATGTGGCTGGGTTGTCTCCCGAGACGCTGGATCGTCGACCTGGGTCGGAACCGTAGCTCCTTCCAAAGTATCACTCCCACCATTACCTGGATCATAGTCACCTCCACCTGCAGGCTGTTCTTGTCGAGCCCACGCTAGCCGCTTTTTGTTTTGTAGCTCCAACAACGCCAGTTGTATCTGATAATCCTGCATCGCATGGATTGAGCCTCCTGAAGATGCACTAGCCATCACGTGCCGGTGTTTGGCATCCTTTCCTTGGCGTTGCTTGTTGACTCTTTGGGACGATCCAGACTTTCGAGGTTGTGGATTTGTCGTCATTCGATGATGTACGTTGTCCGTCGCCATGTTGGATAATGTACGAGTACTTGATCCTGCTTCAAATGACGCCGCTTGATGCTCGTGAAGAACGCTTTGAAGTGCATGTATGTACGCTGAATTGGGTCGAGATGTTAGCGGCGCTGAACCCGATGCACCGTAGAGTATGATGCGTGATCAAAGTGTAGCTGCGACGGGACCTGAAGCTGGTAGAAATCTCTGCCGTAAGCTGTCACTGGCGTTGAAACCGCGGGAAGGCGCCGTGAAGCGGCAAGATGGAAATAGGGAAAAAGAAGAAAAAAAGGGGGCAAGAAATGGCTGGAAAGAGGGGAATACTGCTTTTGCTGAGGCGCAGCCAACATTACACAACATAACATCTGCATCCTCAATCGCCAGAATCAAATGTGATTGGCTGGAGCCTGACATCCTGATAGGCTGACGTGATGATTTGAGGATCAGCACCGGACTGCTAAGCGCCCGGCGGATATGTTCGTCATATCCTCCTGAAACATCGATCGAGCCTGGTCCGTTCAGGCTTCAAGCACGGCGTTAAGCACCAAGAAAATGCTACATGACAGCTGGAGTAGAGCTCCGCACAACAAGGTCATCCTTTAGAGCACGAAACGGCTGCCTACTTGCCGCATTCACGAGCCTTGGCTTGGCTGTACGGGTCGTGACCAACACCTCCCGCGTCATTTACCGTATTCCGGATACCGAGCCCGGTACGGAAAGACAGCTGAAAAGTGTGATTTCATAGTGCAACAGCTCCATGGTACAGTAGAAATGGACACTAATAAAGCTACATCATCATGGTATAAGGGGTGAACCAATGTAAGTTTCGAATGACCAGTGAAGTTATTGAGACGCCTTAACGCGATTCGAACAGATGCAGAATGCGTCGCGGAGGATGCCTTTAGGGCTGTCCAGAGATACTTCCTTCAAAGCGATACTTTGACACTCGGAGAAAAGACTCTAGTAACTGGGAGTCATTCCATGGAGGATATTCAAGGCTTGGTGGCCGCAACGCTCGAAAGCTACGAGGCAGCGAAGCGGTCGAGCAAAACTAGAGGGTGGCTTCAAAAGACGTCTGACATCATATTTCGCTACGGGACGATCCTCGACGTCTTTGTTCAACATCATCCAGAGTATGTATCGCTGGCATGGGGCGCTATGACGCTGGTATCTGGTGTGAGTCAACCAATTTGACGCAGACCCAAGAAAAGGGCTAACGCAGCGGAGGAAGAGCGTGGTCAACCACGCAGAGACCCTGAAAATCGTGGCCAAGTCCACCTGCCAGGTTGGCATACGACTTTCGCGAGTCAAAGCTGATTCCACAATATACCCAACGACGAACATGCGACTTGCCGTTGAGAATCTGTATTCTTGCATTTTGGAGTTTCTGCTGATTGCCCACTCGTGGTGCAAAGAGTCAAAACTCCGTCATTTCATCGATAGTTTCACGCGGCCACACCAACTTCAATACGACAATTTGCTACAGAGAAGTGTTGTTGCTTCTGATAACAATGCGGAACTAGCAGCTATAGGCTCGCAAGCTGAGCTCCGTGTTATGCACACAACTCATTCAGGCAAGCTGGAAGGGATTCTATCGGCCATAGAAGAGGCAGAAAAGTCCTACAAACAACAACTTGACGGTCTAACACAAGTCGTTTCTAGACTAAGGGTTTCAAACGAAAAGCACGAAAGGAAGCTTGATCTCATCGTGCCTCTCCTGGAAGCCTCGGGTCTGACAATGCATGACCTCATCTCCAAAGTAGAGAGTGGGCGATCCTTAGCTCCTCATAACCATTCTAGGTGCTTACAGACAGCGTGCAGCTTTTCAGTCTATTTGAAAAAGCGCCTAGCTAGATACGAATCAACGACTCTCAGAGATCTATCTGTCGTAAGTGTGTGTGTGTATGTGTGTGTATTTATTTAATATCTATAGTGCCTTAGAACTAAGTAAAAGACGCTCTAGTATCTATCTATTCTAAGTATATATATAGATTAGGGTAGAATAATAAAAGAGATTTAAAAAGTAAAATAAAGTAAAGTCCTACTATCCTAACTTATTCTATCTTTATATTATATAGTATACTCTAATAGTAGATCTATAAGATATTAATATATTAGTTATTTTTAGGCTATAGTATATTAAATACTCTAGAGGTAATAGTTTTAGTACTTTATATATTATATAGAGTAAGTAGGGGATACCCTCTTATACTATATATAATATATAGAGAAGAAATATTTAGTATTAATATATATATTCTCTACTTACTCTAGTTTATTAGGGTGAGGGGAAATATATAAGATTAACGCTAATAACTTTAAGTAAATTAATAAAAGTAATACTAATAATATAATATAGTATATAAGTTTAGATTATAATTAACTTTTTATATTAAGGTATCTATTTTTTAAAGTAAAGAGAGTATATCTCTATATTAACTATATTCCTAAAGTAAAGAGAAATAAGTTTATATAGTAACTTATAAATTTAGTTATATTTAGTTAGTTTAAGCTTTATATAGGGGTTAGAGGTATTAAGAAATTTAGGTAGGGTAGCTATATTATATAGTATATAATTTTATTACTATAGTAGTTAGGTATTTTTAATAAACTTCTCTTAATCTTTATTAAGTTATTTCTAAATAAATTTATATTAGCTAAATTAAAATACTTTATATTAGTTCTTTCTATAGAAGAGTAGGTATATTAGTATTTTATGTTTACTATAGGTATAATAGAGCTTTATATCTTTATATTAGAAATATTTATAATAAATAGTAAAGTCCTTATAGCTACTTTTAGCTACTATAAGATAGTATAGGTCCTATTAGTATAATATCTATATTTTAAGAGTTAGTTTTAAATTAGTATATAACTCTAATCTATTATAACTAACTAGGCTATTTATAGCTTATTAGATATTAAAAGTGTAGGCTCTTAATCTTTTAGTAAGTCTCTTTATATAGTTAAAGGTAGCTATATATATAAGAAAATCTATTTATTTATACTTTATACCTTTCTTAGTAAGTTTATCTATTAGCTTATTTCCTTTAATATCTTTATATTCTAAAACCTATTAAACTCTAACTAGTATTAATACTATTACTATAATCTCTCTAAAGTTAAGTATAGCTTCTTATAAAGAAGTAGTAGGAGCCCCTCTAAGGTAGTATATTACTACTTTATTATTAAAGTATACTATAATACTATCTATTAGGTTTAGTTATATAATAACCTATAATCTAGTTTTAGTAGCTTCTATTTTAGCGTTATATACCTCTATATTTAGTAGTAAGTAGTAGTCTATATAGATAACCTCACTTCTATAAAATATAGTATAGCTATATCTTATTTATATAGGTTATAGTTATAATCTATTTATATAGATAACTAATTAGTTATTATTAAGTATTTCTAGCTACTCTTAATACTCTATAGTAGCTTCTTCTTTATTTAGCTTTAGTAGGTGAAGTTTATCACTATATACCTATAAGTAGAAGATTAGTCTAAGAAACTTAATAATTTCTAGTAGGAGGTCTATAAGGTTAGTAAGTTATATAGTATTACCCTTATTTCTTTATAACTTATAGCTAGCTACTTAAGTAACTAATAGGTAGTTTTTATCTAGAGTTCTAAATCTTAAGAAGTGTCTCTATTAAACTAAGTTAAGGAGGTATTTTATTAGTAGCATACTAGATTTTTATATAAGTATAAGAATTAGTATAGTTTTCTAAGCTAATATATATCCTCTTATAGTAGTATTAAGTGCTATTTAAAGTTTATTAACTTAGTTTTATAAGCTATATTATACTCTAAGCTATATCCTATTCTTCTGTTTTACTATAGGTTTATTTAGTTTAAAGTACTATATTTCTAAGCTAAATAGAACTTTAGGGATAGCTATTATATATATTACCTTTCTTATAGTATAAGGTAGTATACTAATATAAACCTTATTTAGGCTCTTAATATAATTAGTAGTAGCTTATACTATATTCACTTTCTCTTTAATATAATGCTTAAAGCTTAGTTTACTATTAAGCTAGACCTTAAGTTATCTTATAGTAAGCTTTAGGGTAATTATATACTTCCTATAGGTAATTATAAATTTATAGTCCTCTCTTTATTAGGAGAAATATTATACCTCTATTTTAGTAGGGTTAAAATATATTCTATACTACTCTCTAAAAGCTATAGTTTAGTTTAATAGTTCTTATATAGTATTATAGCTTTCTTCTAAGGTTTTCTCTATATAGAGGATTCTATAGTTATCTATATAACTAAATCTACACTCCTAAGGCCTAATTTTATAGATTAAGGTTATATAGATAAAGTAAAGAATAAGAGAAGTAGGTGAGCTTTATAGTAGCTTATACTTAAGTAGCTCTATCTCTATAGTATAGCCCTTAAAGTATACCTTAACTTATCTTTAAGTTGTAAAAAACTTAACCTATCTAATTAGATTTAGTAGTTAGCTTTATTCCCTTATATATAAGTAGAGATAAGTATAAACTACTAAGTTAAAGGCGCTTTAAATATCTATAGTAATTAAAATATATATAAGTTATCTATTTATTACTACCTTAATATTATATATAAGTAAGCTAACTATATCTATTTTAGATCTTTTTAGTAGTACTCCTATAACCTATAGGTATAAGACCTTATATTAGACTATAGTATTAGCTATTCTTCTTGCTTAGAGTCTCTCTAGATCCTTACTAATTATTAATAATAGTGAAATTAAGTGCTAGCCTTTTAAGGTACTAACATCTCTACTAACTTTTAGTATTATTACTACTTTAGTATTATAGAAGATTTTAGGGTGATACTTAATCTCTATATACTACTAGTAAAGTATAGTAATAATATATTATAGGTATAGCTATACTACCTAAAGTATTACTATTATAATTCTATTAACTCCTAGTATAGTATTACTTACTTTAAGTATAGTAGATTAAACCTCTTCTTATAGGATAGTATTATCTTAAGGAATAACTTATTATAGTACTACTAATATATTGAGGTTAACCTTAATATATTTAGTAATATATTTAAGGAGTTTACTCTATAAGAAGTATACTTTCTTAGTAGGTATATAAATATAGTTTTCCTTATTCTATAGAAGAGGAGATTTAAATTAAGTTTTATATTTTACTTAACCTATAATCTTAAAGAAGTTCTTATTATTCTTAATGCCCTCTATTACTTTAGCCTACTATATAATCTTAGCCTTATAGATAGCTTTATAAAAAAGCTTTTAAAGTTCTTTAGTTTCCTCTAAGTATTTATCCCTTCTTCTTAATATATAATAATCCTTCTAAAAGTTATAGTATTTATTATTCTACTAGTAGATAGAGGTATTCCTTAGGTTTCTTTTCTTTTTAGCTACTACTAATATAGTATAGAAAATTATAAGAATATCTCTTATAAGTTTATTAAGATTATCTTTAGTTTCTAAGGATAAATTAAAGACCTATAAAAGGTCCTTAATCTCTTCTATAAAACGTATAGTGTAATTTCTAGGTAGGTAGTATTTAGGTATATTAGCTACTTATAGTTTAGTGTTAAGATTTAGTATATTAGAAACTACTAAGATAAGTATATAGTAATTTAAGCTTATATATTAGTAGCTTAATACTTATATTTTAATTAATAGTAGGTTTATTATAATAAAGTTAAGAATATTTTTAGCGTTATATGTTTGCTTTTTAGGGTTATTTATAACTATGAGGTTATATTATTTAACTTAGTATTAGAACTATAATACTTCTATATTTAGTTTAGCACTTAGCTACTACGCTAGGTATATAGCGTTAAAATCTCCTACTATAAATAATTTAGCTAGTAGGGTTTATTACTTAAGTGTAGTTAAGACGTATAGTTTATTACTATCTCTATAGATATTAAGGTAAAGAATATTATTAATAGTAAGTTTTATTATATCTTAATATAGCTAAGGTGTGATTTAAGTTATATTAAGATATTAGTATGAATTTTTAATATATATAAGAACTTATAGATAATTATTATAGTATATCTAAGTAAGTTTTAAGCTATATAGTAAGTATCTAGTAATTATATAAGTTTTATTTAGTCCTTTATTAAGGTTAGTATATATAGAGACCTAGGGCTTCTATATAAATATTAGGTTAGTATAAGTTTTATACCTATATAATAGTATAAGGCTATATATATCTAAACATCTAGTAATATTTACTTAAAAGACTATAAGTCTTCTATTTATTTAGTAAAGAGGTAATTAAGGTTCTAAGCTTTATAGGAGTAGGAGTAGTACTACTTTTAGAGTAATCTTCTCTTAAAGTTTTAAAGATATTAAACTCTACTTTTTTAACTAATAGCAAAAAATAGTTATAGCTTTATATTTTAGTTAGTGATATATATTATATTTATCTTATAAGGTATCTTATAGTATTATTTTCTTCTATAATTTTCTTAGCTTTTATGTTTTTTTAGATAATATTCTTCTTCTAAGCTTTAGTAAGATATATAATTTTATTATAGTCTCTCTTTAGCTTTAGTAGGTACTTATTATTAGTACTCTTATAATCCCTTTTATAATTAGTATATTAGGTTAAGAGTTAATAGTTTTTATATACTCTTTCTAAACTATAGTTATAGTAGTATTAGTTTTTTTAGTATAATCTAAACTTATACTAATTAAAGCACTTTAAGTATTAGTTAATATTTATCTTTAGTTTAAGCTTAATAATGTAGTTACTATCCTATAGAGCAAACTACTTAACTAGAGGTATTTTTTTAAAGGTGATAATTTAGGTTTATAAGGCTTATCTGCTAGTGTAAGTAGCTATTATACACTTTATAGGCTTAAGTTTTAACTACTAGAGGACCTTATTAGTGAGGATTAGTTCTATATTAATAGGTTCTCCTCTAAAGTTAGGGGTTATAGTTAGGATATTATAAACTATATATATAATTTACGTCTTAGGTTATTTAATAGTATTTATACTAAGTAGTTTAAGTAGTTTAAGGCTACTATTAAGTATTCTCTATTAAGCTCTATTAGAGTTTAGAGTAAGTGTAAAATTAATCTAAATCCTAGTTATTTTTATAATATTACTACTCTATAGTTTATAATATACCTTAATCTCTTTATAGACTATTAATAGGTATATATTCCTAGATTTAGTATCCTTTAGGATTCTAATAAAAAGTCTATTATTTATAGGTTTAATATTCTTAAGTTATTAAACTCTATTTTAAGCTATAACTTAGCTTTAACTAAGCTATATATTATAAGTTACTATTAAGCTTTAAATACCTTATTTATTATTTCTATAGTTAGTATATTAGGCTACTTCTAGCTAGGGGTTAATTAAGTTTCCTCTAATTCTAATATTTCTAATAGTAGGGTTATTAGTAGGGTTAGTGAATTCTAATTATTATCTATAGAAGTTATAATAGAGAGCTATTATAAGGATCTTCTTAAAGTATTTAGTTACTTTATAGTATTATTCCTCTACTCTTAGTACTATAAGATATACTTAGAGGCTATTAATAAGGGCTATTCTAATATAGTTAAATATATCCTAAAGGTGAGTAATTTTACTTAACTTCTATATAGTAGGGGTTTAGCCTTAGTTTATTATTAGTCCTTATATAGATATATTATATATTACCTTTTAGTAGTTTAGTAGTAGTAGTATACTTCTAAAGATATCTAGTAATAGGTTCTATATAGCCTATTTTCTCTTAGTTTTAGATAGTAAAACCTCTTTAAGAAGTTATTAAAAAGGGCTTAAGTCTATAATAGTAGTAGTATTTAGTAGCTATAGCCTTATAAGTAGTAGGATAGGCTAGAACTATATTACTAGCGTAACTAGAGGCTTAGTACTAGCTATTTCCTTATCTTTAGCTATAGCTAAAGAAAAGGAGGAAAATAGGTGGTGTTAGTATAATTAGTGTGGGTTAGTGTGATATACTAATAGTATATACTAAGAAAAATATAAAGGAGGAGAAGTTGCTGTCGTAAGTGTTGACCACCCTTTTGTCGACTTTTGAGGATCTGGAATATTGCTACAAGTATCATCTCATGTGCTAAAACTGCAGAGCCTCTGGCAGGGGCGCAAACATCTCAACGAATCAGTTTTAGTTATCCTCTAGACTCACGAAATGGTCGTTAAGCCATCAATCTTCCTTGATTATCATCAGAGGCCCCTTTAGCGTGCGGTCTGCCATGGTAGACTTCAGCATTGACGTCATTCAAACTTTAGCATCCGACGAGGTGCCGACTCTGTGGGCGTTGCCCAGCTTAGAGAAATCGAAGCATGCTTCCATGTCAACGGCGGTAGCTCTGATCAAGTACCTCACGTACCAGGCGTTGCGGTGGAGCGGTTCCCTCAAGACGGAAAAAGAGTTGTCGACTCGATACTCGCAATTTCATACTGCGCAGAAGCCAGAAGATTGACTGAAACTCTTGGAGCAAGCAGTCGGGAGATTTGGTACACAGGTTTACATTGTCGTAGACCTAGCGACGGTCCTCTCATCGCTTGTTGAAGCAGACGGTTTCAATGTGATTGATGAGCTCTGCAGGATGCTGGACGATGCCTCCACCGGGCCCGAAGATGAAGGCTTTTTTACTCCTGCATGAGCCTGAATGGCTCAGAATGTTAACGAACAATAACTCTATGCAAACTGTCGTGGTAAAATCAATGAAAGCAAAGAGGACACATGGCAAAGGACGAAAGCAGACCGTCGCAAAACGTCTTTTCGGTCGCTCTCAGATATAAACTAGGATGGGAGGAGCAAAGATTACGTAGTGTGAGAAAGAATTCTCATTTGGACGCTCAATTTCAAGCAGCATGTAATCCATTACTGAGTTGGCTAGGTGCCTTAGAACTGAGATCCCAGCCCGGAATGATTGAGATGAGACCACTCATGTTTTTTGACGAGATTGCTTCGCTAGCAATCACGAATATCAATCAAATAATTTTGCAATACTTATGGAGCCTCTGGCTTTTATCAATAAGCTTGAATCAGGTCATCTCTACTGAGAACCTTCGCTTCTGTTTCTTCTTGCAGAACTCTCATCCGCAAGGTGGATATCTTAGACACACTCTGCAAGCTGAGATATTTGTGGTAAGAATAAACAAGCCAATAGTCTCGTATATCTCAATTTATAAGATTTAAATGTGCCATGCCTACTTGCGGTAGACTTCCCCCCTCGAGCTTAGTTACCTAGCCAATCTAAGTCTGGGGTGCGTCTGATGTCGGGCGAATCGAGGACATTTCTCCAGCGCCTTCAGCTTTCGGACGAATTATCATATTTTCCATAACATTTGGATCAGAATGAGAAAAAACATGATCCACGATAAAATGTTTCTGATATGCTCTTGGTCCTGGTATTATTCGAAATAACGTCAACTTGAATGGCCGGCTCAGTCCAAGTCACCACGTGATCGTATGCCGCCATCATTACATAAGCAGAAATACCAGACCGATGACGTCCGCGGCTATGACCGCATTCCAGTCGACCGCTTCCGCTTCCTTTTCGGCTCTGCAGTGAACCAGGTCGGCGTCCTGCGTCACTCAGCAGCCACCAAAAGGTCCAACTCTCCCATTCCAACCCTTGAATTGGACCAAGGACCTTCGATACAGAACACCAGCAGAAATGTCGACGCCCGGTAGACTCCTCCCTCGCCTCAGGCCTTTGGTGCCTCGCATTGCGCGCCCTCCTCGCAATGCCTTCATTACCATCCAAGCCCAGACGGGCCCCGACCCGATCGAGCCCTCCAAGCCCCAAGCACACCCGCTGGGCGCCTACTACGAGTCCATCCTCACGAGCCCCCAGCCGATCCCCGATGTGAAGCCCGAGGAACCCCCCTCGTCCTCCGCCACCAAGCAGGAGGAGCAGCAAGGCCGTAAGACCTCGCCTCTCTCCCCGTCCCACCCGGAACCCTCTGCTGAAGCTCTTTCCGCACAGCCGGTGCCGACGCCGCCCCCGCAAACAGCGGCTGAGAAGGCTGCCATCGTCTTCGGCTCCGCCCTCGCCGGGCCTGCCGAGCGCAAGAAGCGCCTCGAGGAAATGCGCGCCAGGAGTACGACGGTCGCAGGGGTCGTAATACCCCCAAAACCCGAGGAGCCTGATAATTGCTGTATGAGCGGCTGCGTGAATTGCGTTTGGGACCGGTTTAGGGAGGAGATGGAAGAATGGTCGGCAGCGAACGCGGAGGCGCAGTTGAAGTTGAGGGAACAGCAAGAAGAGAAGGGAGAAGCTGTCGCGGATACGATGAGCATGGACGACGATGGCGGCGGTTCAGAAGCAAATTGGGTGCCGAAAGACCCCAAGATCGCCAAAGACATGTGGGACGAGAAGCTGTATGGGGATATTCCGGTTGGCATTCGCGAGTTTATGAAGACGGAGAAAAAGCTGAAAGTACAGCATGAGAAAGAGGGAACGGTGGGCGGCTGAGGAGTTACGGTACTTGGCCTACCACCTCTTTTTCATTTTCTCCTTCGTCTCATTGACCAGCCGGAGTTTTATGGTCATAGATTCCCATCAGCGAACTCATAGACTTGTTTCCGATTTCCATCAGCGCTACGCTGCATGGCCTTCAATGCTGGTATTGATGATCGGTGGTATTGCTGGTCTTGATGATTGACGATTTGCCGACAGATCGTCAGGCTTTTATACCCATCGGGAATGCTCAAAGAGTTCCCAAGACCGGTTCTAGAAGATGTGGATAAGGCTGAATTTGTGAAATGAACCGAACAAGAATGAAGCCAAACAGTTTCCTTAGTCTCCCTTTCCGTTGACCTTCAATCAGCCTGCGCCCCTTCGCCACGATGCGGTCAGTATGTGGCTTGAGGGGCAATCGTTGTCGGTCGGATATCTTCGCGTGAATAGCGCGAGGCGCCGAGAGTATGTAAGCCGCCTCAGCCCTGGAACATCCGCAAACGTTACAACAGATCACCCGAATAAAGGGTCTCGGCTGACTGCGCCAAACCCAATTCATTCTCAGGCCATCAATCGAGACCCCATCCGGTGCCACCCTACGCCCAGTTCCTGAGCGATGGAGAATGCCGCACCAAGACACGGGGCCCGGAACCATATCTCAGGCCACTGCAATCGGGTCTCTGAGCATGGCTGGATTCATTAATGTCTCGCAAGCCACGCAGGACGGACGGGCGGAGGCAGGTCCTTTAACAAAAAGAGCCCACCTCGTGAAGGAGGTTTATCTCTATCACGAGTGCTTTCCCACGCGATATATATAGGAACGTCATCTTGATGCAACTATTCTGACGCTCTTGGCGCTTCACAAACGTCCGTAAACAAGTGGCTTATCAGAGTTGGGCTCGGAGACGATATCGAAGTATTACGACATTTTGAAAGCATCGCTCGGTCGGAGCCACATCGACCTAACCCTTCATCGAAATGCACACGAGTCTCTTCCCCGCCTTGCTCGCTCTTTCCGCGACGACGATCCTCGCTCAACGGCCCCCCGCACCGACTAACCTTCCCGATATCCCTGGTCTATCTCTCGACGACAACCCACCATGCGCTGTGAGTACAATTTCCTGCGTCGCCAAAGACTTCTCCGCTGACTTTTATCGAAGATTCCATGTCTGCTTAACGGACTGAATCAGACAAACTGTTCTCCCGGAGACCAAAGCTGTCTTTGCCAGGATGGAGATTACATCAAATACATAGAGGGGTGTTCCCTCGTAAGCTGCCCGCTAAAAGGCGCCCTAGGTATGGATTTCTAAAGAAGTACATTGTCAATTTCCGTTGCTCTTGTTAACGTTTCCCAGAAACGCAGAACATCACCTGGACTGCCTGCGACTTTCCTTTAAACGACGAAGTACAGGCTACCAAGATCGTGCGCATTGTCTTGTTCGCCATTCTGCCCACGCTATCCGTAATCCTCCGAGTCGTCACGAAGTTTGCAAGACTTTCGCCATGGGGCTGGGATGACTACACCATTCTCATATCATACGTAAGTTGAAGCTGGAAAATGAGGATTCATCGGAAAATGACTAAAATGCCAAAAGATCATTCTACTCGGATACGTATCGCTACACTTTTACCGTAAGTCGCCAGCTGTTTTGCATCCGCTGCAGATTGCGCTGACAAAATTTCTAGTCGAAAATAATGGAGCTGGAAAAGACCTCTGGACCTTGAACGAACGTCAGATCATGAATTTCTTCAAGGTACTTCGCCCATGTGTTTCCGGCTAAATCACCGGACTGACAACCTTCAGGCTTTCTATGCTCTCCAAGTCCTCTACCACTCCTGTATCGACCTGATCAAAGCCTCTATTCTTTTCATGTATCTCCGAATCTTCCACCTGCCCGGCGAAAAGGTGCGCATTGTTCTCTGGGCCACATTGATTCTCAATATCCTGAATGGACTCATCTTCATCTTTGTTGGCCTATTTCAATGCCAGCCCATAAGCCTGGCTTGGACATTCTGGACGGGAGAGGCAACGGGGAAGTGCATTGATATTGTGCAGCTCGCCCTCGCACATGCGGGTATCAACATCGCCTTGGATGTCTGGATGCTCATCATACCGGCGACGCAAATCTGGAACATGAATCTGGCAACAAGGAAGAAGTTTGCCATCATGTTCATGTTTGGGCTCGGCTTATTGTGAGTACTTGCCGCGAGCTTGCCCACTCAAGATGGCCACCTTGACTGACATTGCCAAGCCTTACTGTGGTGTGCTGCTATCGCATCACGCAGATTTTGGAGTTCAAGAAGTACCCATTGAATCCGACTGGTATGTGCCAAAGCCAAATCAACACAGTGTGCCGTTCCATAAAACTAACACATGCAGTCGCCATGATGCCAAGTGTGATCTGGTCCGACATTGAGCTTTATGTGGGAGTATTCACAGCCTGCATACCCAACTTGCGCCAGTTCTTTGTCAGATTCATTCTTGGGCAATCAGAAAAGAAGAAGCGTCTCAGCTCGGCCCTCACAGGAAGCGCCAATTCGAACATGACACCCAGGAGTAAGAGGTCTACATTATCGCACAATTTGAGCGAGTTTGATGACCTGGACAACCTCGATATGGATGACATATCGTCGCCCCAGACGCCGTCTAAGCCTCCAAACGTGTAGTCATATGTGCATGTACCGGAGGAGGATGTTATGTACCGTATTAAACGGATTTGACCATTTTCGGAGAAGATACCATTTGTTTTTAATTCGATGCAGATTCCAAGTTTTTCATGGCTCACAATACCATGCCTGATCCCCAAAAGGGGAATCTCTTCGCACACAGCCTGGTGAAGCCCAGGCAAATGACTGTTCCATCTTTCTCATCACACTGTCTGCCTGCCAACCCTTGGCGTCGACGCACCCAAACCCTGCCAATCACCAGTAAGACATATCACACCGGAACCCCTTCTCTAATCCACCGTAGCCTGCAGAGAGCAGTTGCAGTTTCCGGTAACACCAAGTCTCGATCTCCATAGGGCTGAAGGACGCAGGATCGAGAAATGTTGCAGTTCGCCCGGATTACCACCACAAATCTTATTGGCAACTACGCGCATTTCCCTAACAAGTCTAGCCCGCGCCGGCTGAAGGTCGTCCTGCATGACGATGGGCTTATCCCGCACATGTCTACCAGGCGCAGCACGTGGGTAAACTCGCACTTGCGTCTTGGCGCCGAACCCCCCCAAAAATGCGACGTTGCCGCCTTCGGTGTCGTCGTATCATGCATCGTAAGTCGTCAAACAGTGATGTTACTTGGATCATCAGTAAGAGCCCCCACACGTCTTGGAAGGACTTTTGGGGGCCGATAGACAGGTACCCTGAATACTGCTGGATTTCACTGTTGGTTCGTTGGAAGCTGGCGCTATCGCACTATTACAATGCCTTGTTCAGAGCCGGGCCTGGCCCCCGGTGAGCAAAATCCGACACACCCAATCAGATCCCGATCCGGTAGCCTGTCAAGAGGCGCAAATCCTGGTCGACAAGCAACTGGGATTGGCGCTTTCTTCAACGGGGGTCGTCCGCCCGAGAAGGCGACAAGTTGCGCTGTTGGTGCTGTTGGTGCCAGGGCCCAGGATCTTGGTGGGAAAAAGTGGCGTATTGGACCTCACAGCTTGGCGAATCTTACATTTACCTCACTGGGCGCTTGGGTTGGGGGCGTCTCACAGTTTCTGCATGCTCATCGGTCGGTTCCATAAGTACTGAACAAATGTTGCTGCCTTACGGCATGACCGAAAGATGTCATCGCAGACCACGATTTGGAGTCCAGCCTGCATGGGGGCTACTGTTGGAGGCTGTGTCATTTGGCTACTCGGGCGCAATAGTGATGGGGTCTTCAGCTGTGCCTCACTAATTGCCCCCATACGCTGACTTCGTATGAGATTGCCTCGTTGTGGTAACTGGTGGTAGCCTGTTATTTGAAAGAATATTTATAATGAATCATCTTCCACGATCTAATGGTCTTGTAGAAATAATCAAACATAACGTCTTCTCATCTCGTCAACTCAGTCAAGTCTCGTTTGATTCAATCGACACAGCCCGTTTCCTTCATCCATACAAACACATCGTATCAACACTATAATCTATCAGCCAGCCATGGAAAAGGGCTCTATTCTCCCGACCCATGTGTCGGCCCCGACCTCAAACAACCGTTGCAATGGGCGTCGCTCTGCCTTTGGCGCAGTCATTATCTCCTTGGTTTTATGTGCCTTGGTTGTTGAATTCTTCAGAATTGACAGTCTTTTGTCGTCGGTAAGCTGATGGTCTTTTCCCGCTTTAAGCAACGGAGTAAACATGTAAGACTTATCATGCTAACTCTGATAGATCAACAACAACTTAGTCGTGATTGGAAACCATAAGAGCCCACAAGCGATGCTCGCTGTCAACGAAGAAAACTCGGGTCTCCGTATTCGCACCGACGACGTCGAAGCTCTTGTCTCTACAGACGGTCGTTCTGGATACAATAAGCGGGAAGAGACAGATGGAAGATCTGGATACAACAGTGTTGAAGAGGGCACTGTTACCACTGACGGTCGATCCGGTTACAACCGTCGCAATGACAACGACGACGCAGCTTTTGCCACAGATGGACGCTCTGGGTATAACGAGCGTGAGGAGGAAGACGGCCGATCTGGCTACAACGGTATTGAAAACGGTGTTGTTACGACCGACGGCCGCTCCGGTTACAATCGTCGGAATATTGAGGCAGACGGTATTGTCACGACTGATGGTCGCTCCGGATACAACCGCAGGGAAGAGGGCGCTGATTCTGTGACTACTGACGGACGGTCTGGATATAACAGACGTGGTGAGGAGGCGGGATCTGGGATGACTACTGATGGCCGCTCTGGGTACAACCGACGTTCAGAGACTGACACTGTTATCGGCACCGACGGACGCTCAGGTTACAACAGACGCGATGGTGAAGATTCCATTGTCTCGACTGACGGTCGATCTGGCTACAACCGCCGTGAGGAGGACGGTCGGTCTGGGTACAACAAAGCTGCGGAGACAGATGGCCGTTCGGGTTACAACCGTGCGATTTGAAGATTCCTTTTGTCCCTGATAAATCTAAAGGGAAGTTAGAATGGATTTAGATACAATGAGCTCAGGCTCGGGCGCTGGCGGCTGGTCTCGTTTCCTTCGGCTCAGTTGGCACTATGGCCGACTTCTTCAAACACTCAGCTTAGACCATTCCTTATTTACGTGTCCCATTTTCAATGAAGAATTCAAATGCAACGGCTTTTATGAAAGCAATGACAGTATTTGACAATATTTGTAAAGGTCGGGCATCTTCTCGTGTAAGAAACCGGGCCGGCCCCACTACCATCGGCATTGTATCCCGTATGCTGATGCCGATCTCCGGGCGTGTGCTTCCATCTATGAACTCAGATCCCCCGCAAGCTTCCGTGATAGTCAATTTCGAAAGCTTCTTTGAGTGCTTACGCGTGGAAATTAGGTTGATTTGAAGCTTGGCTGTGGGGTCGCGATGCCAAAGTCCCAAACCAAGTGTCAGAGATGTCACTGATGGCCCGCTTGTGTATATACGGCTTCCTCGGGGAAAACAACAGTCCAACCAAAAACACCAAATTATGCCAGAAAGAGATGTCGTATTGAACGGAATCAGTTTCGTCACGCGCCATTTAAGAAGCTGGCTGTTTCGAGATCGTCGTGGGGAGATGTGTTCTCATGGGACGGGAGGCCTCCTGCCTACCAAAAGGAGACTGGCCGTAAACGTGTCATATTCCGCAGCGTCATCCCAGTTCGGATAACCGGCAGGGCTTCAAATAAGCCACGTAGAGCGCAGCGTGTGTGAACGTCTCTTAAAAAATAATAAAAAGTCGCGATAAAGAGCACTTATGGTGATCCGTCCCGTCGCGCTCGATCGAAACTCTATCAAAAGGTTGATTTTGGGTAAAGCTTCCACAACGAATTAACTCTGCAGCCTGTTGGAGTAGTTGTTCATCCACCCAAGAATCATGGTGTCCTGGAAGATTGTGCCCTGCACGCTCGCCGACGCCCCAGCTCTGGCGCGAAACAACATGAGCGCCTTCTGGGCGACAGACAAAAACTGGAAACTCGGCTGGACGATTCAAAACATCGAACTCGATTTTCTCATTGGCGAAGTTATCAAGCGCATGCCGAACAATCTCCTGAAGAATCGCGAGACGCTGCGTCATTTCAAGGCAGTTGATCCCGAGACGGGTGCTCTCGTGGGCTACGCACGCTGGGAGTTGCCCGCCAAATACACGGATGCACCGGAATGGGCAGATGCGCAGATTTCCGATGTAAGCGAGGAGGAGAGGAAAGCCATCAAGGAACGAAGCGACGGCGCATGGTGGAAGCCCTACAGCATGGACGGCATCAATGACTGCGGCCCCGAGAAGAAGCGTATCTTGGCTGAGGGCAGGTACATCAGTAAGTGAAGAGTGTCCATCGGGGAGTTGACGATTCCCGGCTCCTCATCGTGTGATGGAGTCTGACCGTGATATAGGTCTTGACTACCTGGCTGTTCATCCCGATAACACGGGCAAGGGTGTTGCTGCTGCTCTGGTTCAGCATGGTGTACGACTTGCCGAGGAAATAGGAGCTGATGTCTTCATCTTGTCATTCGAGGCTGCCGTGAACATCTACAAGAAGCAGGGATTTAAAGAAGTTCACAAAGCTTATCAGGACGATACCAAGTACGGGGGCTGTGGATACTGGGTCTATCTTCTCACACGGGAGATGAAGAAGCAGGAGGGCGGTGGACTTGAAAATCCTGCGCAGACTACGGGTGCATAGAGCTACATTGACAATGATGGACTTGCCGTCGGCCTTGGGGAATACTGGATCCTTACAGCTGCAATTTGACCTCTGACTCTCCCATGCACTCGGTAAAGTTCGCTATGTGTCTTTTCCCATTGTGTGTGGGTCGACAATCAATGGCGAGCATTTGACGACATCATGTAGGTTAATCTAGGCAGAAGCGCCCCGCATATTCAACCATTGGCCAGCCTGGCTGTGATCATACATCATGTGCTCAGCGAGCACAGGGGAGATAGCCTGATTCCGCCATCCTCGATCTGACATACCTGAAATGCACCAGATCAATCGCCGGGCTGGAATCGAGGTCTACGACAGACTGTGCCAAGTATCTTGAGATGCTCGAGATTCGAGTACAATGAGGACCAAGAAGAGAGGTAACCAGGGGCCTCCCTCCGAGACCGACTACGAGATTCTTCATTTGAAGCGAGCTATTGTGGCGGCCAATGCAAGGGGTCATTCTTGCGACAAGTGCATCGGCATATTGGTCAAGCCACTTCCGGAGCCTTTCCAGCGCGCTTTTACGAAGTCGAAAGACTATTTTCGGCTCGACGTGACTACCAGTAAGGTCCAAAAGATGGCAGCATCCGGGTGCGCTTTCTGGACCATGATCCAAGAGCGCCTGGAGTTCGAAGCGTTTAAGGTGGGGCTGGAGCAGCAATGTAGTAAAGTTGAGTACGACCTTCAGAAGTATGATGGGCGTTGGTCAAACGTGTACTACGAAGCCCTCGCAGCTTCTATAGGAGAAGATCAGGTGAAAGAGTATCAACGACTATGTCAAGTCATGAGGAAACTACCTTGGCGGTCCGCATCACGCGACGACGAATCAGTCGGGGCAGTTGCCGCAGATGTAGCAGAGGACTTCGTGAGAATCCTAGTGGCTTACACGAATATCGACGATGACAACCCAGGAGACTATGACGACCAGTCAGCAAAAGTGGATGTTAACATCATTATGCGGCCTAACCCAGCTGGAGAACGATTCAAGAGTGTGAGATGGATTTCATTTTGGGTGTCATTCTTTGCCTTGGGACTTCCAGGTAAGTAAGCTGCACATCATGCATGAGTGACCAACTGCTTACCGAAGAGCGATACTAGGAGACTTCGGAGATGCCAGACAGACTTACGTCGGCTCTCCATCCAACGTAACACCGAGCAGCTTGGGATCGATGGCTCTGATCCGGCACTGGCTGAGGAAATGCGAGATTGACCACAACTGTGGTGTCAAGGATTTACCCTCATCTATGCCATCGTTTCTCCTGGATGTTTCCTGCAAAAAAAAAGTCAAACTGGTCTCAGTCACTCAAGGTCTGAGGGAGCGATACATCGCGCTCTCGTACTGCTGGGGAGTCGGTATGCAGAAGACGATGCTGAAACTCGGCAATAAGAACGATCTCATGTCGGGACTAGAGCTACATCACTTCGATACTACGATCCAGGACGCTATGAAAGCTACCAGGGAACTCAACTTCCGATTTTTGTGGATTGATGCCCTCTGCATTATACAAGACGATTACGACTTCAAAGCTAAAGAGCTGGGGAAAATGGGAAACATTTACCAGTGTGCTACTTTCACAATCATTGCATCGGCAGCCAAAGACGTGAAGCAAGGATTTCTCAGGGATCGACATGCGACCATTGGACCGGCAAGAGATATGACGGCGCCTCAGCCCATGTTCAGCATCAAGGCATACGGAAAGCGTGGGAAACACTATGTACACGTCCCCATCCTTCTCACGCCGTACCACTTCAACTACCCCGAGCCGTGGTATACTAGAGCTTGGACCTTCCAGGAACTCTTGTTCTCAAGACGTCGCCTTCAGTATCTGAATAATCGAACGACATGGAGTTGCTATTGTGGAGAACAAGTTGTCCAGCATTGCGATGGCTGGATTATCGGAAAGGCACACACACATCCTGGCTATGGCATTGCGGAGCAAGAAACCTTTTCGGATGTGATGGAAATACTCAAGAACCCTGGTGATGCCCAGTTCAATTCCAGTGAGCTTCTCGAATACTGGTGTGAGCTTGTGGATATGTATTGCACCCGAAAAGTAACTTATCAGAGCGACCGCTTGCCGGCAATATCCGCAATAGCGCAGGAGTTTGCGGTGGCTCTGAAAGACGAGTATATCTGCGGTATTTGGAAATCAGATCTACCATCGGGGCTCTTGTGGTCTTCACAATTCGCTCAAATTGACAATAAGAACCCAGTCCGACGTACTGGCCCTGTCGAAAGGCCCAAACCGACATGGAGCTGGTCAGCTTATGATGACGATGTCACATGGATAAACACGCATCTCGAAAAACAGAAAGATCCAGACTTCGAAATCTTGAGTCATGATATTCAGCTCGTATCTGCGGATGCGCCATTTGGTGAGGTCAAGAAGGGCGACCTTCGTGTACGTGGCTTGATGATAGGGATTCCACTTCCAACCATAAGTGCTGAAAATGGGATACCAGTCATCATTGTTGAGGGGATGGAGATGCCGGCAGTGATTGACTATCCCGACGACCCCAGATTGCAGCAGAACTCTCTTTCAAAGTTGAGCGCACTCATTGTCGTCCAAACCGGTTGGTCAATTCTGGAAGGAATCATAGTAGCGGAGGAAGAGAAGAACAGATGGTCTCGTGTTGGCTGGTGGGACTCACAACATACCCGAACGGAGCCACTAGCGTCAGGATCTACTGATCAGGCCAGCATTAGATCTGTGAAGGAAGCATATCGAGCCAAGTTAAGAAGTCTTTGGGGCGGCAAAGAGAATATTCGTGAAATAGTATTGATGTGATGAAGATCGACTCATCGGATAGGCCTTTGATTCTCAGAAAGGTGATCTGAAGACGCATGGGAGAATGAAGAGGGCATGAGAACACAATACCTAGGAAAGAATAGCACAGATAGAGTATATTAGCTTGCAGTTGAGATTGGTTAACACTCAGATGGACCTTTGATGCTTGTTACTCGCTGATCAGATACCGCGTGACACGCCAGAGCGGTGGCTGGAACAGGTCGGATCAATTAGGACGACAAGACAGTTGGAAAACAGATGTACTAGATTTCGCATACCTAGGGCAAGCAACGAAGGTCTCAACCTGATCATATTCATCTGCACAAGCTCGCTTTCTGGTCCACTTTAGTGGGCAGGCGAGGGTCTTTGTCAGTGGCAATTGTGTGAATGAGTCGATCAGACATTCATGGTACATGAAGCCTTTTCCAATTGTGTATCTTAAATACTAGTCCAACATCTCTGAGACTGCATCCTTGAATCCTATAGGAACCACCTGAAGTCGGGGCTCTTAGGCCCATCGTTCAGCTTGGATGTCGGCACATCACTAGCAGTCAGGTTGACACCCTGCGCCCTGTTCCTCCTCTTGTTATCCCAAATCATGAAGCAACCTAGCGACAGGGCACAAAGAATACCGGTGCCACCAAATGAGGCTGTCGTGATCAGTGCAGGTGCGTATTTTGGCGCATCGGGCTTGCGGAAGATGTTGCTGCTAACGAGACCCATGAGGTTTGCCAACGGAACACCAATCGAGGTCAAGAATACACCTGGGATTTTCAAGTCAGTTCTTGGCGAGTAAATGTAGCTGATGGATGACGTACGCTGGTTCTCGTTCACCACGTTGTTGTTGTACCACGTTGACAGCAGGACACTGGGGGCTGAAGTTCCCCACGTCATCATGAAACATGCGTAGTAGGCCAGCTTGATCTGCCTCTCAACATCATCGATCGCGGCGTAGATGATGAAGCCGATGAAGGTCAGAGAGAAACCCAGTGCGATGAATGGGAAGCGAAGGCGGCGCCAATCGGAGAGGAAAGCCAGAATGAGAAGCATGCAAGCTCCGGTGACATTCGGCGCGACGGTGTAGAGATTGGTCTTGACGGTGCTGTAGCCCAGACGCTGGATGATCTGGGGCATGAAGAGGTTGACACTTTGGAGAGGAACACCAAGGCAGATCTCAATGAGAAGGAAGCCGAACTGGCAAGCAAGTGGTCAGCGGGAAGACGCAAACCCAATTTCGCGTAAATGATCTGGGGTGTTCTTACAGTACTGGGGTGCTTGAAGACCTTTGCACTCTCCTTGATGCTCATCTTCTCACCAACAACCGAAGAACTGTCGACTCGGATGCGGTGGAAAGCGAGTTGCTTTTCTTCGGTGTTGAGAAACTTGGCCTCTGCGGCACTCCGCGGCAAATACCAGAAGGCGAAGATCGAGAAGAGAACGCTGGCGGTTCCCTCCACGATGAACAGCCAGCGCCAGGGGTACAGGCTCGTGCTCTTAATGTGAAAGACACCAAAGGCAAGGAGTCCCGAGAATGCATTGGCCTAAAGCCTTTGTCAGTCACTATCCTGGGGAAATAGAGCAGGTCTCTTACAATGTTCGACGCGGCATAGAAAATAGCCAATCGTCTTGCGAGCTCACCGCGGCGGTAGAACGTCGTCAGGTAGTAAATAACCAGGGGGAAGAAGCCGCTCTCGCTCATGCCCAAGATCCATCGCAACGCCAGGACGCCGCCAAAGTTCTGCACAGCCGCCATGAGCAGCGTCATGCTTCCAAAGGTGAACATGAGAATCGGGAGGATGACCGCCGGGCCGAACCTCTTGCCGACGAAGGCGACGAACGGGGCGGCGACGACGTACGGCACGAAGAAGATGCTGACGATGAGATTGTACTGCCCGTCTTTGAAGCCGAGATTAGTGCTCATGCCGTCGGTCTCGGCGTTTCCGATGTTTCCCTTGTCGAGGGCGTTGAACAGGTCTGCATGGCGGAAGTCAGTGATCGCGAACAACGTGCTGGTCGCTTGGCGCCTGTCTTACACATGACGGCAAGCACAGGCATGAGTCGGAAGTCCAGCTTGCGACACAATCGTCGCTCCGCCTCGTGGTCGACCACGTGCACCTCGTCGCCGTAGGCGTCGATCTTTCCATCATTCCCAACCTCGTTCCCGTCCGTGGAGCCCTCCCGGATCGAGCCTTCACGGTCGGCCGCCCGCGTGATCTTGCTATCCGCCTCATCGCCCATGGTGAGAATCGGAGTCGTCTCGTAACGGCTTGCTCAGGAGGCAAAGGTGGCGATATGTCGCGCGCTTTGGGCGTCGTGCGATGAAGGAGGGAGCATGTCCGGACGAAACGAGACAGGGCAGCCTGCGTAGATAAAGTCACATTTGGGGTCACACTCGATTGGAGTGCTTATCGCTTCCCCAAGTCGAACGTCACAGCATATCTTATCACGCTGGTCGGCTAATACGCAGGGCAGGATCTCCTCGGCTGCTTTTCGCGCGTAATGTTGGGGTATGCAGAGGCAGCTAAAGATAAGGGTGATACTAGCAGTGGGCCTTCTCCAAGGAACATTTCAGGGATATCTTGTTCCTGATGGGATAGGCTCGGTTTGACCCCAGGTCGATCGGCAGAGTAAGCTCTTTTCCTGGTCTCAACTCTCAAGCTACGCTCCCGGCTGTTGCGTACTTGGATGGGATTGACGCCCCGTGACGGTCGCATTCCTGGACGAATGCTGACCACGTACAGGACGGCCAAACGGATGGAAGCCATGTCCAGGATGCTGGCGAAACCCTTCATGCAACGGGGAGAGAGCAGTATGCATGTATTCTCAAGGTCAGCTACCACCCCGCATTTTCCCCAATCGCCCCGTGACTTCAAGCTTGACCTGCAACGGTCGTGTCGGTGTGGGTGGAGTCTAGTGAAGCTTCATCAGACCGGCATTAGGAACCGATGGAGGACCGACTAAAGAGGGGCCTTTCCGTGGGGGTCGCAAATAACAAGCTTATGGGCCCAGAGGACGTTCTTGTCGGTAGCAGTCAATCCTTCATTTAACGTTACTTTTGGAGGTTGGTTAGGGGTTTGTGTCATACGGCAAGATCCACAGCCAACAGATATCGAGAAGAGATAAGGGGGGGAACCATCTATCATGCAAGTCCCGTGCGGGGAATTGAGTTGATAGGACGATCATACCTCAATTCTCCGCGGGCAGTACTCCGATTCCGACAACGGACACGCTGCTGGGCCAATTCGGCGCGCAGCATGCGTCTGATGTAGAATCAGAGTTTCTCAAGAGAGACCTTTAACTACTATGGTCAAAGAACCAACACAACCTCCCAAGTATCTATCACCTGCATCAACAACCCTTGCCCGGCCTAGCACACCATCATCTCACCAGCAACCAGAACAATGTCCTCTACCAAGACCCCCGTCCTCACCGATAAGGCCCCCAAGCCCCTGCCGGGCATCTACAGCCAGGCCATCATCGCCAATGGCATGGTCTTCTGCTCCGGCGCCGTGCCCATGGACCCCGTCTCCATGAAGATCATCGACGGTGACATCCAGGCTCACACCGTACGTGCATGAAACCCCCGACGAACATTGAATGTAGCTAATCTGTGGTTGCAGCACCAATGCATCAAGAACCTTACGGCGATCCTGGAGGGTGCCGGTACCACCATTGACAAAGTTGTCAAGGTGAACGTCTTCCTGGCCAACATGGACGATTTTGCGGCCATGAACGAGGTCTACTGCACATACTGGGGCGAGATTAAGCCTTCTAGAACGTGAGTTGCTTGATCGTTGATTACTGCTCGAGATTTTGTTTACTGATGAGTTGTGTGTAGTTGCGTGGCGGTCAAGACTCTGCCTCTCAACGTTGATGTTGAGATTGAGTGCATCGCTGTGTTGTAAGCTAGTTGACGGGCTGAAAAGCAGATCTAGTAATAAAAATAAAAGTTCAGAAATGTCGTTCTCTCAAATGTCTCAGTGAATCTTTTAATAAAGACTTCCACGGCTGACGAAGATTTCAACAACTCATTACGCTGAAGATGCACTCGGTGAATTCTGTAAAAGACTTTATGAACGTTTCCTGACTTTCTAGTCAGAGTCATCCGGGAGCAAGTGAACATTAGATCTTTTGATTGAGTTGAGTTATCATTGGAACTTCAGAGCGTTATATCCTTGGGCGATTCTTCAAAGTCTAGAGTAACTCAACCAACTTCTCCACAAACAGCGTAATCGCCCTCCTCCCATCCTCCAACGCCTCGTCCATCGCAATGAACGGATGCGGCTGCCCCTTCATAACATGCAAATCCACCGCGACCCCCGCGTCCGCCAGCTTCTTCCCCAGCGCCTCGCCCTCGCTCCGCAACACATCAAGCTCGCCCACCACAATACTCGCCGGCGGCAACTTCGCCCAATCCCCCTCCCACAGCAACGGGCTCGCCTCCGGGTGCGCCCAGTCCTCGCGCCGCGGCAGGTAGTGGTAGCGGTACCACAGCATCTTCTCGGCCGGCAGCGCGGGCGTGAACTCGTTCTCGCGCCAGGAGGCGTGCTCCGGCGCGGCGGACTCGACGGTGGCGGTGTTGTCGGCGACGGGGACCGAGAGCAGCTGGACCGCGATCTTGGGGATGTCGCTGCGCGCGGTGGCGCGCTGGCACAGGACGGTGGTGAGGTTGCCGCCGGCGGAGGAGCCGCTGAGGGCGATGCGGGAGGTGTCGAGGCTGAGTTTGGAGGCGCCGGCGGAGGTGGCCCAGAGGAGGGATTCCCAGCAGTCGTCGACTGCGGCGGGGAAGGGGTCTTCTGGGGCCAGTCTGGGGATGTTCTTAGTTACAACTCACTTTGAAAGGCGCGGGGGAACTTACCGGTAGTCTACGCAGATCGTAACGCACTTCGCGCGGTTGGTCAAATTCGTAGCAATTACGTTCTCGGTGTCAATGTTTCCCAGCACCCACCCGCCTCCGTGAAACCAGATGCACAACGGCCATCCCTTCTCGGGCTTCTCCCCCAAAGGCGTGAACGCACGAACCAGGATATCGGGCCCGGTCGTCTCTTTGCGCGGGATGTGAAAGTCCTGCGCGCTCGCGACCTCGAGCTTCGGACCGGCACCGGGGATAAGAGTACCGCTGGCCCTAGACGCCGAAATGGGCTGGTGATGCACGACCTGCTTGTCAAAGACGAATTTGTTGTAAAAGTCCTTGTACTCGGGGTTGATGCGGCCGAGGACCGACGGGTGCAGGGGATACGGCGGTTCAGGCATGATGGGGTCTGGTGGAAGTAGAGGTATGAGATGGGGCAGGGGGTACCGATTGGGCTGCTTAGTTGAGCTTGAGGTGTGTGTCTCGCAGAATCACAGCCCTTTTTTGCTTCTATATGACGAAGATGTGGTGATGTTTCCGGCTGCAGACGGGCACGGCGGCCGATGATCCAGGCCTCCGGTAAACGGATGCTCCAAGTTGGCCGATAACGTTGCCCGACTGCAACAATGACCCCCAATCGGAGGTGAGCTCTCGCCCCCACGTAATTATCAGTAAAGGGCCCCTCGACAGTTGAAGCGTTATCTGAGAGGAGAGGGAGGGTGCTGGAAATGATACGGTATGCGTGGTTGCATCATTGCAGGGATCAGGTTCAGTCACACAGCTAACCCCGCATTCGGCGCTTTTCGATACGATATGTTCGGACATTTAATGGTTCCCAACGTCGCTTCTCATGTGCGGGAACGCGGGGGAGCAATTGAGAGAATTTGTGTTACGTACGGGCTTTCCTGTCCTGAAAAAATAAGGTACTCGACCAACTGTCTGAAGCAGCAGCAATTGAGAAGGAAAAGGTCTTCCTGCTGAGTGATGGGTGGTTCAGGCCTGTTGTCTTCATCGTGGGGTTTGAAGGCAGCCACTTTACAGTGCAGCCACCTACCATTTGATCAAATAGACTACTTGAGGTTCTGAACTAGGTAACTCAGACTCACGAGGTCTAACTCGCTTTTTGTGGTTTAAAAAGTAGGTGTTTTAGTTTACAGCAGCCCAAGCAATGGGGTACAGGCAATGCTTGCCGGCGGCATGTTGCGTCGATCCTTCGGGCAAGCCGACGGCCAGGACACGGCCAAGGACACGGCAACAATTTGGGGAAGAGAAGGCACAGCCACGCCAGACGTGTTAATTGTCGCCTGTAGAAAGCTGCTCGCCAGATCGATTCAGATGCCGATCTAATTCTCCAAAGTCAAGCATGGAACCAACCGTCAACCAATCGCAAAGACAAGGCAGACGATGCTGCACAATGAGGCTGGTTCATCCCGACTTCAAACTCACCAAGCTTGCCAGCTCGTGTCTGACTCAAAGCAAGGGCATCGCAATGCGTCAAAGTCGGAATAAGGTTTGACACGCAGCGCTGGACCGGCCTTGGCATCGTCTGAACCGCCACGCGGGCGATCGATCCGAGTCGCTGGGGCGCGCTGTAAATAGGCCCTCTGCGGCTGGTGATTTCGTTTTCGGTACCATGACGGAGTGTAATTGAGCGTGCGAAATGTTTGTGATATTACTGCGACTTGGCGACATGGAAACCGTCTGTCGACGACGTCGCAAAGTGGCCGTGTCTGCAAAAGTCAATTGACCGTGAATAGAATATTAAAAGGCGAAGGCCCTTTTCAGATCGTAGTGTTCGATAATCACCACGAATCAATCCAACAATTGTCTGTCTAGCTCTTTCAGCCGCACGCATTGATACCCGTCAAGATGGTATCCGCAGCCAAGATCCTCTCTTCCATGTAAGCATGTCTCCATAACACCGACTGGGTGCCAGGCTGAATTAAAGAGCAGCACATTGCTGGCCGCGACGGTGGTAGCGCAGCGCGAGAGAAGATGTTTCTGCTCCAAGCAAGATCTTTCGGAGGGTGCGCCTCCGATGGAGGAGCGGGTCGACGTGGGCTGGACGACACAGGCGTGTGCGGATCAAGGATTCATGAGTAAGTTTTGGTGGTCACCTCCACGGGCGCAGATCAGACGGCTAACAAACACGTAGGAGGCAATGCGGTAAGTTTGCATGCATGTGCTCGCCAAGGGGGTGACATGTGCTCACGATTCGACAGTGCATTATTGTCGCCGACGAGACGAGGGAGAACGACTTCCAGAATGATTGCCTGGAGATTTCTGGGCTGCAGACCACCGGCTGCCTCGACTAGATCAGATAGATGGCCGTGGGTGGCTGAATTGAATGCATTTGGTAGCCTCTCACCCAAGATACCGCATCAGTGCCCTCAAAGAATATCGGAAGCTCGCCCAAGAGCATTGGCGACTCGCTCGTGCATGCATTGATTGTCGTAAACCGGTCCCGTAGTTCTCAGGTATGCGAAAGTGAACACTATCAATTGAGTTGATTCCCAATATCTACCCCCGAGACTCCATTCCTGTTGTATAAATCGCATCGATCGCAAGCGTACATTTGGTATTTTGGTATCCATTGTCCTCGTAGTCCCTTAGTCGACATCGACACCCAGCTTCCGCAGGTCGGCCTTGGCCTCGTCAATCTCCGCCATCAGCTCCTTGTGCGCCTCGGGGACGTCGTTGAAGGTCATGACGTTGTAGCCGAGTCGGGCGAGGAGGTATGCGCCGAAGGAAACGAGGGCCCAGAAGGGGAGCTGCGTGATGATTGTTAGCCAGGTGGCCTTCCGCAAGGTGGCCGCAGGGGTTGACGGCGCGGACGAGCTGCGCTGCAGGTCTGGGAGGAAAATTGTAGACGTACGACGGGGATAATTTGCTCCTGCACCTTGGCGGGGGCAGGAATGAGCTGGAGGTAGAGGGCGAGGTAGAGCTGCGTGGTTCATCGATCAGTGACTGCTTCGCGGGTTCGAGGTGGGATACCAGGGAGGGGTCGTACCGAGCTCACGAGGAGCGCGAGGGAGATGGTCTGCTGGGCGCGGGTCATGGTTGCGGCTGCTATGGCTGACCGAAAAGTTCTTCAATGGGCGGCTGCGTCGAAAGGAAGTTGAAGGCGGCAAAGGAGTGACTGGGAACTGAGGTTCGTCGCGATCCTGGATTCTGCCGGGTTCACGATTCGGGTGGCAGTTGTGAAAAGGAGTCGCGAAGCTGTCCAAAAGTTACGGTGGAGCTAGCATGACTAAGACGGGCACGGACTCTCGGGCGCCCTTGCTTGCGCTCCCGTGGTTTACGCGACGGACCCACCAATGACGCTGCACCTGCCCTTAGAATGCGCTGGGCTTCACCTCCACCATCGTCAAGAGCCTCTGGGTTCGAATCCCTTCCTTCGTGTCTTCTCTTTTCTTTTTCGGTCGTCTCAAGTCTCCCTGGTACTCTTTTCGTCAACTTGGACGAGTCTTTTAACATTTAATCCACTCTACTGTTTGAGATAATCGGCTTCTGACGGATTCGACTTTCTACCCGGCCAGCGCAAGTCACCAGCTGAAGCCTTACACCGCGAGGACGGAAGAGATGGCCCTTTACTATCTGGCTAGGCCTTTCTCACAAACACTTACATGAATTCATCACATTGAATATCCTTAGTTTACCTGGGGCTATCGGCATACGCCTTGCCCTGGAGCTCAATCGCATCAACAATGTAATTCGCACTCAGAAACGCCGTGTCCCCCGTCCCGAGAACACCAAGCGTGAGGGTGTTCGCTCCTTGTCTCAGCGCGCTGGCCGGCACATCCCACGTGTAAACATCGCCAAACCCACGATACGCGCCCCGAGTTACCCCTCTGGAATCGATCAACGTCTACACAGAGTCGTCAGCATACCCACAACATCATCGCTCCGTCGACAACTTACCGGAGCACCCGGGTCACTCGCCTGCCAGTCGTTGATCTTCGCCGACGGCCGACCGCCCTTGAACGACAGCGTCGTGCCCACCCGGAGGACCACCCCGTCCAGCTGGTCTCCCGCGAGGTTGAAGTCGACAGTCGCCACGCCGCCCGCCTTCGCAAACAGCGCCATCGGAAAGTCCTTGGCCTGCGACTTGCCCACCGTGTACGCCCCTCCCCAGCTCTCCATGCGCGCGTCGGATGGATGCATCCGCTCGATCTTGTCGCCGTTCTTCAGCTCCGTCGGCTTGCCGTCGAACTCGCCGATGCGCCAGATGACCGACGGCTTCGACTCTGTGGAGGCCATGTCCTTGGTTACCTTGCCGCCAGCGGTGACCGTCACGTTGTCCTCTGCGACCGGGAATTCGTCGCGGTACAGCTTCATCGTGTACGTCCCAGGCTTCATGAGCGGCGAGGTGAACTTGCCGCCGGACGCTTTCGTCCAGTACTGCGCGTCGCTGTTGAACCAGTGCACCACCGTCTCGAAGTTGTCTGCCACACCCGTGGCTGTGCCTGAGACGCTTCCGCGCCCGCTGTCGGGGACGTAACCGTCGATCTTGAGGGCGTCGAAGAAGCTGGTGTCCAGGTCGGCCGAGGGTTGCGCACCGGTTCTGGTCTCGGTTCAGCGGTGAGTTCCGAGAAAGGGGGGAGTTCGGCATCTTACGTGAAGCGCATCGCGTATGGGCCGAGGAGACCGAAGCGCCACGGCTCCGTTCTGACGTGCCCGCTGTTCATGTACCAGTACAGTTCCTGGTCGCCGGTGCTCTGCGAGTTGATGTCTCTCATGAAGGGGCCGCCGGCCGAGTGCTCGTACGCGTTGCCTGGCATGATCATCCAGACGCCGACATTCTGCGACACAGGGTTAGCTGTTATCTCCTCTATTGCTCGCGTAGACCTACGTTTCCAGTGACGCCGTGGACTTTGTCGTCGATGAATCGATCCGAGGTGTACCTTCCATCGGTGTCAACTTGGCCCAGCCCCTGAGGCGTGAGAACACGCAAACCACACTCACATTTTGCAACGAGTCGTATTATCCGCACACCTAAACGTGTCCTTCCCCTCGAACGCCGTACACCCGTCAAGATCAGCAACATCACCATGCCATCCAGTCGGCACCGCCGCCCGCCTCAGCCGTGCAAGCCACCGCAGCTCTCCGGGCGCGATCTCTCCTGTGATGTGCGTCGCCATGTAGATGGTCGGGTCGTCGGGCTTCGCGACATAGTAGTGCGTCAGCGGCTGCGCACCCGCCTTGACGGTGATCTTGACCACGCCGCCCACCGTGTTCGCCGTGACCGTGGAGGCGCCCAGGCCAGAGTTGATCTGCGACATCTTGGAGGCTCCCTGGTACTCGACGCCGTTGTAGAGGAGGCTTGTGATGTCGCCGTTTGCTCTGCATCTTTGTCAGCCGGCCGATCGACGGGGACATCTTCATGAAGGCCATACTTGTTGACTTCAAAAACGAGCCCGCCATTGGTGTCGACTTTGTAAGTTGTGCTGTTATCGGTTGCCAGGCCAAAGGCCGCATCTGCCGCGCCCCAGATGGACGCCAGGCCGGCGAGGAGGCTGATGTAGTGCATCTCGACCTCGAATCGGAAACCTTGCGATGAGAATGACAGTGGCTTGGATCCCGCACAGGAGCTACTCATCGAACTGGGCTGCTTCCATCTTGAACACGCACCACAACGGACGACATAGCCTACTTATCGTCGCCTCCAAACCCAAATGCCCCCTCATCGTCGAGTAGTCCTCCCGCGCGGAGAACCACCACAAATTTTCCCGTCCTCTAGAATTCTCCGAAAGCTTGATTCTGGCGCGGACGCGTCGTATGTAGATTTGGAGCAAGATCCCCTCATTTCGTCCCAAACTCTGAACGAGCTGCCCTTTCCCGGGAACGTCTGCAGCGAAAGGCGGCGGCGGTGGTCCGTGATGGGGTGACGTGATACGTTAGCTCGAGCTGTAGCCACGCACAGCTGTTTACCTGTTACGGTTTGGAGACGATAAGCATTCGGCTGACGTGCCGACTGGCGAGCTTATTTTGAATGAGATAGATGGAATGCAGAGCGGACAAAAGATCCGCGAATCGCGATGTACGGCGCCTAGAAGCATGGTGCCTAGGTCGCATGTAGTGCAAGGGATCCTGTGAGATTGTTACTATGAGTGAGCTAGATGTTGCTGGGTGATCAAAAAGGAGGGCCACGCAATTCAGTGCAGCCAGAATGTGTAAGTATTGTGGTTTACCTGCTGCATCGAAGTCTCGATGTGTCTCTTAACTTATACAGAGGTTGTAGAAGAAAATCACATCAACAGAAGTGTCTCAATGGACGTTGATTTTGTTGTTGGTCATTGCCCATCTTTCCGGCTGGGGGCATTCACAAAGTATCCCACCGGGAGCCACATCACCACGTGGTAAACGGCGAGAGAAGGAGAAACAGCAGAAGTGTCGGTCGTCGGGGGGGTAATTACTGCCCGGCACAGTGTGCCAAGGTCGATCACCAGAGCAGAATTTCCAAATGCATGGTCGTTGGTTAATCGTTTGGTCATCTCACCTTAGTAGGACGTCCACGGGACCCGCGGCGGTTTGTAAGGATGAGTTGGATGTAACGGGCTGGGGGTGTTCGCCGTGGGCATTCGATGTTCAGACGAAGCACACGTTCGTGCGCAATAGATCCCAAACGCTGCAGCGCGTCGCAAGGCCTCAATGCAAGCCATGCTTCCCCAAAGTTGCCAACACAAGAGATCTTTCGGAGTCTCGTCCGACCGGCGCCCTCCTCAAACTCAAGGGACCGTTGAACTTCATGAAGCAGAGGCCCGCCGCAGGGCAGGGCGCGCGCACAGCCAACACCGCGGCGATCACTGACTCGTGGGGGCTTCGGTGGCATTTCCCCAGGCCCACGCTCCAGTGCCGCTCGCAATCTCAATGGGATCTCGGCCCTGTGTTCTGGCGGAAGATGCCGTTTCGCATTTGAGCGAGAATTGGAAGATTTCGAGAAGGGTGAAGAGTCAAGAGACGTCTTCTTCGGTTTCGGTGTTGGAGATATCCGAGCGCATGTTGCTGGATGGATATTGTAAGTCAACCCTTGCGAAAGGCCAGAGTCCAGACCCCTTCTGTTAACGGGGAATCATTGAATTGTCTACAACGCCGCCATCAATCGCAAGTGGCATGTAAACCGGAAGGCGTTGGCCACTTATCACTCTCTGCGTTTCTTCGCGGGGGTTATAAGGCGAGCTACTCGGGTAGAACCGAGTCCAGTCTTGGCTCCTCACGAACACGATTGCCGACGCCATCATCCTGAAAAGCGGCAAAGACATTAGCAGACGGCATGAGAAACAGGTGACCACAGCCACTTAAGCCATATTGAACAGCAGAGGCACACCGTTTGATGTCCCGTCAAAAATATATTGTGTCAGGGGTCCTCCCCCGTCGCTCCCCCAAACCTTCATGGCTATCCATGTCGTCAATGAGTCGTTCGCGCTGCCAAAACTCGCACCGCAAGGAAATCGGCACCGTTATATCTCGCTCGCTCCTCCTTCCAAGCCACATGATCAAGCCCATAATTCTTGCGAGGCTACAGTATCTCCAAACAATCGAATCCAAAGCAACACTTTCTCACCAACACACATCAAATTTCACATCATCACCATGAGGGTTACCGCCGTCCTCGCCCTCGCCTTGGTGCACGCCGCGTAAGTCCACCCGCCAGCGCACGTCATTAACCTTAATCATTTTGAGTTCTCGTCGCTAATAGATCTGGCCGCGCCCAGCCCGGCATTCGCTGGCTACCTTTGCGTCACCAACAGCGGCAACCCGAACCCCAGCACCAACATCTGCACCGCAGTCGGCGGAACCCCGGAGAAGAGCTACCCCGCGGCCGTAAGTCACGACAAGTCTCGCCTTGGAGCAGGAGCACATTCCCTAACTGACAACCACAGTGCTGCGTTGACGACAGCAAGTTCAGCGCCTACCAGCAGGGCTGCAAGGACAACGGCGGCATTCGCGCGCAGTACACCTACATCTGCTAGAGAGCGAGCGAGTCGATGCTTTGGGCTTTTGAAGCGAGAGTGTTTTTTAGGATACCACGAGCGTAATGTGAAAGCATAATACCAAATAGAGTCTATCAGGATTATAAAGAAGATATGTCACATTGATCTGCGAAACCTCTTGTTGGCGGGAGACTCCCGCCTCGTAAGGCTTAGTAAGTGATGTTCCTGTTCACATCCAATTATCAGGCAGCCGGGCTTGGTCTTTCACCTGGCGTCGAGGACATCGAGACGGACATTGAAACAGATGGCAACCCTGTGAAACGTTGGATCTCTAGATACGGCGTAAGGATGACGGCTCAACAAGACAAAGCTCGGTTGAGAACGCGCAGAACACGGTCAAGACAAATCGATGCATGCAGAAAGGCGATACTCATAAGCCATGAAACAGCAGTCATTCATGAGTATGCTCCTCCTGTACTAAAACCATTTCCGTGGGCGAACTTTTGCGTTGTTGGCAGCAACCTTCCACATTATTTACTATAGAATACTCATATGCCCTGTCTGGTTCAGGCAATCTTGTACACAAGCTTCTCGGCACTCACACCGCCCTCCTCCTGCAACTTGAAGCCCTTCGGAATATCTTCCAGACCACCAAACTCCTTTGGCGGGTTCGGCTTGAGATACCCATCCTCCAGCCACTTCGGAATCACCTGAAGGTACTTCTCCCAGAACTGCTTGTCGCCGCTCCTGTCGCCCTTCAGGTTATCGAAAGCGCCGTACTCAAGCGGCTTCCCGAAGACGGTGTACGCCAACGTGCTCTCGACCTTGACGTACGACGGCGCCTCAACCTCGTCGGCCTTGCGGGGCAGAATGCACATGACGTGTCCGCCCTCAGACGAGATCGTCTGCACAACGGCCTTGGTCGTGTCGACCTCGCTGATGCAGTCAAACGCATACTGCAGCTTGTCGCCCGCCGCCTTCTTCACCTGCTCGATCCAGTCCGCGTCCCGGTAGTCGACCGTCACGTCCGCGCCGAGGCTCTTCAGCAGCTCGTGGTTCCTCTTGCTGCCGGTGGCGATGACCTTCAGGCCCGCCTTCTTGGCGAGCTGCACCGCGTAGAGCCCGACGCTGCTCGTGCCGCCGTTGATCAGGATCGGGAACGGCGCCGAGGCCGGGCTGGACGGCGGCGGCAGCGCCAGGCGCTGGAAGAGGGCCTGCACGACGGTGGCGACGGCCAGCGAGATGACGGCGGCCTGGGGGTCGGTGATGACGTCAGGGACGGGGAATACCAGGCTGCTCTCGGTGATGAGGTACTCGGCGAAGGCACCGCGCGGGGGGTCCGGGCTGCAGCCGAAGACCCAGCCGGCGACGCGCTGGCCCTCCTTGAACTGCGAGCCGTTGGGATTCACGACGCTGCCGGCGAAGTCGCAGCCGATAGTGCGGCCGGCCTCCTTGGCTGAGGCGGTGGACTTCCAGTCTGTCGGGTTCTGGGCTACGTAGTGGACTTTGACGAGGATCTCGCCCGCGCCGGGTTGCGGGATGGGGATCTGGGTGGAATGTCAGTGAATGCGGGGTTGAAAATGTGCTCGTCATGGAGAGGGACTCACCTCTTCAATCTTGGCGGTCTTTTCGCCGGTTGTGACGAGGGCCTTCATTGTTCCCGACATGGTGTTGGTTGGGTTGTGTGAATGAGCTTGATAAGTGAGTGTGTGGTGTAGGCTGGTGGTCAGTGAGGTGTGTCGAGTTTCGCCCGTCTGGATCACGACTTTTATCCGGATAGAGGTTTAAAGTGGGGAGTGACGTTGAAATGTTGTCTGAATAATTGCCTTCGCCGATGAAACGCTTACAAATCTTGCGCTGAACTGATAGACTTCGAGGCGGTTCTGCACGGCATTCGCAGCGGGGATCTTTTGGCGTTGGATCCGCGCAAAGAGTTAAGTGGTTGGACCGGGTCATCCCCACACGTCAAAGCGGACGCTGAGGATGCACGAATTCAAGCCACTGTTGATTTGTAACTTCATCATCGTAAGAAGTTGGAGTTGAGGATTACAAACCTCGTCTTACGTTCTAGGCTTAGTTCGAAAGTAAGCTGCCGATTCACCACCAGCAACAACAAACACACTCACTGCATGCACTCAGTCAGTAACAGCGTCTCTGGCTTCAGATCGTCCGCATCAAACGACCACACAAAAAGGATGGGAGCAAAATGTTCCGAAACCGAGAATCGAACTCGGGGCTATGCCTAACCTCTCAAGTTCATGAGAGGGCATCATGTTGGCCACTACACCATATCGGAGTTGACGATGTGGGTTCATTGCGGGTTCTTGCTTAACACGCCCGCTGCCAACTGGGGCACTCGCGGGGCCACTTCGAAACGCAGTCGGGCCAACACAGCCATGAGTTGCAATAGGTGTGTGCGTTATGTTGACAGACCTGCTGCAAAAATTGCTGAACCGTAATGATTATGGATTAAAGTTGCAGACTACCTAGATGCACTCATACGAAGCAGCATCGTCAGGATCAGTTCCAGTAAAGGTCAGAACCTTGGGGTACATGCATAAGTTCACCGTACGAGTCTCGCTCGAGTTGCCGACCGCAGTGCCCTGGCCAGTCAAAGTCTCCGGCGCCGTACCGTTCTCAACCCAGGCGCGCAACGCGTCGAAGACGTAGTCGCTCGGGTCAAACCCAGCGCCGCCACCACAGTGAGAAACACCAGGAGCAGGGAAGAACCGATAGTAATCCTCGACGTTCGCATCCCAGGCCTTGACGCGCTCGTAGTAGTCCACCGTGCCGTTGTACGGAATAAGAGGGTCCTGCATGCCGTGCCAGGTGATCATCTTCGTTCCGCGCTTCTTGAAATCCGTGAGGTCGACGTTGTCGGTGCCGATGGAGGAAGTGTACTCGTCCACGGAGATGCGGTGGAGTCTGTCGAACCGCTCTTGGGTGATGCCGGAGCCCTCGATGCTCCAGGTGGAGTTCCTCTCGAGGAAGACGCCGAACCAGTCGTTTGTAGCGGAGAAGGGCGTGTAAGTGCAGTTGTCGACTGATGTGCAGGTCGGGCTGAAGACGGCCGTCAAGGGAGCATCCTGAGTAAAACCATACCATTGAAAGACGCCCTCGGCGCTGCGGGGTCCTTCCCAGAAGCCGTGCACGAACTGCGCAGTCTTCTCGTCGATGGTGATCGTCGCGTTGGGGTTGGTGCATGCGACGGCTTGGCCGATGAGAGAAGAAGCGTTGAAGTTGCAAGACCCGGGGAGAGAGATGATGTTGTCCTTCACGCCGTCGAGTTCGTCGCATGCCTCGATAGCAGCGTCTGTGAAGGCGTTAAGGACGCAGGATGGGGGGATCACGCCTGTACTCATGTCAGCCAACTCTTCTTCCTTCTTCTATTTCGAGACGCAAAGCTTACCCAGCAATTCAGCCAAGAAGGCCGGGTACATGGACGCAGTCTGGAACTTCTGCCAGTTGAACGCCGAAGCCGAAGCCAAGATGCCGTCAAAGTGCTCGGGGAACCTCTGCGCCATCATGTGACCCTGTCGTCCTCCGGTCGAACACCCATTCCAGTAAGAGTAGGTCGGATCTTTGCCGTAGTACATCTGCGTGGCAGCTTTGCCCAACTTCGCAGCTTCATCAAGGGCCACAGACGCAAAGTCATTCAGAGCCGGCCAGTTGGTGTTACCCTCACTGACAAGGCCCCATTCCGCCGTCGTAGTCGTAGAGTTGTGCCCTCCATCAGTCGATGAGCTCGAATAACCAGATGCCACAGGGCCGATGATGACGCCCGCTCCGCCAGCAACCCATCCGCCACCTCCGCCCATCATGAACCGCGAGTTCCAGTTCGCCGCGTCAAGAGGAAGTCCGATGTAAGTGTTGACGTTGTCGTTCTGGCCGGGGTGCGTGTACTGGATAGCGATTTGGCAGAGATCCACGCCGGAGGCCGTCTCTCCCGTCGGAGCCGAGATGATGCCCACACCAACGCCGGTTCCAGCGTCTTGACCGGAGGACAGAGACTGGTTGCGCAAAGCAGAGACATTGAGAGAGATGATCTCGATGTTGCTCAGCGTCAGTGAGGCGAAGGTCGCGGAAGTGCAGGCGCTGGAGTTGGATACAGCGGCGACGGCTGTCGCCGCGCCGAGGACCGAGAGAGTGCGTGCCGAACGGGTTGCCATGGTGAGTTGCGGAGGCTGGTTGACTTTGAGAGAGTGTGTGCCGACAACATCACAACAGACAATTCTCACCAGACTCACCGGCTGCGATGCCTAACTTATAAAGCCCCCTTTTCACGCATCGGGGCAGCCCCGACGTCCTCGGACCAAGTACGAAGAAGAAGCCCCCAAAGCCAAGGCATAACCACGTAAACAAACTTGCTCCCCAGCTGCCAAAACGCACTCTTTTCCACGTTTGCAATCTCCGAATGCTGCAGTAGCCGTCCAATTCCCCGCTTCGCTTATTCAATCCGAACTCCTTGGTTAGTTCGGTTCGTCCGTACCTGCCTTTCGTGTAACGGCGGCCCAACCGCTTGGCCTTCTTCGGCGTGCGAGCTGCAGCTGCGCAAGCCGAAGCGATTGCCGATGTGGGTGAGATCCCTGCTGCATACGACGATCTCTGTTTGTCCCACCCCCACATTCAGTTGCCGGACGAAGAGCCGGCACCGTCTAGGCATTGAATATTGGTTTTCAAGGCCGGAAGAACGTCAATTGCGCCGGATTTTGTATTCCGTTCGCAAGTGTTGAACATTGAGCAGGAGGGGCTGGTTTGCTTCGTCACTTACTGAACCAGCCAATGTCATGTGATGATGTGTTCACCGCTTGCTCGGTTTGCCCCCACAAACGACAGTCCGAAAGTCTCGAGGCTTTCAGACGAACCCTTGGCCTATGCGTGGGCCTGGGCATCTTATTGAGAGCCCGAACGAAGACAACATGTAGCAGCCATGTCGAGCCATGAGCCGCGAACTCTTCCATGATTGAAATGTAAGGACCGTTGTGTATTGAGATTCATTATGTGTCGTGTAGCATGTTCTCCCTAATAGAGAACGCCATCCATTCACTCGTCTGGTCGTCAGTTAGCGAACACCGTTCAGCTAACACTAGATAGAATCATTACATGCAAAAATAAGAAAACACCACCACGCAAGCACCCGCACATCCTTGCTCAGTAAGTAACTGAAAGAGAGTGAGAAAAGAGCCTCTCATTGCAAGTACGAAAAATTGAAATTGCGATCATAAAAAAATCAAAACATTTGGACACTGTGGGAATTGAACCCACGACCTTTCACAAAGGCGCAACTCTATTAACACTGGAACACTTCGTGAACTCAGCGTCAGCTGGAAGGTGCGAAGCGAAAATCATACCCCTAGACCAAGCGCCCGTTTGCTGATGACTAAGAGTGACGGCAAGAGCTCTAAGACCTAGCACATTGCTGAGGAAAGGCAGGCACAACTTTCAGAAGTTATGGTTGACGGAGTGGGAAGACGAGATACGTGCTGACTTCCGTCGTTTCTCTGGGACACTGAACTTCTTCAACTGGAAGGCGCGCAAAAACAAACCCCGAACCGAGTGCGAAGAGGAACGGCCAGGGAAATGAAGGGCCCTTGCTTAGCGGCGAGTCATATTTACAGGGCTCTGTGATGAGGTCCCAGTCCATCCCTCAGGGGTCGTGGCCAAGAACCCTTTATTTCCGGGCCATCGCCCCATGCTGTCAGATTGCACCAATGCAGCGTGGATGCCGGAAGCACGGAAATTGAGACATGGCATTCTTGATTCCAACGAAATCCCATCTTTGTTGGTCTGGACTTCACCACAACAACTTTCATCACGACCTGGGCACCATTGAGTCTGGCACGGGAAATTGGTGAAGGTTGGTGAGGCGGAAACCATCGCTGGTTCATTACACCATGAATCATGAATGCTGTATCTACACATGTTTTATAGTATGTTCTCGTCGCAATGTTTGCGCAAACTAAGCTTTCGAGAATAACAATTGGATGCGTGGAATGTAAGCGGCTGCGGACTGTGCCCAACTGTCTCGGAGTTGTTTTCCTCCACAACATTTAGACTGTGTATCATTCCAATGAAGCTCGTTCGAAGAATTAAACATAATACTTGTCGCATACATCAGCTGCGTTGACCCTTCTTTCTGTTATTGATGCTCTCGCGTGACCAGACTCAATCACTCCAGCAGCCTGTAGACCCACGATGTCCTACCGCGGCCCACAGAAGAATCCACTAATTGTCCTCGCTGACGGGTCATGGAGTGGCCGAGAGGTCGGATCAGAATCGAACCTCTACCTTCTCGCGAACCTGATATGGGGTGGGCGTGGACTGCCAAAGGACGATGACCGGGCCCATCTTCACCCCTCGGGAAAGATCCACTACACCAACAGCGTTCCGCCTGGTAGCACTTTCATGGAGTGAGTATTTCCAAGCAAAAGGCCTATGCAGAGATGCATGTTTACTGACCTCTTCATCGCGGTAGTCATGTCTTTCACGGGTTGAACGTTCAAGATATCGAGCAGCAATGCGTCGACACATATGAGTACCTCGTTCGGGGCTTCACCCCTCTCGAGACCGAGATATGGATGTTCGGCGCATCCCGCGGTGCATACATTGTCCGCTCCGTAGCGGGCATGATCAACAATTGCGGCATCGTCAAGCCGCTATACCAAGCGAATGGGGATGTTGATGAGGAAAAGACACATCAGCTCTGCCAGGAAGTCTACCGCATCTATCGCGATCCGTCTGACGCTACTGCGCCAAAGTCCGAGCAGTCGATACAGTTCAGGTGGATGTACAGCTGGCCCCTCATTGGAGACGGCGAGGTTATCGACGCACCGATTCGGTTCATGGGCATCTTCGACACAGTCGGCGAGCGCGGCATCCCCGAGTTCGCAGAGGGCGTGAGCGCCGACTGGCCCAAGTTCTACGACCAGCACGTCTCGAGCGTCGTCTCTGATGTCTACCACGCCGTGTCTCTTCATGACAGACTCTATGCCTTCCAGCCGTGCCTGATCTCCCGAGACACGGAATACGGACCGTCGTACGGCATCACCGAGCGCTGGTTTCCTGGCACACACTACGACGTCACTCGCCAGCAGTTCAAACTCGTCAGGGATGTTCTGCCTCAGCGGCTGCAAGCAATTCTTCCTGCCTGGGCATGGACAAGTCAAACGATCAAGCCAAACGAAGTGCTCGCGGATCTCGTGCTGAAGTGGATGTTGGAGTGTGTCGGCGAGCACGACTCGTCGGGCTTCGTCATCCCCAAGCAGCACCTCTACGGCGAGCTTGACAGACTCAAACATAACATCTTCACCACCAAGAAGACTGGCGACGGGGACGTTTACGAGCGCATTATCCAATTCGCCCCCTTCGGACGCTACGTCGACCTGGCCTTGTCCACGGTCTTTGGCAAGTGGCAGCAAAGTCAGGTGTACCAGCTGCTCTTTGCATGCAGGCCAAGGCAGATCCCCGAGACGAACTCTTCGGTGTACAACTACCGTTCCCCTGATCCTGATCTGGACGGCAGGATTATTCAGAAGCTGGCGAAGCTGCCTGGTAGCACGCTGAATCCTGCCAACGAAGGCAAGGTGGATCCCCGGTATCCTTCCTCGACCTATGATGGATGGGTGCTGAGACGATCGTAATATGGCATGTCTTCCTTTTGTTGTTGGCATGTTGTCTGAGTGAAGAGGCAGTGTACGATAAAGGCGTTTCGGGGTTGCAAATGACAGGGCGGTCGTTCTAGCAATAATTCGTAATAATAATCACCAGACCAGCTTTCAAGCAATGACAAAGAGAAGAAAAGTAGATCATTGATTCTGACTGGCCCACGTTCAAGCTCAGGTTGGATGGCTAATCGAGAATCGTCCCATCATGAGACGAAGAAGCTTGTCTCACTTCCGGGCACTCAACAAGTCATACTCACGATCCACTGCGACAGAAACGGTTCTAATTTCTCACTGCATTTCATTTCCAAATGTGAAAAAAATTGTCTATCCCTAGACGCTCCTATTCTTCGATTTTGGCCCCCTGATCAGGCACATCGTGATTAAACAGACGTCATCAAAGACGCTGTCGCAGTGCTGCGGGCTGAAAATAGGTGCAGTGGCTGAGCACAGGGCGAACATCTAAGTTCAGGCACCGGCATTCCGCAAATGCGATGTTGCTCTGCAGGGTTTAAAGAGTTACACATAACGGAGCCGCTGTTGGGTGTGAATCCAATCCGACCAACGGGATGAGGCTGATCGTCGGAAGGATTCTTTCCGCCCCTATGCCGTCCTGGGTTCGGGAGCGAAGATTTTCTTCGAAATAAGAAGCTTTTTTTCCAGCTTGGCTAAGCGCCCAAGATCTGCCTTCTCAGAGTTGCAGTAGCACTGCCCAATTGATCGTGGCTGCCTGCAACAGGGCGGGTGCAGGGTGCCGATCAGGGCCGCGAAGGTCTGCCAGCCAATTAAGAGTTTTGGGGTCGATGGATTTGGCGAAAACCGACAGTCCTGCAGCTGAAATCCTTTCGTGTAACTGTCCAGCCGCATTCTAAGGGACGTTGCTTGATGATACTATTTCCATGTACTGTTCGATGACCGATATAATACCGGAGAAAAGAATATATAAAGGCCTTCAAGTTCTAGGAAGACGGTCTCTTTCATTCAGCATCAGCTTCAACATTCTCAACAACTCACCACGAGATCAATACTTCACTACCCCCAAAAATACAAATTCTCTGAATTATTTAAATATTTCAATACTTCTTCTCTCCAACAATATGCATTTCACCAACGTTCTCAACATCGTTCTTACCCTTGGCGCGGCTGCTGGAACCTCTGCTGCAGCAGTTGCTCCTCGCGCCAACCGCAAGGCCAACGAGTTCTCCAGCGGCACCTGGTAAAGCATACATCATAGTCATAACCTCTACACTCACTGACACCCTTAATAGTGCCCAAGGAACCGCTTCTTATGAGCATGAGAGCAACTTCAACGTCGATGTCACGATGGATGACACTAGCCACTCCGTCTACTTCGCCTCCGGCCCGTGGTACTTCTTCGATGGCAAGACTGGCAACGGCGGTGGCTGCACCGGCAACCTGCTGGGAAGATGGAACAACGACAACGACCACCCGTGTGTGAACTTGGACGGCAGAGATGGTGACAACCGCCGTATCCAGTGCGTCAGATGGGGTTCTGCCGAGAGAAACTAGGCTTTTGGTGGACATCAGACTGATGGACTGTACATGCATATAACGGAGCACTTTTTATGGAAATGGTCACATACACTCGCTTAAGTTTGGTTCGGAAAGATTGCATTAGCCTTGATAGGACATAAGAAACGCCTTGGTATTCGACATGGACGAACCATTAGTGTGATTCAACTAAAAGCAACGCTTGCATGGCTAACAATGAGAAAGACGAATTCGGCCCTCCTTGCGTCTCCACGGCGTAACCAGGCTCTTTGCCCAGTCCCAAGTGTGAATAGCAACGCTCATCGTTCCGAACATGAACATGGGTATCAACGTATTAGCGAAAAAGTACAACAATCCACCAGATTGGCTGACAATGCCAAACAGCTCTCCGCGCATGATGCGCAATGACTCCTCTTCGTTCTTCCAGGGACCGACGAGACGGAACTTGGCATTGAAATTGCTGCCCATGGCCCAAGTGTAAGCGGCGCGGAAGCCCTGCGGCAGGATGTAGCTGAAGCGCGGTGCTGACCCAATGTCGAGCGCCAGCTGATAGACATAGCTCTCGTGGTCGACGCCGCGCTTCTCGGCCCATGGGTCGCGGCCGCAGCGGGGGTGTAGCTTCCAATCGATATCGTAGCCGGGTAGCGCATTGGGGTCTAGTGGCAGGCCGTTCGGTGATGGGTTGAGGCCGGGGACGGTGGGGTATCTTGATTGCAGGAGTCGAAGGATCCAGAACTGAGTTTGCATTTCGGCGAGGGTAGGTATGGCGCCTATGCAATGTTAGTAAGGCATACTTGCGTTATCGTTTACTGACGCGGGCTTACCGAGATTGGGTCGAACAAATCCGATGAATCCTGTCGTAACGTCATGACTGTGGTATACAGCTCGTACATCCGCCGAGTCAGGTGTACCATAGCTCTCGTCAAGGAAAGGGAAGCGTCGCGTGTATCCTGTTGCGAAGATGACCAAGTCCGGCTTAACAGTAATTCCCTTCATCCTCTCAGCTTCCGGCCGTCCATTGTCCATGAAGTGCATCACCCCATCGTCGTCAACGTAATCGGGCCAGGGTGCCACGTCGATGTAGCGACCCTTGGGATCGATATCAAACTCCTTGATGTAAAAGAAGAACCTGCGAAGGCGCTCTCGGAAGGAAAGTGGCTTGCGCCAAGGGGCCGAGATGTACGGGATGGCTCGGGCAGACTTGGCAGGAAAGACTGTGCAACATGTTAGTTCAAGACGTCAGCCTCTTTAAAGCTTGGTCAACCTACAATGGTCGATGTGCATCCTTTCACGGCGCATGCCGCCAACCAACTGGTCCCATCCTTCCAACGTGCCGCCAATAAGAGAAAATGTGACGTCGATCTGTTGGTTGTAAAAGTCCCAAAGAAATTGGCTCGCTTGCAGCCGGGGAGGCACGTATGCTGTATCGAATAAACTGGCAATGGAGCAGTCAACTGGCTTCTCTTTGATCTTCTGGCCCTTGCCCCAAAAACCAAACATGACCGGTGCAGGAGCAGTCTATGTGGAAGTTAGCATCCGTTAACATTTTCTCCGGCCACATCTGGTCGCATACCTTTGGGGCCACGATAAAGCCATCGCGATGGCACATGACAACATGCTTGATATTTTCTGTCGTCACAGTGATCTCTCCAAGGTCCTGAGCCGTCTCTCCGGTGCCGACGATCACTACAGTGGGCTTCTCGCTTTTGATGGCTCGAAGTTGGTCCCGAGTCTTGAACTCCGAGGAGTGGAGAACTTTTGGCACTCTTTCGAGTCCTTTCACAGGCGGAATCCGGGGTTCGACGTTGAGGCCGGAGCAGACAGCGACGGCGTCGCACTCGTATTCGAATGTGGTGCCATCGGGACGGGATACTGTGACGACGTGCCCTCCGGCCTTCTTTCGACGAACTCGGGTTACCGGAGATGACAGCTCGATGTGCTGTCTGAGTTGAAAACGGTCGCAGTACTCGTTCAGATACTCTACATAGCGCTCTGGAGTAAGATAGTCAGGGGCGTCTGGTGGTAAGCGATGATCAGAGAAGGCGGTCAGATATTTGGACGACACAAGCTATCATTGATCGTATTAGCGTCACCAACATTACTCAGGACACGACGTCAAATAGACTTCAAGCCTCAAATCGTTGGGCTTACCTCGGCAGCTTCATACACGCGATACTTGAATGTCCCTCCGATATCATCCTCTTTCTCGAATACGCGAACCTCGATGGGCTCAATGGCGAAGAATTGATGCGCCCACTTGAGGTACCGCGTCGTCGCTAGACCCGCAGGTCCGGCACCGATGACAGCGACTCTGAGCGGCATTCTTAGCGCGTATGTGGTTCGTGACTCTGAACGCGGCCGTCTAGCAGGGTCCTTCGATGTTATGAAACATCAATCGGGGCGCAAACCCTTTAACCGCCACGAGGCACGAACGAAGCAACGAAAAGGGCGCAGATGGGAACGGGCAGTTTGGGGGAATGGGGAAAATTCCGCTGATGGGATGACGGGGGGAAAACGGCGGAGTCTTATGGCTGCCATAGGCTCTTTCTTAGCTCGCACAGACGATGAGCTACGGGATGGCGGCGCTTTGGATTGCCTACCAAGAGCGAAAAAGACGCGAGGAGGAGGGTGCCAGGTAGGGTCTGGTCTGGTCTGGTCTGGTCTCTGGATGTTCTTCCCTATCGCCGCGGCGTGGCCCGTCGCCCGTCAGGGACTGAGGGACTTCAGGAGAAACCCCTACTCAGCCCAGCCCAGTCCAGACGAGGACGAAGATGAGGAAGAGGAATAAGACCGGGCCTAACACCGAGCTAATGGATCGGGTCCCATACGTGCGTACTCGCGAACCCAGCCCGCTGGACGGACCCTCCAACCCCCCTGGGCGAACCCAATTGTGAGGTTCGGCTGCGGTGGGTTGACCTTGCCAAGTGTGCAGTAGCGCGACGTCGCAACGAGGGCATTCCTTGTTCTCGTCATGAGACCCTCGGGTCGCAAGCGGGGTAGGCAATATCTCCAGCGGGGACCGCCCCGCGGCAAGGGATCGGCCTTTTGGGTTATTTATCGATTGTCTTAGATTGGCCGAGGATGTCGTTTTTCAGTCTTCGGGAACGTGATGTGGGACCTGCGCAATCACGGTACTTGAGCGCGAATCCATCAGCGTAGCATCATATGAGCCATTCTATCGGTACGAGCGGGTCGGTGGCATTCGGTCTGGGCCCGGCGTTGTTGTGTCTTGGATTCTATGAGACGGAGAGACAAAGACTGCCGCTACGCGGCGCCACGGCGCGGCCAGAGTCGTGACTGAGACAAAGCAAACGGCGTCATGCCCCGGTGTTTCCGGACTTCTCGTCCGGTGGGCTTGACACTTATTAATGCTCTGATCCAGTGGTTGGTTGCCACACCCGTGCCGGTTCCGAGCTTAATCGTCCGTTGTCTTGCAGAGCTAGCAACAGCCCATGTCTACGGACGTACCACTCTGTCGGTTCGAAGACAAAATTCTGTCACATTTCTGAATTCATGCTTTGCTGACGAAGCGAGTGAAGAATCCCGGACAAGTGTTGTCTGACCGCCACTTTCACCCCGAAACTTGATATCCTCGACCGGGACCGGACGATTGCAGGCTCGGTGAGCAGAACATCTCCACTTCCGCTCAAACTTGGGAGGTCTCGGCGTCGTAGCACCAGTCAGGTAAATTACGTCCTGTTTGCGACTTTCCCTCAATCGTCGTTTCGTACACATCCGTTCTCCATCGTATGATGAATATTCAGCGACAAAACTCCACCACTTTTCTTGTTTCCCTGCAACGGCCAATGATGTATCACTTTCGTCCCAGATCCTTGCTCTCATCGCCATGTGCAATTCGTCGGCCACGTTTCGTTTGCGGATAGTCCCGCTTGTCGCACCGCAGAACGCGCATGAAATGGCCGTGTTCGATTCTGTTTCTAGAGCTGAACGACTCGCATCCCAAGTGACGCTCCTCTTTTCCGTCTCTAAATCATTTTTCAACTTGCCCTGACCTGAGTCGATGACACAACGTTGACCATTCACATGCATCGGCAGCAAAACAACTTCTGACACGTTGAGTGGCGAATGCTGGGGATGGTCGGGCACGGGTTCTTGGCCTCCCCGATACGCAGATCCTTGACTATATTCGGATAGACGTCTCCCTCATTACTTGCGTGGATCTTACTTATGCACATCACGAAGACAAACATGAGTTCTGCGAGGAATATTCCTCATTACATCGTCAGGTTAAAACCGGCCAATCCAAGACCAACACGTTTGCTGGATGAAAGCTATCAATTCGAACTTCATGACTTTGACAAATGGAATAACGTTTAGCAATGCGTTAAGACGTGGTCTCCAGAACTTCCCTGTAGACTTTCTGTCAGTTCTCAACCTATGCATTATTGAAGTGGTGGGTAGTCTGGTGGCTGCATTTGATCCCCGGGTGAATTGCAACTGCCGCCAACAAGCTAGCCAGTCAACCAACGTCTCTGAACTTGAAGCGGCAGAAAGAGCACCCTCGCCGAAGAAACCGACCAGCCAACGTCGGCTCTCAAGCCAGAAATGGACTATTCACCGAGTTGAAACAATGGTCCCCTACCACGGGGATGCAAGCACAGCCCGTCTTTCTCTCTGTTGGTGCTCCCGATTATGCAGCTAATGCAACTCTCAACCTTCCCCCCGAGTCCACAGTGTTATCGCCTCACATGATCCAAGGTCCGGGGGTTCAATGCAGGTGAAGCGCATGCATGAAGAAAAGATTCAGTCTATTGAAAAGACGCAACGTGTTGTTAAAAGTACTTTCAATATTCAACATTTGATGTCAATTCAGAAACAGTAGAGTACAGGCAAATTTGGAATAGCGACTAACAATTGTTAAGAAATCTAGTCGAGGAGGATGCCTGAGTTGTGGAGTTCCGGTGCGAGCATTCCCCAATGTTGCACGATGCAAGAGTGCAGTCATGATGTCCAACCCATTGAGCGAGTATGCATCTCATGCCTCAGTATTGAAAGTGCCACCACATCGTCGTCCTCCTGCTTCTTATCCTCTTCATCCGCTTGCTCGCTTCCTTTGGCTCCGTGCTTCATGGGTGGCAGAAAGGTCCATGGCCGAAGATCCTTGTTATCGCCATCAAGGGGCTCCGGCATGTATTTGACGTAGAATGGAACTCGAAGTTCAGCAATCCTAGCGTCTTCGCGCCAGGCATCGTCGTGGAACATGTTGTGGGCGTTTTCCTTCAGGAAGATGAAGTGGGCACCCAATGGGATCGTGGTTCGAGGTAGGGGATCCAGCCAATAGTCGGATAAGTTGACGTGGGACCATGTTTTATGGGCCTCCGAAGAGCCCATCCTGAAGACCATCAAAGAAGACATCGACTTGCGCCAGTGGTTGAAGAACTGGTGCCACTGGAGGTTGGAGCGGTAGTACACTGACCACTGGTCCCAGCTGTTGCCTCCTTGCCACGAGACCGGCAAGTAGCCTTGGTTGGATAGTTGAATCTTGTTGCCATCAATATCCTCAATGCAGGTGGGCTCTGTTCTTGCCTCTCCTGAGGCAATTGTACAGTATGCCACAGACAGTAGCACACAATCGTCCAGGTAGAGCTCCTTGAGACCTCCCTTCCCGAGAGATGCAATCCAGTCGATCTGCCACTCATGACTGAAGCAGAACCTCGACAAAGAAAGAGTTCGTAGCTGTGGAAGACCCCGATCCGGTGCAGCACCAATGGTGCGAAAGTCGAATTTGGGTGCATAGCCCCACAACTCGTCGTGGTGAAGAGACAGAACAGTGAGGTTGCGGGCGGCAGACGGGGTGAACCACTCTGGCAGAACCTTCACGACCAAAGCGAATCGATCTCTTGTGGAGTAGACTGCAGGCTCCTGCCACTCGTCGTCTTCTCGGGGCTCAATTCTGTTGGGTGTAATCATCAATTTGAGCTTCTTAAAACTTGGAAGACTTGCGACCTCTCGGAAGGCCCACCAGTGTTCCTCAGCTGCTGCATCGCTCCGCTCACCCCGGGTTGTACCCATCTCGCAAAGATTCGTTATCGAGAGCTCTTCCAATGGAATGGAAGACCGGCATTCCTTCAGGAAATCCCAGTGTATAGGGTCTTGAATCCCGAGATACAACAATGTCTTTATGAGAGGAGGTGGGAGAGTGATCAAGAAACAGTCGGAAGGCACAACCTGTCTGCCTACAATGCAGTGAAATGCGGCAAACAGGACCCATTTCCTGAAGAAGTACATGGTATCAGATTCCTCTGTTATGTATTTGCGCCCGTTTGGCGTAAAAGCGTCCAAATAACGCCTGAATACCAGGTTCAAGACTCTCAAATTCGTGAAGAGTCTGATTGAAGGCAAAACTGCAAGGAATGCTCCAGGTCGATACACATCAGGCGGACCGTTGTTCAAAACAATGCCATCTCGTGCATCGCATGTGATCTGTCGAACGTGGCATCTGAGTCCCGGCGCCGACGCGATTCTCTGGAATTGCATTGCGTTTGTCTCGCTAAGTCGCACGTGTTTGAAAGCTTCGGAAGTGGCTGGAGAGTAGAAGGTTTTGCTCAGCAATCGTGCTATGAGCTGAGTCGACTTTGGTGCATGTGAGATGATGCGATAAATGAGCTCTGGCGGAATCGTCGAGAGCTGGGGGCGAGCTTTCTCCATGCTTGCGGTCTACACGCGCAACGCGAGGAGTTGTGGTTAGACGCGTTGATGTGTTGCAACGTAACGCGACATGAGCTGTTGACTGCAGCTGATTGAAGAGGGGATGTATTTGTAAGACGCCGAGGGGCAAAAGTAAACCCGCGTTCCACGCGAGCGAGCATGCAGGTCGCCGAGAAAAGAAGCAATTCTCTCGCCTCACGTGATGATAGTGTGATTTGGTCATCACATCACGCTCGGTACGGCCTCCGAGATTGCTCCCACCTATCTACGCGAACCCTCTGTGACGTTGAGCAGAAGTTGACAAACTGTCGATTGGATGGTTGCAGAGGTTCTTTCAGTAGGGATATTGCCTCGGGCTAGCAAGTGCGGAACAATACAATACGTATAATGTGACGAGATACGAGGAAAAAATGGTATACTCCTAAAATGGGTTCTTCTCGGTAACGGATGTCATCTGGCATACTTCAGAAAAAGCCAAGCCTCCACCGGACTATATATCTTACAAGTACAGAACTAATAATCGGGCGTTGGCGAAGACGCCCACTAGGTTCAGGACGCCGCTCTGGTCTTCACAGCTGCCAGGAGCAACTCATAAGCTTTCATGTCCTCCCTCACCGTATCTGGCTCATCAGTCTTCATGCCTTCGTGTCTCATGTCTCTCTCATCGTCATAAGACTCAGTCCAGGGGTGATAACCCATGCCGCCGTCGAACTTGGTGTAACGCAAGATTGGGCCGTTATTTCGCCATAAACATTCTGAGTCCCAATCCACCAACATTCCGACCCCGTATTTGTATTGCGGCGCTTCGGGTCGATTTCTCTTCTTATAGTAACGATCGCCAAGGGGTTCCTCGTGATCAAAGGGAGGGGCCGGTGCTCTGTAGTTGAGGAAAGCCTTTTCTCCGTGCCGGAAGAAGCGCAGATCGCGGTCATGGTCGCTCATGATGGGTAGTTGATCGGGATAATAGGCCTCAACGACTGATCGGAGACAGTTGTCGCCATGATCTCCGCAACCCATGACGAAGACCTTGAGTGCCGTCATACTCTGGCGCCATGAGTTGAGAATGTGATGCCAACGCAGGTCAAAGCGCACCCGGTCCGACCCAATGCCGTTCACGATAGATTCGGCGTCCGGGAAATCAGAGTTGTCGACTTAAATTGCTTGACCTGAAGAGTCTCGTCCGATGGTTGTCTGGCCGGACTGGAGGCGAAACTTGCGAGCCTCAGTGAGGACATGACAATCATCGACATACAGCTCCTTTAAACCACTGCCCCCGTAGCCCTTGCCGAGTGAAGCCATCGAATCAGCTTGCCAAGTCTGTGTGAAAGCAAACCCACCCAACGCAAGCACCCGGAGGTTGGGCAAGCCCGCCATGAGCGGAGACTTGCCCTTACAGTTGATTCGGCGGAAGTCCAGAGACGGATGCTAACCGAAGTTATCGGGTCCATAGAGTGATAGCACTCTCAAGTTGTCTGCAATCGCGGGATAAAGGAGGGTTTTTGGCAGGGAGTGAAGCATTGGCGAGTCTGACCGGCACATATGCCTGACAGACTTGGCGCAGGAATCTGTCCTGTGAGAGACCGAGAACTTTAATGCTGTTAACGACTTCAATGAGGCAATCTTCTTGAAAGCAGAACTCCTAAAGACATCCAAGTCGTCGCTGTGTGCGAGACCTCCGATGCTCAGCGTCTCTAGAGGAAGAGCAGGACCAAGAAGAGTCTCCCAGGACTGTCAAAGGGGATCTTGCAGTAGCTTCGAATCGGGTGGACGATTCCGTGGCTTGGGCTTCTTCTTTTTCTTGCCGAACTCTTCCTCTAACATGATTGCACACATACCGTCATCAAAGTCGATTACGTCCGGTCGCGCAGGTTCCGCGTCCGGAGGAATCCATTCAACGTACAATTTGTCGTCTTCAGGTTTCTTCTGGGCGATTATGAAGGTCAACAAGCCGGCATGCTCTTCCTGTGTCCACTCCCCAGCGATGCAGGCAAAAAGTGTGTCGAGCAGGGCGCTCCTCAGCTCTCTTGCCGCAAATGGACCTCCGAAAAGGGAAGCGACCTGCCAGTTGAAATTGAAACCTGCCATCCCAAGATAGAAAGACTTCAAGTTCCGGAAGCTCCTGATGTATGGCAGGATCGCGAGCGTCCTCCAGGGGTAGTGGTGCTTCCATCACTCAGCTTCTTCGATCCAGCTGACGAGATCAATCTCTTCCACAAAGCCACTGAGTTTGCGACTTTTGGATACGCACACGAGGCGGTCGCAGTCCCATTTTGATCCAAGATAGGGATAACGAAAGGCCAAGGGTGTGGCGATGGAGCTGAAGTTCTTGTTGACCAGCCGCGCAGAGAGCAGGGTAGATTGGGACGCGAAAGACAAGATCTGCCTGTGTACGTCGGGCGAAAGCGTCGGTATTCTCAAGGGCTTGCGAGGCTTTCGAGGCCTGCTCGCTATCATTGCATCTGCTTTGGGAGGCATGGTGAAAATTCAGTTGCGAGCGTTGGGTTTGTGCTAAGATGGATTCAACGGCATCGAATGTTAAGGACGAATGTTGGTGATCGGGGTTGATGAGGTGTGAAAACGCGAAGACGCGACTAATCAAGTCTACTGAAAGTTCGCGTCTGGAAATTGGCAGCCAACGCACGCGTTGGGACGGAACGGCTTTTCTCCAGGGGATGTTCATTACATAGCTTCAGGGGGCGCCGAATGCTGGGTGATCATCCGCTGGGAAAGATGTTTCTAACCTGAAAGTTTACGGAGGAAAAAGAAAGAATGAAGCAGACAACCTTACCAGCCTGACAGTCATTCGGCAAATTGGACAGGGTACGGATAGCTCGATATTCAAATCGCCTGTGCTGCCTCGCCTGCATGTTCATTTTATTCAACCATGGTGCCTTCGATTGGTACCTATGTTTGACTTGATAGGCATCGCACTAGGTCGATGGTTGGCAAGCTACTTTACGACCGCAGTCTACCCGCTTCACAGAATTTGAGAGCCTTCGATTCCGCCATCATCTCCTCCTGCGCCGGGACAAAATCGTACCCCGTTTTGAATGCCCAAATCTGACATCAGGAAGAGTGCGAAACCAATCATTGGCCAGCTGGAATACGATCAAGGGTTAGCGCTTCGAGCCCTTGAAAGTCCCTTGCACGCGTGGAGCAGCCGCTAAGACCGTTTGGGAACCATTCTGCGCGAGAGGTTCATCGCATCGGACACTGAAGCCTCAAATCGTGGTCAGCTTTCATGATCAAAGCAACTTTCTCAATCCTACCGAGCGTGGAATCGTGTTCATATGATACTCATGATGCATTTGATTCCAATTTTGGGAGGAGTTCTCCACCTCGCAGACAATGTACGCTCTCTCACAGAAATACTTAAGTGGTGCCAATTCCGCAATCGAAAGACAGGTCAAGCAACATCCCAAGCTGCCAATCTGTCTTCTGTCCGCGCATCCTCAAATCGAACTATACGCTTAAATTCTATTCCATCCCAAAAGATCATCCCAAAAGATGCCCGAGAACAGAGCAACATTCCTCACGGCTAAGAAGGCCAAGCCTCTCTCAGTCGCTCCAGCCCCTTACACGCCCCCAGGCCAAGATGAAATCGTCATCCGCAACCGGGCCGTGGCCATCAACCCGGTCGACTGCTTCAAACAAGAAGCTGGAGACATCTTATATGGCTGGGTCAAATACCCGTGCATTTTGGGCAATGATGTCGCTGGTGAAGTTGTCGAAATCGGCCCCGGCGCCGGTGCCAAGCGCTTCAAGATCGGCGACCGCGTTCTCGGACATGCCGTCGGCTTGGACAAGCGCAGCAACAAGGCTTGTGAGGGTGGTTTCCAGGAGTACGTTGTCTTGAGAACCAAGCTCACGACCCCGATCCCGGATTCCATGGCCTTTGAAGAGGCGTGTGTCATACCTCTCGGGGCATCGACAGCTGCCTGCGGACTCTTTATGAAAGATTTCTTGAGTCTGCAGTACCCTAACGTCAACTCAAAACCCAACGGAGAAACTCTGCTGGTCTGGGGTGGATCTACCAGCGTCGGTTGCAACGCCATACAGCTCGCCGTTGGAGCAGGTTACGAAGTCATTGCAACGGCATCGCCCAAGAACTTCGAATACCTGAAGAGCCTAGGGGCCAAGGAGGTCTTTGACTACCGAAACCCGACTGTTGTGCAAGACATCATCAGCACATACAAGAACCGCAAATGTGCTGGCGCACTGGCTATCGGTGCCGGCTCCATGGTTCCTTGTGTAGACGTTGTGTCGGCTGTCAAAGGGAGAAAGTTCGTTGCTCAGGCCAGCGTTGCGGGGCCAGGAAAACCTCCATCTGCCGCCAAGGACTTGTTTTCGACTATTTTGGCGGTCACCTGTGAGTCTGTGATCGTATTTGTCAAGAGCAAGCTGAACGGGGTTGGGACCAAGTTCATCTGGGGGAGCGACGTGATAGAAAGCGAGGTCGGCGAGGCTGTCTATCGTGACTTTCTACCCGAGGCTTTGGAGCAAGGCAGATATGTCCCTGCTCCCAAGCCTAGAATTATTGGACATGGTTTGGAGCTTGTACAAGATGGGTTTGATGTTGTCATGAACGGCGTCTCTGCAACAAAGATTGTCGTTTCCATCTAACCCTATTCTCACAGCAAAAGAATCATGCTTGGCGTCCGAATTGTACATCAAACCGTTTCTATGAGAGAACAACAATAATCAATCTGAGTCGTTCCTTGACAAATATTCACCGCCTTCAAAGAAAATCGTGTCGTTTATCGTTGCCAACCCGCTTTCTGTGGACAGCTCCTGAAGACAAGTGCAAGACATAGCATGTCGACCGCAGAGGCCACAATCATCTCCAAAACCACTCGGTATGTTTAAGAAGGAATCAAGCAGCGAACTCGGTGCCAGGTTTTCTTGCCCATGTAAACCTCTGTGTTCACTGGGAGAAGTCAAATAGTCGTCATCAACCCCCTCCGTTGACTTCGGTGCACGTATGGAAGCCATCTCCGCACACTTCGCTCGAGTTGCTCGATTGATTCTAATAAATTACTCCTTGTTCGAATTGCTCTGTGGGTTTTCAGTATTCTTTTGCGGCACAAAACCCAGGTCCCCAATAACAACGCCTCTTAGCTCAGTGATCTCTCCAGCGAGGATGACCTGATGCCGCGGGACCGCCATTGCCGGGTTTGTCAACAAATCTTTACAGACTTTTAGGGTATTGTGAACAAAAGACTGGTACAGTCTCCCAAGAATGCTTCCAAGAGCTTCAGGCGAAACTCTGGTTGTATCGAGGACCATGCCGGAGGAAACCGCCTGCAAGGCAGAAGCGCATTCGTGGGCATTGCCCTTAAAAGCTTCTCTGACCTCATCAATCTCAATAATTGGCTCGAAACCTACCCAAATAAGAACAATGAGCTTCACGTAAGTAAAGATAGCGGGAAGTTTCGTCAGGGAAATCAAGTGACCTTCCGACTTTGGAATTTGATCATCTGGGAAGAGAGTGGCCCATAGCGCGTCTCATGTTTTAACACCAGATTTTGATTTTCGGTCCCGAAGCTTTTTTTGCACTTCCACCGTGATTCCGTCTTCGGGGTTGTCAATGGTGTCTTGGTTGCTTACTGCGTCGCGCAGTGGACAGATCTGGTCAGGCGGAACACGTAAATGGGCATCCCGCGCTACCACTGTATCGAAAGGCTCCTGACAGCGGGTGCAGATGTGCATCTGTCCTCGGCGTGGAGTTTGACATTTGTGACGTTTAATGACATGACGTCTTCGCAATGTCAGCATCTGTAAGTTTCCAACATTTCTCAAGAATACATTGCGGCTTACTTTGGAAGGCTGAAATTCTGGAATGCCGATGTAGCGCAAATGAAGTGCTTGCGAATGTTAAACTTCACGGGGTTACGCTTTCGATAGGGACAGCTTAGCTTCGTGGTCTTGGATCTTTTGGAATCATGGGCTGATTCATTCTTCCTGCTCATGCGTCGTCTGCCGCTGCCGTCGTGAGAGTCTGAATCCTCTTCACCTTCGGTATCTCCATCGTTGCGGAACGCATTATGGCCCCGCTTTCTCGAGGCTTGTGATGATTGAAAAGAGCTCGACCTGCTTTCCGAGATATGCCGCGGCTCTGCGTCATCATCTTTCATTTCCTCTGTCTCAGTCTCCCATTCTTCTCCATCATAAAATTCTAAGCCGTCGTCATGAAGGACCGACAGCTCGTCAAGGCATCGCCGCACACTCTCCCAGGCCTCCCGTGGGCTTGATACCTCGTTTATAGATGATCCAAATGCGTGTGATAGAATCATATCGCACATCTCGTCTGTTAAGCTGTTCGTCTCCTGTGCATACGAATTTGAAGATGATGAAGTTATTGTCGACCGTATTGTTCTCACGTCAATGTCCATCGTCGAGTGATTTGAGGATCTGAATAATGCGTTAGAAACATAAATAAGATTCGCTCAACAGCATCTACTGTCACTAGCCTACTGAGTTTTCGTTTCTCTCATCCATGTTGCCTCATGTCTTCGGCTAATGAATGGCGATATGCTGTCGAAAACGCGTTGTCTGATTTCGCTGCCACTGCAAGTTCATCTCGCCTGGGCTGCGTTCCCAACGCAGGCTTCGATCCAAATTCGACACACTCTCAATGCGGAAGGGTCCATTCTTGAACCGAAAATATACCAGATGCCAATTTGTTGCTATAACCCGACAACTCTGTAAGACAGCCTTGAAAGTTGGCATAGAGGTCAGCTTCGGGCTCACGGCGAGCGAGCCGATTTCGAAGAATGGTTAACGCATCGTTGCTCCCAAGGTCGGCAACTTCTACCCTGGCCCCTGCTTTTAACAAAGTGTTCATCGCAGCTCTCCGACCACAACTGGCAGCGACCAGAAGAGCAATCTCACCCCTCTGATTACGTTCTTCTAGTCGTGCGCCAGCATCAATAAGAAATTGCAGTATTACATGGTCCTGTGAATGATCTGCATCCTCAGGCACAAACGCAACAAAGTCCATGAGGACAGCATTGCCGAAAGAGTTGCAGGCAACATTTGCCAAGGAGGCGGTTGATGCAGTCGCTGAGGTTGGAAACGTTACCGAAACCTCATGGCTGACGACTGATTCATCATCCCCGACAAGAGTTGTGCCGGTTGCACGTGAAAGCACCGATTCAGAATATTCCCGCTTCAATCTTGACCAGTCCGGTTCGACCACGGAGGTTGCATCATCGTTAGATGGATGATTTCCAATTGGATTGACCCAAGGTGGTGTTAACATACTTCCTGTTCGTACTGTCTCCGTGGCTGCCAGGCAGTTTTGTTCACTCACGACATAAGGGTAGTTTGTGACGGAGGGATCGCCAAATTTTGAATATGTTGCCTTTCGAGGGCAGATCATCATGTAGGCTTGGCTCTTGAGCTTTAGGCCACGTGAAGGCGCCTCTTGGCTGCAATTTCAAATCATCCGGTTCCTGAGGTATGTCGTTCCCTCTCGCTGGATGTGGTTGGGTCGCATCCATGTTGTCTCAAGGCCGCCCGTTGACGGGTCGCACATGGTCGTACTCAGATGCTATTGTATCGTCGAGCAGAATGGGCTTGCTTTTTGACACACAGCTATTGTTGTTAGGTCGAAAGTAAGATAGATTGGGTTCGTGCCCATTGAGCGAGGTTACAGCTTACCTTACTCTGAGTCCTGACAAACGGATCAGTTGCTTCAGTCACCAATTCCCGGTTGACTGCATGCTGACCATGTCACCCCATGCCAGAATTTGTTTGAAAGTGACATGCAATGCGGGTCAGCTCCACGGTCGTGGATCGCCATCTGCAGCCGTGATTGGTTTATACAAGCCAGTTTGAAATATTTCCAGCATTGATTCCTGATCTCGACAGACCGAGCTCTGTAAATGCGCATGCTAGTTCTATATTTCGCAAGATGTCATTGGTTCATACTCAACAGTCTGGGACCGTAATATCTGAAGATTCCGTAAATTCCACTTCAAAGGCTTCATAGTAAGGACGAGAAGGCAACGTCAATTTTGTTAGGTTTATGAGTCAACTGAGTGTCTCTCTTTGCAACGATCATTATTTGATGTTTCTGTTCTGGTCATTCTGGTAATTAGAATGGCCCAAAACAAAGACTCATATTACCATTATTGAGACAAGCACAGTTTGAATTCGTACAAGCCACGTTCTATCATTTGACCCATTCTATTTTATCTATGGACTCATCAAGTGGTTCCAGTGGATGGACATCGGGGACAAAAGTCAAGAAAGGGTACGGCCCAGCGAGAAAAGTGATGACTAGAGAATATGCTGACGCTGAATTATTAGAGACCAAGCCACAGAATCGATGCTCAACACCTTCATTTACGACACCACATCCCTACAAGACCGACTTATCCAGAGATCATTCGCAACGCCAAGCACCTCAGGTCATCTGAGTGCCAAGAGCAACGACGATAGACGGAAAGAAGAAAGGAAAACGGGCTCGAAATAATGAGGATGAAGGCGTCTGTAGACAATATTCATGCAAGGGTGACAGCCTGTAGGGTGTTCCGATCTGTATTGGGAATTTGGAAGCTTGGGTAGTGCACGGCTCTCTGGTTGATGTACATGATTACTTGTGAATTTTCATAATCTAGTTAAATAAGAATCTTTTTGGCCGACACTCTCTACATCACACTGATGTTGAGAAATTACTTGTGGCTCTCTAGTCAAGAAGCTAGGCCTTCAGTAGTCAACTGTAGGACCAGGCCATGGACCGGAGCACAAGTGACATCGCTTCTGCGTACATGTTGACCTATTCTGTGACTATGCACGGGTCTTTCGCGTTTCGGCAGAATAGGTAGCTTTGCTGCTAGAGACACCAACTGGAAACGGAGGAATTCTACGTCGTACCTACATCGCTTCTGCCCCGCGTGCCAAGCTCCAACACTTCAAGTCTGTCAGATGCTTCTTTCCACATGTGAATCAGCATTTGAGGAGGAATTCGATTTCCGAATTCGATCAGAAAGCACGAGAATGGGGGTACTTAGCCACGTGAAAGTTGCCGACGCTCTCCGCAAACGTGGAAGCGGCCCGCTGAGGGAAGACGGCACCCAAAGTCCGCCCAACAACGGCTGGGCTGGAATTATCGGCTTGTATCAATCCGGCCATTCGCTTCCTTATCAAGAATGTCTCACTGTTGGTATCAGCTACTGTGAACTCTGTTCTCGATAGCTTCCCCAGCTTGAGACATGGGGTCTTACAATTTTCCAGCGCATCTCGAGAACTCCAATGGCCACCGCTGGGGATCGCAATACGGGGCTTTGGGCAATACCTTCTCTTGATCTAGATAAATTTCAGTGGGAAATGTGGTGCTACAATGATCATCAAGAGATTTGTCTTAATGTGTCTAGGTTCATGTTCGAACTCGCCTTCGCAAAAGCAGTACGGCACGGCAGGTGCTGAGGAGCAGAGTGGTCGCATGCCCATGTCTCGGATTTCTCTAGAATGCCCTCCGCAGTCGGCATTTCTCCTCAGCTCAGCCACAGCTTCTAAAGGTTCCAAAATGGTGGTCGCTCCGGGACGAAAGCAACGAACCAGAGTTGCTTGCGGCAACCGTCGATGATCTCCATGAACACTCTCACAATTACACGTTGCAGGCACGGAAAATATAGTTTAGAGATGAGTTTGTCATTGTGTATAAGAAGGTGATGCATTGCCACCTTCCTTGGCTCTCAGTTCATCACATCAGTCACAGTCTCTCGTTCCTCAAGTTGTTCGATCCACAATTCTCCAACATAATGGCTGGCCTTCTCGACCTCGTGCGTACAAAGCACGTCCCCTTCATGAACCTCGAAGATGTGCTCAGGCAGCCCAGTCTCGAGGAGCGCAGGAAAAAGCTACACGCTCGTATTGAGGAGCTTGCGCTTACGGACTTCGACCCTGGTGTCTTCGACGTCGAGCTTCTGAGCCAACAGATTGTGGCTCGAGTTGACCAGGACACCCCCGCGAACAGGCTCGCCATTGCCAAGGGCAACATCGTTATTGGCACCTATGATGGCACCCAAGCCGCTCTCACACAAGCGTATAAGATGATTGAGAAAACGTAAGACTATTCACAATGTGCCAGACACCAACGTACCACATCCACTGACCACAGCCTTTACCACGCAGCTATGAGTCCGTCTTCGACGTCCTCCAAATCGAGCCAACGATCCCACGGTTCATCGACCTTGAATTCAAGCGTCAAATCTACCGTTACTCCTCGTACCCCTACAAAGCCGAGGGCGGTCTCGCCTATCCCCCTCATCTTGACCACATTCCTCTGACCGACAAAACCCCCAACATCGCCATCTTCAACGCCGCAGGAGTAGCTCAGACTGCAGTGATGCTCAATCAAATCATCCCCGACAAGTTTGCCAACGACCCAGCCGTCAAGTTTGTCTCCGGCGTCGCCAGTAGCTTGGTCGGCGGCATGCCCCAGGCGGGTCCCACCATCGCCGACTGCGAGCGCTACAACCTCTTCTTCCGCAAGACCGGTACCGACGTCGAGCGCGGCGCCAACATCGGCCTCCTCCCTGACTGGTACTCCGACCGCCGCTTTGCCGAGCAGTCCTTCACCGGCACAAACCCTACCACGATCGAGAAGGTCCCCGAGGACCTGCTCCAGGAGTTCATCGAGACGGCGAAGCGCACCGGGTACGACTACTGGGCCAAAACGCTCGCCACGCTCAACCCCGCCAACCTCTTCGTCCAGGACTGCCGCTACTTCCGCAAGGCCTGTGGCGTCAACGCCGAGGAAAACTTCACCTGGAAGGAGCCCAAGTCCGACAACAACTGGAGCTGCGCCGCCGTGACGCTCTTCCAGCTCTTCGGCGACGGCAAGCTGCACCCTGTCGCCATCGTCTGCGACTACAAGGAGAGCATGGCCACCTCCGTCACCATTTACAACCGCCGTCACAGGCCCTCTGACCCCTCCATCTTCGAGAAGACTGACTGGCCCTGGCGATACGCAAAGACGTGTGCCCAGGTTTCGGACTGGTTCCGCCACGAGGTCGGTGTCCACTTGACACGCGCCCACTTCATCGAGGAGGCCGTCATCGTCGCGACGCACCGCGCGATTCCCATGGAGCACATCGTCTACAAGCTGCTCCAGCCTCATTGGTACAAGACCCTCTCCCTGAACGCCGGAGCTCGCGATACACTTGTGCCGCAGGTCATTAAGGACCTCGTCGGCATGAGCCCCGAGCAGTGCTTCAAGTACATGGCATACGAGTTCGAGAACTTTGACTACCAGCAGAACTACGTCCCCAACGACCTCGAGCACCGTGGCTTCCCCAACACCAAGGAAGGTCTTGACGACAAGAAGTACAACAACTACGCCTACGCGAAGAACATCCTCTCCATGTGGAATGTCATCCGCAAGTACGTCAAGGGCATGCTGCTCACGCACTACGACGAGGAAACCGCGGACGAGAAGATTCGCAACGACAACTTCATCCAGGACTGGTGCAAGGAGGCGCAGACCGGCGGGCGTATCAAGAACTTCCCCGACATCCAGTCGCTCGACCAGCTCATCGACGCCATCACCATGAGCATCCACATCGCGGCCCCCTTCCACACCACGGTCAACTACCTGCAGAACTTCTACCAGGCCTTCGTCCTCGCCAAGCCGCCCATGCTCTGCCGCCCGCCGCCGCGCACCCTGGACGAGCTCCTGGACTACTCCGAGGTCGAGATGACCAAGGCGCTGCCCATCGGCCGCCAGCGCGAGTGGCTGCTCGCGGCGCAGGTGCCGTGGCTCCTCAGCTTCAAGGTCGCCGGCGAGCGCAGCCTGATCTCGTTTGCGCACTCGCAGTGGAGGACGCACTGCCGCGCGGGCAGGAACAGCGCCAACATCCGGGAGGTGAGTGAGGAGTTCTTCTACGACCTCAAGGACCTCGAGGTGGAGTTTTCTGTCACGAGCAGGCAGATGGACAGGGGCAGCATCCCTTACATGGTCATGGACCCTAGCAATACTGCTGTTTCGATTCTGATCTAGCCATTCTGATAATAATAATAATCGTGTTTCTTTGCCACTCTCTCGGTGCTTCTACCGGTAAAGGTCCTTGCCAGTTTTGTATTAATCCGCCGTCAATGCCACCATCGCCGTCGTCTTTCCGTGTCGTCGTCCCTGTCTATCAGTATTACCCGTCGTCGTCCACCACTATCGTTTTGCCCCATCGTCGTTGTCCCCCGTCGTCGTTGTCCCTCATAGGCGTCGTCCCCCATCGCCAGCCGTCTTCGGCGTCACACCTACCAAAGCGCATCCTTGTGTGAATTCCCTAGCTTTCGCAGGCGAATGAAGAACGTGATAGGGCCACCCTTGATTCTCTCGAGTTCCGTTCTGAGGTTGTTTGCCATAGAAATCGGGTCTTTTGTTGCGCTCAGGCAATACTCGATGTCAAGCGTCTCGAGGTTCTCCAGCTCTCCTCGGCAGGCAGCTTGGGCCAACCAGTCGACGTCAATCCTCATAGGCCAGCACCATCGCTTTACCATGAGATGCTTCAAGCTTTTGGGCAGTGTCTGCGAGAGTGCCTTTGGTCCAAGAGTGCCGGGAACAATGAAGGTTTCTCCAAAGTCGCTGGGGGAGATCGTGAGTGACTCGAGGCTCTCAAAGGACTCAAAAGAGCTGTATCCAGCCTTCCACATCTCATTCTGCTTCTTGGGGTTCACTACCAAGTGCAGATCTTTGATTGAGTGCGAGTGCCGTTGTAGGCCCGCCACATAGTTCTGTGGTGATTCTTGCTCCCTGGTGTGGCTTCCAATTGGGTGGGCTGTGTAGGCAACACTCTCGAGGCTGCGACATGCTGTGATAAAAATGTCGAAGTCCCATTGTGTCAGCCCGCAATTATGCATGGTGAGATGCTTGACGTGGGCGAGTTGGGCAAATTCAGGCCAGGCGATAGGTTCCCAGTGACCGAGACAATTCTCAACATGAAGTTTTGTGACCTGCGGTTGGAGAAGGAAGAGAAAGGGTTGAAGTTCACGCATAACAATATACCTCATTTCAGGGATGAAATCAGGGAAACCGTGCATGTGCACTGCCCTGAGTTGTTTCAAGACCTTGTTCTCCGCCATAGCCTGGCGGAAGCCATGAGAGAACATGGAACTGCTGATAGTCTCATTGGGAATCGCCAGCTGCATCTCGTTCAAGCTGGGCATTTTTGCTAGAGAAAGCTGCAAAAGTACTTGTTCTTCTGAAAGAAAGCTGTTGTCCCAATGGGCGCTGAGATCCCCCATCCAGCTTTCTCTCTTTGCAGCATTCGTGAATAGCTGGAAATCATCCTCTTCCAGTGGTATGAATGCAACGGGCTTCGTGAGGTTGAGGCGGTTTATCCAGTGGTGACCGGCTTCGTGGACAGATAGCTTCAGCAGGCGAATTTGCTCCCCCAAATGGGGTCGCTTGATCAGAACCCTCAGCAGAGCAATAAGCTTGGTGTTGTGGGGGATCAGATTTTGCCGTCTGACTGTGATGTGAACTCTTCGGAATAGGATGGGCTGCGCTGTATTGCAGAAAGCTTTTGAGACCTTGCACAGCGAGGCTAGGGCTTTCTGAGGAATAATCCAGTTTTGCTGATTGTCGGGCTGGTCAAGATCGTGCTCGTGGATGTGGAGGCAGATCTCACGGATCAACTCCGGGGGAAGCTTGGAGAGGGTCGCCATGGGTATCGCGCGGATGCTTTTGTGATCGTGCGATTCGTCTGGTGAGGCTGAGTAATTTCGATCGTTTCCAGGTTGTTCTCGATCGCGCGGTGGTTGGGCTAAGGCGACACAGAGTGAGCGCAGTGGGCAGCTGGGTTGGTGATTGCTTTTGTGTGAAAGCTGGAGAAGTTTTGTGCGTGGGGAAGAATTCCAGCGTTTGAGGTGAAAGGGTGGAGGCTGAGGTATTGCAGTTATGGCAAAAGAGGAAAGAGTGAGAATTTTTCAGTGAGCACCTGCCTCACAGAAGGCAAGAGCGGAACGGTGTGGAAGTAGGAGCACCCTGCCTTGTTTGGAGTTTAGAGCTGAACTGGAATGTGCGCGTGTTGAATATCAGTGCCAGTCGCTCTTGTCGAGGCTGGGAGTGAAAGAAAAATCCAATACTTTGTGAAGAATGAGGTGAAGTTGAGATGATGTTTTTTACTCTTCATATACGGACTGAGGACTCTTTGTGGATACTTGCTTTCAAGGACAGCAACCTGTGATTTAGAATATACAGCTGGGGTTTGAAAAAAGGGGAAGGAGCAAAAGATGTTAGCTCCTACTTTATGATCCTGAACCTAAGACGAATATCATCTTAGGACCTGTTCAAAGATATGAAGACTGAATTTATAAAAACCTTAGAGTTCAAAATACCTTTCCCCATAGCTTTATTAACATATATAGATAGAGACTTAAATGCTAAAGAAAATAAATGAAAAGCTTGTGAGGTCATGAAGCTTTACTGTTCAGAGTCATTCTTGCCTTGTTGTTTCTACAATTCATTGAACCGATTAACCCCCTTGCATCGTCGTCAAATCTAGAGTTGAGACTTGATCAGATTCATTACTCCTCCTTTCTGGGATGAAGAAAAACTTTGTACTTGTTGTTCAATCAGTAGCTGTTTGAGCTTTATACCTCACGATACCTTGCAGCTCTCAGTTTCAACCTCAGGCTCATTAAGAAAGAATGGATCGATTTAAAGGCTTTTTGTGATATCTAAAGAAGAACCTCCTGCTCCCAGTGTCTCGACATTTATCTCTATTCAAACCGTTCAAGATGGGCAAGTAATTTTGACATTCCTGGAAAGCTCTGCGGGGACGTCCCGTCATGTGGTGAAACTGATGAGCCGCATACAATCTCCCAGCCGTGGCCCACTGAGGAGCAGACGTCGTTGAGGTTACCACTCAAGCACTTGGGTATTTCGTTTCGCTGGGCTTCCCAGGGCCGCTGGTGTATTATGGTGTTGTCCAGGTGAGTGTTTTACGCTTCTCACACGGTGCTTTCCCGTTTGCCGCTAGAACAGTAGAACAGATAACTGAAAGTATGGCTCCTTAGGGTCAGGCAACTGAGTCTCTTGACCTAACATGCAGCTTAGTTGCGCCTTGGCACTCTGTGAGTTTCCCCGGATTTCAAACGTGGGCCTCGCTGCTCAATTGTTCTTATCGCGGCACCATTGAATCTGCTTATTTGTTCCCGTCGATGACGCCTCATGTTGGTGGTAGATGCAGCACGTCAAATGATCACATTAGTCGACTTGGGAAAGTCAAATGTTGCAGGCAAGATCGTGGACTTGGTATCTCTGGGCAGTATCTCGACCAAGCTTCGGACGACAGAAATATCAAACAATCTGTGAACCAGAACTTCATTACTTGGGATTGGTCATTTTGCTTCCAAGTCCACCGTCCTTCAACTCTTGTAATATCTCTAAATTCATTGGCAATGATGGATTGGCACAAACGCGTATGTCTTGCAACTTGGGCATCAACGTTGTCCAAAGAGTCAAAGCGTTCTCCTGGCCGGCACAGAGTTTACCCAAGGTTTGCGCGTGACCAGCTTGCAATTGAACCCATCTGTGCAGCTAGCTAACCAAGTTACATCAGTTGAGATGACAAGCCCCCAAAAGTTGCCTCTTCCGACCAATGTCTCATTCTTGATTGCCACCGCGGGGGCTCCTCCGTCATCCAGGATGGCCGTGGGAACCTGCATTATGCCCCGCGACAAACCAGCCAACGGCATTGCAAGACACCAGCACGGCGCTGCGCTGCACTGCCACCCCGAAATATCCCAACAGTCGGCAGAGTTGCATCCTACATCCTACTCGGCACAGGGGATGGTATTTCCCCACAAGGGACCCTGTGGGCTAACTCCAGCCTTCCAGGTCTGCCCTTTTTTAGGGTTTCCTGTGTCGTCCACCTTTTAGCAGAAACATTTGCGTCATAGGTAGCAGGAAATAGGTGTTGAGAGGGGGCGGGCTGAGGCTTGACGCTTCGCTTTGGGGGGCATTGAGTTCTTGGCGCCGAGTCGGCTGGGTTGGGGTCCGCCCGCCCGCCTCACTCTACCCAGGCGAAGCCCTTTTCAGCGACTGTTGCGCCAGAGGAACGTGAGGTTCCTTGGAGTTAGTGTCATTCAGTGACAGGCTTTCTGTCTGTATGTCGCCGGGCGTCTGTCAAATGCTGTCAGGGACCAAGTTCATGGAATGTTGTAAGCGGCCTTCCTCAATGTCGCTCGCCCCGGCGCCAGAATACAGAAGCACGGCATTCGCCGATGAGTCCGTGGACGATGACTGATTAAGCAAGACGACGAGAAAAGGCGAGACACGTTTTTGCCTCGCTGACTGGACCTCATCGGACTACGCCTTGACACCGTCATCAGTCTGTGCCACAGTTGATTGCCTGGACGCCAAGAAGTCCCCTCGAACCCTTTGTGCCTTTGCAGAAGAGGCCCAAGTCCTTAGGTTTTGAAAAAGGCGTTGGGACATGCGATGACGGAGGACACAAGTGACCCGCTCCCGACACACGAGGAGGCTCGCGAAAAGAAGAAGAAAAAAATCGTCGTGTGAATTCCTCCCGAGGGTCTGTGGTTATGACGCCGGGTGTCTCTGCCTCAACCCTTGGCACACCGTCTTTCACGAAAATACATCGGCTTGAGAGAGGTCCCCTTGAACGTCCCTCGCGACGACTTCGCCTTTAATGCTCGGGCTTATTGGCAGCGGAAGTCGGCCGATGATGGAGACACGAAGGCCCCATTTCCCAACGGACTTGGCCGGATTCGCCGGGAACGTGGTCCTTCACCGAGTCGCCAGCGTCTGGCCTCGAGTCGCGGACAGTGGGCGTCTTTTCTCAGCAGTGAGCCGATGCAGGCCGCATTGAAAGGACCCATCTTCTTTGTCCTTTCAATTATTTTTGGGCCATTTCAAACCGTCATCGGGGTGTGTCACAAATACATGCCTTATTAATGAGTCGGCTGCGCGTGTCGTTCTTTTTTGGTGTTTATGGCCTTTGTACTTCCTCAGATTGTAAATGACACACGCCCACGATTCGTGGCGTTTCGCTTGTAACCAGCTACGGGTTCGGGGCATTTCAGCGACCGGCGAGTCACAACGAAGCTACCCCAAATCTTTCCCAAGTTCCCAGCATCTGTGAGGCCAGTCTAGATGATGTAGCTTCGTGGCGCGGACTGATGCGACTTCTTGGCTTTATGTTTTGCCTTTTTCTGCTCTTCTTTCCTTGCGCCCCAGATTTTGTCCCTACACTAGAGTCGCAACCCTCCCCATCCTCCGCTTCGTTCCCGTTCCGTCCCCCGGAATGCGTCTGACCGTTGGCTGAGAGATCTCAGTTCGGTTGATCTTGCTCATCTTGCGGGGTTGGCCAACGAGGATGCGTAGGTGGTTTCGAGGGTTTGAGAGGTGGCGACGGTCAGACCTTGTGGGATAGGGATCATCCACCAGTATTGGCATAGACAGGAAGAGTCACTCAGGATCGCCGGTATCGCTTCCTCTTGACAACTGTCAGACGAGGAAGCAAGACAGAGAGGCTTCGCAGGGTGCATTCGGTGTCGGTGAAGCTAGAGCCCAAGTCGTCAGAAACAGTCAGAAATAACCCATCGCCGGCTGTCAATCCGAACAGCCCGGCCCATTCGTCACATCCCCCCAAGTGTGCATGCAGCCTTCCCTGTCTCACCCCGGCTCCTCCACAATCCATTATCGGGGCCCTTCCATTAGCTCGGTTTCCATTTCCATTTCCCCAGCATTCGCATAATAGCTCTCCCGTCCAATGGAAGGGTGAGATGACGGGGGAAGGGGTTGCCTGCCTGCAGCAGCAGCCTGGAGGAGCCTGTTGGGTGCAGGGCTTGTCGTGCAGCGCACTTGCAGCCCGAGCGAACGTGGGGGGAGGGGGGAGAGCAGTCCCGGAAGTCTGCGAGAAAGCTTGTGAGACGAACTGCAGTGGGCTGTCTGTCCGGATGTCTGACTGGCTGGCGCTGCAGAGTACCTTTTATCCCCCCTTCGTCACTGCTGGTTCTCGTTCACACCTCTCTTCTGCCCTTCAGGTGCTGCATGCATGAGGTGCGGGAAAGAAGGGAACGACAGGTCGCCTTTCCCCCTTTCCCAGAGGCCGGACTCGTCGGAGCTTGAGGGAGCTACAGCAGCTGTGGGAAGCTAGCTCTGAGCTGTCTTGGGGTAGGACAGGAGGCGTTGAGGTGCGACAGCACACGACACGACACGAGCTGGATGGCTGCGTTTGGAGTAGTGCCGTGCCTCAGTCTCCCCCCGCGTTTTCAGATTTCACGCTGCGAATGGAAAAAGGAGTTGAGCAGACTGAAGACGAGAGGGGGGGAGAGCAGGAGGGATGGTCCATGAGCGAGGGGCCGAACGAAGTGTGCCATCCCACCACTCGAGAGACAATCCCATCTGTGCATCTCCAAGCGCTGTGTTTCACGCGCCGGACCCCGGAGCCTGCCGACATAGGAGGAAAGGGGTCTTGGCAGAAAGTGTAAGGCGCCGTTGAGCGAGGGAAAAAGGGTATGTTATTACTCGATGGCTGAGGGTAAGAGAAATCATGGGAATTCTTTTTTTCTTCGCTTGCGCAGGGCCCTTTGGCTCGTGCGCACGTACATTACACCTACGTCAGGCCTCATCATGGTCAGGGTGTGTGTGTCGGTCAACTCGGCATGTCATTCGCCCGCAAGAAGGATGAGAGAGAGACACTACTCACTCTCTCTAGTTCGACAAGCGCAACGGTGGTGGGAGAGAGAGACGAGGCAGCATTCTGTTTGAGTTCTCGAGTTGTAATAAGGCCCTGTCACTTATTGAACTAACCCCGCATTCGATCGGCGCCGATTTGCTGGTCTCTCTGCGCGGCCACCATCTCAGGGTCCAACAACCATGTTCCATGGCTTTCCTCTCTCTCGCTCGCTATGTGCACCCGGCTATCCGTACACCACCATTTACACCTTTCCTTTGCGGCAGTACCACCACGTCCGCGTCCACCACACCACCATTGAACCACTACGGACAGACCAGGGGTCCAAGGCTTTCCGAGAGGGCTGGCGCCTGCTGGGTCGAGGGCAGATTGACCGAGAAGAGGAAGAGTCGAGGGTGGGAGAAGGAGGCAGGAAACGTCTATAAGTTCTGCCTCTCTCCTCCGTATTTTCCATCATCTTTCCCTTCTTCCTCACCCAACACTCTCGACGACAAAGAAACCATCGAAGACTACAAGTTTCAGCCTCGAGCAACATAGCCTACATACAACCAACCATTTACACCACCAAAAAACACCACCACCACCCAACCGCCAAAATGCCCGCTGCTCCCTCCTGCTGCAAGTGCGGAAGCATGATCGTCATCAGCAACTCGTGCCCGTCCTGCGGCCACCACGAGTGCCGCACCTGCCTCTAAACAACCTACCTGAAGAGCGAGAAGATGCTGGGGAAGAGTACGGCGTGAAAACCTTTCTTCCCCTGCTTCGGCTGAAGTGCGCATTTCATTACACCGAGAGAGGCTCCGACGAATCACCACACAAAAACTACAAATACAAACCTGCGCCTTGCACCCACAACCAATGGACAGACGGCAACGGCCTTGTTCGCACTTTGGCGCGACAGGCCAGGCTGAGCCAGGGAGAAAAACCACAGCGTAGTGGCACCCCACACGCTTTCTTCCCAGCATCGCAGCAAGCCGATGAATTCCGAGCCCGCCTTGACCCAAGCTTTGAGGCTCCAACGAAAAATTTTCGGCGCCATCTTCAACACCACCCATCATCCACTACACGGGTTCGCCGTGTGATGACTTGTTATTTCCGGTGGCGAGACGACAGGCATGATGCGGATTGTTCGGCGTCGGGATGGATCCTTTGAGTTGTTTATTTTCGCCTTTTCATGATCAATACCCCCCATACCCCATGTTTGTTTCTACATCTTTCAGCACCGGCGTTGGATCGAGAACGGCAGGCTGCTCGGAGAGGGGATTTAGGGACACGGAGTGCTTTAGGTCACTTTTGTTCGAGCATTTGTACAAAACATCTCTACTACCCCAGAAAAACAATCAGAAAATCAGAAAGCTTTGTCTCAATTTTATGTGCACTAGTGATTCGGTGTAATTGTTTGTTGTAACAGTTCTCGTTGAGAGGATCGCCCTGCGTATTGCCCGTCTTTGCACCTTGCGGCCTAGACACCGAAAATGTGGGTGATTCAAAACCCGGAAAAGTGGCTCTCGCGCAGCGATCTTAGCGCCGGAAATTTTTGTCTGTTTTCTTCTGCGACCCGATGCAGCCCACCGGCGGGACCGTTCCACGGATCACAGGGGGAGAAATGGCATGTTTTTGGCATGAAGCGTTCGACTGACCACCACAATTTAAAGTCGGCCCATCGTGAAACAGTCGTGGTGCGTTGCGGTTCACAGCGTTTGGCTCGCGTATGTATGGACTGTGAGCACTGGGCGGCCTGCCGAGCGACTTGCTGTAGCATGCGGTCCCGAGGCATCTATCCACCGACGACGCAGGATCGGCAGCCGTGGTGGTATGTTTTCTGGAGCAAATGTCGGATAAAGCAGGCCTTGCATGCCTTGCGAGAAGATGTACGGACGGAGTAATGAGGGGTGTAGTGTTCAGATGTCTAGAACACAACGCATCGGCGTTTTCGCATCGGCTTCGGATGGGCGGCCCTTCGTGATCCACACATGCCCTGAACAAAAGAGACAACAACAAATCGGCTTTATCACGAGTAAATCAAATGTGCCAAGGCCATTCGTAGAAGCCCAACACCACTTTCGAGAAGCAAATCACTAGTTGAAACGATAACTCTCATAGAACCAATGAGGGGCTCTGTCGACCTCTTGTTGGTTGCTCAGGGTTCCCTGGAACACCTCGTTTCTCCAACTACTTGGTTGTACTATGTCAATGGTCACGCGACGCCTTTTTAGATTTTCTGTCTCGAGAAACATGGGATGCCAAGGCGGACCCAAGTGGTCGCTCCGAGTTGATGCTGAAGGAAAACGTTCTCGCTCGGAATAAATGTCTAGGTTCTCTGTTGTTACACCTTGTATCCCCTCGAATTCAAGAGGCTTTGTGTCTCTAAATTAAGACGTTCATGACTTCCGATGTGGAACAAGTCTTCAATTGATGCGTCGCTCGGATCAAAACTGTTAAGCATCGCCTCAGAGAATCGAGTAAGGGGCGAAGAGTAAGTAGCTCAACAACCTATAGTAGTCTGCGTAGTTCCACATTCGCAATGAAAAACACCTGAGACCTCCGGGTGAAGTTTGATTAAATGAAAATCTTGTTACTGGAAGGCTTTCGGGCAACTACAATTTGCTTAGAGCAGATGCGTCCATCAATCTGACCTGCAATACAGGCAGCACTGCGGCGTTTAAAAACGTGCCGTGTGCACTTTGGCAAACACACTGATGGAGTATGTTTCTCATTGATCAGGAACGTCAGGTCGTGTATAATAATTGCCGATTGGTGATGGGGCGTGCACCACAGCCTCGACTGAGGTAGGAGCCTTAGTAGCATATCTAAATGCGTTGGTGAAACTATCACAGTAGGCTAGATGAAGAGATGTATCTTTGGTTTTCAAAAATCACAAAGATCTTCTTATATCAGGGAACCTTTTGTTTGCTAAGAGATGTCTCCCTTTTCTGGGGTTCCCTCTCGGATGCTGGAAAAAAGAGCTGTACCAGCACACTACCCAAGCACCAACCAGGAATAGGTCGGTGGTTCATTTGAACTCATGGCTTGGGAGAGGCGTATCTATCTGTACCTCTACCGAAGCGGAGCATCCATGTGGCCAAATACTGTTGGGTTCCCTTGTGCCACTGGACATCAGGCTACGATTGTACTCGTCTGACAAGACACATTTCATCCGGCATGAAATCATCGCCGTATTGACTCTAGCTACTGAAAAGTACCGGAACATTTGTAATTGGTGAGCAGTAATCGGTTGCTCTGGCCGCTCGCGACATATTTGCCACATACCTTCCGTGGACACGCCTTCAACAATGGGCATGCACAGTCAAGATCAAAGGCAAGACTGCCAAAGAGGGCCGTTGCTACGGCATCTGACATCTCCAGAGCCCCTTCAAAATCTTCAAGAATGTACTGAAAAGGGCTGCTCGTCTTGCCAAGGACTGATGGACATCATTAGACAGACAAAGCCGGGGTGGTTGTCTGAAGCGCGGGGACGCGATCTCTCTATTTCTATCAGGCCACAGCAGAGATGGTTAGTTAACTCGAAACTGTCATCGCTGCACTCGGGAGGCTCTGGGACCATTCGACTGCTCGAAGCTACGAAGCCGATAGACCACCTACAACTCTATCGACGCATCACAGGTAGCTGTCGAAATCCCCACTGCCAGACGACGGAGATCATCACTGACAACGTGTAAAACTTCGAGAAACTAGAATCAGGTGACCTGAACAGGTTCGAAAAGATTGTCTTTGGAGAGAGCGTCGAAATAGCGCCGTCATCAGACTCTGACCCGGCGTTCGCCCGAGCCTCACTATGGTTACGGAATTGCGTGGAAAGACATCCCACCTGTCGGCCTAGCGACCCCAATTTCGCGCCCCGCCGACTCTTAAGCATTCAGAGCCCTTCGACTGACCAAGTGAATCTCGTTGAATCCTCCGGGATTGGCCCCCTGCGATATGCGGCTTTGAGCTACTGCTGGGGCCCCGATACGAGTGGCGTCACGACGACGGTGAAGTCAAACATGTCATCCCACGCTCGCGGCATCCATGTGTCGGAGTTACCGCAGACAGTCCAAGACACCATCAAAGTCTGCGTCAAGCTGCAAGTCAAGTACCTCTGGGTCGACGCGCTGTGTATTGTCCAAGATGACAGCGCCGACTGGAACGTCGAATCCGCAAAGATGATGGACATCTACGCGAACTCCTTCTTCACCATTACCGAGAGAGCACCGAGCTCGTGCAAGATGGGATTTCTCAGCCGGCAGCAGCTGGGAAGCACAGAGTGGCAGCGACCCATCCGCGCCCGCGTGCCGCCTGGCCTGGGCCCTGCTGGAGACCTCCTCTTCGCCAGGGACGGCGAGGTGGAGCAGTTCCAGGTCTTCTCCTCGGACTCTCGCGGCTGGTGCCTGCAGAAGAACATCCTCCCGCAACGGAGACTGGTCTTTGACGGCCGGGAAATGGCGTGGCACTGCCGCGAGAGGAACATGTGTGAGTGCGGCCATCTTGACGAGGATGTCGACGTCGGCGATGAACAGCTGATATCGGGCTCGATCGACGGACCGACAAACCTCCTGAAACTCTCTCAGCTCCACCGGGAATGGCTGAAGCTTGTCGAGCTGTATTCGCGACGCTTCCTGACGAGATCCAGCGACAAGCTGGCCGCCTTGACAGGCCTGGCGAGATTGTTCCAACAGAGGCTCGTCCGCGCGAAGTTCCTGTCCCGGGACGAACACATTATTGCCATATTTGACGAGAAGACACTGGTAACATCGGACCCCTCCATGGCGCCCGGTCTCCCCGCATCCTATTATGCTGGACTCTGGAGGGGAAGCTTCGTTCTTGGCCTTGCCTGGACGGTCGAGTATCCCCTCCTAAACAAGACCGGTCATGCCAACCACTCAAAGTATAAGGAGTATTGTGCGCCGTCCTGGTCGTGGGCTTCGGTGGACGGTCCCGTAGTCTTCCGACACATGGAAGTCACCGCCGGCAGGTACGAAGAGGGTGACAACCCCCAGGTAAGTTGCGACATGAAGGTGAGAGGCATCACGTGCATTCCAAGAAACGTCGCAAATCACACAGACGGAATCATGGAGTCGGCGTCTGTGGTTCTCTCTGGCCTCTTGACCCCGGTGGACCTGGCTACGCTTCACGTCAAGGATGACAGGAGGCTCTGGAACTATACGTGGTACAATCAAATGCAGTCACCGGGAGATGGGAAAGGGAGATACAGGGTAACATCCTTCGCCCGCACACGGAGGCGGCAGAGCTGGCGGGTGCTCCTGGACGTCGAGCAGCGTCCAACGATAGAGGAGGGAAGCTCACATGCCTACTGCTGGACGTCCCCAATGCAGCCGAGGGGTGAATTGGATTGCTGCCAGTGGGACGAGAAAACGCATTATGCGTGCCTGCAGCTGTATACCTTCCAGAAGCAAAAGCTACACATGAGAGAGAAGAGACACAAATTGCATGGGGTACAGGTGATTGTCGGGTTTCTGGTATTGAGGAGGGTGGCCGGCGCGAGGGACACCTATGAGAGGATCTGCTTTGGGATCTGGGACTCCTTCAACGGGTTCTAGGAGAGAGTGGAGGTCTTCGAGCTGTTCTCTGATGCGAAGGCGGAGACGATCAAACTTGTCTAGAGATATGATTGCCTAGAGCCACTCTGAGACTACCATGTGATATCTACATGTACTATTTTCCGCTCCAAGGATCAACAACTTCAGCGTCCACGACTTGTAACATGAAGTAAAGGTTTACAATTGATGAATAGATGTTAAAGGCCGATCAACTGATTGACCGGAAAAGAGTCCAGAATGAATTCAAAGATGCTATGTTCATGAAAGTACAAAACACCTCTATTGCTTGAGTACACGCTCAGCTTAATTGAGATGAACCAATGTGATAGAAAGCAAGGTTGCAGAACCAAAGAAGAAGCTATCAAACCACTGCTGGAGTCTAGAGGAACCAGAAACAACCACCGTGCTCGGTTTTGAGGATACCGATCCGCCAGTATTTGACTTGGTCGAGGAGGGCGGCAAGGGCATCTCGCCAGAGCTGGGGCCGGACGCGGGGCCGAAGTCCGAGCCGCCCGGACTCGTGCCACCGACACCGGGACCCGCACCAGCGACGTCTGAGGAGCCTGGTATGGAGCTTTGTGGATTTGATGAGCTGACAGCCTGCGTGGGAATAGCTGCAGCAACAGAATTAGTGTCGGCCGCACCAACTGGACCAATAGATGCTGCGGGGTTGGCCGGAGAAACCACCGTATTGCCATGTGCATCCTTACTTCCAGACCCGTTTGAAGCGTTGCCCTGGTTTTCAGAAGTATCTGACCCGCCAGAACCGACTGCAGTTGCTGTTACGACTGACACTGCAGGTGCGATAGATGATTGAGGTACAACAATTGGCTTGCCGGCGTCCGGTAAGTCAGTTCGTGCTGGTGCCACCTCCACAGCAACCATGCTCGGCTGGGTTTGGCTCTCTTCGGGGTACAGCTTGCTTAGTTGGGGCTGTAGGCGGCTTCCCCCGGAACGATACTTTTCTTCGACGACGGACTGTTGAGATCTGTATGCGCTCTCCGGAACGGTAAGCGTGACTAAACTCTCGTCTTTGGAGCCGCACCTATTGCAAGATGCCTCGATCGTAGTCATCGGGACGGTCGGCGTAACCTGCGTTGGGCAACCGCAGTCTGGGAAATACAGCGTGGAGCAAAGTTCAGCTTCCATGAGGGCTGTGGGATTTGTTGGGTTGATGGTAGTGTATATTATCGTGGTCACAACGGAGGTCATGGGCATGTCGACGCCGAGACTGCCAGCACTGCTGCTGGCCAGAGACGGCGAAGTTCTGGATGTTGCAAGACCAAGAGTCGTGGTAAGAGGTTCCAAGACATCGCTTTCTTCTCCAAACCCAGCAGCAGAAACTGCGGTGGGTGTTCCCACGTTGGGCACAGTTTGTGAGCCGGCGAGTCCGACGGAAGACGAAGGATCCAGTGCATCGCCATCGTCTCCAGAACCAGGAATCTCTGTGACGGCGGGGGAGCTTGGAGCAGCGACGGGTGGCGTGATAGCCCCGACCAATGTTGTTGGGACGCCGTCAATAGTAAACACGCTCGTGAAAGAGCTTAGCCGTGAAGAAACCGCAGGATCAGGAGGATTCTCAACAGTCGTAAGCTGACCTGGAGGTGTGACTGCATTCGTGACAGGAGTGGCGCTCTCTGATGCAGCTGAGATAAGCAAAGTGATTGGTGTGGATGGCAAGATCGAGTCACCTCCAACAGCAATGGTCGTTGTAGATGTGCCAGGGGTCACGACAGAAGAATCCACCCGTTCGTAGATGGTAAGAAGGACGCTGACAGGGACAGCTCGCTTGGAAACCTGTGATCTGAAATGTCGTGCCCGCAGCCTCGTGATGTTTGTGGCTACGCTTCCGCCGCAAATCTGTTGAATATCTCCTGGGCATGGTGTTCCACATCCCTCAGTGGGCACAAACGACGCCGACTCGAGAGAGTCCGAACCGTAACAGGTGCTGAAAGCCATAAGTGTTAGTGAACGAATTTCAGCAGGTGTCGGGACTGTACTTACTCGAAGACGACGCCAGCATATCTAAGACTTCCTGCCAACTGGATACATTTTTGAGGGGTCATGGCGGCATCTCTTCCGACCTCATTGAAAGATGGGTACCCAGCTTGGGAGCCCAAGCAGCCCCGGAATACATGATTGTTGATGACAGGTACGTTGGAGACTGTGGGCTCAGATGAAGGTAGCGTGCTTGTGGCGGCTGGTTGAGATTCTGATTGAGGTGTTGTTCTCGTTGCTGAAGTCGAAGTGGATGGTATATTCACGAATGGGGTGGATGTCGCCTGGCTGGACGTGGGTGTGGTGGTTTCAGTGGATGAACTAGGCCTGAGGGTAGAAGAAATGAAGCTAGCTGAAGATTGTGGTGTTGAACCCATTGTGCTCGGATTGGCTGGTGACGAAGCAATTATATCTAGGTCCAAAGTTGCCATAAGTGAGGATCGAGAGGCATCTGATGCAGTGCCTTGCGAAGTTGGTGACGGCGTAGTCTGCCCTATGGGCGGAGACAATGCAAACTCTGCAGATGCTATACTTGCAGTGCTTGTTTCTGAATTGCTCACCGCCGCATCAACCGATGATGTTGCTGTGATCACGGGCGTTGTTGTTGCGCCAAGGGATGTTTCTGTTCTTGGTGTGGTCGTCGAAATGGACGTGTTGCTGCTCGCTATCGTATCTAGCGTCGTCTGGTGTGTCGGAGTCGGGAACTCGGATGGTAACGAGTCCGTAGTAGCTGTCTGTGTTATCAGTGGAAAAGATATAATTGGGGTGCCAGTAGTGGTAGCGTCTGCAAAAGAGCTTGAAGTCGAAAGCTCTATCGTCGTAGACGAAGGCTCCACTGATGAGCGGCTTGGGGAGACAGCCGAGGAGGAAGACTCGACTGTTGACGATGCAAGAGTAGTTGTCTCTGTCGACAGATCAGTGGCAGTGGACGTTGTAGATGACGTGGTTGCCGGAAGCTCTGGTTCTAAGGAGGTGGTGGTTATAGTTGAGAATCCCTCTGTGGAGGTCTCTGTGGAGGTTCCCGTTGAACTTTCGGTTGAAGTTTCCGTGGAGGTTTCCATCGATGTTGACGTCGCAGATGTCGGGGCCGGATAACCAGACACGGCAACAAGCACTGCGGAATCGACATAAGGATTTCTGATGTCACAAACGCCCACATACAAGTTGTCGATACTAATAGTTCTTCCTGCTTGACGGCGGCGTTCTTCACGCAGGTCATATGATAAAGGGAAGACAACAGTCTGGGCAGAGGCTCGCGTATATGAGAGACCGAGGTCTGCGCCATTGAGGGGAAGGTACGAGATCTTAGCATTGCCTGACAAGGAGTGGCCTGATTCCCCGTCCCAACGCATCCCGAAGCTGTCCTCGGCTCCATCAACAAGGCTGCTAATTGTCAGCATAGAACAACAGGTTTGACCGAAAGCTCACAGACTCTTCGCCAGTGGCAAAAATGAAACTTATTCTAATCTCACTGACACCTTCAGAAGATGCAATGTCCATGGCAAAGCTCACACGGTCCACGCATGCGTAAGTGCTTTGGGTAAAGGCCGTGCTGGGTACGCACTGGTTTGGCACTCTCCGCTCGACGAAAATGCTCTCTCGAACACTCTCTTGTGGACATTGATATCCCGCTGGTGCATCTTCAACTTTTCCTGTACTCATAATAACTCCTGAAAGTCCGTTGGGGCCGTCTGCAAACGTTCCATAGGAAACAGGGCCGCCGGAAACTTGATCGAACGTAGCGCCTACCGGTGTCAAGCGACTATCTTGGATTGCCGCGGTTGCCAGTTCGTCAGCACTCCCACCAGATCTGATAATGATGCATTCTGCTAGGCTCAATAATGATGTAAAAGCGCAGAGACTGCGTATGAGTATCCTCATTTTAAGATAAACAGTGAAAAACTTGCACAGTTGCGATTTGCCGACGATACCGAACCGAGAGAAGCGATTGAAGTTTTGTGCACAACAGGTGCGACGGGCACTATATAAGGTAAGATACAATACGTCTTGTGATGGTTTGATAGATTCAAAGCCCCGGCGTTTTTCAATCATTGCAATGACATTTACTTTCCTTTTCTACGATATGTCTCGTCTGGGTCAGATTACGCTGGTTCAAAACGCGCCTGGGAGTTAACCATCTTGCATCTTCGTCACAAGGGGGAATCACTTTGAGCAGGTATCAGTATCCGTATGAGTCGGGAGGATCAAAAGTGCGTGCTTCTCACGTGGATGCTGTGTTGCATTAGAGGTCGCAATCTGGCTTCAAGAATGGAAATTCCTTTCAATGGCATGCGTACCAACTGGTCGGGTCTGGAAGCACGGGTCCTTTTGAGCCAATTTCTTTCCGCCTCACCATCGGCCACTCAGCCGCTGTTGCATGCAGCATGAATGGTAAGTAAATTGAAAATCTATTGCCGATATCAACAAATCTTCGACGATTTCCGACGTCAACTACGTTTTAAGAAGTGTCGCAGCAACTTTCAGGCTTTTGAGATAGAGAAATGGAGGCGTACTTTATCGAACCAAACACTGTGAAGCCTTTCAGTAAGACCAGCTCTGTAAGTGGAGCTAACAAAGGAAAATTCTTTGAAAACATGAAATTCACGGGCCGTAAGTGTTGGGAATCAAGCTCGGCAACACCAACAATAATGAGCTACACATTCCGCCGGAATCGACGCTTCCAACTCAGCTCTTGGCAGATCTCAGACAGGTGCTCTGGACTTAACGCTTTCTTTCTCAGACAGTCTCAGACTTCAGGTGGTTAATCGCCAGCCATGTGTCGCGCCGTTTACCCAATACGTGGAAAACAAGTTCCTTTCCCAGGCCTTAATGTTACCTGGGGTATTCACCCTTACACCCCTTGTCTGGACGGTGAAAGAGACTGAACACCATGATTTATTTCGGCTTAACCTTCCATCCCTTCCAATTTAGTTTGTTATTCATAGACATTCAGCACAGACATAACCCTTAACTGACGTCGTCCAATTTCGGAAGGGACGTGGCAACTATGCCTTCATAGACATTACACGAGTGACGGTGAATTCATGAGACCAACAGAGCGAACCTCACCCCCGAATACGTAGCCAATACGCGACGAATGCTTTTTCAAGAAGCTCAACTAATCCACCACTTCTCGTGGTAACTGCGTAGATCAACATTCCCACTGAAGGCTTCCTTTTCAAGCCAAGGTGTGAGATCTACGTCAGAAGGAGCTTCACCATTTGCCGCCGCCACATCCTTCTTCGTCCATCCATTCCCCAACCACCCAAATCTGTTTCCTTGAGGATTATTGTACGTGTAGCTGAAATCTTCCCATCGAGGGTCTTTCCGGACCAAGTCCACATGCGCAGCACTGCCAGGCCATAACCCGTGAATTCTGCCACCTTTGATCCCTCCGTTGTACCACGAACTACATGACTCACTCATGACAGTTCGAGGGAAAAAGGCTTCGGTGTAGGCTCGGAAGTCACGAGTCGCTTCAGCTGTAGGTGCCATACTTCGGATGCCATGCGTCGCAGCTTTGCGCAGTAATTTGGCGACATACGTAAGCTGGTTTTCTACAGCATGGCATAAGGTACCTGCTGGACCTGTTGCATTTGGTCCGAGTACTGTCAGGAAATTAGGGACTTCTGGAGCAAGCATGCCGAGGTATGTGTCAGGGAAGCCGGGCTTGCCACCAGGCCGCCAGGCTTTCTGTAGGTCGATCCCGTTGCATAAGACTGGGAATTGAGTGCTGAAAGTAATGTCGTGCCCAGTACTACAGATGACAGCATCCACCTCTCGATGAGTCCCTATCGCTAGTATCAGTAAGTTGGACTTGTACTGGGACTGAAAGTCATACCGTCAACCGTACGGATACCCGTTTCTGTAAACTCCGCAATGTGGTCCCTTATGTACTTCACGTTGTCCGCCGTCAGCGCTTCCAGATACCCAGGCCCTGGTGTCAGCCGACGACAGCCAACGGAAAAGTCAGGAATGATCTCTTCCGCCAGCTCATTATTTCCGGAAAGGCGAGCCTTCATCAGTTTTCGGATAGATTCCTCAGCAGCTGCGTTCTGCGGTCCATCCTTGAAGATGCCACCAAAGCGACTAAAGAGCTTTGCTTCCAGGGCTTTGCGAAATCTCAAGTAATTTTCTGGGCTTGTTCGCGCGTCTTCGATGTTGTCGGCGACAAAGTCTGCAAGATCTTCTCCTCCAATCGGCGCTGCCACCCACGTCTTGTTGCGGGCATAGTGGTCGATTCTCGATGCGACTTTCTGCAATTGTGGCAGCACCTGAAGTCCTGAAGCACCGTTTCCAATAACGGCGATACACTTGTCTCGGGGGTCGAAGTTTGGATCCCAATTTGAGGTATGTCTGAGGTGCCCTTTGAAGTCCTTGATGCCCGGATAATCTGGGAGCTTCGGGTCGCTGAAATGGCCTGTGGCGGTAATCAAGAAGTTGGCCTCGTCAACAAATTCTCCTTCATCTGAATGAATCTTAACAATCCACTTCGCCTTCTCTTCGGACCATTCTGCTGAGGTCACGGTATGGCTCGTACGGATGTACTTGCGCACCTCATACTGATCTGCGATGCGTTTCCAATAGGCAAATATCTCAGGCCCAGTTGCGTACGCCTCCGTCCATGTCGTTGAGGGGGCGAATGTTGCCTGGTAAGCGTGGGCAGGAACATCGCATCGCACGCCTGGGTAAATATTGGTGTGCCAAACACCTCCCTACTGCCTCATCAGTAACCAAATCTCAATAAGGCGTCACCGTGCTCATACGATATCTGAGTTTCTCTCGTAGACGACCAGGTCTAGATTGGGAACTTTCGCTGGCAGCAATATGCTGGCGATAATTCCACTTATGCCGCCTCCGACGACTATAGCTCGGATAGGTTCATACTCATCGATGGGATGTTCCTCGATCACAAAGTCCGGATCGATGGTTTTCAAAACATCTAGACGCTCTCTCGAGTCTGCGTTGTGGCCGTGATTGACCAAGTCAGCAATTGCAGTGGGAGCCATATTATTGAGATTGAAATGGATAAACCACGAAGAATAACACTAAAGATGAACGACTGCTTCAATGACACTGAAAAACAAAAGTCTCAGGCATAATAAAAGAAAACAGACCTTCAATCACGCAACACTTTTCACAATTTGCAAATCGCCTGATAGGATTCTGCATGCGTGGAACTAGGAGCACGTTGTTTCGAACGACACTGGCGTGATAGAGATCTATCGTAATCGGGAACAGATTTGGAGCCGTAGAAACAAATGCTTAGCAATCTCTTGGAAATTCAAGGTGTGGGAGAGATAAGAGGACAGAAAGCTAGCGGAGCTACGTTGTCATGATGGCTGCTTTCTCCACCTGCCTGCTTCTGCATCGGAGTAATTGGCAGCATCTAGATGGTTCACCGGGGTTGCATGGAAGTATTTGGGTGGCCGGTAGGCACTGAACGTCACAATGGTATTCATCAGGCAGAACAGTGTCGTTTATGTGGTGTGACGCACGCCATTCTCGATTCCGGTTGCGAATCTGCAACCCCACTGTTGGTCTAAAGGATCGAGAAGTCTGGCAGCCTGCCGATTTCGGTCGCATTCCTTCAGGGAATACGTGGTGGCACAAGCTGTAGAGCAGATTCATTTATCTAGCAACAATGGAGATAGCGATGAGACGAATTATGCTCCTAAGCTAAACTTCACTTTAGTGTTTCTGTGTCGTTCAGCGGAATCAATGGCCGTATCGGAAAAACGACGAATCATTCTCAATGCGTTTGACATGTTCACGCCCAGTCATCTGTGCTTCGGCCAGTGGCGCAGACCCGACGACACGGCTTCTGACAAGTTTAGTGATCTCAGCTACTGGACGAGTCTAGCACAAACACTTGAGCGAGGAGACATCAACGCATTGATCCTTGCAGATACGTACGGCCAGCATGATATCTACAAAGGAAGCGCAGAGCCAACCATTAGAACATGCTGCCAGTACCCAATGGGAGACCCAGCTGTGGTGAGTATGGGATGTCACGTATAAGAAACACACTGACCAGTGGTAGCCAGTGACTGCAATGGCTGCAGTGACGAAGAACCTTGGGTTTATCGTCACGACAAGCACAAGTTATGAGGCTCCATTCGTTATCGCGAAGCGCTTCTCAACTCTAGATCACCTTGCTAAAGGGCGATTTGGATGGAACATCGTGACTTCGTTCAAAGAGTCGGCTGCAAAAGCAGTGAGTAACCATTTCAACACCACGCAGGTTCTGCCCACCAACATTCACGTTAGGTTGGTGTGTCATACGTCGAGCATGATGAGCGGTACGCAGTTGCGGATGAATATGTTGAGCTTCTTTACAAGTAAGTAGGAACGTTCCTGAAAGCAGGCATGACTAACAGATGTCAGAATATGGGAGGGCTCTTGGTCAGATGAAGCTCTGAGGAGAGACAAATCGAACGAGATTTATGCAGATCCTGATGGTATTCGTTGGGTCAAACATCATACTTCGAGGTTCAACGTGGATGCGCCGCATATTTTGCACCCGTCCCCTCAGAGGACGCCATTTCTTCTTCAGGCGGGGACATCCTCGTAAGTGATTTGCTTTCTGATATACCTAGAAGGTCGTAAAAGCTGACATCATACGAGCGCTGGAATTGCATTTGCTGCTAAGCATGCTGAGGCTATCATGGTATCAGGGCTCTCACCCCACATCCTGGCACCACGTGTGGCTGCCATCCGCGAGAAGGCAGCAGAGTTTGGCCGCGATCCTCGTAGCGTGAAGATATTTGCAGTAGTTACCCCAATCATCGGCCGAACCAATGAGGAGGCAACTGCCAAGTACGAAGAGGCATTGAAATACGCAAGCTTCGAGCCAGGTCTCGCATTCTTCTCCGGCAATGCCGGGATAGACCTTTCCGAGTATGATCTTGATGCGGAGATCAAGCCCGATGATGCCAAGATTGATGGAAGAGTGCACTCGCTTGTCAATAGTTTGAGGTACCGAGGTGACGATATTCCTACTTGGACACCTCGAAATATCGGAAAGGCGATGGCTATCGGTGGCAATGGGCCGGTGCCTGTAGGGTCCGCATCACGGGTAGCTGATTTTCTGGAGGAATGGGTGAAAGTGGCGGATCTTGATGGCTTTAACGTTGGATACGTGACGAGCCCCGGGAGCTTTGAAGACGTCGTAGACCTGCTTGTCCCCGAACTCCGCCGAAGAGGTGTCTATGCACCACTGGGCGAAAGCGGCACCGTACGCGAAAGAATCTACGGCACGGGGCAGAAACGGTTGCGGGATGACCACACTGGAAGTCGTTTCAAATATGGGAAATACACTGGCAATTGATAGCAGAGATAAAGGGGCACCACTGCTTTCAACCGGAAATATGAAATCTGCAAAGAACGGCTTTGGATTAACCTGTTCGTACCGAAGAAAGCATGGGTACAAGTGCGATATCGCGAATCACGTCTTGCAGTAGCCAATCCAACACCATGCTTCAATGTCGCCATCATTCCCAAATTTGCGTCAGCACTGGTAGCTCGGCCTTCTTCCGAAGTGTCAGTAAAGTGAATCGTGTCGACGGCTGTCAAATGATAACGCTGCACGGGGATTTGACCAGTTGCTTTTACTTTTGCCTTCCCAAAACACCATACTTGGGTCTTCAGACGTCAAACTTTATCTTTCGCGTTACTATTCACGAGATGGAATCAGAAACGGCTTCTAAAGGAGACAGTTTTCAACAGCCAGAGGTTTCACATGTCACCAGCACGAAATGGCAACGAGTTCAGGAAGTGATTTGGGATGGCCCTCGGTCGAAAGACGAGAAACGGCTTGTTCAAAGACTTGATCTGTTTGTCTTGTAAGTTTTTGTTCTCTGGCTAGAACGGGCTTTTCTTTCGAACATCAACGTGACACAGGAGTTGGGCAACCTTCGGCTACTTTGTCAGACTACTCGATTCAAGCAACATAAGTGAGTCTATCCAGATCTTTACCTTATTGAGCTCAAACCAACAAGCCACGCTGTAGCCAATGCCTACGTTAGTGGCATGAAGGAAGATTTGAATTTCGAAGGCAACCAGTACAATCTTCTACAGACGTTCTTCACCTGCGGCTACTTGGTGGGCCAGGTTCCGTCTCAGTTTCTTCTCACTCGCGGTATGTATTGATGTAAGTCTACTTGCGGCCATTCCATCTAATATGATCAGTTCGACCCTCGATATATCTTCCAATGGCTGAGCTTCTGTGGACTATTGTCACATTTTGCTTCTCATCTGTCCGAAGCGTTCGCCAAGTCTTTGCTTTGCGGTTTCTACTGGGCCTGCTAGAAAGTCCCTTTGCAGTGGGTGTTTTGACAATCATGGGCAGCTGGTATACGCCCAGAGGTAATGACTGCAGGTGCAATTGTCAGACTGGCACTGACATTTGAAAGAACTTTCTAAACGCATATCGATCTTTTACTCGGCTAGCTATGCTGCCAGTATGTTCAGTGGATATCTTCAAGCTGCTATCTACAAAGGTCTTGACGGGGCAAGCGGCTTACCTGGTTGGCGTTGGCTGTTCATATTCTGCGGCTTCATTTCCATATGGGCACCACTTTGGGGCTTCTTCGCCGTGCCGGACAGCCCGTTCATCACGAAGGCTCGATGGATGCGGCAAGGGGAGCAAGAGAAGCATATACGCCGCATGGAGGCGGTAGACCGGAGAAAGCCAGAACCACTGACCAAGTCGAGAGTCTGGCAGATATTTACTAATTGGCCCCTCTATGTCTTTAGCTTTACGTTGATGTAAGACTCTTTCCTTGGAACATCCAGCAGTAAACTAACTGAGACAAGATGTCATTGTGTGGTAACGCAGCCACTCAACTACTTCTCCGTATGGCTCAAATCTTTAGACCGTTTCACAGTCTACCAGATCAACCTTTTCCCTACAGCTGCGCAGGCCGTTGGGTTGGTCACCACATTGCTTTATGCATGGCTTTCTGATGGGTTAGAGAAACGATGGCAAGTCCTGCTCATACCCGCAGTTAGTATCCCAAATCATTCTCAGTATATGTCTTTTCACTAATTCCATTAGATCATCAATTTGATCGGTATGATTATGGTCGCTATCGGGTCAACCTATGCTCTGACATTCGCTGGGTATCTCATCAACGCGGCTTCTTGGGGCTTTTGGCCGGTACTTTACGTAAGTCTCTTGCTCATTTTGCATTCATCATGCTGAATCATTGTAGGCATGGGCCATCGAGATCATGCATAAGAACATGGAGGAGCGAGCGGTAGTCATTGGAATCGCTCAGACCCTTGGTCAAGCTTTCATCGCGTGGGTTCCAGGTTCGTCGTCCCCGATGCTCTCGAATGTGAATGGTCGTGTTGAGTCGTTGCGTATCAGTGGTTATTCTCGATGTTGGGAAATATGCTCCTTCGTTCCACATGGGATTCTCCATCATGTGCGGCGTAAGCGTCCTGGAGCTCTCAAGCATCTTTCTGATCAAGTACTTTGAAGAACGTGAGAAGGCTAAAGAGGAGAGGGAGTCATTGAGCGTTTAATTAAGTGCGATTGCTTGCTGAACCCGGCCTGCACTGCAGCCGTTCTGGGTCTCATGATTCACGTTGATCCATGATCTTGTCAAGCTTTCTTATGATTCCGAATGTTCATCGGCAAAGCGGCAGTCAATCACAGGCATAAATGTGGGCCAATCACCAGATGGTATGTTAGCGGTCCAATCAGTAGTCTAACTTCTTAACTAAGATAGCTGCGACTATCATTATCCTTGGGCGTCGATCTCGTATTCATTCACCTCGTGAAATCTCATTGCTACCTTCCGAAGATGGAAAGCTGGTTTTCCGGCGTTGTAAGCAACTCCCCTCGTAAGAAAACAAGTATTAAGTCCATGTAGTTATACGAATTCGCTGTCGCGTTTGTTCACGCACCCGTGGGTCTTTCTTTCCCATCACCCCAAGGTTTCCGATCACCCGAAGCTTTCAATTCATGAATCTCGCAAGCCGCCATGGTTAAGCTTCCTCAGTTGTTGCTGCTGCCAGTATGCGCAGCTCTTGCAGCCGCAGCCGACCAGCCACCGTCTGCTGCCTCCAGCTTCAAGAGTAGGGTTCACTACTTTGAAAATGCAAGAGCAGCAGCCGGACAACGACAGGCGGCATTTGTCGACCGAGCCTCAAACGTGCCGCGCTCAACTTCTTACCTTACAAACAAGACAATGCCTTTCGCCGTGAACGGAACCCCAGTACCGCTCGTTGACTGGGATATCGGCGAGTCGTACGCAGGACTTTTGCCGATTTCGCAAAATGCGAGCGAGACGCGCAAGCTCTTCTTTTGGTTCTTTCCGTCAGAGAACCCCTCTGCCACCGATGAGATAGCAGTGTGGTTCACCGGAGGACCGGGTTGTTCTTCGATGTTGGGCCTGCTGCAAGAGAACGGACCTATCCTCTGGGAGTCTGGAACGTACGGGCCTACGAAGAATCCGTACGCTTGGAACAAGCTCACCAATTTCGTCTGGATTGACCAACCTGTCAAGACTGGATATTCTACGGGTGAACCAGACATTCTGAATGAGGATAACCTCGTCAGAGAGTTCAAGGGCTTCTGGAGGAACTTTATGGACACGTTTGACCTTCATAATCGAAAGATCTACTTGGTGAGTGGACTCATAGCTGCATCAAATGTTGTTTTGAAGTGATTTTCTGACCATGATAGACGGGTGAATCGTATGCCGGATTCTACGTCCCTTACATCAGCGATGGTTTTCTCAAAGAAAATGACACAGAGTATTTCAACATCAAGGGAATTGCCATCAACGACCCCTTCATTGGTAATGCTCAGTTTCAACAGGAGATCATCCTTCCAGATTTCATTGAATACTGGAACAATGTTTTGGGCCTCAACGACACCTTCATGGCGAGCCTGCGCTCTCAGAAGCAACAGTGTGGCTACGCCGACTTTCTGGATAAGCATCTCGCTTTCCCGCCTCCGCCAAGACCATGGGATGCTGTTCCGTCAGACTGCGGAGTCTACTTTGACTTTATCGACGCTGTTATGGAGGTCAATCCTTGTTTCAATGTCTACCACATCACTGATATGTGCCCCTTCCCCTACCAGCCTCTGGGTGTAATCAATGGTGGAGATTACGTGCCGCCCTCGGCCCCAGAGTCCTATTTCAACCGTGCGGATGTCAAGAAGGCTCTCAATGTTCCGAACGCAGCTTATTGGTGGGCGTGCTCAATCAGTGGTGGTTTCCTCGGCGATGACCGTTCACCGGGGCCGGCTGTCGACGATACACTTACACGAGTGATTGATGGGCTTAACAACACGATCATCGGCTCTGGGGCACTCGACTTCATCCTTCCGACTAATGGAACGTTGTTGGCTCTACAAAACATCACGTGGAATGGTGCTCAAGGGTTCCAGCAGAAACCCTCAACGCCATTCTTCGTGCCATATCACGCTGAGCAGAACAGAGGCGCAATGGCTGGGGCAGGAAACCTAGGTGTCTGGGGTTATGAGCGAGGAGTGACGTTCTACGAAATCCAACTGGGCGGTCATGAGCTGCCTGGTTGGTCTGCAGGAAGTGGCTATCGGAGCCTGGAGCTACTTCTTGGGCGCATCAAAGACTTTAGTGACACGACCCCGCTGGCTCTTTGAGTAGGTTCGATGGGAGTATGCGGCAGGAACCATCATTTGAAGGGGGCTTGACCCAAGGGCTGCTCAAGTCCTTGCAGAACACTCGAAATCGTCCGATGCATCGAAGAGCATGCTGCCTGATTTTGTACAGAGGGTACATCATTCGTGTTTTGCGCCGAGCTGGTATATCATAGCAACACGCCGAAAACAGACAATTTAAGTTTGAGGACTGAAGATCAATTACGCCTAAGGAGGAGCAGCCGTCACTGATGATGGCTAGCAGCATGCAGTCTGAAATGATTTAAATTTGGTTCAGTTGGTGCCTACCCATCAATGCCAACGGCCAGCTCAGCAGAAGTGCCTCCCAACTTCGCCGTCTGACATCAGACACGGCGTCTGAGTCACTCCCCGTCAGTGCTCGGATTCTACGCCAGTAAACTTGACACCCAGCTAAGCGTCGACACAGACGCTTTCAGGACACATTCCCACCCGGAACGCCTTTCAACGTGTTGAAGGATGAGGCGGTAAACAGGACAGGAATTAAACTGCGGTAAGCGATCGTGAAGGTGGGAATGGGAGGCCTTTATTCTCTTCGTAATTGTGTCCAACCAACAATTATTACCTACCCGCGCGCAGTGAACCGCCAAGGGACACTAGGACATCTCCGAGTACAATTTGCTAGGGGGGCGAAGCAAACAACAACAGAGCCGCCCACCACTGGGTCCCGGGTCCCAGAGGTACGGGACTCACGCGACCCGACAGGCATTCTGTTGGGCTTTCTCAGGGGAACGGGGCGCAGTGGATGCCTGCTTGCCCCCGGTGCCGACTCCCCGGGCCGAGGCCTCGGCGGTGTCATTTCCACCCCACAAACACTCTTCGGCGAGACGCCTTTGACACTAGCTCAACACCGCCTTGCCGCCGAGTTACTCCATTTCTCGAAGCAAAAAATGCGAAAGGATGTTGCCAGTAATTAGGGCGTTTGGCTTTAGGCAGCCAACACTGCATTACTTGAGACGAGAGCAACAGGGCGCGTTCTAATTGGCTGATCACCACAGCCTGCGCTGGACGCCAGGGATTGGTCAACGGCTGTTTTGGCCTCTATTGCGGCCGAATCCAGCCAAAGGCGTCAGCCTAGACGGTCTTACCGCATCAGCCCCTCATCACAGGACGTGGACCAGTGAATCTGCGGCGAGGCCAAACGTCAAGCTGAGTGAATCACCTCCACGGCCAGCTGTTTGATTTTATATTCGTGACACCCGAAAACTTGCATTTCCGTTGCCTCTGCACTCTTTCCTCATTGCAACCCAGTCACAATCAATAACTCCGGTGGCTTGAGACACACTCACGATGGTTGGTCTATCCCTCAATACGACTATGATATTCCCTGCTGACATGCCTCAGGTCAAAAAGTGGTTGTTCGGAAGCCCCTCCAAGGGCAGCTCGCCTCCGGTCTCCCGTACCGACTCAATCAGGTCGACCTTCTCGGCGTGGACCACAACTAGCACCATGCACGCGGACACGGAAGAGCCCACCTCCTCTGACAATGTCGCCCTCTCCATCCATCCCCTGCCCACCAACGACGGTCTTATCGCCAAGATAACCCCCCCTGAAGCACCTTCTAAGCCTGTCGATCATGTGCCTTGCGACATCGTCTTGGTCATTGATGTATCGGGAAGCATGGGCTGCAATGCCCCGGTCCCCGCTAACCCGGGCGAGAAGACTGAGAACTACGGACTGTCGGTCCTAGACTTGGTCAAGCATGCCGCTCGCACAATCCTGGAGACCATGGACGAGACCGACAGACTTGGCATCATTACCTTTGCATCCAAAGTCAAGGTTGTTCAGAAGCTGATGCCTATGAATAAGAAGAACAAGACACTGGCCGAAAAGAACATCAACGGCATGAGGCCAATCGACGCCACTAACCTCTGGCATGGACTTCTCGAGGGTATCAAGTTGTTCAAGGAGGGCGGCGAGGTCAACACTGGCAGGGTGCCAGCCATCATGGTATTGACGGACGGCATGCCCAATCACATGTGCCCGGTGCAAGGATACGTTCCGAAGCTGCGTGGCATGGAGCAGCTTCCTGCCTCAGTCCACACTTTTGGTTTTGGATACTCTCTGAGGTCTGGTCTGTTGAAGTCCATCGCCGAGATTGGCGGTGGCAACTACTCCTTCATTCCGGATGCTGGCATGATTGTAAGTGGAGATGCTTCCTTTTATTCCCCCCTACCCCGCTAATAAATGCCAGGGAACTGTTTTCGTCCACGCAGTTGCCAACCTACAGGCAACATATGCTATCAACGCAACCCTGCGCCTCACTTACCCAGCGGTTATCGACCTCGAGGAAACCACGGGAGACTCGGTCGATAAGCAAGAATTCATCACCCTGCCCGACGAGAAAGACGAGCCGAAGCAACTTTCCATCTCTCTCGGAAACCTGCAGTTTGGCCAGTCGCGGGACACCTATCTGCAGGTCAAAGTTCCAGCAGACCTTGTCTCTGAGAAGTCCATTGTCATCGCCTCCTTGGAATACTCCCGCATGACGAGTTCTCTTTACAGAAAGACGACTGAACAGTCTCTCTCAAGTCCCACCACTCTCCCAGAGTCCGAGATTGCATATCATCTTTCCCGCTCTCAGATCTGTTCCTATCTGTCATCAATAATACCCCTGAGAGAAGACGGCGAGCACGAGGCGCTGAGCGAAATCTCCCCGCAAAAGATCGAAACACTCGAGACTCTTATCAAAGACCTCCCAGCACAAAAGTTCCCCAATGACCCTAAAAACAAGTCTTTGATCGAAGATTTGTCGGGCGACCAACCAAAGGGCCAAATTTCTCTCGCGCTCAAGAACCCGGAATACTACACAAAATGGGGTGTACACTACTTACCCTCTCTTTTGAACGCCCACACCCGGCAGATCTGCAATACGTTCAAGGACCCCGGACCGCTTCAGTACGGTGTCGACAGTCCGCTGTTCATCGCATGCAGGGATAGACTCGACAACGCGTTTGATAACCTGCCCGCGCCAACACCGTCAAATCATATGGTTGCAACCCACCGAGGCCGCATAAAGATGAGTTCCTATAATACTTCTTCAGGAGTATGTTTCATTGCTTCCACTCCAGTTGTCCTGGCCTCGGGCCGTAAGGTTCCCATCAAGACTCTCAGAAGAGGTGTGACTGTTCAAACGCCGTCTGGTCCTAGACGCGTGGTGGCCGTTCTCAAGACGCCTGTTCACAGGGAGATCATGTGCCGTGTCGGTGATCTTGTTGTTACGCCATGGCATCCTGTCTCCATGGACAGCGGCAAGAGCTGGGTGTTCCCCGCCAACGTGGCGCTGAGGCCTGTCAGGTACACTGGATGCATCTATTCGGTTCTGTTGCAACCAGGCCGAGATGCGAGTGCGCATGCTGTGAATGTTGCAGGTATTTGGGGTGTTACTTTGGGTCACGGGCTTGTGACAGGACTGGATGTGCGCGCTCATCAGTTCTTTGGAGACTATGGCAAGGTTGTGAGAAGTTTAAGGAGGATAGGTGTCAGAAGGAATGGCGTTGCTACTGGAGGGGGTGTGAGTAGGGATTCGAGGACTGGGCTGGTTCGTGGGTTTAAGCCGGTGCGAAGGGTTGCGGTGCGGAAAGATGGCAAGGTGCTGAGCAAGTAAGTTGTCAGCGCTACAGTATTTGGTGAGTCGCTTGATATAGTAGTAATATAAGTATCCCAATCTTCTAGAGTTTGCAGTCTGTGGTTGATACCGGCGCAGACAGAACTTAATTTGGCTGATGAGGCATTGATCGAGGAACAACATTGAATCTCTCGCAATGACTAGTAATAATTCTTCATCTTTTGAGGCGGAGAATGAACTGCGGTTGAAATCCCTCTTTTCCATCTCCAACGACCTACTTTGTACCCCCTTGAGTGGAGAGTAAATCGCAGTGAAAAAAGTGAAAAAAAGTGTAAAACGACTTTCGGCCAAAGGTCGTTGGCCACAGATTGACGTTTCAGCTGAGAGGTGCATCTTTCCATTGGCCAGCTGCACGTTGTTTCCCGCCCTGTGACCAGCATGCATCAACCGGCATGGTATGGACCAGATGCCAATGATTTGAGAGTCTTCCCCTGTGCTTAGCGCGTTCTCGGCATTCGATGTGTACTTGGCAAGAACATGGTTGTCACTACATTGGATGTTTCTGGGATTGATAGTTCATGACCCATGTCTCAAGTTAGATTTTCTTAGTTGCGGACCTCCCCCAGGGGAATGTTCATTCCGTGCCTTCCCTTGTAAGGCGAAACCTCTGCAGGCTTCCATCCTTCACGCTGCAGAAGTCCCTCGTCCTCCAGCTTGAAAACTTCAACCTTTAGCGGTCTGCAGCACTTGATCATTTCCTCCTCACTATCCTCGCCGAATCCCCACAGCGACAAGTCACCTCCGGGGCAAGTACCTATTCAACTTGTGTCAGCCTAGTCCTCGCAATGATTGTTCAGCAGAGGATACTTACTCAAAGCCATAAGAACATCCTGCTCTGCGAGGAACTCGATGTAATCACCAGGCCCCGCCGGGCAGGGGTTCATGAAATACCGGCCCTGCTCATCCAGCCCCGTTGATTGGAAAATGTTGATAACATCATGGACATCACTCTCGTTCAGTCCGTGTGAAATTACAGCACGAGTGAGGTTGGAGTGGCACTGGAAATCATAGCTTCCACCGCTGAGGATACTGTTGATGTACGGATCACATCGCGTACCGAGCAAATCGTGCACGCGTCCGCCGTGCTCATCTTTGCCGTACCATGCCAGAGTATCCGCAATGATAGTCACCAAAGGGCGAATGTACGGGAGGTTGGACCACAGACGGTCGCCAACAGAGACGTGGCTTGCGTGCAGCTGGCGAGTGCGAGAGGCCCAGAACCGTTCGCGGGGGTTGTGGGCGTTCCAGATGTTCAGGTCGCATGCGTCATGTCAGCTTGGACTTCGACTGTGTAGCATTGCTCGGCTGGATGACACCAGTCGCACTCGGTGCTCAGGGGATCAGGCATTCGCCCAAACTTACCAACTTGAGGGCCCTCAGGTGTGCTGATTCTCACAATCGAACCAGCGGGCGCTTTCCACGCCTTACCGGAACGAATGGGCAAAGTAAACTCCTCCACCAGAACTCTTGGAGCCTTCTGCGCCGACTCGTAAAGCACCTTGTCGACGGCAAGTGGTGACCCGGCCGTGGCGAGATACGCCGGGACGGGCTTCGGGATCGGCTTGCGGTCCTTGAGCCGCTGGGCGGGGTCGATATCGGCAGCAGACATTTTTGAATTTCAAATTCTATAAACTGATGCAAGATTGGTCAAGGAATGAGGAAAATCATCCAGGAGGGCTCCGACTTTAAGAACATGAACGACGGGCGCCGATGATAAACCCCGCAGAGGCCCTTACGTAAAGGCCGAAATTCGTGATCCGAAGCCGCTAGCCCACCATCTCCACAGCATGACTCCGGTGTTTAGCGCACGGAAGGAGACTCCGAACGGTGTCGGAGTCTCTTGCCCACTTACCTTAGGTGATGGCGCACTAAAGTTCAGCGGTTCCCGGTTTCCTGCAAGATCATCTAAGCAAAAACACCGAGACCCAAGTCATGACAACAGCACCCATACGAATTTAAGCACACGGAGGCGAGCAAACAATTAAAATAACAGGAGCATTCGAGAATTTCATGGCGCGCATTTCTCTATTAAACGCCTATGCATCAACTACCAGACTCACATGCGCGTTAGGTCGTTGAAAAGTCAAAACTTAAACTCAAAAAAGAAACGTCGGCCGATGGAGATACTCCAGGCTGTGATGCCTCGTGGGCGAATCGAACGCCCGATCTCCTCATTACTAGTGAGGCGCTATACCACTTAGCCAACAAGGCTTGCTTAGGTTGCCGAGATGACATGCTAAGGACTCCAGGAGGAAACGCTGCTGCATGGATAGTGCGGTTGGCCACGAATGAGACCCATCCCCGATGAGCGACATCATAGCGAATCTCTAGGGTGGCTATAATAAGAAGTCGGCTTAGGACTCTGGAGCTTCGTCAGTCTAGACTATTCGGTTCGGCTTAATTCTGGCGACGTATCATAGACTCGAGAGGGAGCTGTCGCAATACTCTTCAAACCCCAGCTATCGTGTGAAAGAGAAATTGCAAATGGAACTGAGACACCCAGCTAGAGTGACCCTCTCCCGGACCTGTCCGTCAACGTCGCTATGCCATCCTCCGGCGCCACTCTACTCGATGTCCCTCACCATCCAGATAGACCCCTTCTCGGCAGTAGGCCAGACCCGGAACCCCATCTTCTCATAAAACTTGACAACCTTCTCATTCTCCCCGCCGACACCAATATGCCATCCCTTGCCGTACAATCTCTCATCTCCACCTTTGGCCTTATCAGCCTTTCTCAGGCTTTCCTCAAACTTGCCAATCAACTTCCTCCCCCATCCCTTGCCTTGGTAGTCCTCGAGCAGGTCGATGTGCATCGTGCCCTTCCACTCTCCCCACAGATCCTTCCTCTCATCGTCCAGCACAAGCCACGTCGGGTTCCAAGCCTGCTGAAGCAAAGCCTCCTCGTTCACCTCTCCCGAGGGCAAGTTCCACGGCGCTTTAGTCTCAAGGTTTTGGGGCCGTCTGCCGATCAGCTCCGGCGACGTCTCGAGCACTTCCTTGACGTAGCGATCATACGCGGCCGCGAAGTCGTTGACGTTGGGACAGCCGATGCAGTACCCCACCACGCGCCCGGTGCCGTCGTCGAGGACGTGGCAGGTCGAAGGCGAGAGCAGCGTGTATTGGTGCGTCCAGAGGAAAGGCGCCATCCGAGTGCCTACTTCGGATTTGTCGAGGGATGGGGGCAGGGTTGCGCGACACTGCGAATAAAGTTAGTAGAGCTTCCGAATGTGAGATGGTAGGTGCGTACGATGTGTGCGGTATCCTCGAAATCCGAGGGTTTATAGTCACGGATGAAGGCCATGGTGACAGACTCGTTTGTTGGCGTGTGTTGGAAAGAGAACTCGACGTTATCGCTGGGCCTCAAAGCGCTTGAGCCACCCACCAAGTGTGATACGTCACGGCAGCGAGCGGGGTTCTCTCTGATGATGGTTCGTAGTGAGTAATGACGACTCAAGCAATCCTATGCGGGTATTTCAGTCAAGTGTGGGAAATGGCCGCGGTACTCGACTGGATTTGGTAGGCGGGCAAGAGGACTCGAAATCAGTTGATGCTTACGGAAGGTTCGACGCCCGGTCATGGGGCCGTTTTAAGTAGCGCCCGGCCGGCATCCCGGGCCGATGCGGATTCCCCCGCATCGCCCTACAGAGTTGCGCCGAAGACTGCCACTTTTCATCTCTTCTCACCGAAGGCCACCACGCAGCAATCATGCATGAAAGTACTTTAAATTTCAGCAGTACTTTGTGAATAGAAAACAGAACCACATCCGGTCATTGGCACCAGTCCCGTCGCTTGCTTGCTCCAGATCCAACAACATCTCCATCCATTACTTTGGGACACAAACACATGACGCCGCGTTGTTCCCCGTGCATGCGCTGCCCCCGCGTTTCTGGAAATTCAAGCGTCAGTAAAGTCTGTTTTTTCCATAATACAACTGCCAGCGAGGAGTCGAACTCACCTTGCCTTGCTTCCCGCAAAGCTCGTTACAAATAGCGACAGAATCGCAACCCTCTCGCGGTGTTTGTGGCAGTGCGCTCGCGACGCAGGCAAACGTGACGAAGAGCATTGAGAGTGAGAGGACCTTCATGTTTCCGGTTTGTGAAATGTTACTCAAGATAAAGATTCGGACAGGTCAATTTTAATGTAGAAGATGCTCAATGTGACTGTGGTATCAATCAACTCCTCAGGACTTGAGATGATGCTGATGGCCGCGTCTTTATATACTCGAGAAGTTCCGCCGGGCCCTTTTCCGACGGGCAAGTTGTCGAGTTCTGTGTATCTGTTGAGACCTATATCGCGAATGCCATACCGAATAGCCTTTGAAGCTCCTGGTCCCAAGTTTCAGACGACACCAGCCGAGTCATGGCCACTGGTCGGCGAGAGGGCGATCTTGCCATATCCGGGGTTTATTCTCCCCGCGTGTCCGTCTGAGACGTGATAAAGTTCGTCCAAACACCATAGAAGCTTTCTTCCTCGCGCTCGTCAGGCCAGACTGTCGGGTTACTCCCGCTCAAGTCTCCATGACAGACATGCCCTCGTGCTATGATATAAGAAAGCCCACCCTGTTTGAGAATGTCTCCGTGGATGTGTCATGTTCCACCGCGCAGCGAGGCCTCTCTCTGTTCGTCGTTTCCTGAAACTCGATCATGGACACGGAGATTTCGGAAAATATCTTGTCCTGGAAATGCAATCCCGAGACTGGAGGCCATGGAAGATTCAAAGACGGCGGCCTGGTTCAACTGCGGACGTTTGACCTGCGGCACTCATCTCGGGTCATGATTCTGTCATACGGCGATTTCATGGCTTGCCCAAGTCCGAAAGCGCACGTCAGTAGCAAGCTCAATGTCGGGCTGCAATCAGGCGAGGTAAAGCTGGATCTGACGACAGCTTTGCTTGACTGGATTGGCTCAGGAATTGCCATCCGCAGTCTCACAGAAGTCATGGTCATACTCACAACATGCCTATTATCCATACACTGAGTGACTCCTTCTCTTCATCAGAACTCCATGCTTCTCTTTGCAAAAGCCCGACCTCTGTTCTACTTTCCTCTTTCTTCTTCCCCCAACTCTTCTCCTACAGGCGCTTGCCTCCTCACTTATGCTGCACTTCTCATCTACGTGCCGTCCTGGTCTCAGCATCAGGCGTCAAATATCCCAACTATGCACTGCCAAACCCCGTCTTTCATCTAGATCGAATGCACACTTCGCGATGCTCCGTAGGCCCCTCCGTCACCGCAGGTTCCCAACAGGTGGGTCATCACCCACCACACCAAGCCCTGATGGTCTAGCGGTATGATTCTCCCTTAGGGTTGTCTTCACGACATCTCATATCTGGGAGAGGTCCCAGGTTCGATCCCTGGTTAGGGCCCTATCTTTTTGCTGATTGCATCAGATCACAGCAGCAACTTTTCATCTATTTTTTTTATTCGCGTTTTCTTGCGCTATTTGTTAGCGCCATTCATACGTGAGCCAGCAAGCTATCTGTAATGCGTTAAATAGCGGGTTATAGTGGTGTGCTAAGTAGTAGAGTGTAGGACAGCCTTAAGTGCTTCTTTACTGCGATTTGAACCTAGGATCTAGAGGGGACAGGCAAGGTGGCGGGGTTGCGTAAGGTTTGTCAAAATCGTTGAGACCACGCCTACGCGAGGACTTAAGGAGCGACATGGTTTGTCTGGCCTTGCTCGAGGAAGAGAGTACGTGTCAGTACCAATCATCATTAACATGCCCACGAGAGACATGTCGGCGATCCATCCAGAGCATCAAGGGCCGGCGAGCTTGTCGACACTACACTTGTCAAACACGATGTTCACAGGAAGAAACGATGTGAAGCCCGAATAATTTGATTTTCCCCACGGTACGCTACCTGGTACGTGGTATATCGGCCCAACGTACCCCATAATACAGTATAGAAACACTCTGGTATTCTCCAAATTGAAACCATGCACCCATCTTCCAAAATATTGAGATCCTGCACGCGGCAGACGCCAGGCCCACCTCCGAGACGCACTCCATTTACCGCGAAACCCAGGACCCCGCCTAATTAAGATCTCTCCAGGAGTCAAGATCCAATAAGTCGCTCAACCACACGAGGGCGGCGAGTGAGAAGGAGTGTAAGAAAAAGACATATACAATAGAAACCACACCATTGTGCGGTGATCATGTGGTGGGAAATAGAAAGTAAAACAACAGTATAGAAAGGGTTTTCATAGATTCGTCATGACCATTTTCTCTCCCGTCCCCTTTTCCAGCTATCCGTGCGATAATGGGAGTAGATTAGAATCGAAATAGAAATATTGTAGCCAAGTGAAATGTCTTAGATCATGCCACCCGGCATGGAGCTGTTATTAACACCGCCGGGGATAGCCGTTGGAGGACTGTTGCCCCGGTTCATGCGAGCACGCATGTTCATGCCGTTGGCCTCGCTGATGGTCTTGCGTAGTCGACGTCGCTGGCCCCCTTGGGCATCCTCATCGTCGCTGATTGAGAAGGCGCTGTTGCCATCACCGTTGGGGTCGCTAGCCATTGGCGGCGGCGGCGCCAGAGGGAGATGAGGAGAGCTGGCGCCCATATCCTCCTCACCCCTACGGCCAATGATGGAACCAATCATGTTCCGGCGCTTGGGGTTGATCGGAGGCACTGGTGGAGGGTTGATGTTGGCATGAGCATGAAGATTGGGCGTGGATGCGGCGGCACCCAAGATGCTTCCCGACCGCGATCGAGAACCGCTCCTCGAGCGGGACTCTGACGTCTCAGGAAGAGCAACAGTAGGGACCCGGGAAGTAGACGATACAAAAGTGGGCTCAGAGATATCCTTCTTCTTCACAACTCGCTTCATCGAGTCATCAAGGCGGGTGACAGGAGCATTCTCTGCCGCAGGAGATGGAAGCGGAGGAGCAGATGGCCGGCGAGGCGGGGGGCTGAAGGTAGGCGTGGACTGACTAACAGGAATCTGAGGCGAAGGCATGGGTGCCATCGGAGACACCGGGGATGGTTGGCCGGAGTCGGGTCCTCTGCGACGATACTGAACAGCGAGATTGCCCTGGGATGCAGATCGATCAAGGGCCTTTGGGGCAGGAGCAGCTCCAGGGTATGGCTGGGGAGGCATATGCGGCGACCGGCGGATGTTGGTGCCGGGCAAACCGGGAGACGGCATCAGCGGCCGAGAAGGCGGGGGTCCGTTAGGACTGAGTCCTGCACCCCGGTCCTCATACGGTGACGAGACGGTGCGAAGTCTGGCAGGGCGCTGAGCCCTCTCACCGTTGCTTGCCTCGGAACCGCTGCGATCACGCTCCGTGCGTGATGGAGGGCGTGATCCACCACGCCCTGGTCCGGCACCAGTTTGAGGCTCTTCGCTTGGCGTCCGCTGGTAGGTCACGGGAGGAGGACGGCGTTCGCGCGACGGAGAGCGAGTGCCCGGGGTGCGGTCTCGACTTGGTGCCGTGCGTGATGCTGGGGGGCCTACCATGGCGCCAATCGTGGAGCCGCCCAGAGCACCAGGTAGAATGGGCATTGTACCCGATGTCGGGCTACGCTGGGCCTCCAAGAGCTGCTTGCGAGCCTGCCTGAAAGCCCGCAACCCAGCGTGCATTGAATCGTCTTCCTTGGGTTGCTCCTGTTGGGGTTGAGCGGGTGCCGTCTCAGCTCTGGCAATTTCAGGCCTCTCGCGCTCCTCCTTGCCGAGGGATTGGCGCTCATTCTCCTCAAAGCTAGTCTTGTTCGGGCTGGGAGCGCTGCTAATTGTCGAAGTGGCCAGACCCAGCATCTTGATCGCCTTGGCATGCTGGCTGTTCTCACGGTTAGGACGGTCAGCCAAAGAACCTCGGCTGGTCTTCGACCTCAGAATTCCAAGAGGGTTAGGCCGAGGCAGTGAGGGTTCTCTGGTACGCTCAAAAGAGTGAGGAGACAAGGAGCGGGACAGAGATCGGCTGTCACGATCAGACTCCACATACGATGTGAGTCTCTCTCGGACCCTGCGCTGGGCATCCGCCAGCTGATTGGCAAACTCATCGTGCTCCTTCTCCATCTCAGTGCTGGAGCCGGTATGACGTTCAGAAGGCGCTGTTGGAGGGTTCTCCCTCGGGACTGGGGCAGGAGCGGAAGTAGGAGCGGGCGGCAGGGCAGAGGTGGGCGGCGGTGCAGAGGTAGGCGCCGGAGCCTCCTTGGCTTCCTTGATCTCTTTGGTGGCCTGCTCGTTGAACATCGGAATCGTCGGAGACTGCCAGTCTGGCGACTGCACTTCCCAGGGGTTGGCCGTCACTCCCAAGTCAGCCAGGGATGAGGGGTCGTAAGGATCAAGCGGGAATCTGGAGGCGAAAGTGGATGTTTGAGGTGCCGAGCCGTAGATTGACGATGTGTTGCTGTCTGTTCGGAGATGGGCGCGAACCATGCCGCTGAGGCCTGCAGAGGAGGGCAGGGTTGGCGAGTCTTGTGGCGCGCCGAGTTGGTCGGCAGGTGCGGAAGGGAACGGTTGATCGGAAACTGGGGAGGGCTCAACTGACTCCCTGCCGCTGAGTGAAAGCGGAGTGGGAATGGCCGAATCCCTGAAAGCGGGATGATCGCGGTCCGCTGGTCGCCTCGTAACCATGGGAGACAACTGTGCCTCCTCTTCCTTCTCGTTGTAGTAAATCGACGCGGTATCTTCCTCCTCCAACGTAGGCTCAACCTGGACGACGGGCTCAGGTCTCTCAATAGGCTGTCTCTGTGCGGACGAAGACGACCGGGAACGACCAGTGGTTTGCGAAGCATTGGACTCGGTGCGGAATCGATTGGTAGGTGTCTCTCGACCTTGTTGGAGTTGAAGTTGCCTCTGGGCGTACCTGGTATCGTCGTAAGAGTGAAGAGGCTTCTGAAACATACCCATGGCTGTGGCCTTGCCTCGGTCGTTGGGAAGAATCGAATGTTCCTCCCCTTCACTGATGGGCGGGCTCAGAGGCGGCGCACCGCCAAATGAGGGCCTTGAATCCTGGTTCCGGATGCCCAAGTCCATTGGTTGGATCGGCGATGCCGCCGTCGGCGGGCTGGCAGATCGCAGATTGGGCGCGCTTCCCTTGGCCAGTATTCTGCGATCACCAAATCGGTCTGCAAAAAGACCTGTTGTTGGTGAAGGGCCACTCTGAAGGTCGGGTGTCCTGCTGCCAAAGCCACGCTGTCGAGAAAGCGTGTCCATGCGAGACAATGCCGAAGATTGTTGCTCCTGAAGCTCGTTGTTCAGACCTGTCTCGTAGAGACGCTTCGTGCGGGTCATGCTTCTTTCAAGCAGAGGAGTGCCCGCTGCAGAACTCGGCGCGGTTGACGAAGACTGCCAATCCTTGGTGGAAGATGTTGGTTGGGACATCACAGAGGTTGCAGCGGTAGAGTTGCGGCCGAGCGATGGCGTTGAGGAGGTTGTTGAATTTGTCTCCCTGTTGCGGTTGTAGCCGGCGGGAGGAGGAGATTCCGCGCGCGCAAGATCGAGACTTGATGTGGATTGAACCAGGTCCTGGTCGTCGTCGAAAGACATCTTCGCCTTCTCCGTCTGCCTCCATTTCTGGAAAGAGGACATGGCAACATCGTCGTCGTACAGAGCACGGTGGCTCATTCCGCCTCCATCGACATTCTTCGTCGATGCGCTTCCCGAGGCAATCTTATAAATCTTCTGGCGTCCACCAAACAAGTTGTTCCCTTCTCCCGGTTTGGATCGGTCCATGATGCTTCCCGAGACAGAGTTTCCGTCTGAGGAGTGGAACGAATCCATGCGATCCATACGGGCAAAAGGGGCCTCTTTCCTTAGGGACTCAACCTCAGCAATGTCCGAGAGACCGCTCGCACCAGCGCCGAATCCAAAATCCATTCTTGATGCACGCTTGGGAAACAGGACGCTGTCGTCGCTAGCCTTGCCGATCTTGGTGTTGGGATCATCTTGTTCTCTTAGCATGGAGAACCTCGCCGAAAGACCAGTCATCAATAGACTCGTGCGGAAGTCGTCAGACGACGGTAGGGCATTCTCAAGGTCGAGCTCTTTCTTAGGCTCCTCCTCCTGCGACTTCTTGCCCTTGCCAAACAATCTGAAAGGGGCAGGAGATTCAGACTCCTGAGAGGCCCGGGGCGTGGATGAGGTATCATCCTTCGCCCTCTTCTTTGTGCGAAAACGGTTCATTGTGACTGATAATCGAGAAACCGACAAGCTGAACAATCGTGTTTCGACGGGTTAGTGAGCTCGGGGGTTGCTCTTCATTAGACAGCTTCCATTAATGGTGGTTGGGATGGTAGATCGAGAAGTTGGGATGAAAGGGCGAAAGTTTGTTTGAAACTGGAAAAGTCGTTGTCGTCAATTGGCCAGGAATGCGTCTGAAGATGGGATGCCTGGACACAAATAGTTTAGTTAGCAAAGATTTGACAGGAACCCTTGGACAAACAAACACGTTCCGGTCTCAGCTCCAGACGTCTTGCAGCGTGGGGAAACAACGATTGAGTTCAGCAAACGTCGGAGACGCAGGAGCTGTGCTTGAGCCCCGTCGCAGCGAGTGGATTGAGACGAGGGAAGGGCCAGAGTTTTGACATGAATGCGACGAATATCCAAGGCAAAGGGACGAGGCTGGAGAGGGCCAGGGGCTTGGTGGCAAGCGAACATGTCAAAAACGTACCTGGTTCAGCGATTGCGCTGTGTCGGGAGTGTTTCAGCAGTATGGGGATCGTGCCTGGCTGTCAACGTCGCAAATGGACTTGACTTTTGAACAGCCGCAAGGTAGCGTCGGCGTCGATCCTGTGGAGGAATCGTGATCGAAGAAAAAACCTGGATAAAATCGTAGTCGGTCCAGGAGAATCGAAGATTTCGGTAGTACGACGGGTCAAGCCAGTATGGTGGTTTAGTGCAATGGACAAGGAACCTTTCAGGGTTCAAAGTCGCACACGGAATCCAATGGTTTCCTGCACGATAGGCTGGCGGCAGCAAGTTGTGCTTCGACTTCGGGGTCGGATTGGGAGTGGTGGTGGTGTGCTGGAACCGCGAGGGAAGCCAGGCGGTGGTTCGAGGTCGAAGTCGAAATCGAGGTCGGGGGAGGGAGAAACGAAGTGAAGAAGCGAGGCTGCTGAATCGCGCGTTGATAAGACAAAAGGGAGTCGTGGCCGTCGGGGGGGTAATTCGACAATCCCGGTCGAGAAGTCCTTTTTGGGTCGGTATGGGGTGGTGGAAGGTAGCAGAGATACTGGATCTCGCAGGGCCGCTCGATTCTCTCTGTGCCTCTCGCTCTCTCGGTTGTTGGGTCCAAGCGAGTCGTCGGGAGTCCACGACTTGCTGCTTTGACGATCGATGTGTCGACGCTGTCAAAAGACGACGGAGGAGAGGGCGGGAAGAGGAGGGGGACAGAAGAAGGCGTGATGTTGGAGATGATATGGGAGGTCCTCCTGTGTAGAGTTTTTTTTCTCTCGTTCCTCCTTACTACCTATTTTTTGTGTCCGTGACAGGCAAACAAAACGACCCGGAAGAAGAAAGGGAGTGACTTGGGTGTAGCTGATCAGAGAGAACAAGGAATGGCCGGCGAGTGGGAAAGAAGGACTGGAGACCTGGTGGAATTGAAGATGACGGGAGGGAAAGGAGTGACCCAGGAGGGGAAAAAGAGCAGTCGGTCGTCTGGATGGTCGACAGGGGACAGGGGCATTCGAGGGCCGTGGACTGTGGGCAGAGGCAGCGAGAGATTGGAGAAGCGCAAGAAGAACTCTCAAAAGAGACCCCCTGCGGCCTGTACCTGGCCATGCACCTGGCAGTGGTGGACAACCTAAGGTGCGGTACCTGGCAGACAGGCGTGGATTGAGCGTGCCTGTGCCTGTGCCTGTGCCTGTGCCTGTGCCTGTGCCTGGCTTGTCTGGCTTTGGTCTGGTCTGGTCTCTGCTGTGGGAGCTGCAAGGAGCCCTGCGATTGGACGAGGGGAACAGGGCAGGCCCAGGATTGGCTCAGGACAGGGGACCGGGGCGCAGGGGAGAGAGCCATTTAGCGTTGGGTCGAGGTGGTTTAAGCGGTGCGGCAGGTGGAGAGGAGAGTGCAGCGACACTGCCCTGGACTGGGTGACTGGAGAGATGTGAGAGGGGGTGGGATGAGTTACCAGCTGGCGGGTGCAATGTTAGCGACGCCGGTGTGGAATGGCGGCAGGGGCTTAACGGAGGAGTAACGAGATGCGCCAATGAGGGATCAGGAGAGATTAGGTAGGTGCGGCCCACGGGAAGGGAAGGGAAGGGGGGTGGGTGGTGCACCGGCACAATGTAATGCTCACTTGCACCGAATGCCAAATTTGAGGTGGGGGGAAACCACGACGGCGACTGCCTTTCCTTCCACGTCCCCGTCCCACTGTGTTCTCCGGTACCTTATGGTAGGTAGGTAGTGACTGCCTCTGACCAGTCATACATGCAAGTGCACAGCTGAAGCAGGTCCAGTCCAGGCAAGGGGACGCACAAGCACCTGCTCTGCTGAATCTGAAGCGAAAAAGCAAGTGCACATGATGATCACAGCATGGTCTAAAGGCACGAAGGAACCAACCACAGCAGTCATGGGAATCTATTCGTACCTTACAGCAAGCAAGTAGGAGCGCCGACTGCCGGGACATGCAAATACCTACGGCAGATGCAGTAAATGCAGGTACACGCCCGGCGCTGCTCCTTCCAACACTGATCAGCACCTTCTAAGGTACAGAGTACACATGGCACAGACCACAGACGCAGCATGAGACAGGCGACAGGCAGGCGCAGGCGCAGGAGACAGCACGCAGGAGGCAGGAGGAGGCAATCCATTTTAGCAGGAACATTGGGTGGACGGATGAATGAATGGATGGAAGGAAGGGCATCACATCTGCTCCTTCCGGCATTTCAAACACGACGGCGGCAGCAGCTTCTCACACTGCCTTCCTCACCAGGCCAGAACGTGTCCAGTCCATTCCTGCAGGCCACAACTCGGGATCCTCCATTCCATCTCCCACTTCCATGGCCCGAACAAGAAATTATCATCAAAGCAACCCAAACAGCCCGCATCGTCCGCACCGGGACCGGCACTGATGGCCACCGCCAGCCTCGACTACGGCGGCAAAAAGAATAAACACGTCAACATCACCACCGCTCCAAGAGCAGGAACAGGAGCATGCGCATGACACCCCTCGATGCCAGCTCCTCGCGATCGACAGCGCCTCCGTTTGTTTTTTGTCATTTGCATCCGCCACCGCCGTTTGATCTCGTCCTCAGTCGAACACCATCTGTGCAGTCGCATTCAAGCAATGGAAACTCTCACAATGCCCATACAAATCACAAAACACCACATCTACCGCCGCCATCGCAATGCTGCCCCATGATTGGGATCCGGAGCTTTGATCAGCATCGTTGCAAAATGACCACAAATCAACCGTCCGAGCCACTCCACGTCCCGTCCGCGTCCAGTCTGCCTACGCGCTGCGAGATTGTCACCGTCTGTTCGCTCCGATGCGCACGCAGACCAGGTCGTGCCCCTTCTTTCACTGGGCCCAGGAAAGGCGCTTCCACGGCAAACGGACGAAACAGCCTCCACTCAAACCATCGTCAATAAAAACAAATCGTCGGGATATGCGACCTCCACCTTCCCGGTCCCGTGAGCCGCTGTCTGGTCTCGCAAGCAACACTGGCCTCCGCATGCCGATGCTCCTGGTCTCGCCCCCGAACCTCCAGACAACCGCCCTCCTGCCTGCCACTGTCATCGCCATTGCCACCAGCCACAACCATCCTCCGCCCGCACGCTGTTCAAGCCCAATACGCAGGCCAGGTGCATGTATCCTGCTCTCTGCCGGCATCTCCTTCGCTTCGTGTGCATTGAGGGCTGCTCCAAGAAGCTTTCATCCCGCAGCCTGCTGGCCGCCTCCCGTCCAAACGGCCAGCTGAAGGAGGGGGAGGCGTGCCTCTAACACACACGGGAGTTGGCTCCAGATTGCATGGCTAATCATCATGCCCGCCGCTCCGCCAAATTGCCATTGGGTTCGTCATCTCAGGCCAGCCTTTGGCTGCTGCTTCAGCACTGAGCACCACACGGTTCAGCAGTTCCCTTCAGCTGCCTGCTACCGGCAAAGTAAGGAGCCTTTGCACCGGAAGACCTACCTGTACTCACCGCCACGCTCACTGCACGCCGCTGCCCTGCGTCTTCCTGCATCGCCCTGCGTCGCCCTATCTCGACCGCATGACCACCAGAGGCCGCGCTCAGCTTCTTCTTTTTTAACCTTAAAAAGAAGCAGACGGCACGCTTTGCAGTACCTACCATGCCAAGATGTCATATCCTCACATAGATCACGCTGGCCCGCATTGACGTTTCCATGCTGATCGCTAGAATACAAACGAGATGCGTCAATCCAAGTCCCTGGAATGCTTCATGGCCAGAGAGCATCGTCTCTCAATGGGGCGTGTCGACAACAATACCAAGAATTCAGGGGCTCGCTAGCAAACCACGCCTTTTTTTTAACCTGTCTCACCACCCAGCCGAACCACCACGCCAGCCGTTGCAAACTCGCCGCATCTTCTGACGGCTCGCAAGCTCTGACTCTAGAGCCGAGCCGGAACTGCCATGGCTTCTGAAGCGCTTGCGAAAGGTTGGTCTGGACCCATTGGCTAACAACATCAGCCCGACCGGCAACACTCGCCGGCGCAAGCGCTGCGCGGCTCGGCTGAAGGCTGCTGAAAGTTACATGTCGTCTTTCCGTCGTTCAATAGACTCCAACTTTCCGGGCCACTGTTCAATGCAATGCGTTAGAGACAAACCCATGGAAGCACACGAATGTGATGCGAGACTTGGACCTTGGGACCCCAGGACCCTTTTGCTCAGCTGAACTATGGCAGGGCGAATCTGGTCACGGATTGTACGAATACCATCCATTGGGACGGCGGCCCACAGTTAACCTCCATCATTTGACTCGGCCTCGGCTCATCTGAGGTGGCAGTTTGTTGCTGTACGTATTACATCGCACCGACGCAACCAAACCTTTGCTGTTCGACTGCAACGAGTTCAGCTTGACTTCACGCCTTATTCCCAGCGGTCGACGGTCGGTCTGTACGTCTGTTTTTACGGGATGCAATCAACTCCAATATCCAATAGATGATTGAAGACCACAAGATAGCCACGCCGCCGTCGTCACCTCGGAGGTGGCTGGTGCATCCTGGCGGCGTCACGCAAGATCCCGTCGGAGCTTGCTGCCACCACTACTTTCCCGTTCCGCCCGCCGGCCCCTTTCTGAGCTTAACTCTCGAGTTTGGCATCTCGCCACGGCTGGCTGTGAGCAGCAAGGGACGAAATACGAGCAGTTACACATAAACCAGTCTGCCACGCTGCTCAACCTTGTGCACAAGGCTATTTACTCAAGTCTGCAACCAGTGGACGTCCGACACCGACATATTCAATGAAGTCCCCCTTGTGGCACTTGAGACTGATGTTCGAATGGCAGTGCCGATACGCTTTACCAGGTCAGCATTGGCCCGCGCCCACTTTGCAAATCACCCGCGCTGCCATGCAACCCCCGCGTTTCCGCTGCCTGTGGTGAATGCGCGTTTCGACTCTGGTCCAATCAACAGCGCTTCCGCGCAACTCGCTCTCAACCCCCTCGGGAGAAAGTCTTGGACGAAAGGTTCAATTCGACCTGCGCAGAGCAGAAAAGCGTCCATCCAAGCCTTCTCATGAATCATTGGGTTTTGTCACCCGTTTGGTTTCGGATCGGCGTTTGTTTCGACAACCGTATGTCTCGGTGCCGGTGACAGATTGATTCGTTCTCGCAATTGGCCTAGTGGACCATGTCTCACACTGGAAATTGACCATATTTTCCCTTGCTCCGTCCGGGCCTCGTCCGCCTGCGCTACGGATGAGAACCCACCGCCCTGCCCGAGACGAACGGCGCTGGCGTGTTCAACGGGGAACGGTTGTCGATTGACATACGACAGGGCACAGCTCTTGCATCCTTGTCAAAAGCATCTTCTCAAGATGCCGAAGGACCAAGTCCGATTGTTCACGGCAAATGCCTCTTTTCTTACAAACACACATGCGTCGGGGAACCCGCCCCACCGCAATTGTAAACCGAGGTCAGCATTTCACAATTGCCAAGAAAGGTTTTGGACACACTGATTCACAGCTGGTTCAGAGTGACGACGCCGAGCACACTAAAGATGGTGGGCTGCGGCGAAGGAGTGTTTAGAGTCAGCCACCAATCCAGCACAAGAAAACGACTTTCGCTGAGTTGTGCGAGTGGACGACTTCATTTTTAGGGATGTCTCGACTCTCGAGAGACAACAACGATACCTTGTCCACTTGCAAAGAGGGCAGCGATGACCCCGCCAGCCAAGCAAACGCTCGCTGTCAGAAGCAGGTAGTGACAATCTTTCTGTACACACCCCCTTTTCGAAATTTGAGGAGGGGAAAGCCAGCAGACGACTCACTCCCGGCGCATCCCTACGGATCGGCCGCGTGGTTCCGCGACCAATCAGAAGTGCGTGCCTGGCGCTTTTCCCTTTTCAGTGATGAGCCTGCTACCCCTGACTGGTGGTGGGGGGTTACATCCATTTTGCACAACGAGGTGTGATGTGATGGCGTTGCCGCTGCATGTGCAACAACCCATCTGCTATCGTCCGCCAGCGCAATTATCAACTGCTCCCAACGATACAACGGGGAGACTCGAGCTTAGGTGATAGCGAACAATGAGCACCGCACGTTGCACTTATTTTGAGAGCGGATAAAGCATATTCAGTCGTCGTCGAGAGTGCCTGAGGACTTGACACATAAGCTACGGTCGCGGAAGAATGCATCGCGCTCTGCACAACTCTTGCAACACCCGGAGAACGCCGCACCAATGCAGACCTAGCCAAGTGCAAGATTCGGGTATCAGATCTCACTTTCAGATCCCGGCATCCGCCGCCTGAAAGAATATTCGATCGTCGGGATGGTGAGGGACGTTAGGCGAGAGCCTCTCGCCGACAGGCGGCCTTAAGCCCAACGGGGCGGGAAGGCTGCAGAGCAAATCCGATATGAAGATGGGCAAACACAGGGCTTTTTCCGTGCAGAGAACCATTATTCCTAAATCCAGGGCGTTGGTTGATGACTGGTTTGGTCAATAGCGCTATTTCAATCAGCGGTGGGAGCGAGATCCCAGCTCGAGATTGACCGTGTCGGCGCAGGAAGAAATCCTAAGACGTGCTTTCTTGGCGGCCAACGACGGGAATGAGCTTTTGATTTTCGCAAGTCGAAACTGATCGGCAGTGTCTCCCACGAGGACGAGACGGATAACGGACGGTCGTCCGAGGTTGCGCCCTGTTAATTCCAGCGCACATCAGCCGAGAGAGAAAAGGGTACATCGAGATCCAGGCCAAATTTTTCTTGTTAATCAACGTTGATGAAGGAAGTGGGTTCGAGCACTTTGTCGACTCAGCCATGGAAGTGTGTTCCAGTTTTCCAAGAAAGCCCAAAATTCCCGCTTGTTGAAACGGCGAAGTAATTCCCCGCTGCGGCCCAGGTTTGTCCCAATCGCCACCACGGCATGAATCTTGTCGGCCTGGGTCTCGATGGCCCGGTAGAGCCGCAGATTGAGGTTGTCGCAGCTTGATTGACCGGGAACAAAAGTATGGGGTCAGCACGAGATGCGTTGTTCGCGGTTCGTCTGATGATGACGCTCGCCTCTGCACAAGCCGGGCCGTTCCCAGTCTTTAAGATTTTGCAGTTGTTTTGGCGGTCCAAAGCTTTTTTCCCGCACTAGAACGTGTCTCCACGGTCCACACCACGACACGTTGCCGGCAAGGCTGTCCCGGGGCTGATCGCTTGGGGAAGACGAGGACCTCTGACCGAGTGGAGAGATGACCTGTTGACGATGGACTCATCGAATCAAGACAAGTACAACATGCCGAGTGTCCGGAGTCGTCGTCGGGAGTTAATAAGCTGACGAAGATCGCTGGGTAAAAGACTCCGAAGAATGATGCAACTAGGCATTACTTGCCGCGAGATGGAGCTGCCATTCCTTTGCAACGAGGTGCTGCCAAAGACAACTGCCGTTACGTACTACGTCCGGCCCTAGCAGATCATGAACAACTCATCAACGATCATGCGAAGCTCTCTACGTTAAATCTAGGGCACAAATAATATGGCCAAAACATTGAAGGCGCAGGAACACCCCCACAAGATGGACTTCACGCATGGCGATTCCCGACGAGTCACGATGTTCATGACTCCGCTAGGCAGTCGAGCACCGCAGGCAGACTGCAGCCTCACGCCTTTCTTGATTGATTGCCTCTCGCTCTGCAGCTGGGTTGAGGGCATTGTCACATTAAAACCCCCTTGTCGGCGCTAACACGACGACATTATTTCGCTTCCGCGCCGCGCTGGACCGCCCGCAATCTCCGCGATTTGCAGCCCTCCCTCCGGTTGGGCCGCCCCCCGATTTCCAACAGGGCGGGCCAGAGGCCAGGGCTCGCGGAAACTCTGATCGATGATGAGGGCAAATGGGGACCTGACGTCGTAGAAGATTTTTCGCACAAAAGTTCTGGGCCTCGATTAGATTTTCAAAAATCTTGGAAAACTCTGGGAGCAGGGCGACGAGAATCTCATTCCCCACGTGTCGCCGGCCGTGCTTGTTGTTCCCCTGCCTCGAGGAATGCAACCCGAAGCGGCGGATTCGGGGCTGGAACTCGACTCCCTGGTCAGAGGATCGGCTCATTGCCACTGGCCGGACAGTGGTCGCATAGAAGTGGCCCCGTCTTGAACAATGCCATTCGAACCCTTCGTGCTGATGTCACTACTCTCAACATGTTCTCTGCAGGGCATGGTCACGGCATACGCTGTGCGAGTGCACCGCAGTAGCTTCATGTCGTCTGCAGTGTGCCGCTTGGCGCTCGCTACAGCACACAGGCAATAGATTGAACTGAAGAATTACGCGCACCCACGCGTTCACGACGACGTTCAATGCCGGCCCGCCTTGTTTTGTTTACAAATTTCCCGGGACGTCCAGTTGGACGCGGTTCTGAAGGCGCGGACCGGGTGTGCGGCGATGGCGTTTGGCGGGGTACGTTAACGTCCGCCACAGGCCGACCCTGGCGACTGGGAGAGATTGCCACTCGAGAGGGGCGCGCACGCTGGTGGTGTGCTCTTGACGTGACGTCGGCAGACATGCGACCTGCGGAAGGCCGGGCGATAAGGTCTCTCTTTGGGATAGCCCGGGCAGGCGTCTGCGAGGCGAATGTCAAAAAGTCGCATGGGAAATTAGACGCGGCAATGGGACTTTCCGCCATCACTGATCTCTCTCTCTCTCTCTTGGCGGCTGACGCAGAGGAGGGGACCTGCTGATTGTGGCGGCGCGTCGGCGACGCGATGGTGCGAGGTGGCATTGAAATTGAGCGTGCCGGTGAGACCTTGGGGTGGTCGAGTGCCATTTCGTACCCGGCCTCGAGGTCCGGTGCGACGCTTGAAAGAGTTGAGATGAGACGGTAGGAAATGGATATATGTCCGTTGCCGGCCCAATATCAGTCGGCGGCTTTCCGACTTCAGACCAGCGCTTGATGGGACGTCGGTCCGGGTGATTGATAACCGCAAGGGCACGCCACGGCATCTCTCGAGGTGTCGAGCCACGGTGACACATGCCACGACTGAAAAGAGGTTTGATTTACCACGCCGCACTCAGTTGAGGTGTCGTTTCTACCGCCCTTTTGAGTAATATTGGGCTTTTTGAGCCACCGATCAGCGATGTGGATGTGCGATTGCCGAAATTGATCGTCGTGACAGTCAACTACCTGATACGCATCAAGACACCGAACTTGCATCCCACGTCCAGTTTCAGAGTATCAACATGTAAAAACCAATAATATCAATATGCAAAGTGTGATGTGTTCCAAGGTATTGTTTTGATTGATCCTGAAGCGCTGAATAACTCATCGCGGTGGCCTCAAATATGGCCGGCGAGGTTCTTGTGTCTTGATCATATAGCCTTGCTGAATCTACCACCTTGGTCGCTGGCCTTGCCGCGTGAGCTACGCGAAGATAGCTGCCAAAGGTTCTCGTGAGCAGAGAAAACATCCATTGCAAGTATTTAGGGATGTTAAACGAGTTACCCTGTAAACATAAAACACATCAGCCACTAAGTTGAGGCGTGTGCAGACGTAGATAGACATACCACCTCCGGGTCGGGCTTTTCTGACCATCTCTAGCACACTCTATATTCCACTGAGTCACTTACCATGCCTCAACTAATGTACTCCCATGAAACCCTTGACAATAAGCCTTGAGGTTGTTGGTGGGTGTTCGTCGTCTTGGCTCTACTCAACTATTTCATTGCCTTTGGTCTCGTCCGAACCGTCTTTTCTAAAACCATCCAGCTTCTCCTTTTCGGTTTCTGCTTTGGTCGGGCTATGTCTCGGGTGGCATTTGGGTCGAGCCGCTGAATATCATGCAACCTCTCCACATATTTGCTGTCGATGGGAAGACCTGGAAGGCATATATCGTCCCAAGCCACCGCAGGGCCGTCGCCATTTGATACGAAGAGAACAAAGACATCCTCGATGCAGGTGGGGTCTTCAGGGTCGCTTTTCGGTGGGATTGTCATGTACAAGGGAATCGGGTCCAATGGCTGGGCCTGGGATGTCCAGTACGCGGCCTGGCCTGACGTGGGAAGAGGTTCAATTTTGATAATCGCCCAAGATGGCGTGAAGCAGAAGAGCGACGTCCACGCGCCTTCTTTAGATGTTCCGGTGTATGTTATGTATGCTGTCACTTCGTCATCCTCTTCCACAGATGACGGGGTCACTTCTAGACTGAGCTCATTCTTGGGTAGACACCTGTCGTTTTGGAAGGAACGTAACCCGAGATCTCTCAGAGATAGGTAGCGGGCGACGTGGCTGATGGTACACGCCAGTTTCCTGGCGGCAAATCGGTCTCCCACTGTTATTCGAGGAAGTCTGGGCAACTTCTTATGTTCCTGGAAGATTTGAAAGGTTTTGTCCCTTGAGATGCTGACAGTGAAAAAGGCTTCAGAGTCAGAATCATCGGCGAGATCCAGACCAGGCGTTTTCCGCAGGTGTTCCCCAAAAACAGCCCGGATAGGCAAGTCTTTGGGAGAAAGTGCAACGTATAGCGTCCGCTCCAAAGCCCACTGATGAAGAAATGCCAGCCAGCCGGAGGCTACGTCCCTGTTACCATCAAGGAGTTGTGCTGTCGATGTGAATCTGTCGACTGTAAGTACTTGCGCTCGCACGAAGCTTCCGGCCTTGGTTGACATGTCGATCTGATTGCTTGGTGTCAGATCGTACAATGCCCCTTTTTCAACGCCTTGTGCGGCTCCCACACCAAGAACAACCGCGTCTTCTGTTCTCGATATGACGTACGAGGCCGGTCTTTCGAAGTAAGTATTGGTGCCGAGGAATTCGTGCTGTCCATCTCCGAATATCATGGGTGTTTGGCTCCTATCGCCCCGGCGCATATCTTGGATCTTGTATGTTGCATGATCCACGACATATTGATGCGAAGGAAGATAAGCCCCGATGAAGTCCTGCAGACGTTCCACAACCCAATATGTCAGGACGCCGTGATGAAGGGTATCGAAAAGTCTCTCGCCCGCAGTCTGCGATGGACCGCAAGCGGTGAGAACTGTACAGCCTTCTGGGTTTGACAGCCATGGTCTTTGGATTGCTACGGCATCCCTCATACCCGATGCCCCGATGAGGTCGGAATCCAGCGCTTGTATTTCGGCATCAGCTTCATAATCGCTTTTCAACCACGCCTGATGGGTTCGATTCGATATTTTCAACGTGCGAAGTCGGATCCCGTCGTCGGATCCGTCGCGGAAAGAGAGGCCGGAGTAGCAGCTGTCCAACACGACAGTCACCCGGAGCCCCTTTTCCCTCACCATATTGCGCATCCAAACTCCGAGGTGGTGTCCCGTCAAATAGGGCCCCCCTTTCAAGACATCCGTCATGACCAGTGCCATTCCTTCTAAGGGGTCATCGTCCTCGTCATACCCCGCGTGAAGATAGTCATCGTTTTGCTGATCCCGTCGCGTTCCATGTCCGGAGTAGTGGAAATAGACGATATCCCCGGGCGTCGCCCTCTGGAAGATGTAGTTCAGCTCTCGCTTGACGTTAAGCCAGGTTGGCAGCGACGACTCATCTTCTAGGAGGCCCTTTTCCGAAACTGATGCGGTGAGTTTCCCAATGTTTGAAGGTTGAACTCCGAGATTGATGAGAAATTCGTAGATCTTTTGAACATCGTTGACGCAACCTGCAAGGTTCGGAATTGTCTGTGCTTGTCCGTCTACACTGCGAGCATTCCCGTCAAAGTAATAGTCAATGCCGCACAGAAGGGCCCATTTAGTGATTGGCATCGTCTTCTTAACCTGGATACTCTAATATTAAGTTGAGTCTTGGAGATTCTTTCAAGTTTGAGGGATCAGTGCGGCGTTTTCGCTGACTCTTGAGTCTTTCTTGGGATGCCCCGTCGCGCAGCCGATTGTACGTGTTCAAAGTTGATCTCAGGCGGGGATGGAAGTCATTTGTTGTTGGCGGGGCTTTGATTCATGCGCGGCATGCAAGAAGTCACGAGAACCAGACAATATGCGTTGTTCGACTCTTGGCTCAGAGGCTGAAGACCGCATAATGTGGATTGATAAGTGGTTTCCACCCAGTCACAAACGGAGACTTTTTCGGTGTCTACAACTTACACAACCATGACTCATCAAACCTGGTCAATCATCCTCGACTTCTGCCTACAACATGAGGCCAGCCTGATTGGTCCACAGCGTACATATGGCCCAATCTTTCCGGTTGGCTGCGGGACTGATACCTTTTGGTTTACACGCAGACCAGCAGGCCATACTGTCAGAATTCTCCGGATTAGCTTCTTCGGCTGTAGTCTGGGCACTATTAGCAGGAGAGGATGCCAGTCACTGCTTGGGGATTTTGGGACTCGGACGTGAAGTCATCGCCGGTCATCTTCTCGAAACCCATACCGACTTGTCTGCTCTGGAAGAGCAGCACAAAGAGCTGGCGAGCGAATTCTTGACCGTTCGTGATGAGCTGGTTTTGCCTCTCTCGGCAAATCAGCAGCAAAGGTTTGGTGAAACCAGCTCGCGCTGAGATATGAAAGTAAGTTCGACTCGGATCTCGGATGCGAATCAGAGGTTTCAAGAACTACTTCAGAAGATCCGGGCCAAGCTGGGATTTGAGCGCTTCCTGCTTCCTCCTCCCGCCAGCGAGTTGATGGCAGCTGCAGACCTTGGCCCAATACTGGTCATCAACACACATTTAATTTCATGCGATGCTTTCATAGCAAGTGGAATTCAGCAGGTGGCCCTACCAAAGCTATCTACAGCACAAATTGATTTGAACGCTATTTATCTGAAAAGGACAGGGCCCTTGGCTCCGGCATCAATGTTGGAGTGGCTATGGGAAGCTGCGGCCTGTCCGATTCTCGAAGCGCCTGGCTTCTCGACGCCGATATCTGACGACAACGAGCCACGGATTTGGTGGATTCTCACTGGCAGTCTTATTCAATTGCCTATGCATGCGGCAGGGCGACATATTACCAGGTCCTCCGAGACTGTGGTTGATAGAGTCATGCCCTCCTACAGCTCGTCCATCAAATCGCTCATACATGGGCGCCTGGGACAGAAAAGAGAAACCTCGGCGAAGAGAGAGGCTCTCCTGCTGGCGATGCCGCAGACGCCAGGACTGCCAGGAACCGCCGATCTACCCTTCGCAAACCGGGAGATATCAGTGCTTGAGGGCCGGTGCGAGAGACTGAGCCTCACCCCAGTACTACCACAAGCCTAACGAGACGAAGTTATTTCGAACTTACGAGGATGCAAAATATTTCACTTTGCCGGACATGGAAAGTTAGATTCATCGGTGCCATCACGAAGCACTTTGCTTCCGAATGACTGAACTGAGCATCAACTTACAGTAGAGCAGATGCGCAATCAGAAGCTCCAGGATGACTCTCCATTCTTGGCGTATCTATCCGCTTGTTCCACTGGTGCAAGTCGCTTGCATGATCTTGCTGACGAGAGTGTTCATTTAGCCAGCGCGTTCCAACTTGCAGGCTTCCGACACGCTATCGGGACGCTCTGGAAAATTCCAGATGGATTCAGTGTTTTGGTGGCGGAGTCTTTCTATGAGGCACTTGGGGAACAGGGATTCACCGAAACAGCTGTCTGCCGCTCACTTCATAGAGCTACAAGAAATTTACGCGACATAGAGGTTGCTCGATGGAGAAAACACATGCCGACTGTCTCTCCTACACAGCTCGAGGTATTACAGAGAATGGATCGGGAGCATGGATCTGGTAGTAAATCTTCTATTACAGCTGAAGGCCAGGTGTTCCTTTGTGAGAATGAAGATGGCGAAAATGACTCGTTCGGATTGGAGGGGACCGAGATCCCGTCCGGAAACTCGTCAGACAGCGCCCCCTTTCTGGCAATCGGTTCCATACCTTCATCACGGCCCGCAAGGGGCTGAGAATACGATCTGATTCTTCCCGTTTTGAATTGAAAATTTGAAACTCGGTTTGAGGTTGAACAGCCAACTATCTATTGGTAAGTATCCTGACATGCATGCTGGGAGCGGCACTGCGCACCTGGAGCCCGTCTCCGTCACGTGGTGCCGTTTCTCGATTTCCCAACTGATCTTTCATGCGAAAACAATGCTTTGCTCTCATTCTTAAGCTAGAGCTTAGTGTCAATCAATATATATGCGTCGGTCCAGGGACACCAAGCTGTCGCTCTGACACTGCCTACAAGCAGGTATCTCCCTCCTTCGAGCATGATTCACCCGCAGGCGTGTAGATCGGGTAGTTGCCGTCCAGAGTGAGCGGGTTTCCGTGGACACAATTCCACTGTCCGTTGCGACACTGCCCAAGGACCTCCCTGAACTGTTTACAGAAGCTGTTGACTTTGGCAGGGCAGCCAGCGCGGGGATTCTGTATAAGCGCATCCATGGGTCAGTCATAAGTCAGGTTCTTTGGACAGACAAGTTTCCGTCATGTTAATGAACATAACAGGAAGTAAATGGAAAGATTGGTGGATGTGTTTGAGATGGACATACGAGAGCTGGGGCATGCTCTGCGATAGGGCTGGCCATTACGCTCTGGGCGAGGGCGAGAAAGGGGAGAAGGACGGTGATTTGCATCTTGGAGGCTTTTACGCGAGCGTTTCTTGAGTGTGTGAAGAGTCTGTGGCTGCCATGACGAGAAGATTTACTACTTGTTTTATGTAGACGCATGTGCGTTGATGGCTTTCCACGTCTTGTTTCCATGCTATCTTGCAGGCTATCTTGGACCAAGCTCGTGCATCTAGCGATAGCATGCGTTCGTATTTGCGGATCCATGGTTACATGGCCAACGGATATCAACGTTCCTCTCTTTCAGAAATCGGCGAATATTCCATCGACCAATCCTTGTATCGGGACTTGGTTTCCGAGACTAGGCCCATTCGAAAGTCTTCGCCGGTGTTTCCAAAGCTTGTTACCTAGACATTTCATTCACTTCAATATAATCAACATCGACTGATTATAAAGCAGAGGCCGTAATGAAAATCTTTATGGCCACCTTAATAGATTCAAACTGATTACATCATCCCAGCTGGACTAGATTCTGTTGAGACTTCACGATGTTTTTCCGCAGCATCCCACCGGCAAGTTCAATGCCTCCTCGGCGGTAGAGGGTCGGATTTATGTTTTCAAAGGGATTTTGGGCCAAGTATGGACGCCAAAAAAAGGAAATAGATGAGCACAGCCTGGTTTTGATCCAGGGATCTGTGGATTTCAAGTCCACTGCGTTAACCACTCCGCCACCGTGCTCGTTGTGTATTCAAAGTATTGTGAGCGATTTTACCAATATGGCAGGCGCGGACACAGTCTGCGTTGTGACTCACTGGTCGACCACAATGATGGTGGGTGTGATCGGCTTACGCTGACGTCGCCAGTGGCATTTGGCGTGCATTCACGCGTGTATAACTTTTCGGTGTATTCTGGAGGCTACGTCATGAATGTCTCCCATGCTTGTGCTTACTATCGGCGAAGTCACTCGAATGGATCAGTATTCTTTCTGAGAGTCATTGTCGAAGCTGGGGAAGCCATGAGTGGTTGCGAGCAATTCATCTCCGTTCCTGGTTACTGTGACTAGGGACTAAGATCTCAGTATTTCAAAGGCATTGATACCTTCCTCTCTGATTCTAATTTCTGGGGCAAATAAGGGAGTTTGCTTGGCTGACATTGTACTTGTCTGTGTACATACGAGCACTGCGGCATTGATGGATGGCATTTCTACATTACTTTGGGAATTGAGAAGGCTAAACTCAAATTTCTTCTCCTGGGTCGTACCATTAGCATCTACAGGTGAGGTTTGATATGAAACTTTCCCATCGCTCGAGCTTCAGTCAAACCCAGCCAACACATCTTCAGTCCACCGCCACAGCTCCCCCGCCAACTTCTCGTTTGTCGCGCAGGAATCAAGTTTGTCGTTAGCCAGGTGTCCGACGGGCATGTAGAATCCGCCATTGACGAGGTCCGCCTTCCGCGCCGCGGCCGCGGCCCAGACCTGGTTCCAGGAGCCCTGTTGCGGGGTGAGCACTGTAGCGCCCATGAGCTTGTTAGGCAGATAGACAAGGATGCGATTCTTAAGATTCTGGTTCGTTACGAGGCCAGTGTCAACGACGCCCGGATGTACCGCGACGCAGGTTATGGAGGGGTGGCGGCGGGCAAGTTCGCGGGTGAACAGGATGTTTGCGAGTTTGCTTTGGCTGTAATGTGAGTCTCAGTATGGGGACCGTCTCTTTGAAGAATGATGGAAGCATAGTGATATTTACCCGTATCGGATCCACTCTCCCAGCATAGGCGGTCCAGCCTGCGTAGTACGAAGCGCGGCGAAGGAGATGCCGTCGCGGGGATGGCCCTGGTACCCCACGGAAGTGAGGTTAATGATGCGGACATCGGCACCGGAGGCTGCTGTACGCTCGAGGACCGGCATGAGGGTGCGGACGAGCATGGCATGGCCCAGGTGGTTTGTAGCGAACTGTATCTCGAAGCCATCGGCAGAGAGGGAAGGCCCGGTGGCCATGATGCCGGCATTGTTGATGAGTATGTCAAGGCGGGTGTGGTTGAAGTGTTTAGCAATTGCGGCAGGGATCGTGGAGAGAGAGGAGAGGTCCATCTTGACAAAGGTCAGGGGCGGCGGAGAGGGCATAGAGGCGGGAAGAGAGGAGATCAGTGCATCTGCGGAGGATTGGGACCGGCCAGAGAAGTAGATATGGGCGGGGTTATGGCGGAGGAGGGCGGTGATTGTGGATTTGCCAAGGCCCGCTGTTCCTATATTGTATGTTAGTCTCAAGGAAGGATAAGATGAAGATAGAGTCATGTAGATCAAAAGAACCGAGATGGAATTGTGGTAGTTGAATGATTGAGAAAATAAATAGGAATGAAGGAAGGCAGGTGAAAGCTGGTAAGGTGGTATATTAAAGAAGTGTAGAGCGGATTTCTCGAACCCGTCGTCCAGTAAGAATGTTCCAAGTGATGTGAAGGCAAGAACTCTGCTGCGCCGTGATAATATGAGAATAGATAATCGTGAAGCTATCCTTGATAGTTGATCAAGGTCGAGTTGGCCGAACCCTTACGGCATGGAGCATTCGGCTGGCATCCCCTAGCGGGCCAAGTGATGTCGTAGACTCGATAATATATAAGTTGGCCGAAACGACGTAGAACTTGGAAGGATGTACGTTGAAATTTCAATTTCATTTACAGGAATGAAGGTGATGGGGTAGTAGTAGAACAGTACCATATGCCAAGTCGATGAAAGCAGATGTTGAGCGTAGAAAGAAGTATGAGGGACCAGAGAGGGTGTGTATGGGGGTGGCTGTTAGCTGCTGTTCCTTACCTCCGGTAACAAATATCACCTTCCCTTCAAGTGATGATATCGACGGAGTTGGATCATGAAGATCCTTCTCATGAACAAAAAGGGCTTTCATTTTTGATGCGTCGTGGACGTTACTGGAAACGAAGAAAGGGGCGTGCGGCTGACGATGCAAGTCGCGTATCCTCAAACCCAGCTTTCAATGTGTTTGAAGCAGTTGAGTGTTCCAAGACTGGCGATGAAGAGTCTTGCTGCTCAAAATAAGATGCCGAAGTGTGTGAGTCCTAGAGGTTGATGATGTATGTGTCGAGTTCCAACTTGAAGTGATGTCAATGTCGTCCGGTGCTTACCGCAACACACCGAAGTCCGTGGGCTGGTATCTTCAGACGATGTGAAGTCTCAGACGAGTTCGGTACGTGAAGAATTCGGATACTAAGAGCTCTGCTTGGTTGGAAGATTGGCGAAAGTTTTGTGTCAACTGCCCACGAGGACTTGGTGTTCTAGATCAATGACCAGATTGAAGGCGCAGAGATGTCTGGCACTCAGCGTTGAAGCAGAACGGCACTCAGCCATTTATACAAGGAAGACTTCGTCTACGAGAGACATTCAACACCGTCGCCTCACATGTTCAATCCTAAAAACACATCATCATTGAATCTTCACGCAAAGGCGATCGAATTCCTCCGCCGGCAATGTTATTCATCCGCCCATCTGCCCTCCAATTCCACAAGCTTTGCTGTTGTCGCAAGGCGGCAGCCTAACCAGTCCATCACCAAGACGCAAGCCCCCTATTGTCTCGACGGATGAAGCCATCACCAGTGTAAGCCGTCTGCATCGGCCACCTCCCAGACGTCAAGCCTGACCCCGTCTAAACCCCTTTCGGAAAGCAACCTGTAAGCCTGCTGCATCGCTGGGCACGCGCTACCACTGAGTCACCCGGCTCCCGAGCCGCTACCCAAAAACAAGCCCGCCTCACTAGCCTCGCGTCTGCGCCAAATGCCGAGGGAGCGCATCATAAGCATATCCGCGGAACCGACAAGGCAGGTGAAAGAAAACGGGCAGACGTGACGTGAGGCTAGGCCGGATTCGGGGGTGGGGGGTTGTAAGCCGATGGCATTCTGACAGAGCACCTCAGCACAGTGAGTTCGCGTTTCGAGCAGTGAGAGTGTCAGCTTGCGAGCCCCTCTCCTTGGAGCAGTTTTCAGCTGGCGAGGCCATGAACGGTTGGGGGCGTTGTCGGCCGTAGCGGGCATGTTGTGGCGTCATGGACTTGAAGGCCGCCGTCCTCTCCCACCTGTTCCCACCCGTGGTCCATCCCCGGCCGTTTGGAGCACTCAGATGATGGCTTAAGACTTGTCGCTTGCCCACAGATGGGCGTCTTCTCGGCTTACATCTTCATGCATCGCCGTCTGATTCTCGGAGCGATAATGGGGCTAGTCCGAGATACTCGGCCCCCGCGCCGATTAACCTCACCAACTCAGGAACGAACGGCAGAACCAATGTCGCCGACGCCGGGACTTCGCTTATGGCCTGGAAAGCACGGGACACGGGGATTGGATTTGCCGCGGGATATCCGGAACGCGGAACGCCGGGTTAACTGGAGGGCCCTGGGGAGAGGGGAGGGGGTCACTCTCGCCTGCTGCCGTCCATGGATCCATGTAGATGGGAATTACACGCAATCAACCCAGCACGAGGGGTCCGTGCCGTCGTCCGTTCGCTGGCTGCCTGTTCTCGCGCGAGGGATTCATTGATGATTGGGGTGCCGCTTAACGGTTATCCGTCGTCCCTTACGCTCGCTCTGTACGATGTATGTACTTCACCCGCCCGCTGCGTACAAAAGAAAGGACAAACCCGGATCCTCGGGACCGCGCAATGTAAAAATTTCCCCTGTTTCAGTTTTAGCAACCGTTCGGGGGTGGGAATCGGCCCATCTGGATTCCAGTTGGGCGAAACGGAGATTAAATGGGATAGGACAATGGAGTGGGCTTTTGGGTATTAACGGTTCTGTTTGTCATGGTTCATGGGTCTTTTCTGATGGTGGTGATGGCTTCACATTGTTCTGTTCAAAGGTTTACAGAGAGAGGGGCGCACGGAAACAACGGATGAGAAAGCGGCGGTCTGATGACCTTATTCTTTGTGTGTGAAAGTTTCTTCTGCGTGTTTTTGTGATTTATGATTTGTTTGGTTTGGTTTGCATTCTCGCCTGGCAATGCTGAACCCGCGTACATGATCTGATGACAAAAGCCAAGCAAAAAGTGACCAACAGCCTTTGTGTGACTGGTCACTTCCTGCTGCCTTTCTTTCGTGTGACACAGCAACAAGTCCTTTTTGCTCCCTTCCATCCCGCCCAAGATGCACACATGTAAGGCTGCCGCGTAACACAGTCCGCGAAATGTGTAGTCCGCCCGCCGCTCGAGGACCCTGCGGTGGGAGGGTGAACGCGACTGCGTGCTTGCTCCGATGCCCGATGCAATTTCGAGATGGAGGCGTGAATGGGCGATGGTCGATGAAAGGGGGCCCAGGTGAAGCGGGGTTGGTATGTTTGGTGGGAGGGCCAAGAGAGTGTTTACTCCAGAAGACAATCTTCCGGAAACTCTAGTTTGTCGGAGGCTTTGTAGCAGTGGGCGAGCAATAGGGGATGACGCGCGAAAATAGCGATGCGGTGTTGCTTTGCTCTGCTCTTGGCCCATCCATCTTGGCTCAGGGTCCCCTTTCACTCGCGCGGGGAATGATTGGGGTTGTTCCTTTTTTTTCTGGTGTCTTCTTGCCACACAAAGTTGCCTTGGACCAAACCCCGGTCCCCTCCTCATGCTCCCCCACGTCGGGCCGGTAATCAAAATCGAACTTGGTCTGGAACTCCTGTCAGCCGATGTTTGTATGCAAGGACAAAGTGTCATTGGTAGCGTGTGGCTATTCGCCTTCGCTCCAGGCAACTCCGCTTGGACGTTTTTGCCAGTGAGAAAAGATCCTTGCGAGGACCGAGAGAGAGAGGGTGTTGACACTGACACTGGCCAGAACCCGTTGGAACCGTCTGGACAAGGCCAGACTGAAAGGGAAAAAAAGTAAAATCAGGGTGATGGGGAAATGATTGCGATGTGCACGAACCTTTTGGATTTCCCGATTGCAACGAGGGTCGAATTCTTCCCAATTACCGTTCCACTCTTCCGTGTTGTGTCCAATCCAATTCCCGCGTATCCATCCGCATTCCCGTTCCCGTCTCGAAAAAGGGCCCCCCCATCAGACCAGGTTTCGGCTGCCAGTTGGGTTGAATTTCGCATCGGTGGTGATTGCGTTGGCGCGTCTCATCTAAGGTGGTCCCCCGTTGTGGTTCGCTCCCGAAGTGCGGCGGCGGCGGTGGTGCAATTTGAATGATGAACGGCGGCGTCCCACACTGGCCGTCCGATTGCCGAACGAATGTGACCTTGATCCAGCGCGAGGGAGACGTGAGAACGAAATAACCCAGAGGTAAAAAAAAATGTGCACACCCGTTCGTGCCATGCTGCAATCCGCAAACCCGCAATCCACAATCCACAATTCCACTCGCACTGGAACCCCTTGCAAGAGGTTGCAGCAGGCGGACGGTAGGCTGCGGTGGATGGACGGCCAGACCTGAGGGAGAAACCTGATAACCTGGTCCTGGTGGTGACGAAAGCCCGGCCGCGTAACGTCCATCCTGCTCCGCGTCACCTCACCTCACCTCATCTCAGAAATTTCCTTTGGCTCCTCTTGACCGTCTCTGCTGCTGTGACAGAGTCTGCCTTGCCGCTGCCTACACACTACACTGGGCGTAATGCACAGAACAGGCTGCGTGACAAACGGCGTTCCGGTTCGCCATGGGAAGGAAACACAGTGGACAGGCCAGATTGAACCCACACACACACACACGCAGACAAGACACACACACTCAGTCACAACAGACACACACCCCTTTCGACACATGGGCTACTGCCGGCCGAGGGCGGCCGGTCCACCCGGGGAAGCAGAAAGAGTGGGCAGTCGGATGTGCAGGAAGAACTGCAATAAGATGCGGTTCCATCTGCAACATTATCGAGTGCGGTCGCGAACGCGAAGCGAAGTGTGCCCTTGTGGGGGTAAACGGGGAGGGGTGTCCAAAGACGGTATGAAATAAAAAAGTGATAGAGATATACAAGTACTTTTTTTGAATTTCCTTTGCGTGATTCTTGATGAGATAAGGTGAGATGATGGAGATAGGGTGGAGGGGGCCCCGATGAATGATTTGCGATTTGCCCTGGAGGACGGGGGTGGCCTAGGGTGGCCTAGACTTGCAGATCGCCGAGGGGGGGGNGGGGGGGTAGGGGGTGGGAGGGACGATGGATCGCTGAAGGATTCGCTCCCGGGGCGGTCGGGCGGGAATTGGAGGACGAGCCTAGAGCCTTGGAGAAGCCTAAGGAGGGAGAGGGCATGGGAATTGGATGGATCATGGTTGTAGATGGGAATGATGGGGGAACATGGACCAATGACTCTTGTCTCCCTCCTAATCCTCCCGTCCTCGCCTCTTCTTCGGATGTGGATGTGAGTGTATGCAAAGGTGACTGTGTGCCAGTCGTTGTGGTTCTGGGTGATGCCGGGTGGATGGATGATTGATGATGGATGATGATAAATGGCGTAGTGATGAATTGTGGTGCTAACAGTAGTTTGGGTATCGGTAAAGAAAAAGCAAAGAAAAGAAAAGAAGCAGCTGTAGAGGAAGATGGAAGAAGAAAGGATCAACCCTCGGTCTGTTCCAGCCAGACGCAGAGCTGGGGCTGCTGGCAGAACGGACCGGGCCAGGCCAGACCAGACCAGACCACTTTGCATGATGGTAGAAACGCACATCAGTGACTGGACGCGCGCATCCATCCCATCGATCAGGCACTGAGTGAGGATCAGCAGCAGAAAGCCAGCAGAGTTCAGTGCCAGGAAAACTGGATCGGGTGGCCCCTGACTCGGATGTCAGCGGCCTGTAGCAGGGAGAGGGCGTCGGCGGCGGTGTTCTTGTGGAAGTAGACGACGAACATGTAGCCGGTGTCGGTTTCGCTGGCGGCCATTGTGCTCGAGAGGCGGGTTGTCGCCGAGTTGACGCGGTCGGAGAAGAGGTGCTTTTCCTGAGGCGTCATTGATGGCGGGAATCCTGTTGCTGAGATGCCCATGAAGTTTGACGATGCTCGGGGGCGGAGGGCTCCACTCGGGGAACCCATGGTGGCGATCGCTGGAGAAGCCGTGGTGGCGGTGTTGCGGGTGTTGGGAGAGAAAGTGAAGCTATCGACGATGGGATGTCGTCGATGTTGCGGAGGAAGACGATGACGGAGATGGGGACTTCGAAGTCTGGTTGCGGTTTCTGTTTGTCGTCGAGGCTGTTATTTGTTTGGGTGCCTGGATGATGGTGACTCCAGACTATGCGAGTGTTGTTCCGGTGGAGTAGCAGTGGGGGTTGCTATGCTGTTGGTGTTGATGCTGCTGTTGTATGTTGATGTGTGTCGACGGTTTGTAATCTTCTAGAGACTTCTTGCAGGTACTAAATGATGTGTCGGTTGGATGCCTTTGTCTGGAAGTCCGATGATGTCGGGTAGCTGTGGGAATCGTCTGAAGATGGCGGACGGTGACGGAAGTGGCCTCGAAGCAAATTGGAGGGAACCTGTTACTTTTGGGGTGGGAAGGTACGAGAAGGAAAGGAAAAAAGGAAGAAGACACAAGTGAGAAATGCAGCAACTTTTGTCCAAGACGAGGAAGATGCACAAAAAGTCTAACGGGGGGAGAAAGGAGGCTGGAGGGGATTTCAAAGGGTCTTTATCATCTTACGGCACGGCATCCACGGGACAACGAACCAGACCGGGCGAGTTACACCAGATGGCATCCATCCACCTTCATTCATTTACATACGGTATCCGTACCCTCCATATACCACATCCATACATAGCACCATAGGTACTCCATCCCATGCGGTATGTATGGACCCAGCAGCAGCAGCAGATGTACCTACTTTCTCTACGCAGTATAGTCCCCCAGTTCTACCCTTACCTGGCCCTACCGCCGTACCTACATGCCTTGCCCTGGGCCTTGCGCATCCTCTCCTCGTCGCCAATGCTCCCACGGCTCCGGGGGGGAACTCGCCATGGCTGGGAGAGAGAGATTTGGAGAGGGGCCCACGGCGTCTGGCTCGCCCTGGACGGGCGTCTGGCTGGACCGTGGACTGTGGGTATCTCCAGTCAAGCGGTCCCTGGCCTGTGGGTTCGGCCCAAACTGTGGCTCTCTCTGTCTGTTTTTCTTGCAGCAGCACTCTGGCAGCCGGCCGGGGCTCTGGCTTTCCGCTGGGTCAATTCTCTTTCCTTCTGCTGGCTGCTTGTCCGTGTGGAGTAAAATGGGCAAGGGACAAAGGACCGTGAAGGGCTGGAGGGGGCGAGCCAGTGTACCAGAGACTGACCAGTGCTCCAGAAGCAACCAGATGTATCCTTGCTGGAACCCTCTGGGCCTTTGCGGCCTTTGCGGTTCTTTTGCTGGGCTGCCTGCTGCGGACGCACGCGCAGCAGCATCTGATGCTACACACGATGGCGGATGGCCAGAGGCCTGGAAGCCCTGTCATACAATTCCGGTTCTAGAAGCCCAGCCTGGGCCATGGCCCAGCGTGTCATGATGCAGCGTTGCCCAGACTCGACTGCATGGCACCTGCGCAGCGCAGAGTCGCATAATGACTAAGAACACCTTAATTCGGGGACCTGTTCGCTGTCTCCGCCGTATTCTGCACCAGGCTTGTCCATGGTCTCTGCCCGTTTGCCTGACTTGCTACTGGCCAAAGAGTCGAGGGGGAGGAGCACGGGAAAGGATCAGGCTGCGGCAGCTCTGGGCTTTTGCCTGCTGGCTGCCGAAGTGACGGGACTCAACTCCCACGGAGAAACCCAGGGATCCTTCTTTGCTTTGAAGTTTGTCCATTTCGCATTGGATTCTTCCTCTTCCCCATTTCCCATTTCCCATCAAACAGGGCTGTCCAGGGGACCTCACAAGGACTCTCCGGGGCCGCGCTCAAAGCTCAAAGGGTGCCTCAAAGCTTAGAGGGCTCTTCAAGGATGCGGCCGCTATTAATAGGATTCTAGAACAAATTGACTGCGTTTCAGAAACACGAGCCTACTCTATTCTCGTACGAATTTCACCTCCATCCGCCGCCTTTCTTTATTTTCACCAATATCAATGGATCAACGGTTGCATCTTTCTATTTGGCTTCAGGGTCCAATGTGAGTGCTATGGCGATTCCGTCCTTAGCGGCCAGCCCCTCAGGGCTGCGTCTGCGAATATTTTGAGTTGGACTTTTAAGCTGCCGTCTGGAGCCCTTGGGCAGAAACGGCCCCCAAGTTTCCTCCTCCCTTTTTTTTCTTGTGTGGTTTTCATTTCTGTGCGCCTGTTTCTGATTCCCAAGCGGCGCGCTTGGCTGGACTTCTTTGATGCTTCATCAATCAATGGTGAGGTTTGTCGCGGTCGCGCTGTTTCGCATCCCGCTTAGTGCGACTTTGACGTTATGAAAGGGCGCTTCCCAAGGACTCGGTTGGCGTCTCTCATGTAATGAAATTTGAGATGAGCGCGCGAAAAAATGAGGAACTGTCATTTCAACCGTTTGACGCCGATTGGATGGCCGCCCTTCTGGACGCATCTTTCGAAGCCGTTGCCTCGGCTTTCGATACGAGCTGGTGCGGCGATCAGCGTCTATCATTTCTACTGACAGACAGCTGCACCGACACCAAAACAAATGCACAAGCACATGCGAACGGCGCGTCAAATCACATTCTCACATTTTCCTCGTATAAGCTCATCGCGGGTGGAGTTGACTCCATTCCCATCGCGCCCTTGCGCCGAAATAGATATTTCCGTCTCGATCGATATTCGGCGAGAGTTTACGCCCGTCCCTTGAACCTTCAGCTCGTCCTCTCAGCTTTTTCTTATGATAGATTGTTTCTCATTCAGCTTCCTTCTATCTGGCACCGTTGTCTGGCAAAGCCGAGAGACTCGAAGCTAGGCCTGTCACGCCCGTCAGCCTCCCTGTCAGCAGCATCAGACTGTTTCGATGGCATAAGGTCATGGGTGAGGTGCATATAGCCACGCGGGCCACAGGCTGGCACGACCATATTGCGTGTTGTTGTTGTCGACTCGGCCAGCACAGCACAGCGGATGGACAGCTCCAGTGAGCGATTTTACCGTCCGCCTGCCCATATCCTATTCGACGGGATAACCAAGGGCAATCCACGGGACGGACGAGGTACACTGGGGACTCCGGCCCGAAGTGGGAATATCGTTGCCTGAAGGGCAATGTGTCCCGAACTTCAGACCAACGTGCCTGGCCTGGCCGCCTATCACTCGTCCATTCTGCTATCATAGAATCAGCGAGCTATCATAGCATGCGGCAAATATTGCGATTTTATCCCCGGAGACGTTTTACCATCCCATATCCTGCCATATCCAGGGTGCAGAAAAGGGTCTAGGCTGATCGAAAAGGCCATGAATCGGACAGCGCGAACCTGGGCAAACAAGGTGACCGACTCGTACACCTGGTCTGTAGGGCAGAGGAAGCCATGTCAAACAGCGCAACACAGCCCGCGCGCATAACTCTAGCGGCTGAACGGTTCGATCAATGTAACCTTGTAAGCGAGCTAGACGCGCCCTTGCCCTGCCCTTGCGTGTGAACATCGTAGCGCTTCTTGGTGTTTCGCCAGGCACAATGTGGCATTGATCAAAAGCTGGTGCACGACACAGAGCTCGAACTCGGGCCACAATGGCTAGGAATAGGAGATTTCGGTTTCGGATTGAGTGCGGTCAGTTGACGGGATTCTGCTCATCCCACTCTCCGTGCTACCGTTACCTACAGCCGGACCCAGCTCCGGGCCCTTGTTCCGATTGAGCTTCTGCTTTTGCTTCTGCCCCCTGGCTAAGGTACCCTTATTCCCTCGACTCGCAACGTCGACGATGCAACACCCAGAAGAAAAAGGTGGATTTGGGGACATGGAGTTTATCCGGTGACGCCCGGTTTTATTTTCTGCACTACTGCTGCATGCTTCTTTTGTTTTGATAAAACGGACTTCGCGATGGAACCCGCTAACAAGCGAGCGCGGAAGCTTAAGCCTTAATGCCGTGCTCGACTCCTTCGAATTGATTGCTTAGCCGACAAAGTAGCCTGATGCTGACAACTGCCGGCCTAGCTTCCGACGCACCATGATGGGCTTGATGGATTATTCAATGGAGACCGGATCCTCCCTCGACCCTCTCTGTCTCTCTGTAAGCGTGAAGAAGCGGAGGAAGGCGTGTGTCTGCTGGACTCAAACGACGCGTACGTGGCTCTGGAGAAATGCAGTGCAAGGGGAAGAGGAATGACAATCGACATGTTGACTTCCTTCGCAATGCTACGGTACATGTCCAAAAGGTCACCGGGTCATCTAATACCACTATGGACGTGACAGCTATTTCGGCCGTTGCGACTTCACCACTTCTGCTTCGGAATGACCTTTGCATCCGCCAGTCCCCGGAACACCGTCTCAAACCCGTCCCAAGAGTCCACGTAGCCCGTCCACCGCAGCTGACGCGCCCTGCTCATGCTCAGCACGACATCGTAGTCCCGTCCCCACGCGAACCCGGCAAAGGCCCACGATGCCCTGTCGAGCGCGTCCCCGTCGAGGCCTTCCCGCGCGGCGAGCCGCCTCCACGCCTCCTGGACCTCGCCGCTCCTGCTCCATTGCACCAGGTCGATCCTCTGCCGTATGTACGACTGCTCTTGCTGCTGCTCGCCACTGACACTCCTCGTCGCCACGCCGATCGCCTCCGCGGAGAGGGAGAACGGCGTGCGTGCGGCGAGCTTACGCTCCGACGCTGCCCGGGCCGGACGCGTAAACTGGTCTGCCGGGACGTGGAGGTCGAAGTAGCGGGCGACGCGCGGCCAGAGGTCTTGCCAAGAGGCCGCATCGCCGTTGACGACGTTAAAGGAGAGGTTGCCGGCATCAGGGGCGAGCGCGGCCCAGCGGCAGAACTGTCCGTGGAGGCGGGCGTCGGAGAACATTGTGATCCTGGTGTAAAACTCCTCGGCGCCGGGGAAGACGAGCTCGTTGCTGCCAAGCTCGCGCTGGACCGCAGCGTAGATGGCGACGGCGGTGCCGAAGTTCATAAAGTTGCCTTTGGCGAAGCCGATCACCTCGTTTGGGTAAGTTACAACCCAGGAGGTGCTTGGGTGGGCGGCGCAGAAACCGTGGAGGATGCGCTGCTGGCGGTAATAGAAGTTTGGTGCGAACGGGGCGTCCTCGGGAACCCTGGGTTAAAGGTCAGTGCCAAGTCAGTGATGGCTACATGTTCGGCTCATACCAGGGATCCGTTTCTTGCATCGGGATCTTGACCCGACCATGCTGGACGCCGTATTGCTTTGCTCCGCAGACGAGAATGATGCGCTTGATCTTGGAGGCGCTGTTGTTCAAACCATGGCCTTGAAGAACGCATCCAGCATATCGCCTACGTTTGGTGAGTGCTTTGATTCATAAAGGGGTCAGTCAACCTCACCATTGACTTTGCTGGCCTTGGCCTCGGTGTCTTGCTCCAAGTAGGCGGCAAAGAAGACATAATCAGCCTCGACCCCTTGAAGCTCTCTCGCCATCTCTTCAGGGGTGGCGCATAGATCCAGATGGCTTTGGACGACATTCCTGGGGAAGTCTTCCTTCTTTGACCGGGAGAGGGCATAGATCTTCGACCATTCTTCTGGATTGCTGCTGAGCTCTTTAACGATCTCACGACCGAGGATGCCTAACTTCGACGTCAGTTGCAATCGGACACGAAGGATACACCAGGCGACACATGCCTGTGGCACCGGTCACGATGGCTGTAGGCATTATGAGGTTCTGGTAGGCGAAGGTGTTTAGAGCACAAAGGTAGGTAATGGGTGGTGATTGTTAAACAGATTTGAACAGCCTCAATCTATCCTATCGGGGACATTTCGATTTAAATACTAGTACTCGATTCGGAAAACGCACACTCGAATACCTCTAAGGCGCAGTGCGGTAGAACGCAGATTAACTCAGGCTTGGGTCCAAGAGCTTATTCTAACTTGCGTTCCACAGAACCAAACCTCACTCACCTATGATTTGCGTTCGGGCTATGGAGTGTGGTGCTGGCTGCAGAGATGGATGCCACTTGATGACATCATCTTATGAATCAAGCCACCAGATCAGTTGTCATCTCACCAATGAGTCGCACGAATCTATCCGTCGGAGAAACGTTCTAGGGCGCAGTCCAAGGGCGCAAGATTAAGGCGTGACGATGCTGGCGTGGGGAAACACTGGGGAAACACCAAAGTCTACACGCCATGACTATAAACGCCGAATCTCGAACCTCAACAACGGTCAAAAACCGATTCTGCGCTACTTGATTGTGAAAACCGAGTTTTCAAACGACGAATTGCTGAATTCAAGCCTATGGTAAGAACCTGTTTGTTACTATGGAGGCCCCCATTCGTCCCCATCTTCTCTGCTGTTTCTTACACCAAAGTATGGCGTTCCCCTTTGAATAGGCAAAACACTCGGCAATAGACCAATGTGATACGGATTATTCACATCAACACCGAATCTGACGGACGATGAACTGCGCTTTTGCATCGCCACCTCGGGGGCAGCGCAACTCCCATGCAGCTCCTGATCCCACCACGGCCCCCTAACAGCATTCGCGATTGCCAAGAAAGTTGCAGCACGAAACGGCAAGCCCCGAGACTTGCTCCGGTAGACATCCAAGCAGCTGAAGATGAGAACAGCAGACAGCATAGCCAACACGACCCACAAGACTATTGTCCGCATGATGTACACATCTTCCGAGACAGCAGTCACCACCGGCACCGTTGCAGTGCCAAAGTATCCTGCTGTTGAAATCGCGGCAATTGACTGAGCAATGTTGCCGAAGAAATGACCCCAGTCCTGGGCTGTGGGAATGGCGTACAGCGTATCAATCGTCTTGTCGATGATTTGAAGCCGCTCGTTTGAGATCCACCACGGGATGGCCGTCATGTAGTCTGCAAGCTTGTCGAGCGCGGCGGTGTCTAGGGCCGTTGTGTTGGTGTTGGGTTTGCCCTCGCAATTCGTCATGAGCGTGCCGTTGAAGACACAAGATCCAACCTCCCATCTGAACTCTGGCGTGCATCTAGACCGAGAAATCCAGTGGCCCTCTTTTGTCTGCGTCAAGCTAGTGTCGTTGTTTTCTGTAAGGGCCTTGCTGTTGAGAGCTGAAGAAGGTCCAGCTGATATAAAGTAGGTTGTACCGCTGATCGGAACCCCGTTGATGGAGGTGTTTGCCCTGCTGTTCCAAAGACGAAGAGACTGGGACTCCCTCTTCTGGACACTTACGTCGATGGACTGTGTACTTGAGTCTGGCATCGTAAAGGTGTAGGTTGCGTTTGAGCCATTCAAAGATGTTGTGTACGGCACATCAAGGGCAGCCTCGCAGTTGGCGTCCCAGTGGTACAACAGAAGTCCGTTGTAGGTTGTATTGGAGTTGAAGGTGAGATTGTGCGTGGGAATGGGGCCGATAACACCAGAAAAAACGTCCACCAGCGCGCTCTGGCTGACAATATTTCCAACAAAGGTGTACACGGTTTGGGCCAAGAAATTGTCGTTGTCGTTTAATGTTTGAGAGAATGTCCCGTTCCCATCCCACCCCATCGCATTGGCAAGTCGTCGTACGCTCGAATCGTCGGAAGGTAGGATCGGCAGCCCAATAACATCGAATCCGGGTCTATTCTCAACGAAAACCCCAGTCGTGAGCATCAGGGTGCCCACAGGAACAATGCTGGTTCGGATGACGATGAGCGCGGCTTGCATCACCACATACCACCACGAGTACTTTCCCAGAATCCTCAAAGTCCATGCGCTCGAGTCGTCGCCAATCTTGTCGAGGTCAGCTAGAGACACGGGCCTCTGAGCTGTAAGTGCGAAAAGGCGTAGATGCCGGAAGTCGTGCATGATCCATTGAACCAGCATGCCTGCCGGTGCGAGTAGGGCGGAGAGGGCCAAGCCGGAGTAGAGCTGGTTGACCTTCAACTCGTCCGGTGTTCGGAAGACTCGACTTCGGGTATATCCGCCGTTGACCTCGGGGCCCTGGTAAGTCCAGACGACGGCTGCAATAGCAGCGGCGACGTAAACCGAGATGCAAACAATGTAGATCTTCAAGAACTTGAAATCCTTGAATGAAAACATGCGGTCTGCTGTTGAGCCAGTGTACGGGTACTGGTGCTGCCCATCGTGTTGAGACGGGCCGCTTGATGATGCTGCAGACGGCTTCTCGGCCGAGTTCCGGTCTTCGTCGGAGACGTCTCTTCGAAGAGAACTGTACTCGACCCTGGAAGTCATGATGAACAAATTGTCATGAATCCCCCCTCAGGTGGCGAAGGCTTCAGAAAATTGAATCCGAAAGCTTTGAGCACGCGAGCACTCCCACGTCCGAAGGGATGCAGCGGTTTTGTGTGATCCAGCCCCCAACACGGACACGGACACGGAAACGGCTCAGCCCAGCGCTTCCAATCCCCTGCAAGCTCTGTCACTAATTTTGCTGCCTTCTGATCCTTCTCGCACTCGAGCGGGCACGATCGTCGTTGGGCTGAGATTTAGTGCAACGGGCCGCCCGCTATCTGTTGTAATTGGACCAGCTCTTGCCTTGTGGTGCGAACAAGCATATCGTGGTGCGGTTAGCTGGCCAGCCCCTAGGGCCAGCCACAATGCCTTTGTTTCGCCATCTGTTAGCCACCGCGTCAGACGCCTTTGCTTCGTTTGAGAAATTAAGTTGCAACACTGCAGATCTGACGGTTGGCGCGGCGGCGACCTGAGTTGGAGCGGTTTTCAAGCTGAGTCTGGTGATTTGATACCTTCGGATCGTCAAGGCTTACGCCGAGAAGTTCGGAGGCTCAACTTTAGCAAATGCTCGGGAGAGATCGCCATCGTCAGCTCACATGTGCATCAATCTGCTGTTGCACGACAGTGGCTGCTTACAACAGCCATAGAAGATTGCCACCCAAGGCTAGAAGTTCACCAACTTCATTATGCTGGTTGTGTTTCCACCTCATTCGGCAGTAAGTTGCTTGGAGGTGTGATGTGAAACAGCAGCCGGTTGATGTTCAACACCAGCAAAAATAGGCACAGAAATCTGCAAAAGTGAAGGGCCCTAACCAGGGATCGAACCTGGGACCTCTCCCAGATATGGATTCTGGTGAAACCAAATCCCTAAGGGAGAATCATACCGCTAGACCATCAGGGCGATTGCAGCAGACGAGGATACTACCTCGTTGCTGTGGGTGAGGCCGTGAGATTTACGCAATAAGATGCTGAGGTTGTGGGCTGTGTTGTGGAGTCACAGAAACCAAGTCCAACCCTACAAGTGTAAAATTGCTGCCTGCTCTAGATTGCCCTAGTGTGACGCACCCCGGACAGCTTTTCTACGCAGGGATCACACCAGGGATGATTGCGTCTTTCAGCTTGTCGCATGTCCTATGCCATGAACCTTCCCTGGCAATTCCAGTTTGCGGTGTTCGCTGCCTCAAGCCGCCCCATAAATTTGGTTTCCTACAACAGATAGCGATCAAAGTCAAAGGCAGATTCAGCCTGACCAGCGGCAAGCCCAGCTGTCTTGACTGCATCCCAATTCACATCGCTGATCCCCACCTCGTAATCCCAATCATGGTGGGGGTCGGCATTGGGAAGGATTTGCCAGTAGAACCATGGGATCCCTGCAGCGTCAATACTGGCAGCCCAGTTGCGAATGTTCGAGTCTCTGTTGCTAGTGCCGAGCGGACTTCCGCCGTTGCAGTCGTGGTTGGGAGCATCAGTGTAGCAAGCGCCCCATTCTTGCATGATGAGCTTCTTTCCGGCATTCTGGGCCTTGGTGACATACGGTTGAAGCTTTGACGTGGCGAAATCGTCAACACCGTATGCGTGGATGGCAAGGACGTCTAAAGCGGCGCAGCTGAAGTAGGGATCCAGAAGAGAATTGTCGACGTAGGCACCGCCTCCAGTTGTAACTAGGATATCGGAGTTTCCTTTGAGGTTGTCCTTGATCGACTGGGCCATAGTGCACTGCCACGATGCTAAAGCTGTCGGATTGCCCTGTGGTGGAAGAGAGTGTCAGTTGAGTCAAGTATCTGGGCGGCGATCGGAGTCTGTAGTTACCTGGGGGTGCATGGCCTCATTCTGCGCCTCAAACGCAAAGATGTACTCAGAGCTCTGGGCCCATGTCTTGCCGTTGTTAGGGTTGACGTGACCAAGGACGCGTGTGATACGGGTTTTGAAGTAGGCAATGGCGTCGTTGTTGGTGTAAAAGTCTCCTATGCCATACCACTTCCCATAAAAGTCACGATTTCCTTCAAGTGCATTGTAGCTGTGAATGGAGATCAGAAGTTTGATACCATAGCCATGGGCGCGGTTCATGAAGCTGTCAAGTCGGCTGAGCACTGTTTCGTCCCAGGCGTCAGGACTGTCCCCTTGGAGAGGGTTGAAAGTGTCAATGTTGCTGCCCTTCTGGCTTTCGGACTGGCCTGTTTCGATGAGTAGTTAGCAAACAGAAAAAGCCTGGAGCTCTGGAAGATTACAGGGTATAGCTACCATCAAGCCAAACGCGCAGAACCTTGATACCGGCGCTCTGGAGACCTTCGAACAGGAATGTCTGCTGCTGGGTGTTTAAGCCAGCAGCATAGTAGAGATTCGAAGCCGAAAACGATTTGGCTGCCTGACACGTCGCAGAGAGAGATAGGCCAAGCAAGGCGGCAAAGTATCTGTACGGCTTCATGGTAAGATACATGTACTAGAGCAGGCGAGTGATGAGGCTTGGGACAACCTGGGAATCTGAACGAAAGGAGTTTGTAGTTAACTTTTAAATATCATGATAATCAAGAACCACAAAGCAATGTTTTGGATCTATTGATCGCACACTGCTAGCAGAATGAGAGATCGCTGTAGCTTCTGCGAAATGGAATTATGTAGTCCCGCTCAAAGAACCATCTCTTGACCGAAAGCGCCAGCTGAGTCTGCCAACAGGGTTGGCTTCAAACTAGCAGGGAATGTCTCATCGGCTGCCACCTGACGCCAGGACAATCTACCCACATGTCTCTACGTGCATACAGAGTATTCGGGTGTAATTTGAATGTACTTCGTGTTTCTCGGCGTAAGGTGATTGGCTTTACTCTGCCTAAGGGGGCTTTCTGGCATGTCGTGGCAGCCGATGGGATAGGAGGCCTGCACACCACAATTGTCGGTAATGTATAAAACCGGTGCTTCACATGGGATCAGTTCGGCCTTTTTGTGGCGACGAATACGATGCTCAACTGCTGTAGGGAGCTGTGCAACATTGGCGCGATGCTACGAGTCATATCGATACTCCCCTGTCTGGCGATCAACTGTTGCCTGCCCCACGTTGGGGTAACAATGCGTCCTTACATGAGTGGTCTGGACTCTTGAAACCCTTCCCAGCCGAATGAGCTAGTACAGCCGTTTAAGCATGGGCGGTAATTGACATGAAGGGAAGCTCATGAGCTGTCACTGGGCATGTCGGACCTTCCGGACTCAGCGACCAGGGGATACATGCTTCAGATAAAGAAGACGTCGACGATCACAGGACGGGAAATAGCACGAGGATTTGTGAGAAACAATGGAACAGCCACGATCCAAGCACGCACAGTCGTATTCTCCGCTGTCATTGCGAAGTGTAAAAACCAGGGGTACAAACATGCCTATCAACTGCCCCTTTTGTCTCATGTATTTCGTCGACCATTCGGGCAGTCCGTCGAGGCGACATTCAAGCTTCAGGCAGAAATTTGAAGTTTCGTGTATACAGTAGGTCTTGAGCTGTGTAGAGATACTGACATCGAGGCTGGAGTCGGCTTCAGTGAACTGTCATTCTCATGGACTATTAAACCTGCATTGAACATCACGATGTAGAACCAAACAGGCAAAGCCAGCCTCAATTCCAGTTTATTTCATACCATCCCCATCCTGCTTTTTCAACATGCATGCCAACTTTCTCTTTTGGACTCTGCCTTTGGGCGCAGTAGCATTCCCTGCAGTCACTCCCCAGAGAAACAACGGGGTCTCTGCGAACATTGTGCAGCGAGCTAATTCTGCTTGGCTTGAAGTCCACACTGGGGTCTCGGTCGGTCTCGGAGGGCCAACCGTGGGCGTCCTGCCAGGACCCGTGAACAAGGCGACTTGTAATCTTCTTGTTCGTCTAGGATTCCATAATGCAGGTCTGGATGGAAGAGACTGACACATGGGGTAGATCACAAACTCCGATCACTCCCGATACAACCCGGATGTGACGTTGTCTCGCAAAGACTCGGCGCCGTGCTCCGTTGGCCAAGAACTTTCTGGTCACGATGGCCAGCTGGGTGATTTCAAAGTCAAGTGGACCAACTACTTATGTGGTACATTTGGAAGGTGTGTAACGCGGATGGCTGTCGCCTGGCGTCCTGCCACAGACACAGTACACACTGACATTCATTAGTGTCTGCAACCCGCAGTTCACTGTTCAGGGACAGACGATCAACGCATGGGAAGCTGGTAAGGCTCAACGACCTGAATGAAAGTCGATACCATTAATTGTTTTCAAGGCAATTGCAAGCACGGCACCAGCAAAGAAGGCCTGAATGCCCACGAATACTGGATGTACGTAATGAAAATGACGTGAGTGTGGACACAGACTAACACGGAATTCAGTTGTGAATACACCTTCTGAATGGCCAAACCAATGTGTTCTCAAGTCAGTTGCTTTTGGCGAGCTTACCAACCTCGAGATCACTTGAGTAAATATGGATTGTCTGGCACCGGATGTTGATTGATCGCATTAGACCCGTTCTGGACGGAGACAAGTAGACAATGAAGCAATTGACTGGCATGACGCGTTCTGGAGCAGCCGGGCAGATGTATAGCTGGCCCATCATGTAGGCTACCTAAATCCAGTGAGCTCTCTCGCCAATGCATTGTTCCGCGGTCATCCGCATATTCTCCGTGTCTCCAGAAAAGTGGTATCCCCTGCAGCGTTATGCCTGGTGTCCGAGAAGTTCCTCGTATTAGCGCAAGCCATGGGACTACTGAGACGTGTACATGCTGAGCAGGTTGGAACAATTCCGCAAGCGGCGCAGCGAGCACTCCATCCATTCCAGTGAAGCGGTTGCAAATCGTCAATGAATTGTTGTCACAGACCCAGACAATGCACTACTGTAATGCTGCTTGTGGTTTGTTTGTCTGGAAACACTGCGACTTTATTACGCCCCTCTTGCTTACGGTGGAGTACTTGCTAGCGCTGACTGTGTTCTGTGCCACTGAGTCGACAAAGATTTCTGAGAGCCTCGTGGGAGGAAGCAAAAAAAAAAAAAAAAGCGTCATGGGCTCCAATGAGGCAATAAATATCAAAATGGAGTATTACTTTGTTAACTTTACTGTCGACATAGAGCAAGGAGAAGTGGCATCGATTAGCTAAGGTGCTCGAGGCGCTGCCCAAAGATATGACTTCGACGTTGTAGGCACTTGGAGTCGACTCGTTGATGCCTAAAGATCTGTCAAACATATTGTAGGTATTGATGTCAGTGTTCTATAGTTGATAAACGCTCAAAGCTTCAAGAAAATCCAAATGAACCTTTTGTAATAAGCAACAAATATCTAGTATGTTGTGAAAAGCTACCCGGACATGAATTGCAACTTTCAGTTCCCAGATCAGGCCGTAGGCAGCTGTCTTCTAAGCCGTAGCCTCGCCCTAACAGAGCAAGGCAACTACCAAACTACACCCTCTAAGCATAATGCAGGTAATATTTACCCACTTGCATGTCAATCTGACTCCAAGGCGGGAAATAAGGAATCAGTATCGTCTCCGATCCAATAACCATGCATGTGGGTGAGCCCGTTTAGGGCATAATAGGCAACTGCAATGCCTGGCAGAGACTGTATGCCTTGTAAAACCTCGTGTTCCGCAGTCTCGAAGGAGACTGGTCAGACTCGAAATGTCCATTTGGAGTTCATATCATGCCTTCTGTACACTATGGCAGACAGGTCCTGCAGTTGAGGATTCATCTATAAATACGGCCTTAGGTTCCTAGGTTCTCAGTCTCTCTTATCACTCACCAACACACTCACAGGTCTTTTCAACCACCTCTACTCACAAATTGTCTCTCTAAGACTCTGCTTCCGCAACGTCTTGTACGTAAGACCTTTTGCAAACAGATACTGATGCCGTCATATCTAACACTCAACAGCACAAATCCAAACCATCCAACATGTTCGCTTGCCACACCATCATTGGCGTCGTCACCAGCCTCGCTATGCTCGCGGCCCCCGTGTCCGCCCGCACTTGGGCCGGCGGCGTTGACATGAACGCCGCATGCACTAGCCAGTGGGGTGTAGCGTTTCATGCTCAAAACGACAAAGGAGACAATGATGCCAACAGTGCCTACGACTGGTACTGCACGAACGGCAACGATCGAAGGAACCTAGACGTCGGTGCCTTTTGCGCTGGGAGATACGGCGGCAACGCCTACGCTGACCCCCAGGGCAAGAAGAAGTACGACTGGGGCTGCTACTATCCCTAGATTGCTCGGAAAACCTCGTGAAGAGGAGGAACCCTAGTGTGACGACCCATTGAGCACGACGGTTGCAACAACTCCGTTTTACCGTGGCGACACAGGATACGTGTAAACGGCGACGAGTATAACTAGGCTCTGGAACGAAAGAACTATTATAAGTTATGCGACTTTGGAAATAGCACGAACAGAAGTATTGGGTGTACTGGATGTAATAGATATCTATTTTATCCTAAGGAGTTATTAGATACTTTGAGTATCCAATAAAGATAGGTAGCTTGACCACAGGGAATACTTCATAGCCGAACGGTCTGACTACCCTACAGCACCCATCCACCTCTTTGCCTTGGCCTTGATAGCTTCGCACTTGGGATACTGGACTGCGCCCCTCGGCACGATGCCGTCGCTTTGGGTACTGATCAAGAACTTTCCAATTCCAATCCCGTTATTAGCCCGCATGCCGAAGAGACTGACAAGCTTCCGTTTATCCTCTGAGTTGAACCCCTCCTCAGTCGAGTTCAGGTATACCAGCGCCATGCCGATCGGCAAAGGCGCAGATGAAATTCCGAAGGTCCCTGCATTTGGATGGAAGAAGACATCGACGATGTTGGCGATCTTGGTACAGAAAACCCTAGGGTTGGTTCGCTCCGGCAGCTCAGTGTCAGGCCTCGGGCCAAGAGCAAGGCGAAGAGCGCTGTAGGCCAAAATGGAAGTCGTCCAAAACAAGGTCATGATCGATGTTATGACGACGTCACACATGGTGGGATTTTCGACACCTCTTCTTTCGAGGTCTTCCAGCTCTTCTGTCGGGCCCATGTTGTCAAGCCATCGTGTAAGTTCTCTGTCGATGCGCCAGCACTCATTCACCAGTCTACTCCGTTTTGCCTCTTTCTCGATCCCTGGCTCACAATCACGCAGTTGATCGAGATCTTCGAGTATTCCCGGAATATCAACAAAGATGTCTACTAGTGCGTCTTTGGAAGACTTTGTATGATGCTTCCAGGGTACTGTCTTCCAGATAGGATGGCTCAAAGGACATCTTTGCCGCCGCTTGATGTGTGTAATTGTCTTAGTAATGCGTTAGAATGAAAGAAACCACAAGAAGAGTTAATGAGGAGTGTTACAAGATGAACCCGCCCAGAGCAGAAAAGCTGGTGCGCGTGGCCGTCGACATGGCTCTGTGGTGTTCGCTGCACGACTAGGGCCATTTCTCCCATTGCATGACCTTCCCAGCTCTGGGCTTGAGAGATGCCCCGTCTCTCTCTATCATCTGCGCCGTATAAGAGCTGAAATGGAATGAGTGTTGGCTTTTCGCAGAGGAAGAAGGGGGTTTGGAATGCATGTACCTCGTAGAGACCGAGGATCCTTGAAGCCACCATCAGCGCATCTGACCTCCATCTCGTAGGATGCCGTAGGGCAGTGTTCAATTCACCAAGTGCCTGGCAGTAGAACTTGAGTCCCTCATCTATCATCCATACTTGCTTGTCGCGTCGGCCGATGGTTCCAAGACTAATAGCCAGCAGGCTCTGGCGCAGTGCCGCATCCGTTCGGTAAAGATCCTGGACTGTAGCAGCCCAGTCTGAATGAGAGTACCGGACAATGGGGGTTCCTGGGGTGAAAGCCGGGGCATCGGGCATGTATGTCTCCCAAAAGAGATCAAGAATCTTTTCCTCGTAAGCGGAATGCGAAAATAGGGGTGCTTGGATCGTGGGAGGCGCCACAAGGACTAGAGCTGTATTTTTAGGCTTCGGGTTGTTGGACGTGACATTGACGAAGATGCGCTTCCGTTCATAACCCGCGCACTCGATGCCAGCCTTCAGGCACCGCCCGCATACCGGTCTCTGGAGGTCGCACTACCGTACACCGGGTCAATGATCAGGCGCATGTATGATATGTGCTCAAGGGTCCTGGTGCACTTACTCCTTTCTTCCGCTTGCGACATGTGTTGCAACCCTTGGATCGTCCCGGAACTCCAACCATCCTGTGAGTAAGATCCCAGACGGGAAAGCAAGCGTTTGCACAGAGAGGATCACCCGGCGCAGGTTGCTTCTGATTTGGGAATGGTGAGCGGCCGTGGGCGCCAGAGCCGTTTTAACTACTCCGGGGCATCGGTGGAGTGACAGCGATTGGAAAGTAGGCTTATCTCCCGGCGGAGCGGCTGCATCTGATCTGTCCCGGAACAAGCACGCCTTAATCGCGGGGCCGCGGGCTTGGACGCAAGACGTTGTCGTGGAGGCTTAGAAATCGACGAATGATGCGGCAACCCCGTTTTGTCAGGAATGCTGCTAGACGATGAGCTATGCACGCTGAGATCAATGACGACGACACTTCAGGGAACACGAAAGGCGCATCCACGTCGCTGGGGACGAAGGATTGGCTTATTTTCAGCCCTGCAAACGCTCGAAGGATTCCAAGCCTCCTTAGCGATCCACTCAACCGCTGGCAAGCAAGCCACCTCTAGGCTCATTCGGGAAGCATTCTGCGCGCCGTGACTCGATTGGGTGTTTGCACCAGCTCTCTGATCTTCGCGATGCACGAACAGGCTGAAAGTTAGATGCCAAGACGGGCGTCTGGCGGTAGAATTCATCTCCAATTTCCGTTGTCTGGCACAACGGTAAATGCCGCCTACGATGTTGTCGCGCATCTTCTTTCCAAAACCGTTCAAGCGCCTCCCAGCCGTAGAGACGCGTCTGCGCAGATCTCCCATGGACGTCGTTGGAATTGGATGCAGAAGGCTATGTTTGTTACGACCGGGACCCCGATCACGATGCAGATGAAGTAGAATGATGAGGTATAAGACCAGGAGCTTCCGATTTCTATTTTTCAAATTTTGGAAGACAGCAGCTTCAAACACCGCAATCCCATCTCTAATACTCTGGATCCACCTCCGAGAAGAACAAGCATTCAAACAACGAAATTAGACTCGGCTGACAGCAATCGTGAACATGGTTCAGCCAACACGACCTCCAGCCAACGGCTTCGTTGCAGCAGCACGGAAAGTCTACAATCCACTGGGTTTCGCCAAAGGCTACAACTTCGTCCTCTTTTTCATCTTCTTCGGTGCTTTCATGGGATTTACACTAGCCCGCTTTGAGTACCTCAACTTCAGCATTTTCTGTGGACCCGGTGGTGCAGCCCCTGGGGAGTGTTTCTACTACCAAAAGCGGATCGAGCAGATCGGCATCAAGATGCACCTCGGCGCCATCCTCCCGGCCAGCTTTCTAGCTTGTTTCCAGTTCGTTCCAGTCATTCGTCACAAGGTGTTGCTATTCCATCGCATCAACGGTTATCTCATCATACTATTGTCCCTCGTCAGCACAGCGGGCATCTTCATGTTCTTGCGAAACGCATTCGGAGGTGGGATCGAGACACAAACTGGCGTCGGCCTCCTATCGATCATGTTCATCGGCTCAATGATGTTGGCGTTTATCAACATCAAGAAGCTTCAGATTGAGCAACACAGAGCCTGGATGTTACGAGCTTGGTTTTACGTATGTGCGGCAAACGCTTCAAATGTTCGCATGCTAACGTCCGAACAAGGCCGGATCCATCATCACTATTCGCCTAATTCAGATCACCGCAGCCACTGTCATCAGCAACATGGGAACGTACTATGTATCTCGTCCTTGCGACCAAGTTGCGTTCATGGTAGACAACGTGAACAGAACACTGGCTCTGTACCCAGACTGTGCCTCATACTTTTCAGGAGAGAATCCGGGTCAGCAAACAGTCGTTCATGCCGATCTTCCCGGCGCAACCTCGGCTGCTGAAGCTGGTGCAGCCGTCGGCATGGTCTTCGGGATGGCTGTCTGGCTGGCCCTGGCTATTCATGCCATCGGGATCGAGATTTATGTGAGTGTATTTGTAAATTGAAGTCACACTATCAGTCAGCTGACTTATTCCAGTTGCATCTCACACCTGCGGAAGCTGAAAGACTTCGCAATGTTTCTTATAAGAGACAACTCGAAGCTGGGCTTCATCCTGCCGGAAGAGCCGGAATCACAGCCGACCGGATTGGAGACTCTGAGAAGTGGCAGCCAGGGGATAGGCCGGGCCAGGTACCTCATAAGCCGTCCCAGGATGACTCAAATTCACAGCTTGCATCTCACTGAAGCTGCACATTTTTATGGTTCATCCGGACTTGGACGACATCCGGTCCGGACCGGCCTCGGCCTGAAGGCGGCCTGGAAAGGTGGAGAGTCCAGAATACGAGCACGGGACTCGGCGCATGAGAACGGACTATTAGTCGTAATATATTTGAGTTAACCCAACCCACCTGGTCCTTGCATTCTGCTGGCCATTCCTATGAGGCTACAGTATGATTGAATCACTCAAACTCTATTGATAGAGAACTCCTCCACTGTTGGTTAAAGCTTCAACGGGTGGATTGACAGCTTTCATCGGACATTTCCGTGCGAAAGGTTGAACTGGCATGCTGCCTAAGTCACTGAATTAAGGTCACTACAGAGAAGCATGAAACATAAGATTATTGATGGTCTTCTTATGGAGGTGCTCGAAAGTTGCAAAGCTTAAGGAAGATGTCTTCACTTGCTTTTAAACTCCTGTAGTGAGTGGTTAGCAGACTCCTCGCCTCTCGGACGGGCCGCCCGAATAGCCCCTCTGCCCCAGAACATCAGCAGTGACCACTCAGTCATCCATGGGATTGCGTCTTAACTTTAAAAAATATGAGATTCTGAAATTTCCATTAGGACCTTCAATTGCAAATCCGCATATATGAGTAGGAACCAGACCACCACCATAATTCGAGTACAGACGTAGCACTCATAATTTATTTCATCTCTACCTACTTATGTTGCATTCTGCAGAGAGCCACAATGCACTTCGTTCTACTATGGCTCCTTTCTTACTGTCTGCTGATACACTGCGCAGCTGTGGAGTCTCCGTCACTGCTACGTAAGAGAAGCCGAAAACAAAACATCGGGATTGTTGCTGGTGAATCAGGTCGCAACAGCCAGTTTTTCTGCGACAGCAACCAGGTTGCCGCCATTGAAAGATCCATTATGTGGATGAATCGATACGCTAAATCTGCTTATGACTTCCTTTATGAGGATGATTCTGAAACAACTTCAGCCTTCATTGGATGGTTTGGCGGTAAATCCATCCCTTCCTCTCTGTCTTCCCCTTAGAACCGAAGCGGTCACGAGGATATTGACCCTTACTTTTATGTACCAGCGAGCAATACCGACAAAGTCAACTATATCAGGAGGGAGGTCTACGATCCCATTGAAGCGTTGGGCTCTTCAGCTACATGGTACGTCGCCGAGCTTGAGGATCTAGAAGAGACCCTAGTCATCGGCTGCGGAACAGTTCGCAATACAGATGATTGCCGCGCCCGAGGCACCCACCTTGTTGCCAACAAATTGAAGAACACCATTGTCGTTTGTCCATCCTACTTCTTCAATAACGGAGCTGTGGCGTCAGATGACGCAGAGGAGCAATCGATGTCAACGTGGAGGCTGGAACGAAAACTTCTACCTGCTGCTGGGTTTGCTTTGCTGCATGAAGTAAGCCACATCACAAGTGTGGTTGGAGATTTCGAATATTGGACAGATGAGTTGGCTTCCACCGATCATGCCTACCCGCCGTCAGAGTAAGTGAAGACTCCCCTAGTGTTTCCGATATCCCAACTAAACAGCAACACTTAGATGCATCAAATTGCCAGACCTCAGACGTATTAATAATGCCCAAAACTATGCTCTATTTGCATTAGACGTCAGGACAAACCCGGGATATACGAGTAAGCAAGTTGATATGGATATAAAAGACCCTCAACAGTTTGCATTGAGATGGCTTAGAGCTGGAGTTAGCGGTAAAACGGAGGAGCCATAGTTGGTAAAATAGGGCTGAATGTGGGATCTGCAAATATTGAATGCACGAAAAGTTCGACATAAAACCTGTAAGCTGAACTGTCTGAAGACGACTATCCTCTTGCGTTCTGCTTCAGACCTCTCCTCCAGGATTTGCATCTATAGACGCTCGTGGCTCTTTACCATCCAATTCGCATGCATGGACAACCAGCGAACATGTTTTACGACTCGAGATAGAACAAACCTTAGACACGGCACATCTACCTTCAACCACATTAAACCAATTCCAAATGCAGTAATTAAGATCATCAAGTTGCGCAGGCTGACACCGGCCCAAGTCTCGGCCCCGGTTGGCGTGGCCCCACCTGTTCAGGGAATCGAAAATATCTGGTGGCGAAGTTTCTTTGACGAAAGGGAGTGGAAGAATCATTCATTTATTACATGCGTAGGAGGCATCTAGCCCACCTTGTTGTTTTTAGCGTGCTTGTATACGTGTTGCCGAGCTTTGTATCGATAACTTCATCATCGGTATGTTCTGTTCCAACCTCCCGGCACCCGACGCAGGGGACAATGGTATCCTGTCATTATTGCGACTAGCAACCCTCCTTGGTATCGGTGCAAATGCCGTTGCAGCAGACTTTCTCGCAAGTCTCGACCTGTGAAGAGTTAGTATTCTCCACGTTGACAGCCAACGCTTTTGGTGAGCACTGGCTTACAAAGTTCCAAGTTGGGCTGGATCGGCCAGGCCAGGTATAACACTTGACAATGTTCAGGCCTGAGCATCCCATGGTGTATTTGTCAGGGTTGCAGCCTTTGCCCTGATCCTCAGCTAGAACCAGGGCTGCGAAGAACGGGATAAGACTGGAGAAGCGCATGGTGATTGAAAGAGGTGAATTGATGTACGCCAGCTGATGAGTTGTCAAGAAAGGAACAGACAGCGTAGTAAAGGCGAGGCTGTCGCAGACTTTTAAAGAACTCATCTGCCTAAGGTAACAAAAGCGCGGTATGAAGAAGAGAGGGTTTCAAATAAACAATTACGCGGCTTTCAATACACCGCTTCATTTTCACGGAACCAAGTCCCACAAAAAACTAAAGTTAAAATCCCATTCTCCCTTTCCTTTCCATAACTTCCGCCACGAAAACCAGGTGATCTTCAATAAAAACCATACATGACTCTTCTACCCTAGCGTATGTATATAGTGCGAATGGTGTTGCGAGAATCCGTTTGGTCCAGTCCGTGGCATAACGGGGCTCTTCCGATCCAAGCTGGGAGTATGACTCGCCTTGCCTCACACCATTTGCACTTCTTTGTTATCGAACGAGATAACTATCGGCAAACAATTGTCCGATTGAAGTCATATTGTACCGTTCTAGATCGCGAACTTTGTCTTCCATGCCAAAATCCTTATTTGATTGCTTCTGTGGACATAACAGAGCTGCCCGTACTAAGCACCGACAACACTCCGACCAATGATAAATGCAGTCATTGACCAGCACCAATTTACTCAAGTGGTCAATCTGGCCTAAACCATGTTCGACAGTGACGCAAAGCCGGTCAACAGCAAGAGCTCTGTCCACGGCCGAAGAAACAAATGCATGGATATTGTTTGTTTCCCAAGTTCGAGGGTTGCCCGAGGAAGTGCACATTCTCGGGGTTCTCTCTATAAAGGAAGCTCCTGATGTTTTCGAGAAGCTTTCTTGTCATCGCGCTTCATTTTCTCTGAGGATGCCAAGAGCTCGCTACTTCGCGAGTTCATTTCATGCGGCGGTGTGAGGCGCAGTGAGGTTATGCAGATGACAGGCTCCACCGGCTACAGCGGCATTGGCAAGGCAGAATGCTTAGCGTCGAGATGTCTAGGCAGGACGGGGTCAACAGACAGCAAGCTTCCTCTATGTCGCTGGCGGCCTCTCAGATGGCTATGCGATGTCCTTACGTTTGCTTCAACTTGGCTATGAAAACCCATCCATTAAACGTGTATTGTTCTCATTCCGGTGCAGATACTCACGAGCATTGGGCTTGACGGAGTTCTTGCCATTATCTTCTTTCCCAACAATTCGTGAACGACCTGCAGTATGTTGTTCCTGAATCTCGGTTGTATTATCCACCCACAAGATGCTTTCCAATACCCTTCGCTACCTAAATTCAGACACTTTACGCGTCTCCCCCTCCATATTAGAAAGATGATTTGGGAGTGCTGCATCGAGACCTTCTCAAACATTTGCATTTCACCATCAAATCTCAAATTGGACATCGTTCCAACACTGAAGATTCATAATCCTAATTCCCCACTGTTGGCGACCAACACCGAGGCCCGCCAAGTCGCGCTTCTAAAATTGCCCCGAGCTCGGCTTTACAACCCAGAACAAGACATACTCTACCTTGATAGCGACAACTTCTACAACTTCTGTCAGGCATGCGGTCGAGTTGAATGGCCTTCCGCCACAAAGCATCTGGCACTTGCTCTTCCAGTCACCGACCGAGGACTTTGGCTACCGATGGCTATGAAATACTTGCCGCAACTGCAATCCATATCGATTGTCCTGCCTGAAGCCAATAGGATAATAGATAGACTCGAGCACGTCGAGGTTCCGAAACCAGCATTCAGGGTCCTCAGATATCTCACGGATGGCGAGAAAGATGATGTTGAGATAATGGCGGATTATTGGGCCGAGGCATTTGACGAATGGGTTCATATTGTCTGGACGAAACGGCTAGCAGATTTTGTTGATTCGGTCAAGGAAGACTTCAGTCTGTATGCAAAACGAGAGGAGGCACCTTGTTGGAGCGATGAAACGAACAATCTCAGGATTCGATTTGATGTGATGTGTTTTGCGGAACTTGGTGCGACGAAAATCATGTAGCGAGCGAGAAGGAATGGGTTATATGACAACTTGAAATTGAACTCAGTCTAACCGGAAGACAGCCAATACGAACGGCACATCATTTGAGCTATATTAGCCCAAGCTTTCATGGAACAACGACTCATATGCCGACAGCATCTCCTGATGCAATTATTGTAGTTATTCATGGTTAAGTTTTGTTGCAGTCCACGATCATCAACCTCTCTGGTGGTATTTAGGTTATGGAAAAGATGGTGTTGCTTGAGGTGCCGTAAAAATGGTGAGCACAAACAACACTCCGGGAGATATCGTTGTAGCTGATGATGGTGAAGAGCTAGGAGGTTCGTCCGTCGTTGCCGATGAGGAGATAGCGAGGGTGCTGGAAGTCGAAGAGAAACCATCTGATATAAGACTCTGGAATGTTGTCTGTACCTCCAAAGGCGTAGTCTGCGACTCTCCGGCAGAGGTTGGAACTGATGTTGTGTTTGAAGAGGGCGTTGTTGTAGAGCCTATCGATGCCAATGAAGATGTGGTTGTTGGCGAGACAGTACCAGAGCTTGAAGAAGTACTCAAACCCGAAGAAGTACTCGAGCTTGAAGAAGTACGCAATACAGTAAGCGTCGAGCTGAGAAGCACGCTAGAGCTTAGCAATCCATCTGTGCTGAAGAAAGCTGTGAAGCTACTGTTTGAAATAGAACTGGCACCAGGGATAGAAAAGGTATTGAATGGCGTAGTTGGCGTTCTGCTTGAGGGTCCTCCTGCATTTATGGATGCTTGTGAAGTATTGGTGGTGGATCCTATGGAGAAGCTGCTAGATGGAGAGATGGATGTACTTATGGTGGAGAGCCCAAAACTAGTCGAAGACGAACTGACGCTGTTTGATGAAGTGGAACTTGTCGACAGCACTAAGATTGAATTTGAGGAAGACACAGCGATAATGGGTGATGACGAACTCGAACTGCTTGACGTGCTGATCGTCGTAGATGCGGATGAGATGATGGTCGAACTTGACGTAGAGAGCGCAGTACCAGTTGGCAATGAGGTAAGACTGCTTGACGGGTCGACAGTCGTCGTTGTCAGTATAAGGCTTGAGCTCAAACTAAGCGATATTGTAGCTGTAGATGACGTAGTTGATGAGGTTGAGAGTACAGATGAAGATGTTTCTGAAGCGCTGAGCAGTGTGGACGAAGTGGTCGAACTGGGTAAAATATTGTAAGAGTATTGAAGGATAGCCGAAGAGCTTCGGGTAAGGTCAGCGATGACTAATGCAAGCCAGAAGGGCTTCATCATGACTTCAGTGCCCGACGGCGATGGAAAGTCGAGAGTGATTATGGTTGGGATGGAAGACTTCGCGAGTCCAAGAGTAAGGCGTCAGGGGGTCAGAATGTCTAAGTCACCATAATCACCAACTCTTTAGGGTCACATCCGCCAGAGCTGAGAAGCTACCTTCAGCTACCCGGAATGCTACCCAGACTGTCGGGTTCGCGAGAACGCAATCAAACACTCAGCTGGTCTCAAGTCTGCCATGTCTTTTTTCTGGTCCAGGCTGTGCAACTATTCTCTCCTAGTGGTCTTGTCCGTCTCATCTGATACCGAAATGGATAGGCAGACGGTAGGTATAGAAAAGTATCCGCCAAAGAAGCCACATTGGCGAAGTCTAAGCATCAAAAGTCTAAAAATGCAGAATTCAGGAATATGTCGTAATAAGAGCTTCCCAAGAAACCCGATCGGCGGTAATGTTATGTGACAGCCATGTCTTACTCGCCAATTTGCAACATCGCAAGGCGGGCAGCCACCTGTTGGTGTCGGAAATGATGCTGCATTCCTTACGAGGCCAGAAGAATGAAACCTTGCTGAAGGGTGTTTTTTCCATCTTCAAGTCAACGCCTCTGATTCAACATAATTTTTTCAAGGCGGAATTTACCTGTACACAGACCCAAAAATATGTTCATAGACGCGGTACTGCCTCTCCTGAGTCCTCACGCCTCGGGCTCATGTTTCCTGGGAGATGGAACGCGGGGAACTTGCAACACAGACACAAGAAGAGGCGATAAACTAGGAGAGGAGATGGTTTCAATCAGACATCATGGCGCATAGAGCCAGCAGCCGTGCCCCCAGCAGCTATCATCGACCGAAACATAACAACAACCCCTGTGCGCCATCGTATGCGCTTCCTGAATAACGGGTGCGTGAACACACAGATAGACAGAGAGAGAAGCGCCCACTCAAAGATAGCTTTGACACTCAGGCGATTGAGAGCTTTCAAATCGTTCAATCGCCCCCCGAAACCTCCTCTGCTTGACTTAATACGAGCTGCTAGTGATGAAATGGTTCAGTACGTGCGCGTGTGGCATGCCGCGAAGGAAAGATTATGTTGTCGGAGTCAACGAGCACCCCGAGTGTAGAAATGTTTATAATGAGCAGTGTATGGACTCGTCGGCTACAATCAGTTCTTCTTTCTGGTCGTCTGGCTCAAATTACAGTCTCCTCAAGTTAAGTTGTCAGAAATAGTATGAGTCAGCGAAATTTCCTTTTCTGCCTTCTTCGGGAAAGAAGAGAAGCATCCGGACCTCTAATTAAGTTTTAAGAACAATAGGATCGGCGTCTTAGACTTTACCGTGCGGAGCACCGAAGGGCTCTGCCTAGATGATAGTGGTCTCCATTGGATGGTAATTCTGGGTAGCCTTGTGAACAGCGCCGGCAACTTGGGAGTTGACGTCCAGACGAGTCATATGAGATGAACAACCTACTTTGTATGAATTAAGCATAGAAAAAGAGAGGGGCAGTGCTATGGTACGGGATCTCAATCTATCAAGAACCCACAGATTCTCGGGGTCTACTTAAACACGTCCTGTTCCTTTTGGTCCGGTATTCGTCGCTTCAGAACTCACCATCATTGGAAACCTGACACACCCTCTTTTGCTCATTCGATCACTTTCACTCATTTACACAACCATGGTCCGTCTTACACTTGTTGTCATCGCTCTCGGTGCTGTAGCCACTGTCACGGCCCGTACTTGCCCGGGCGGCTGGATTAACTGCTACTACGCCAATGGAGAGAGATGCACCGCCGGCTGCAAGCACGCCTTTTGGGGATGCGGTTGCGACGACAATAAATTTGGTTCGACACTCAACGACTCTGAGTGCACGAACGCTTTCGGCGTGGATTATCCGGATTGTTGATCTTGTCATGTAGGCAGTTTCTTGTGCGAAAGTTACTCTAGACGGCCGGGGTAAACACATAAAGGAATTTCCTTCGACTAACGGTGGGAGTAGGCAAAGATTATCCCCATGGAGCTGTCCGTACTAAGAGCGTTATTATTTCCCGAGAATACTTTGAATGACAGCATTCGTCTCTCATCCCACTTTGCTCGTTTCTTTGGAGAAAAAAATGACAATTGCGAAGAGACGAATCAAGAAAAAATGGTTTCCCGGCGATTGCTGAACTGTCAAGATGTTTGCATCATTCGCGTTCGAGGCCTTAGAGGGGAGGAAAGTGTACGATAACATAGGGATTGATACATAGCGCATCGTTCATATATGTGCATTGACGATAATTCATAGACGAAATCTTCAGTGGACCTTATGATATCGGACGTCAGAGTCAGAGCCGGAGGCAGACTTGTCCTTTCCCGTCCGAGGTGGTGGTAGTGAGCCTTCAATCTCGAGCCAACACTCCTGTACCTACCGAAGAAGAACCTAGCTCTCACCGAATCTCAAGGGCATGAGATTTGAATCTCACTTGATCCAATGATGAATGAAAGGCCGAATCCGATAAACTCAGGCCTCGTGAGCATGCTCATATGGCCGCTCGTGGATCTCAGCCAACCACTATTGCATGGGGTGGGGTACATCTGTGTGTTGCAGTTTGATTGGGTCCGAAGATGAGCGGCGGACATAGCTCAGTTGGGAGAGCGTCAGACTGAAGTATGGGTCTCTACGGCCCATTGAAAACTTCAATCACTTAATCTGAAGGTCGTGTGTTCAATCCACACTGGCCGCATCTTCACTTTTTGACAACTTTGAGGACTCTCCTATTGTTCTAGATCGACTGGCTGCTGCTGGTGTGTGTGTGCGCGCATGATGCGCCCAAACTTGCGAGAAAGTGCTGGCATGACTCGGATGAGTCTTATCTCAGTTCAGTCTCTTTTTTCTGTCGAATGCTGCGCGCAGTCACTCATGTTCCGTATCTATCAAACCCACATTTCCCTCGAAACTTGTGGCCTGGAAAAGTTAGCAAGCTTTCACTACAGCTACAAGGACAAGCACACACGGAAAGTCTGTTGCGGGGAGAGGGCCACGTCGATCCCCGATCGGCCACTAATACTGACGGGTAGCTTTCCCGTGCTGCTGGAGAGACACAACACCAAAACAGTACTGTGTAAACTTACGCCAAGCGCCGCTGCGATTACATGTCTCACCCAACGACGCACCAGGGAGAGCCATCTCGTAGATCTGTGCAGATCATTGCTCGAAGTTCTTCCCTTGATCCAGATTCATAGACAAAACATCTTGAGGATTTCCTCAATCCGGCACACTGAATGCCCAAAGCAAGCGAACTAGCAGCAACAGTGAACTCATCCACCCAATTCCTCCATGTCAAATATCGGATTTCAGAGCTTGAGCGGGGAAGTGACCACGAAGTCCGATGGCGTGCTGTGCTTCGTCAGCTTGTTCGCATGTGTTGTGCACATGTTTGACAACAGATAATAATCAGTGCAGCTCAGCTCTTGTCTAACACTGCGAGACATGGCTCTGCTCGAAGCACGAAAACAAGCTGTGATTGACAGTCCAGGGTCCAATGACAACAACCCTGTATTCGATTACGGGCCGTCGCGCATGCGCTATGCTGCGAGCCGGTGAGACAAATAACAGCCATTGCAAGACAGTTGACGCGCGAACGGATGGATGAGGAATCCCGCAGATATTCGGGGTCTTCGAGCTGCCTTGGGAGGACATCCTGTTGCTATTTAAGTTAAGAGCTGGAGGTCTCCAATACTGGACCTCCTCCGTCGTCCTTGCGCCTACCACTTTTCGTTTGCGAGGTCCAGCCAGCATATCACAATGACGGACGCTATCCCCATTCCCCTTGCCAAGGGAGGAATCACCTGGCTCGGCGGCAACAACATGCTTCAGTTCCTCAGCAACTCCAGTAACCCGTGGCCGTTTTTCAAGAAGCTCGCCGAAGACCCGGACCACTCGGAGATCTTTAAGGCCAAGGTCGGCCCAAAGACTGTCGTCTTCATCACGGGTCACAAACTTGTGGAAGAAGTATGCAACGAGAAGCGCTTCCGCAAGCAGGTGACCGATCCAATCAAAGAGATCCAAAAGTCGGTCCATATCGCGCTGTTCACGGCGTTTCACAACTCTCCAGAGTGGCCGGTCCACCACAACATTATTGAGCCGAAGCTCAGAAAGGAATCTGTCAAGGATCTCTTTGGTGACTTCCTCAACACGACGAATGAGCTTTTCGATATCTGGAGAGACCTTGGTCCCGGGGCGGAGCTTGAGATTCTGATCCAGCTGGATCGACTTAATCTCGAGGCGACAACTCTGTCGCTCTTTGGAAAAAAGCTCAACGGCCTGAAGAAGAGTCACCCCATGTTGAAGGGAATGGACGATTCTACCGGGGAAGCCGTCCAACGACCAACCAGAAAGTACATGCCGTGGAAGATGCCCTTTTACATTGGGAAGCTCACGAAGTCCACCGAAGTCATGAGGACTTACGCACAAGACCTGATTGATCACAGGCGAAACAACCCTACCGATCGGAGGGATCTTCTCTCAGCCATGCTGAACGACACTGGAAAGGATGAGGATGACAAGGATGCTATACCCCGAAAGCTCCACAATGATTCGAAGATGGATTCTGAAGTTGTCGATGAGATCGTGTCGATGCCCATTGGGAGCAGCACCGCCCCCTGTGCCATTAGCTGTGGCATCTACCACCTCGCACAGCACCCAGAGATCATGGCCGCAGCTCGGAAAGAACTCGACGCTGTGGTCGGAGACTATGAGCTCACTTACGAAAACGTTGCCCAGTTGAAATACATCGAAGGCATCGTCCGTGAGTCACTGCGCCTTTCCTTCGCGGCACCGGGCTTCAACATTGAGCCTAAGCATGTGAAGAATAAAGATACTGGCCCGATAATTCTTGCAGGAAATCATGGTAATTACCAGATACCCTACAACCAGCCAATGATTGTCGTTCTGGCTGGTGCCAATCGAGACGAGGCTGTCTTTGGCAAGGACGGCGACAAATTCATGCCCGAACGAATGGTCGGAGAGAAGTACGATGCACTTCCGGCGGGAGTCAAGAAATACTACGGCAATGGTCTGAGAGAGTGTATCGGAAAGCACTACGCGTGGCTGTGGCAAATGGTCGTGATGGCGAAGTTGATCAAGGAGTTTGACTTTGCTTTGGCTGACCCGAACTACAAGCTGCATCACTACGGGTGGTTCAACGAGCGGCCTGTGGACTTCTGGGTGAAGATTACCCCAAGACAGAGCGCCAAGAAGTACTCCTTGTAGAGAGCCTATGTACTAGGGATCCAGTACGATATCTAATGGAGTCATGACGCAATTGAAGACACGTTTCACTGAATGCTGGTCACGTTTGTTCTGGCATTACTTATTATTCATTATCAAACTGCATCACTTCTTTCAAGCAATGGTAAGAGTGAACGAAGCCTCATCAGGCTTGCTTCCCCTCTTAGACACACCACCCTGCGCCAGAGCAATCTCGTTCTCAGCATCGTTGGCAGCAAAGAAGGCAGCCGTCGCGAAAGGAGCGCCGAGCATGCAACCGCCGGTGTCGATATTGAGCGCGCAGAACCCAGGCGCCGCATCGGCGTTGTTGCGGACATAGTTGCGCAGGGGAGTCTTGATCGTGACCTTCTTGCCCCCGACGCCCTCGAACTCAAGGTCGATGGTCAGATCCTTGGGGATGGAGTCACAGCTGCCGTTCCAGGCAGTGTGGCCGATAGGGTCCCGGGCGAGACCGGCCGCGGCGAAGAAGGCATCAATCGCGGAGGAGCTAATGGGCAGGTCGTTGATTTGTGTACCGGAGTCGATCATGCAGGACCTGGTGCTCAGCTCGCTGTTATCGAGGGTGACGTTCTTCACCTTGACGGTGGGGGGAGCGACGAAGTAGCCGACGGAGGCGCCGAGACCGTCATTCTTCACGGGGGGCACCTTGACGAGTTCGCCCTTGTACTTGGAGTGGTCGATGGCGCCGAAGACGGCGTTGCCGGTGAAGGTGCCGTCCCAGTTCTCGGGGGCCTCGTCGAACCAGATGCTCTGGACGGGCGCGCTGATCTCGCCCCTCTCGAGGAGGTCCTGGCGGACGTGCGGCCCGGTGGTGTTCCACTCGGCAGTGCGGTAGAACGGCGCCACGCCGAAGATGCCGAGATCGTAGACCCCCGCCGAGCCGCAGGTTCCGTCCAGGTTGGCCGGGAGGCGCTGCTGCATGTACTCCGCGATCGCGACTCTGGCAGCAACATCTGAAGAGAGACCCGCGTCGCCGGCGAAGTGGAACGTGTCGTTGACGCTCACCTTGCCCTGCACGATCTTGGTGTAGCCGCCGTACGCGAACTGCGAGGGGAACGGCTCGGGCTTCTGCGCCGTGGGGCTGTTGGGGTAGTCGTAGAAGGGGTCGACGGTGACGTTGCATTTGCCCTGGCAGAAGAAGGCGGTGCATCCCCAGTTGTTGATGGCGTCGGGGCCGAAGACCCAGAAGTTCTCGGAGCCCTGGTCGAAGACGACCTCGACGGACTTGTTGGAGTTGGGGTTGACGAGGTTGGTCGCGATCTTGTGGCCGCCGCCGTAGTAGTAGTGCAGCGGGATGTTGACGGTCGGGATCGCGGCGAGCGCGGTGTTGGCCAGGGCCGCCATGGCGAGGGACTGGGTGCGCATCCTGTCGGTTGAGGTTTACTGAACGAGTGACAGATGGAGGACGGAAGCGTGAAGAGAACCCTCTGGTGAGAGAGGGAGAGAACGATGCCCTTCTTAACGAGGCTTTAGGAGACGCTGCCGCTATTCCCGTCCACGCCCTACGAGGTCGCGAAGGCGGATATGAAAATTGGGGCATGACAAAAGCTATTTTGAAAGAACCGGGAAGCACCGAGGGATGGATCACATCGTGACCACGACCAGGTCCGTAACGAACTTCCCGTTGCAGGATCGTGGAGCGGCGATCTTCTCGTACGCTCCGCCTAAACCTCGACGGTCCATGCTAACCTGCATCCCGCGGGACGCAAAAGAACCTTCTTCGTATTAAGATTGTGACAGCTTTCACATAGAGTGCTTAGATGGGGTTGCAGTGAGGCCAGTGGTGGAATCAACGGTGCTTCTAGCGGCCGGCGGACAGCGAAATTAGCTCAATGCGCGCCGATTTGCCAGCTCTGATGAAGACCAAGGAACAGGTCTGTAAACATTGTTTAATAACAACATACCTAGACACGGGTCAGTATCAGGTTTCAAAGAGTCTTTTGAACAAAATCAACAATTGACGATACCTTTGATCATCTGTTTCTCACGAAGGGCTTGGGGTAGTTCGAGAAGCAACTGTCTCCTTTGCGAACCGAGGCAATGAACCAGTTCATCTGGAAAACTCGGGGGCCAGAAGCAACAGGAGACATGAACCCCCTGGAGCCCCTCTTTTTAAGCCGGGTTCGGCAGTCGTCCGATCTCTTGGATACGAACTTTTTGGCGGAGAACAAGGCGACTAGTACAGGGTCACCCTGGGCCCTTGGGCCATTCATCATGATGTCAAAAAATTTGGACGTGGTCTTGTTGCGAAGGCGAGCAGCGGGTCGCAGTTGGCGGCTGACCCTGCCGAGAAAGCTTGTCTTCGCTCTTGGCCGTCGTATTAGACAGCGGCCGTCTCTAAAGCCGGGGACAGACGGTCCCTCACTGTCGAGAGTCTTCTCATCTTCTGTTCGCGAGTTGGTCTGCCACGAGACACCGGCAGAATGAGACTATCGTGGATTGCGAGTGTCAGCGCTCTGCTGTTGAGCAGTGCTGCCTCCAGCCATCCGACACAGCGTGATGGAGCCATTCATGAATCCGTCTCTCAATTGCCTCGGGGATGGAGAGATGTAGCCCCGGCAGAAGACTTCCTGACCGTGCGACTGTCTATCTCTTTGAAGCAGCCCGCGTTGTCTGAACTCAAGAAGCGTCTCGATGTCACCAGCGACCCGTCGCATCCCGACTATGGCCAGCACGTCTCTCGAGATCTCGTGGAGACCCTCCGCGAGCCCAGTCTGGATGCCTACCCGGTTGTCGCATCATGGCTGGAGACGTATGAGATCCACGACTTCAAGCTGGACGGCGGGTGGGTGCGTCTGAACACCACCGTCGGCAAGGCGAATCGCCTGCTGGACTGCAGGCTTTCCAAGTACCAGTTCAAGGGCGAAAAGCCTGTTCTCCGTGCCAAGGAGTACACCGTCCCGGCCCGTGTGGCGGAACATGTCGACTTCGTCTTCCCAGTTACCCAGTTCATCAACAAGCCCCCAAGGAGACAGGATTCCGTGCAGGAGCTGAAGAAGACGAAGCGATCCAGCAGCTGTATGTCCTCCCACCCAAGTCGCAGTTCCTCAAGACTAACCCATTCTCAGTGCCTCAAAGCTGCTGGGACTACACCACGCCGCAGTGCATCGTAGACCTCTACAACATCAACTATGCTCCTCCCAACGGCCCGTCCCCCACGGACTTTGGCATCGCAGGATTCCTGGAAGAGTACCCCAACGTGCCCACCCTACAAGCCTTCCTCGCGTCGTACAGCCCCCGCCGGAACGCCACCGGCTTCTCGCCCAAGTACAACCTCACCGTCGAGTCCATCAACGGCGGCAACACCACCACCGAGGGCGGCGGCGTCGAAGCCCTTCTCGACATCCAGTACAGCATGCCCTTCATCCAGCCCATGAACGTGACGTACTTCTCCACCGGCGGCCGCGGCCCCGAGATCGGCGACGACGGCAGGGAGAAGACGCCCCAGGAGAGCGGGGACGAGCCATGGGTTGAGTTCCTCGAGGCGCTGCTCGCGCGGGAGACGATCCCGCATGTGATTTCCATCTCGTACACGGATGATGAGCAGGCCATCCCGCTGCCGTATGCGCGCAAGGTGTGCGACCTGTTCATGCAAGTCGCCGCTCGCGGCGTTTCCGTCCTCGTTGCGACGGGAGACGGCGGCGCCGCCGGTGTGCGGTCTGGCAACTGCGTGTCCAACGACGGGAAGAACACCACAAAGTTCATTCCCACATTCCCCGTCGACTGCCCCTACGTCACCGGCGTCGGCGCAACGGGCAACTACCTGCCCGCCGAGCCGGCGTGGTACAGCTCCGGCGGGTTCAGCGAGTACTTTGAGCGGCCCGCCTGGCAGGAGTCCGCCGCCAAGGCGTACATTGACCGCATAAACGGATCGCACGCTGGGTGGTACGCGGCGGGTGGACGCGGGAGCCCTGATCTGTCTGCGGTGGGCTCGCGGTTCTTGATGCAACCTGGATGGACGCAGAAGGGGACCAGCGCGAGCACCCCGGTTGTGGCGGCGATGGTTGCGCTTGCGAACGACAAGCGCATGAGAGAGGGCAAGGCGCCTTTGGGGTTCTTGAATCCTCTCCTTTACTCGGACAAGCTTCGCTCTGCGTTTGTCGATGTGACGAGCGGATCGAGTGGTAGCTGTCCGATTGGCGACCAGGTTGAGAGCGGATGGTTGGCGACTGCGGGGTGGGATCCGGCGACGGGTCTGGGAATATTGGACTTTGCCAAGTTCATTGAGGCACTCGCATAGTATTCAATGACCTCGGATAATTTAACAAAACTCTTCATTCATACCGCCGTTTTGGTGACATTCTGTGCTCTGTTCCCGAGATCTCTCCTCCATATCCTGTTCGACCTATCCGATACACCAGGCCAGATGGCTCTAGATCCAGACAACCTCCAGATAACTCTCGTACTGCCCTCCGACATGGACCAACTGCTGCGCGGCGTTCTTCGGCTGCACCGCTAGCGGCTCAAATTCGGGAAGACTCATCCCGTTCCCGGAAACCTTCACCACGAGCTGCTCCCCAGCATCGAACTGTATCGCTGTCGGCCAGACCCAGATCTCCAACTTGACAATCTCCCCCGCCTTCAACGGCTCGTCGGTATCGTGCGCCAATGTCTGCCAGTACGCCTGCGAGTACTCAGGCGCGACCTTTCTCCTTGACGCCCGGAGCTGTCCCGTCGGCCCGAGATACTTGAGCGGGTTGATGTTGGGCACCTCCTTCGCGTCGGCGACGCCAAGGTCCTCCAGCGGCATGTTGACGTGGACCAAGTCGTTGCCGCTGGTGTCTCTCTTTCTCAGCTGCACGTAGATGTCGAAGTCCGTCTGTGAGGGGCAGGAGGTGTGGATCACCAGCTTCGTCGGGCCGGCCAGCTTGGTTGGTTGCTGGAAGGTGTATGCCAGCTCGAGCCTTTCGGTGTCTTTGTACTCGAGGGTGCTGGAGGTAGCTTCGTTCGCCAGCTGGAGAGACTTGTTCTGCGTCAAGTAGAGCTTCTGCACATTAGTGGTAGGGGTGTAGGGGGCCAGCCACGGGAGATGGTCGAAGGAGAGGTCGAGGATGGGCGGCTTGTTGTAGCCCAGGACCGCGAGCCGCACCGGCGGGGTCTGTTCCCATCCATTCTCAATGCCCTTAAGGTAGCGGTCAAAGAAGCGTTGCAACTCGTCGACTCGCGATTTGCTGTAGAGGTCGTACCATTCCTGAGTGGCGTGAACAGCGATCCTAGTCATTGTTAGAATCAGCTTTTTGCGGCAGTTCTCAGTACTCACCATTTCTTCTGATGGGGGATCTCTTCGAATCCTCGGAAACTACCAATGGTGTGAAGCATGGTCGAGAAACTGGCAAGGATGTATGCTGGGACTTCAATCTTGTCCATGCGAGCCCTCTTGTCGTCCCAGTACTCCCTGCAGTTGGGGAACTTGTCCAACATTGTAATATTGTCTTCCATCATGTTCCGGCCTGTAAAGCCCGTGTAAGCACCAAATGAACTGCCGCGAGAAAGGCTGCTGCCTACCATTAATGACATGATTGATCATCCCCGAGAACCCCTTGTCCGGGATGCCTCCTCTGCTCAGCGTCTCTCGGAGATGGTCGCTGCAGCCCTCGAAGGGCGCGATGCAAGCCAAATGAGGCGGTCGCTCAGCAGCGATGAACCATTGGCACAGCGCGAGCCACGAGTTCCCCGCCAAGGCGACTTTCCCGGTACACCAGGGGAGCTTGGCGATCTCTTCAATGGCGTCGTGGCCGTCTCGGCCCTCGCCGGTGCCCCAGATTCTGATGTCGCCCTCTGAATCACCCACGCCGCGGGCGTCGGCGTTGACGACGGCATAGCCTTTGGGGACCCATTCGGCAGGGTCAAGTCTGCCTCAAAATGTAAATTCGTGTTGAAGAAAGGATGCGCAGAGGGGAAGAACAGACCCTTCAAACGACTCGTAGCCCGAGAGCTTGCTCAGAGGAACTCCAGCTGTGAGAGGGACCTTGTCCAGGTTGAGAGCCCCTACATCCACAAGTCAGCCATCTTGCACCATACAGACTTTGAAAAAACTCACCAGTTCCAGTCTTTCCATACGGAGACCACATCAACACGGCCGGGACTTTGCCCTCCGTCTTCGGCCGAAAGATGTCAGCCCGGATGCGCACGCCATCCCGCAGCGCCAACAACTGGTCGCGTTCAAGGATGATGTCGCAATCCAGCGGGCGACGATCCGGGGTCTTCTTGTGGCCGGCGGCAAGCTCCACACGGGTTGGCTCCTTGGGATGCTCCCACGGCGGCGCGGTCGCGGGGCGCTGCAGGACCTCGATAGAGTTGACATAGTACGGCGCCATCGTCGGGATATTTTTGTAGAAGGTGATTAAATTCGTTATCAGTCCTAATTCTGATTAAGGTTTGAGATAAGTCCAAGGGGCATCTTCCTTTCTTATACGGGCCGAGCCATCTTGACATCTGATCCGCCTCCTCCGCGTTGTGCATGTAGATGTGCTACACCACCGACTTGATCTTGACGGAGACAATGTGGGCACGGGTGCCCCCTCACCGGCAACACATCACGGCAAAGCCGTAAATCCGTTGCTTTTACACCGTTTGTCGAGAAGTCGATTAATCTAGAAATTCCCGCCTCAGAGTAAAACGAGATCATCGCATGAAGCCCGCCATCGCCAACGGGGACGGGGTCATCTGAGGCTCCTGAACACATGGGCCCTGCCATCACACCAAGACGCGGGGCAGGGCAGTCCGCGGGATACCACGACAGAAAAGCTTAGAGTTTCCCCCGCATCGGAAGTTGCTCGTGCGACAAAGACATACCTAGCAGTAGTGGGCATCCCTTGTCGGTCTCTAGGTCCCGTAATGGTAAAGAGGGTCCCGAGTCCCGAGGCTCCAACGGCGTGGCGCGGTGCTCAGACGGACACTTTGAGAGTGCCGCTCGCCGATTACTACTCTTGCGAAGTTCGCGAGGAAGTCGCACGTTTGCCAAATGTCCTGTCGCCGCCGGTTTTACGGATTTATACCTGCGTTCTGTGACACAACGGCCGGCTTGGCTGTGTGTCTCCGACGTCCCACCGCCTCCCCGACAATGTCCATAGTCCGGGAAAGGGGTTCGGCAGCGGGAGATGTGGACGCTAGATGTAAATATGGAGTGCTTGATGCTGTAACACTCCATTGAGGTATCGCATCTCGAAGCATTTCATCAGCGCATCTTTGTGATCTATTTTCTCACAGTTACCTTCAATTCGGATTGCAGCCCATCAATCACCATGTCTCTGCCCTCAAAATCAACAGCGCCAGCCCTCTTCGTCGACCAAGACTGCAACTACAAAATCATCCACGATGTGCCCGTGCCCGGGCTCGTCCCAGGCGAAGTCGTCGTCAAGGTATCCTTCTCAGGCGTCAACCCGGCCGACATCAAGCACGCGCCGCACCTCGGCGTCCGGTCCACGGTGATGGGCTACGACTTCAGCGGCCACGTCGTCGGCGCAAACCCGGGCTCGCCCTTCAAAACCGGCGACGTCGTGGCCGGACACACGCCGACCGGCGTTGGCAAGCCGTGGAAGTACGGCGCCCACCAGGAGTACCTCGCCTGTCCCGAAGAGCTCCTCTTCAAGGTGCCGGCCAACCTCCCTCTGGACCACGCAGCGGCTCTCACGACCGTTGTGGCGACGGCTGCCGACGGGCTGTACAGCATCTTCAACTATCCTCTTCCGGGAGACCAGCCCGCCGCGGGGTTCACGCCAGGGCCGCTGCTCATCTGGGGCGCGTCGACGAGCGTGGGGCTGTGCATGCTGCAGCTCGCCCGCGCAAGCGGCGCATCCCCCATCTTCGTGACCGCATCGCCGAAACGGCACGCCCTACTGGAGAAGCTCGGTGCGACGCGCTGCTTCGATTATGCGTCCCCGGACGTAGTCTCGGCGATCGAGGCCGCGGTGGCGGAGGCGGGGGCGCGGCCGATTGCGTACGCCGCCGACTGCGCCGGGTCGGTGGGCGAGGACAGCTCGGCGGAGCAGATGCTGCGGTGCGTCGGCGCGCATGCGAGCGTGCTCTCCGTGGTCGGCGGGAAGAACAAGCGCCTCAAGATGCCGCTGGCCTCGGCGCATTCGCCGGTGAAGCTGGCGTTCGGGGCCGAGCCGACGGTCGAGATCCCTGCGAGGCCAGAGGCGGCGGCGAAGATGTGGAAGTCGGTGCACTGGGCTGTGGACAACTACGGCACCAAGTTTGAGTTGCCGGTGGTGGATGTGTTCAAGGGTGAGGCCGAGAAGGCGCTGGAGGAGGTGAAGAAGGTGGCGGTGCTGGGAAAGTTTGGCAAGTTGGTGTTGGGACATCCGCTGCTGTGAGTGATGAGTGAGATTGCGCTCTGCTGCTTATCTTTGACGGAGTTAGATAGCGTTGGAGCAGGCATGTTCCCGCGATCGAAGCTATCGAGATACGATATCCAATAATTACGATTGTTTCTCTCGGGCAATTCCGACTCAATCAATGCATCATGTGACAACCTACCAACAACATGGACAACATCAACTACCTAGCATACAGCTTCATGCAAGTCATCATTAACATCAACAACCACAGCAGCAACATCACTATCAACACACGTCTCAGCTAACCTACCAGGTGAGATCTTGTAAACAGTAAGGCTTCCGGGATCGGGCCCTCCCGCGGCGGGGCATCATCGTGCCGTGCGCCTCGGCAGCTCCAGACCGACGATAAGCAGCAGTTCCCGGCCAAGCTCCGGTCGAGCGCCGGTTACGTCGCCGGCGACTTTATCTCCCGCCTATGACCGTCTCTGAAAAGTCAAACACCCCACAGCATCCCACACCGGGTCGGCAAGACGAACGCCGCGCTCGGCTGCAGACAATCTGCTGCTTGCATGGTCAGTCATGTCTGTTCTCCATTTGATGTCTGCTGGGTCTGGTTCGTCCCACACATTGCCACCAACAGAACCGCCCAGAAGAACCCGTCCCCTAGAGAATAGACGAACAGTCTTTTGTCGGTCAGTCATCGGTGGCGCTCCACATGCAATTCCCAGTCTCTTCACCAGGAACTCTTCCAGTCCCAGGCCAACAAGCACCCAAAGGCGGAAGGTCCATTCTTTTCTGACGCAACAGCGGGGATTCCGCACGTCTTTTCGCAACGGTCTCTGCGACTCGTTATCCGGGGAAACAGAGCCACAGCCGAAGGGGAACAATACCATTTTTTTATCCTTTAACCGTGTTTTCCTCACCGTTTCCCTGTTCACCTTTCCCTCCCCCTTCCCCTCCCCTACCTCCCCCCTCTCTGCCTTGACGACCTTCCCGGTTCTGTCAATTAAAAACTCTACTTGAGCCTCCTTCACGCGCTCTCCATTGGCGGCGCCGTAGATCGCGCAATTGCATCCTCACCTTCCGTAAACGTCCTCCGTCCCAATGGCCGCAGATGAACGGACGCCTCTCCTCAAGTCCGGCGCCGGGGCCGTGAAGCGGGTCGGCCGCGGCCTGTGGTCTCCCGCGAACCGCATCCTCTTCGCCGGGTTCCTGGTCTCGCTCACCCTCGGCATCACCCAAGTCCCGTACGTGAGCATCCCCTCTCTCTCTAGAAACCAATGAGAATTGACATGCCAGTCCAGCATCATCTACGTCTTCCGCGTCATGGCCTGCGAGCAGTTCTACAACACGCACCCGCCCTTTGACGGCCCCGCTTCGGAGCAGTGCATGCGCCGCGAGATCGACGCCAACACGGCGCGCCAAGTCTCCATCCTCGGTATGACGACCTCCATCTGCGGCATCCTCAACCTCTTCATCTGCGGCGACCTCATCAAGCGCTGGGGCACCCGATGGGCCCTCGTCAGCCAGACGGGCTTGCTCGGCATCCGCGTCGCGTGCCAGATCGTCGCCGTCTCGGCCGGCGGGCAGCGCGGCATTGATTTAATGCAGTACACCCAGCTGATCGGCATCCTCGGCGGGCCGCGGGGATACATGTAAGTCTGACTAGTGCTCTATAGTAACGGGACGGGGTGCGCTAATGCGGAACGCCAGGCTTGTGCTGAACACCGCTGTTGCTGAGGTGGTTGAGAGAAGAAAGCATACGGGCGTCTTTGGAAGGCTGCAAGGCGCGGTCATGATCGGCACTGCCATTGGCTACTTGCGTAAGTGCGCATCTCGAGAGCATCGTGGGCTGTGGCTAATTCATTACAGTGGGAGGAGTTATCGGGGATGTCTTCGGCATTGTGAGCCCGTTCGTGTCTGCCGTGGGCTGCTTCGCTGTTGCCACGACATACGGCGGCATCTTCTGGCCTTCGCCGCCTGAAAACGATGATGAGGCGAATGGAAAGACGACCTCGGGCGCATCTGGCTTCTTGGCCCCGATTAAAGTCCTCATGCCGCAGAAGTACCGCCTCGACAACGGCAAGATTATCAGGAACTACGGCCTGGTCTTCCTCGCCCTGGGTATCTTCTTTGGCGTAGTACGTTCATCCCCAGCTCATCTGAGTGCGACAGTTACACTAACAGCGCGTTATAGTTCGCCACGGGCTACGCCCCCATTCTGATCCAGATGTACGCAACCTCCCGCTTCAACTTCGGCACCACGGAGAACGGCATCCTCATGTCCGGCAACGCATGGATCCGCGGCGTCTTCCTGATGTTCATCTTCCCCGAAATCATCGACGGCGGCAGGAGATGGTTCGCCAAGTCCACCCACGCTGGAGCTCTCCAAAAGACTCTTACTGAAGAGGAGCGAAACTTGATCCCCACCCATCCCGAAGACATGGACCCGGCGCCCGGGCTGATGAACGCCTCGGAGCCGACGAAAGCACCCCCCGAAGAAGAAGATGAAGATAGCACATTCGATCTGTTCTTCCTCCGGTGGTCTCTAGTTGTCGATGGCATCGTGACGTCCCTCGCGGCTTGGGCAACTGAGGGATGGCACGTTTATCTGGGTAAGCAATACAGCCTATATTACATACGGCCTCTTGGACTAACATCCCGGCAGCCGCTTTCCTGTTGCCGTTCGCCTCCGGGTCCGCTCCGGCCGCCAAGGGCGTCATCACCGAGATGTGCCCACCCCACCAGCGTCAAGATGCCCTGAGTGCAGTCACCCTCGTAGAAAGCGCGGCTACGTTGACGACGCAGGGCCTGTTTGGTCTCATCTTTGCGTCTTTAGCGGCCATCGGCAAGCCAAACTTGACGTTTTTCTGCAATGCGGTGAGTGTTTTTTTATCCAAAAACTTGTTTGTAAAGTCGCTGATCACAGTCTAGGCCCTCGCCGTTGTCGCCGTCGGTGTCTTGCTTCTGGCGCATTACCCACCACCCGACAGCGTTAGAGTTGACGAGGAGACTGAAGAGAGTAGTCCACAGGAGTAAAAGCAGAATGCACACGCGTGGAGAGCCAATCATCCATGCACGTCGTCGGGTGACGTACTCGACCAACTGCCGGTGCCGATAGGCCGGCCTGGGTCTCGTTTGGTAGATGAGGACAGACAGCCCTCATGTGAAATGCCGTTCCATTCATCGACAGCGACTTCACAGTTAACAGTCACTTATTATCCAAACGTCTAAAAAAGCTTCAGAGCAAGATAGAAGCTTGTTGATTGGGACCTATGTAATTAGAGCAACTGACACTGGTATGCATGGCTCAGGTGTATCTTTAGATGGGAAAAGTTTTGTTTCGTGTTATTTCACTGTTTATATCATTGCACACTCTTCGCCATAACACCAATTCCACGCGGCTACTGACCAAAAGCTCCGGAAGGCCGTTCTAGACCTTCAAAAGATTATCAAACACCGATACCCATCGCCGATGTCATCCCGGAGTGGGTTGCGGCGGGGGTGGGGGCTGTCATCGGTCTTGGCTCGGGCTTCGAGTCCATGACATCAGCGGGCCGTGGCCACCCGTTCGCAGACATCATCGAGCGTGTTCATGCAGATCGGTGGTTTCGCCCCGAATCTGTAGTTTCTGTGTCTCTTGAACATGGACTTTACGGAATTCCATATTGAAAGATGGAGATTCTGCCGTTGCCCCGGACAGCTCTCCATCGTTTCCAGCTTAGCGGGAGCATGCCCCGGCACCTAGCCCACGTCTTCAAGCTGTCTGCCCCGCAATGAACCCATCTCAACATCCATTTTCTAACCACGATTTGCGATGAAGAGCCAATGGCCACTGTTACTCAGCCAATGAATGCCGATCAAGTGCTCTTCTGGAACAGAACGCAAGTCCATCGAGTGGTCAAGCTTCCGCTCCAAGCGTCATTGACTTCAGAATCCCGGCTGCCCTAAGGCGCGCCCTAAGGCTTCTTCGGAATAGCTTCCACGCCACAACCACCGTGACAGCCCCGGTGTCTCATCGCGGGACCTCACTGTAGTAATATCACGTCCCTGATTCGTTGCAGCTGCCGGAATGTTTGAACCATGTTCATCTGCGTCATGGCGTTGACTTTGATCGTCCCGTCGCCATGGTCGCCACACATAAGACGAGGGCCAAAAGCCCGGCCAGAGGCGGCATGTTTCCAGCTGCGTCTCTCGATATAAGATCACTTCATCGCATGGTGGTATACCCCAAATGGATACAGTCCAAAGAATCATCAAACATCCCATCGACGCAGCGCAAAAGACGTTCAACATGGGTTCCACCGACACCTCATTCCAGGCCCACGTGGCCTCCCAGTTCAGCACCTACGAGAAGGACAGGCGGATGCAGTCCAAGGATGCCATCTACGCCACCAGCAACGGCGTGCCCATGCCTCACCCGTACGAGACGCAGCGATGCGGCGAGAACGGGCCGTTGCTCCTGCAGGACTTTCACTTGATCGACCTGCTGTCACACTTCGACCGCGAGAGAATCCCGGAGCGCGTAGTTCACGCCAAGGGCAGTGGTGCACACGGCTTCTTCGAGTGCACGAACCCAATTCCCGAGCTCAGCCAGGCCGACATCTTCTCGACCAAGGGCAAGAAGTGCCCCATCACGGTGCGTTTCTCGACGGTCGGAGGAGAGTCCGGCTCGCCTGATCTCCAGCGCGACCCGAGAGGCTTCTCTGTGAAGTTCAGGACGGAGGATGGCAACTGGGATATGGTGGCGAACAACACGCCCGTCTTCTTTCTGAGGGATCCCGCAAAGTTTCCTCACTTTATTCACACGCAGAAGAGGAATCCCCAGACCAACCTCAACCACAACGACGACTCGTTCATGGTAAGTATCATATGTGTGTCCCACATACCCAGTCACTAATAACCTACAGTTCTGGGACTACTTGTCTCAAAACCCCGAGTCTATCCATCAGGTCATGATCCTCATGGGTGACCGCGGCATCCCTGACGGTTACCGCTTTATGCACGGCTACGCAGGCCACACACTCAAGCTCGTCAATAAGGATGGCGATTGGGTTTACGCCCAGATCCACATGAAGTCCCAGCAGGGCACCAAGTTCATCACCCAAGAGGACTCCCTCACCATGTCTGCCGACTACTCCGGAAAGGACCTCTTCGAGGCAATCGAGAAGGGCGACTACCCTAAGTGGTCCGTCGAGATCCAGACTATGACGCCCAAGCAGGCCGAAGAGGCATGGGAGAACGACAAGATTAACGTCTTCGACTTGACGCACGTTTGGCCGCAGGGCAAGTACCCGCTCAAGAAGGTGGGCGAGTTCACACTCAACGAGAACCCCGTCAACTACTTCGCCGAGGTTGAGCAGGTTGCCTTCAACCCTGCACACATGCCCCCTGGTATCGAGCCTTCAGCCGATCCTGTGTTGCAGTCGCGTCTCTTTTCATACCCAGACACGCATCGCCACCGCATCGGCGTGAACTACCAACAACTACCCGTCAACGCCCCGCGAACCGGCTTCAACGTGGGTAACTTCCAGCGTGATGGTGCCATGGCTTTCTTCAACCAAGGCGCCAGGCCCAACTACCTCAGCTCCGTGGCACCCATCCAGTTCAAGAGCCGCACCGTCGACTTGGACAAGGCGCATGGTCACTTCACCGGTGAGGCTATTACTTTCTTGTCTGAGATCCGGCCCGAGGACTTCGTTGCTCCCCGCGCGTTGTGGCAGAAGGTATGGGATGAGCCTGCCCGCGAGCGCTTCATCAACAACGTCAGCGGAAAGATGGAGTTGTGCAAGGATCAAGAGCCACTGAAGAGGCAGATTGCCATCTTCAGAGAGGTTGACCCCGAGATTGCCGAGAGGCTGGAAAAGAGCACTGGCATCCCGGGGTACGAGGGCATCGCCAACTTGAGGTTTAATGGCACTCACAACGGTTTTGCCAAGGATGAGAAGAACAGGTATGCGAACGGTATCAACATCTCGCAGGGTAAGAGTGTGACGGCGAACAACGGCGCTCCTGTAACAGGGACACACAAGGCTGCCAAGGGCACTAATGGAGTCGGAAAATAATGATACAGATGATATCCGTAGTAATGTCAACAGTAATTCAATTTCAAGTTGATGGTGAGATTTTTCTACATTCAAAAGCTGTGTTCTTAATGCGGCCAGGCGTATTTGCTGTTGCCTGCAGGCAGATTGAGGCAGTGCAAAAGTGCGCTTTTGGTTGGACACAAACCCCCGCATGGTACTCTTGAATGCAGCCCGCGTGAACGCCTTACTGAGGGCATTGGCTTAAGGGAGATCAGATAATGACAGCAATGCGAACTACTTCATATTTAATTCACGGCGAATACGTTTATCTTGTGGATGATGTGTTGCGATATCCACGCTCTAGCTTGCCTCAGTATCCATAAGTTACCCACACTTGTCCTTCAAATCGCTACTCGTAAATAACACGTTGGAGATTTTGTTATCAACGGTCGTAATGGAGTTTTCCCTGCCATCAGTGCTGAGGGCTTTGCAGGGTGTCGCGAATGCGACGAAATCCACGGAGGAGGACTTGGGCAAAATCAACTCCTACTTCGCAGCATCAATATCAGAGAACAACGATACATCCCCGCCATCTACCATAAATACAGAAGGAAAGACATTCGAGCAATGGATCTCATTCATCAAAAGAACAATGTCAGAGCTAGACGAGACCTCCCTTCACATCGCCTACCTATCCGTCGCCATCGCTTCTGTCCGAGAAAGATGCCGCCAAAATCTACTAGCAACAACGGAAGATCTCGACCAAATCTGGGACATAATATACGCAGCGCTCACAAGCAAAAGTCTTGCCAAAAACTTCTTCACAGCGAACCGCAGCGCGCAAGGCCTCCTCGCAGTTCCTCTCTGCAGCCTTCTCAAAGGCGGCAGCATCGATGAGCTCTTCCGTCTGCACGTCTGGATGCCGGACGGCAAGCGCGCGAACCCGGATTTCATGCTGCATTCACACCAACCTTTTGCTCAGAGCTGGATTCTCGCGGGTGAGGGTCGCGATCACGCATACCAAGTTGACGCCGTCGATGATGTCGACGATGCGACGAATGCGGGTTACGCCATTGCGTGGAATGACGGAAAGGGGCAGAATGCGACGTACAAGACCCATCAAGCCTATTCCATTGTGCAGAATACAGGGAACCTATTCAAGGCCGTCGAGACCTCCACCGAAAGACATGTGCGGAACGATACGTACTCTATTCCTGCAGCTGCGTTTCATACCACAGAGGTAGCGCCTGACCAACTACATGCAACATTGTTCTTCTTCGATTCTCATAGGGGATTCGTGAGGGATGCTGGGGTGTTGGGACCAAAGGACGGGGAGTCGTATAGGCAATTTCGTGATCCCGCTGGGATCACACCTGCTGAGTTGGCTACAGCTGTGGAGGAACTGCGACGCCAACAGATAGTCTCCTAACGTGATAGTTCGATGGCAAGTTGAGCCGGGACACGGAAGGTAGCTTTGTGCTTGACAAATACTTCGAATGGGGGGTTTAAAGAACGAAACGTGCTCCATATTTTGTAATTTTCCGATACCAAGATTTAGATTACAACATATTTCTCAAACCATTAACATGGCCCTGTTCTGTGAAGCCCGACGTTTATAAAACCTTTGGTGTGGCACAGAACTGAAAAGCATAGAGCGTAATACAGGGCCGTGTTGCCAGAGGACAAGTTCCTCGCTAATTCTTGACAACTTCGACAGAGAGATCAGCAGGCCAGATTGGCTGATCAACACCGTTGCCTCTCGTGCCAACGTTGAATTTCAAGTCGACAGCTTTGTCGGCGTACTGGGCAACAGGCTTGACCACCATGAAAGTTCCGTCAACAGCATTCGACCTCCGCGGCTCTAAGAAATGTTCTTGGAAGAGGGTGTCCATATCATGTTGGTAAAGAAGCTTCCCCACGGCTGGCACCGTATACGGCATAGCATGATAATGCCTGTATACTGGTGAACCATGGCGCTTCCACAGCTCCTTCCATACTGGCTCCGGATACTCACCGCAAGAGCGGATAAGCCACTGAGTGTAATAGTTCAACGCAACCTTTGTCGGTCAGCAGGTATTGGGAAGAGATTTTGGGCAGACTCACATCAACGCCATAGCTTCCTCCCCTCTCCGCCCGTCTCATCAAGGCGTCCAGAACACCAACACTGCCACAAATGCTAGCACTATCCAACTGTCAGCTCAAGGCATTCCTTTGGAGAAGGCAATTCCATTACCCGTAGTCAGCCACGGGGAAAGCTGGCACCACAGCCTCATCATGGCCCATAGCCCGACCATAAGCAGAAGAAACGCCGCAGCACTAAAAATCAAACGTCAGTGCAGTCCTCTCACCGAAAAAAGTTGTTCTTGACTCACCGCGTCGCTAACTTGTTGCCACCCACCACGACTCTTCCAAGGACCGTGCCACCCGTAGCAGTTCTCGCGGAGATGGATGATTCCCCGAGTGCGGTCCTTAACCATGTCGAAGATGTCCTCTCGACCGAAACCGTGCTTTTGCATCACACCGGGGCGGTAGCCGTCAACGACTACGTCTGCATCTCGAATGAGGGCCCTCAGCTTCTCCTTGTCCGCCACACTATTGAGATCCAAGTGGCAGTTCCACTTGCCCCAGTTGAGATCCTGGTGGAGGACGGACATGTCGGTAACGCAGGGGGACGTAACGCGCATCACACTAGCCCCGAGCTCAGCGAGGCCGCGGGAGACTGCGGGCCCTGCGATGATGCGGGATAAGTCGACGACCTTGAGGCCTGCGAGAGGCCTCTTCGGTGATGAGGGAAGATTGTAATTCTCAGGCCACCACGTTCCCGTGTGAGACGTGTTGTTCCCGTTGACGATCTCGTAGAGCCCAACATGTGCGACCGCTTTGCCTTGCTCGCTGGCAAAGTACTCCTGAGATGACCACGCAATGGACCCCTCATGCTTATTCTTCTCGTTAAGGAGCTCGTCGAGTTCCTTCCAATTGTACTGCGCAACGACCTTCGCAAAGCGCTCGACCACAGCGTCGTACGTGTCGATCGGCTCGCCGTCGGCTGGCATGCCGAGGGTCTTGAGGATTGGGTCGGGGTTAATGCCAGCTGCCTTGAGGTTAGAGCCGTCTTCATCTCATTGAGATCGCTGACTTACAGTGCATCTGGTAGCATTTTCCGTCCTTAGTCTTGTAGATGTTGGTCGCAAGTTGTCTATGAAGGCTCGCAGAGCATCTATGGAGATCTGTATTGGGGAACATCTTCATCACCTCGGGCAAGAAACCCGCGACCGCCATCGGGGTCTTTTTGCCGTCGTCTCCGATCAAAGAGGCAATCAGGGGCGAGAAGAAGAATAATGCTGCATGATCGCTAGCGATTCCAAGTCAGCATGCTTCTCGGCACTAATTTATAGCTCTTGGCCTCACTTACGTGTCGATAGTGACTTCTGCTGGTTGAGCATTGTACTTTTTCATAATCAACCGATTGACCAGTGTCGCCTCATACGCCTTCAATGCAGCAATGCTTTCCGCGAATTTCCAATTGACGGGGATACTGGGCCTGCTGGTGCCCTCGAATTTGACATGATGCCCGAGAGATTTGAGATCGCTCGGAATGTCCTTCATGAGCGGGTTTTCCAAGATTCCAGCGATGAAGGCTGCCTTGGCCTCTTGTGGCACCGAGTAGTCTGCGAGGGAGCCCATGATGCCGTGTGATGTCGTCGACTGTGAATACCCTCGTCAATCGCTATCAATTTAGTCGGTAAGTAATGACAGGCGAGCTCAAGCTCGGGAGCAAGCTAGCAGGAGCTCATCTATGCTTTATCCTGCCAGCTCCATGTGCCGAAGCGGAAGGACCGCCTCGTGAGCTCCAAATCGTCTCATCAACGGCGTTAGCTCTCATCAGACTGTCGCTGAATCGTTCCTTCACTTCCATTTCCTGAGGTAAGAGACTCACGGGCCTCGTCCCATACTTCATAACGGCATCTTGGAAGGCTTCTTCTGTAGGCTAGGACAAACAGTTCGGAGTGCTGCTCTCCCCGGATTGAAGGCAGCACATGGCCTGGACTTTAGCATTCCAGAGCGCATTCAAACGCATGCGCTGAAGAGCTTAATGGAGGGAGTCTGAGTATTTCTCTCTACTTCTCATTGAAGCTGGGGTAATCAGCGATTTGTTTGCATCGAGCTTCTGCCAGCCCCGATGCAAATCATCGGAGTAGCCATAGCTGCGGAAAGCGGCTGTTGTTACGCGATATTTACCTTCGGGATCCTTGACGAGCCCGGATTCCGCTTCAACCATTAACTCAACGTTTTCTGGCTGGGTTGTGGAAGCAGAAGCGTGTCGCAAAACGTTTGGGTGTATGCAAAGCTCGGTGTCAACATGTCGGCTCGTGCGTGGTATCATATCAGACGAAACCTAGACAGCACTCGCGATCCTTCGACAACTGTTGCTAGAAGTAACGTGATCACGTGGCTCTCTATGCGACAGATAACGGCTTGCATGTGAAAAGGATCGAAGATTCAGCCTCCGTGAGGTAAGGTGCGAACGTGACAGCTGAGTCCACGGATCGGTCAGTTCCTATCGGTACCCAATCGCTCAGTCTGTCTCATTTATAGCTCTACTCTACCAGTCATTCATCATAAGTTAACCTCAGCCACGGGCTTCTCAGACTTCTCAAAGCTCTTCATAGGCTCTAGGCCCCAGCGGCCAAACATAGCGCCGTCCTCGTCCCAGTTGTTGCAGTCTGTCGTCAACATCTTCTCTCCCGTGAAGATAGCGTTGGCACCGGCCATGAAACACAGCGCCTGCTTCTCCTCCGACATCGTTTTCCTTCCAGCGGCAATGCGGATGATGGTGGATGGCATAATGATACGTGCAGTCGCGATGGTCCTCAGCATGCTCGTGAACTGGATCGGTGTCCTGTCGCCCAATGGAGTACCCTTAATCGGCACAAGCGCGTTAACAGGGAAGCTCTCGGGGTGCGACGGAAGGGTCGAGACGGTGTGCAATAGTCCAATACGGTCATCCGACGACTCTCCCAATCCCAGGATACCACCGGAGCAGACGTTGATACCAGCATCGCGAACGTGGCTCAGTGTCTTGAGACGCTCATCGTAACTTCTTGTGGAGATGATGGAGGGATAGAATTCGCGACTGGTGTCGACGTTGTGGTTGTACGCTGTCAATCCAGCCTCCTTGAGCTCCTTGGCCTGCTCGGAGTCAATCATGCCGAGCGTCACACAGACTTCCATTCCCATCTCTCGCACGCCGCTGACCATGGCCTTGATGTTCTTGAGACTGTTCTTACGGCCGCGCATGTCACGCCAAGCGGCGCCCATGCAGAAGCGTGTGCTGCCGTTGTCCCTGGCGGTGCGTGCCGCTGCCAGCACTGACTCCACGCTCTCGACCTTTTTCGCCTTCAGGCCGGTACCGTCAGAGTAACGAGTGGACTGGGCGCAGTAGGAACAATCTTCGGTGCAGCCTCCGGTCTTGATGTTCATGAGGGTACAGAGCTGGACCTCAGCGGGGTTGTGGAATCGACGATGGACGGATCCCTGGGCAGAAGAATTGTTAGCAGGGATTCGAGTGCGTGACGAAGTGACATACGGCTTGGAAGGCCAGATCCATCAACGGCTGATAATAGATGGCGGAGATCTCTTCCCTCGTCCAGTCATGTCTGACTCCAGTTGCGTTGACTGCCCGGCGCATGATCTCTTTGGCCTCCATGGCCCGTTGGGCGGCGCGGAAGCTTGGGTCCTCGACCGGTGGCGGCGGAGCGGGGGCAACGGCGATGGCTTCGGCAACGGATGACATGCATGCCCGGGACACGAGCGGCATCGACCGCCTGCTCATCTGTGAGGAGAAGACATTTCTTTCGAGGGCAGCTCGTCGCAGGCCCCGTGTGACGACGTTCCTGGCCACAGCCATTGTGTTGGTTCTCGTTCTGATGATTATCGTGTTTCTTGAATCGACACCTTGATGTACTGGCGTGACTGACGCGTCAGGAATAGAAACACAGAAGCCTCGGTGTTGTTCGGCAATTGGCTTTCCAATGGGAAGATGTATTGCTTAGCCCGGTTGTCACGGTCCGGTTCTCTCCCGTCAATTCTGTACCGCAAAAGCTTGAAGAAAGGTCAAAATCAAGAACCAGCTGTCAAAGAGCTTCGACTCGGCATTGAGAATGAGGGGTGAGGGGTTTTGTAGCTTCAGGGTTCACACGTCTCGGGAATCGGTCGATCAGCATCTCTTCCCCCCTTGCCAGCACCAAGAAAGTGACCGAGTAACCGATCAGGCCCAGCAAGCCAGGCCGGTGCTGGCTGGCTGGCGCTGGAAAGCTAAGCCGGCGGTTAGCTACGGTGGCATGTCTGAGTCAATTCAGGAAGCACTGCTAGGAGGTACACCGGCATGGTAGCTTCGGCCAAGCGGATGTGGCTCCGGGGATTGGTGGAAACGGGTGGAGAGGTTGAGGGATGGAGGTGAGGGGCAAGGGGCAGCGCAGATGCAGGTCATCCAGAAAAGAAACGATACAATAGGGCAATTCCGCTCGCACAAGCTCTCTCGCGGTCGGCACGTTGATGCCACCGGGTGGAGCTGTGACTCGCTGAGCTGTTACTGTTGACTTTCTGCCAGCCCCCCAAACCCCAACAAAAGTGACCGCGGATCCCGCGAAGAAATGCCCGACCGCTGCTAACTTCTTAGCGGAAGCGAGGTCTTCATTCGGATCACCGAGTCCATCTTGGTTGAGCCTAAATGAGGATCGCGCCCCAATATTTGAAAGTGAGTAGTGAACAGACAGCTTAACAGCAAGCAGCAATGCGTACGTCATGCCCACTCATTCAGATGGGGCCTGAGGAGCTCTATCCCTGTCCCGTTGCAGGATAGCTTCAGCAACACGCGGGGCATGTCAAACAATTGAGGATTCAAACTGGCGTTGAAGACTCTTGGCCAGAGTTGGCTCAACACTTACATGTTCTATTCTCAAAAGAGGCCAAAAGCTTCTAGGTTCCATAATCTACTCGATGAAACTTCTACTTATTATTGGAATCTAGAGTGCAACCGATGTGGATCAATGAGCGCTCCACAAATCGCTCTCACCGTACATCCCGCAACCAGAACGCGCTTTCTCCCCATGCCATCTCTCTCGCGAATATTCAGTAAGTAGTAGCAATCTTTCACAGACGTTTCTGTTGTTTTGTAATTTTCTCAGACTACTTTCCTCGGAACTTCACACAGTAATCCGCCAACCTGATCTCCTCCTGCGAAAATCCCAGAAATTCTTTGTAGATACCTAAGTGATAGTACATGATCTTGTGGGTTTCCAGTCCCTGAGAACGGCCAAACTCCCAGTGAGGCTGATATGGGATATCGTTATCGATAGACGAAGGAATGAACAAGATGTAGCGTCTAAGCCATTCATCATAGCACATGTTCGTGCAGAATTAGCTCAAATCGCTTACTTTGCAGCCGCTCGGGGAGACGCACTTCAGTTCTCTGTTGTAGATGCAACGCCAGTGCCCGTCTTGGGAACCCATGAGCGTGGGATGAAGCCGTCTTTGGAAAAGGTCTTCCAAAGCCTCATCGCTGGTGGTCTCGCCACTAATCTTTTGACCCAGGTCATCAAAATTGCCATCTGATACCGGTCTCTCATCGTTCAGGACTGAGGGTGAACTTGCAAGGTTCGGGGGAGCACCCTTTATCTTCTTAATGGGGCTTGGCGCAATCTTTTTCTTATGCCCGTGCTTGTGGTAATTCTGTTTGCGACGGAGCGACGGGTTCCACGGCTCCAAGCTCGTCTGGTACCGAAGTCGGCGTAGTTGCCCTTCGACTTTCATAGATTCTCTCCTTCGCAGAGCTCGACTTTGTAGCAGTTGCTCTGGGTCGGAAGCGGCGACATACCCAAGCCCTGCTTCAGCTGCTTGATGTCTTCCCCAAGCTCGGTGCGATAGCTGCGGGTGTGATCAGACTCCATCGCGATGGTCGAAACTTTGTCATCAGCCATTCCATTGACAAGCCTCCGTGTGAAAGCCGAAGGAAGGTCTTGGATGAAGCAGCTCTCGATTGCAAGGTTAATGACGTTATCGGTGAATGTTCGCAGCACAGATTAGAAGAGGAAGTTAGCCACGGAATCAGGTAGCATGTCGATCAGGCTTACATCCTTAAAGGTTTCCATAGCGTCAAAAGTAACACCTGCCCATTCCAGTGTGATAATGGAGGAACTGATGTAAGATGAGATCGTTGTGCCGAAACAGCTAAGTCTCCGGCTTGCGGGGCGGTGCGTTTAGCAGTCTTCCTTCCCAAAGCCTCCCGGAAATCAGTATCAAGAGGCAAAGCAAAGAGGTCTCGCAGCTGAGCTTTCTATGTATTCCATTGAAGCCACCAAAGAACGGATCATCGTAGTGACCCCGGATGCCGTCGCGAGCAACCTTCTGAAACCTTTCAGCTATTTCCACGGGTAGATTTGCATGTCTTGGGGTGTGCTTTTCGGTTTTCCAAGCCGAACCACCTCAACTTTGCGGTTAGATACGCTTTCTTGAATGTCCCCCAGAAGCGCAGGAACACCGCTCTTGATGTGATGCAGCACGCGGCTCAGCTTCGCCTGGAGAGCACGTACTCCTTGATCAGAGGCAGGAACTGAACACCAGACATCAGATTCAAAGAATCTCCCCTTGTTAAACTTTTGCGGATCGAGACCTTCGTCGTCATTGTGGTTGCCTAGAACGTGCCAGCCAAGGCCCAAGTTAAGAACAGCCTCGCGGCTTCGAGCAATTCTCAGATACCGGTCCTCCTTGCGGGGACTCTGGCTGAGTCAAGTCCGGCTTGGTGATGACTTGGAGGGTACGCTGCCTAGCAAGATGGTACTTCGCTGCCTCTTGCAGGATGGATTGACTTTCCAGTTCGTTTTCGGCGGAGATTTGAGGAGGCTTCAAGTACAGTGGACTTACCAGAAGATCGATCTCCGACGACAATTATCTGGGGTAGATTTGCGATTTCGCTTATACCTAAAGGCGAAAGTTTGTCGACGGTATCGAACAGGACCATTGTCTCGGCACTGTTCAACTCATCATCAGCACTACGCCGTGCTTGTAAGGATGAGTCTATCACCATCGCTAACTGGATTTGGCCGAAGCAAGGTCACATTATTATGCTCTCTCATCCACAAGCATTGCGTTTGTGTACCTAGCAATGGCAAGCGATGTTCTCGACTTCGCTGCTCCGGGGCAATGTTGGAGACGCAACAGACGCCTTTGGTAGCCACATTGATTGGCCTGGCAGTGGAGTCCATCATTGGGCGTTATCAGGGGTACACGAAGGGGTAATGGAAGAATAGAAGAGTCCTTGCCCGTTTGTGAGACCATCCAGGGCTTAAGAAACCGTGCACGGATCAAAATTATATCAAGAGGAGCATGCTGAAGTTGTCAAGGACAAGTTTCAATAGTACTGATACCAATCGTTCTGTTCATGCTTCTCGTAACTCTGTGAGATCCACTCCCAAAAAAGGGCGTCGAGATGTTGGTTCTTAATACAATTTAGCTTAGCCGACGTGTATCAGGGTGCATGGGTATGCGAGACTCCTGCTGAATTGACGACTACCAGGTCTTTTGTTGCGATGGGTCTGGTAGGTAGAACGAGCTTACAATTTCCACTTCCACCGCTTTTGGCCACCTGCCCGGTCCCATGTCACCTCCAGTCTCACCCAAGCCACAGAAGCAGCAGCAGCAAACATTAACCCTCCGACGAGAACCGCCATTCCGAGATAGTCTTCGGAAGTTTTTGTGGCTTCATTGCCCCGAGTCAATACGCCGGCAACGGGTGTTCCGATCATAGATGCAGTGCCCTGAGCCATGAACATGACCCCGGCGACCCGTGGCAGTTCTCTCATACCAAACAACTCTACCAGCGATGGCGTGAAGAGGCTGACATACGCGCTCGCAAACAAGCCATACAAAACCGTGAACGCGATGAAGAGTCCTCTTGCGGTGTGCTCATCATGTTCACCAGATAGAGTGCTCGAGACCCACAGTCCCAAGGTCATAACAGCGCTGAGGAGTGTCGTAAGGAAAAAGGAGTTAAGCCGTCCGATCCTATCTGCGACGAAACCGACGCCGATCTTGCCTATGGCATTGCATGCGTTGGCAACGGCAGTCCGGTTCGCACCATCAGAGTCACTGAAGCCCAGGGTCTTGGCATAAGAAACTGTGAAGAAGACCGGTGTGTAGTAGGCTGCGCTCTGGAAGAAGGTGCCAAGAACCTGAGCCACAAACTTTCGCTGCTTGGCAGTCTCCCATGTCGGCAAGGGAATCCGCCAAAACCCTGTTCGATGGGCGTCCTTCGCATTCTCCTCGCGCAGGTGGGCAGCCATGGATGGCTCCCAGCTAAGAGACATCCCAGACAAAACGATCAAGAATGCCGACAGGGCACCAGTCATGCGTAGAGTGTTACGGAACCCGATCGCCTTGACGGCTGCTGTTATGGCAGGTGCCCACACAAGACCACCAACACCAGTGCCAGCAGACACAAAGCCAACAGCCAGGCCTCTGTGTTTGTCAAACCATGTTGGTGCAACAGTCATTGAGGGCAGGAATGAGAGAGAACACCCAACACCCAAGAGCAGGCCTTGGGACAGTTCGAAATGCCAAAGGGCGGTTCCGAAACTTGCCAGCACATGGGCTAACCCGAAGAGAATACCACCGGTACAGATGGCAAGCTTGGGACCGGAGTTCTTCACCCATGCTACAACGAAGGGTGCTCCCATCATCATGACGGACACCGAGACGCTACCAATGAGGTCTATTTCGGCGTATGTGGCACCGAAGAAGGGCGACCCCTCCTCTTGTATCATAGTCTCATAAAGAGCTTGGTACACGCCATAGCCAAAGAGCAACCCACCAACTATGAAGTTGATCATGAAAGCAGCAATGAGAATTAAAGCGTAGCGACTGTATTATGTATCAGTTCTGAAGGACCAAATTCTACGGGGAAACCACGGCATAGGGGGAAGTACTCGGAAAGAGAGTTGGGAATTACTGACGCCTTGGTGTGTTTGATCTCCTGGGTCTCAACCTGCTCTTCGGCTCTCCCGTTGTTGTCTCCGGTCGACGCAGCACCCATCTTGATAACGACAGTAATTACTGGTAACACACTTGAATGAAAAGATTGTGTCAAATGAGGCCATGCTCGAAACTATTGATGTGCAGAGGTTGGTAAAAGGCGGATGAACGATTGATGTTGACTTGCGGAGGTCAAGATTACAAACCTAAATTGACGACTTGTCGAATTATTTAATAGCCGTTCAGGTTGACGGAACTCAGCTGTTGACTCACACTCTTCCGCTTGGACTGAAACCCACTTGCACTTCGGCTAGATTCATCGGCAGACAAGAGAGCGCAACATTTCCGCCCTGAACATGAACATGTCCAGGATTCTTATTCCCGGTCTCAGACAAACTAGTGCCTACTCCTCCTTGCCCGTTTGTGTCAATTGATTTACGCAAGAGCATGCCAGATTCGCGTTTTGTTCTGCTGCCCGCGTTTTTGATTTGTATCCCCGTCTCCACCGATTTCAGCAAATCAGCGCCTGTTGCTCTGCGAACCGAAACGTCCTTCTCTCGGTTCTCTCTAGCTTGCTTAGGCGGGATTGTCTGGCAGATTTTCTACCTCACAGTTTTTGGCTCAGTCTCGGCGAACCTGAAAGTCGGAACGTGAGGGAGTCACTTCCAAAAAGCTTATCTTTTGAAAAATACGTGATACCTGTGTTTATTCGTAGAGCGCTCCACTCATATACTTCAGACCGGTATCGCAAGCAACGGTGACAACAGTCTTGCCAGGCCCAAGCTCCTTCGCCAGCTGAATTGCGGCAATAAGGTTCAGTCCAGTCGAGGTTCCAGTGAGCAGACCTTCCTCTTTGGCAAGTCTACGGCACATCTCCCGAGCCTCTTCTTCAGAGATACCGCGGGCCTCGTCATAAAGTGACTTATCCAGCAACGGAGGAAAGAATCCTGGGCTTATGCCTTCTACACCATGAGTGCCTCCATGTCCCTTGGTAATCACTGGAGACGACTCTGGCTCGAGAACAACCACGCGCGTCTTAGGATCCGATGCCTTGAGTACCGTGGCCGTTCCCATGATCATGCCAGCCCCACCAGTGGCACCACAGAAGGCGTCAATGCCTTGCGGGAACTGGGCCAAGAGCTCTTGTCCCAAACTCTTGTAGCCGACAATGCCATCTGCATTTCTGAACTGGTTGGCGGCGTAATAATTCTTGTCTTCTTCAACGAGCGTCTTGGCACGCTCTACCATCTTTGGGAAGAGGTCCGGGGTGATCTTGCCCGTCGGGCTGTGGACAATGTCGACGTCAGCGCCGAAAGCAGCCATCGTCCGCAGCTTTTCGGCAGCGAAAGCATTTGAGCAGACTGCACGAAAGCCGTATCCCTTGAGGGTGCAAACAAAGGCCAGTGATGAGCCGGTGCTGCCTCCGGTGGCTTCGACAACTGTCATGCCAGACTTCAGATCACCTCTCCGCTCGGCCTCCTCAACGATGGCTCTCGCCATGCGATCTTTGTACGAGCCGGTTGGGTTCAAGTATTCGAGTTTGACGTAGACATCGGCGCAACCTTCAGGAACAACTTTGCGGAGGCGGACGCATGGTGTTCTGCCTATGACATCCAGAATGCTGTTAACCGGGGATGGGGTGGATGACTCGGACATAGTGAACGTGAAATATGAGTGAATAAAACTCGTAAAATATAGAATCTTGACGACAATGCTGAAAATTCCGTACGTTGCATACGATGCTTCCAAGCCAGGATCATTAAGAATTAGAGAATTGGCGTAAAAAGATTCCCTCTAGTAAGCATTACTTACCTTAGCAGTCGGATTTGATGACTCTTGTCGCCAAGTGTGCTCCACATATCCGCCTTACGGGCAACGTGATTCGCTTGAATCATCGATCCTCCGCGGAAATACAACATCAGTCCCACAACGACGCCTTTTGATTGACACTTCAATATCCGGACCTTCTTGCAGTCACTGTCTAGCAGTGCCTGTGGATACACTTCAAATGCCTTACAGATCAAAACACCGAGTTCGTGATGAAATCTAATATGGTAAGACTTTGCCTTGCGCCAAAAGGGGCTAGTTCGACCCCCCTACTAGAAAACTCCATAGTGAGTGAAGACCCCTTTCAGTTAAACCGGCATCTTAAAGGGTGCAATCGAGCATAGCCTGCAACTTTCTCTTCATTCCGAGTCTTAATAAAGACCAGACCAAGAGGGGGGTTCTCAAAGCAGACACCTGCCGAATCCCTGCCCGGGTCATGAAGTAAGCATTCAGCTACATCTCGCGCAGAGCATATCTCTTGACCCGCCGGGTAGATCCGCGACGGCCACAGCAGATGCCCGGCGCGAGCAGAGGGTGGTTGCATGAGTATTGCCGTGCAAGATACCTCTCGGCTTCGTCCACCTTTGGTTGGTGCAGCTTGATGGAAGTGAGTTCACCTTGAGAGGTCTAATTGCACCTATTATGTGGCTAGATATTAGCAAGATGGGCAGGTCGAGATTAGGGGTGCACTCCTCAGCCTAATAAAGCTGCCGCAGGCAACATGCTGACTATCCCGATGAGGGTGTACTCCGGAATTCGGTGTTTATTCCGCAAGCATCTCCCGCTATCGTTTGTTTCCCAATATTGGAGGAGGAAACACGCCGTAGGCATGAGCCGACCCCTGTCCGGAAGCTTCACGGGCAGCCTCAGTGCCCACCACCAGAACAGGATGAAACCGCCATACCCCACAGAACAACTCGGCAACCCGTGCTTTATCTTTGATAAACTACAGAGAAACATCCGGGGAGACGCGAGCCCCGCTTCTTACGATTGGGAATCTTGCGACTGGAGGAAGGTCCAGTGCTATCTCGGCGTTCGTTGGAATAAGTGCCGAGCTAAATTCAACATGCTTTGAGCACAAGCTTAAGCTGAGAGCTCTGGTAGCTTTGGAGCTAGAAATCATGACATTTGGAATGAAGCTCAAGAAATGTGATAAGCGCAGTCGATTAATTGCTGTCTTGGGCATGGATGATCTGCCATTCAACAGCTCATGCGAGCCTTCAATGGCGACAGAAAAGGTAGTCACCCTCCTAGTCATGTCATATCAACTGAGTTCATCCTCGATACAGGAACGATTCAGACCGGTTCACCACATGCAGGACAAAAGCTTACTTAACTTAGGACAGATCGCCAACGCTCTGGCTCAATGACAGCGACATGCAGATCACCCGTAGCATATTTTCTTTCTTTTTCCGACCCCTCGATAATTATAGATACCTGCACGTCGGTTATCCGGATCGCTGTCTGGAAGACTCCCGGACCTATCTGATGAAAACCACGAGTGGGCTCGTGATCATATAGAAACATCATCGAGCTTTGTCGGTGCCGGAGCTGTCAATCAGTGTTGATGAAACCGTCGATCGCCCGTTGTTTGCTGTCGAGTGCCGCAATCCCGAGTTCAGATGGGGAAATTGTCCGGGCTTCACGGGCAGAAAACGACCCTCGGTCTTCAAATTCAACGATAACGAGTGCATTAGATCGAGTGTCCCCCGCTCACTGTGACACGCTTGCGCAAGAGGGATGGCAGAGGAAATCTTCGCCGGCTTCCCGCCCCCGTACGACAGGCTCGCATCACAACAGTGTCCATCCTGTATTTAGCCTCAAACAAGGTTTCTGTCGCTCATCGGAAGTCGAGTTTGAGTTTTACTTACTGCAGGCACTGCAGCCTCACTGGCTCGGGATCAGAGGAGGTGAAACCATCTCCAAAGTGACGCACCGAACATCAGATGGGGTTCCGTGCCGCCACGCATCGCCAAGAATAGGTTTCCAGACTGGGGACTTACAACAACAGCCAATATTTATGGTAGGATCCCCATCTCGGTTCCTTGCCGTCAACCGCCATCCGTCTCACTAGTCTTGTGCTCGACGTGTTTAGCGATCCCGCTAACGCTTCAAGAGCCGACGAGGCTGAGCGCTTCACCACCAAGGCATTGACCAGAAACGGATGACACAGGTCGGATCGTCGGTAACACGGTACGTGGACCATCACTTGGACCAGTCAACAAACACCCTGGATGCTAGTTGACAAATGCCTCGTCTTGTTCTTCTTACCTTTCATACTCATTGAGTAAAGACTTCATCTCAAGCAACGGATGCTAATATCTAATAGTTGTCATTGACAGAAACGTGAAAACAAGATGACTCGTCTTGCTTTGGCCCGCAGGAGGTCGCCTCCGTCCAATCTGATTCTCGATGTTGATTCTCAGCACGAGAGACGACAGGCACCATCGCCTCCTCCTGGGAGACCTGGCCCTCCGCCGCCGCCAAATGCGCCAGGTCCTCCTCCTCCAGGGCCACCGCCGCCTCCTCCCCTTTCACCTGGACCACCACCGCCGCCCCCGGATGGAGGACCACCGCCGCCTCCTCCGGATGCCCCTCCTCCACCTCCAGGTACTCCACGAACTCCACGACCTCCTGGAACCCCGCCTCCTCCACCTCCTGAAGGACCACCTCCTCCACCGCCTCCCCCTGAAGGGCCGCCGCCGCCTCCACCACCTCCTCCTCCGGGACCTCCAGGACCTCCCGGGCCTCCAGGACCCCCTGGACCACCTGGACCGCCGCCTCCCCCTCCGCCGCCGCCCCCAGGTCCACCCGGTCCCCCTGGACCTCCAGGACCGCCTGGTCCTCCACCACCCCCTCCTCCGCCACCACCTCCGCCTCCCCCGCCACCGCCGCCGCCGCCAGTCACTGTTACTATGGTACCAAGCTCAGAGGGCCCGAGAACCACAGTGTTTGTCACTGTCACCCCTGCGCCTGTCACAGTAACTGCTGCGTTGGTTCTTCCAACTCCTGCCCCTGATTTGAGGAATGATGGTGGTCCTCGAAGACTTCAGCCAACAACGCCAGATCTCGGTCTCAACCAAAACTTCATAGTCATATCCAGCGAAGCCATTTTCGGTTTCTTGGCTGGAATCGGTAAGTCATGTCTTCTCTCATATAACCATGTCGGTTTGCTGATATTATGAAAACTTAGTGGCTACCTGGCTCCTCATCGTTGCTGGTCTCGCAATTTGGCGGAAGGCTAAGCGTCGCGCGCGACGCAAGTTAGACGAGTTTCAGTGAAGAGAGTTGAAGCTATTCAACTAATGTTTGCGACATCCGTTCCTAATTTGTAATACGGATATCTGTCCTAATGTCACGTATGAGGGCTGTGTAAGATAGAATAGGCTGAGGGTATTGTAATTCTACCTAGATTGATCTATACCTGGTCACACGTAGTTGAGCTGATTCATCTGCACATGATGCGGTTCCCAAATAAGATAAACACCGCGAGTACGACACATCAGTCAACCGCGGCGAAGACCGTCAACGGAGATGCCAGTTTTATTAACCGCCGGCGCATGACCCGTTTCCCTTGACTCAGACCACCGGGGAACCTCTTGAAACCAAGTCCTCCCACCCGAGTACTGTCTGGTACGATGAAGACAAGGCCCACCCGATTCCACCAGTCACGAAAAAGAGAAGAAGTTCGGTTGAAACCTTGTTTGTTGTTCTAGTGTCTGAGCGAAACTTTCTACACTTAAGCAAAAAGCCAAGTTTCCTTTTTGTGTTTATTTATAGCCGAACCCCTGAGAATGGGACGAACCTAAAGCAAGGATCGATCGCGCTCTGATTCTCCCGCACCACAACGTTTGGCGGGGTCATCCCAAACCCAGTGCTGTGCAGCGGCTTAAGTTGAGTTGATCTGCATATAGGAAACTCACGTCACTTTTAAGTCTTGCGTTTACGTCAAGAATTATCTTATTTCTTTCTACGGTGTTGGGTTCTCCCGCTGAGCTGGGAACTTCCGGATTTCCACGACACTGGTCAACGAACTGTTGCGAAACGAGAGCAATCTTGAGAATGCTGTCCACGCCGGACTCATAAACTTTTGGAATTGTCTTAAAGAAGGTCTTGCCAATCGATTAGAATGTGCTGTATATTTAAATGGAAACGATAAGTCCAGGTTTTGCTCTTCATCTATAACTAGGCCGTACGTATATTTTTACCACTCTGCGAAGGCGTTTCGGGTAATAACGCTCAATATTAGGACTCAAAAAATACTTGAAAACTAGTAAAACTAATCGCTTTTCCCAATGCTAAGACACATAAAGAATGAGCCATGATCAATTCAAAGACTGTACTTCCAGCCTTCAGCAGGCCCTGCCACTTCGACCAAAAAGTTCGGAAAAACGGAGTTGACAGTCTCTTCGCGTTGGAACCCTCGCACAGTCCCAAACTTGCACCCGTGACTAACGTTCGCAGTGAAGAAAATGCGATCTCTGATCCAGCCAAGCCACTTAACCTGACTCGCTTGGATGACGGGAAAATGATTTTGCCCAGTGTACTCCAGAAACTCCAGACTCTCCTGAACATCGGCACCCTGTAGCATTCCGCATGTTTCCCTCACGTTGGCCTCCATGTTTTTGAAGTCAACTACGGAGTCCTTGTCCCCAGCCGCAATCCATAAAGGCCCTTTGAAAGGCTTTCTTCCAACGGCAGTTCTCTTCTCGAAGTCCAACACAGTCGGTTGCTCTGTCCAGTTCTGATAAGCCAACCGACCTAATGGGATGCCAATGCCTGAGACTCCTTTCGTGGGTAGACAGCCTTGCACAGCCTCTTGGACGTTGACCCATCTGTCGCGTCCGGCCTCGGTCAGTCCGGACAGGTTGAATTCTGGATACGCCGCCGTTATTCCTTTTGCCAAGGATGGCTGAAGGCTCAAGAAGGTGTTGGTCCATACTTGGGTCTTGTTGGCCTCATGATCTTCTATGGCCTTCCTAGTCTGGTTTATGATATCTGTTGGTGGAGCGAAGGCAACAGCGCCCTTGAATCCAGGGATCGGCTTGTCGACCAGTCTTTCCGCGAACGACCATACGGCAGCAGCACCCTGGGAGTGGCCCATGGCTACAAACGGCCCATCAAGGCTGAGATACTCAGGGAAAGCTTTGCGTGCGGCGACAATGGCGTTTGCTACGTCATTAGCGTGTGCGGGTGCCGCAGCCCAGGGATGGCCGATGCCGTCGCCGTTGGGAAGCTTCCCAACACCCAGACCCGCGTAGTCTGGTGCAACCACGACGTAACCCTGGAGAGCGAGTAGGTATGGAACTTGGAAGTGGTATTGCAGGTTTCGGTAGTTGCTGGGTGCACATGGCGCCAGACCTCCAGAGGTGCCGTGTGCCCATGCGACCAGAGGCCAGTGGGTTGAATTTGATGAATCAGAGACCGGAACTTCTAGCGGGCTTGAGGGCCACAGGATGTACGCTGATGCAGGTACGATGGTACCGTTGAGGTTTTCAGTCGTATACATCATTCGGGACATGGTCAAAGGAGTTGGTACGGTGTAGTTCGTCAGATTCGTAATTCGCTCAAGGGACAAGACGGTGCCTGGCTCAATGATGTTGGAGAAGTTGGTCGGAACCTCATAAAAAGAGAAGTCTGAAGCTCTTTGTGACTTTTCCCATGAGGAAACGCGATGTACAAGCTCCTTGCAGGTATCATTACAGGTCGTGCTAGCGTTCAGACTCGAAAGACCAAGATCGATTGCAGCTTGGGCCACCAGAAATGTTGCCATCGCGGCGAGAAGTAGTTGCAGTCGCATGTTAACCGCTAACGTGTTGTGTGGTTATTTCGTAGATATTTGTGGTGTTGGCGGAGTTGCTCAAGATGGATGCAAAAGTGAGAGAAGAGTAGCTTGTCACTATGTAAGTGGATAGTTTGCGCTTGGGAGCCTTACTTCTAGAATGATTTATATGCCCTTTAACTCACATACTTTATGTAGTATGGATTGCTATTCAAACAGCGCACTCAGCAATTCAAGCAATTATCCCGAGTTGCACGTATTGCACCGACTTCAAAAGCTCGGCTAGACTCTGAACCGAGTCGGTGAGATTCAAGACGTTCTGCATTGAGAACGGGTGGCTCAGCGTCCCGAGTGCTGACGCGCTACTGCTCGACTGCCTGCCAGATGCCAGGCGTCATACATAACAGGCCATAGATATGGCTGTGGCTATGGCATAAGCTGAGTCTAGCTGAATATGCGGAGTGATGTCAGAAACGGGTTGCGTTAGCCTTCAGGTAAGCTCATCTTCCTCGTTGTTGTTTGAGCTGGTTCAGGGAATCCGAATTGTTCGTCCTGGGAACATTCAGCTTCCTAAACGAGAACCATCTCAGTCAAACTTGCATCTGAGCCAATAGCCTCCCCATGCATCATCCCATGCACGTAGCACTCCCCCACAAGCCGAAACCTCCCGCCTTCTATCTTTCTCATCACGAACGGCACATGACAATTCTCCAGCACGTACACTTGGTCCCCAACGTTAGCATGCCCAAGGAACAATCCCAGATGGCCCTTCTCGGTGGTGCCCAACTTCCGATTCTTCAACGCATTAACCATCGCCGTGCGAAGCTCTTGGAACGTATCTCCAGCAGATCCCACCTTGTGGTCTTTCAGCCTCTCCAACTCTAGCCTGCCTCTTCCTTTGGGCTTCTTCTGTCGCGCGGTATATGTCTGTCCAGAGATGGAAGGTTCCATGCCAGTTGACGCGTCCAGCAAAAGGCTGATGATCTCTTCGTACGACTGTGGACACTTCTGCTTCCCGGTGTCATTCCTCCCCGCCACGAGTGTCTGACACAGCACAGAGAACAGCGTGTGCGGCTGCGGGTACGTCACCATCTCAGAAACGAATTTCAAGACTTCGAGCAGTGTCTGATTGCCGTTCATTGGGTCCTCGAACGTAAGATCAGGGTTCTCGATAACCCGACTGGTCGTAGAGATGGTATCGATGAGGAACCCTTGCACAGACATCTCGTCGCCTCGTACTGGCAACCGTTCCCAGTCTTTGAAATCCTCGCTAATCCACATCTTCCGCTCAAATGTCCCATGGGCTCTGTAAATACCCTGAGAAGCAGTCGTGTATCCCAACGCAACTGTCAGACGAGGTCTGCTCCAATCCGGGACCCAAGAAGGCAAATGGGGCGAATCATGGTCCACGCATGCCAGGACCTCGTGCAGTGCCCATCTCGTGGGATGTTGAGAAACATGGTGCGCCACGACTTGCTGGTACAGCTTCGTAGCAGGGAAGTCGTCCGCGTAGCTGACCTTCACCGCAGCCTGATGATCCTCGTTGACCACCCCAAGCAATCCGTATACCTTGTCTCTCGAATCATAGCACTGCGCCCCACGGGACTGCACGAGCAACGGCACCAGTGTATTATCACTGTCCTGGGCCGACTGCTTCATCCGGTGAAGCTGCCATGCCAGCTCGCACATATCTCCTCGATCATCCATTTTACTGCCTTTCGCAGGCCCCTTCGCAGCCTCCTTCCGAAGCCACGCCGAGATTCCAGTCGTGACAAGTTGCATACACCCGCTGGATAGATTCTCCCAAGTGATGAGTGAATCACCACAAGCAACCCATGGGTCCCTCGAGAGAATAACCTCTTGGATGATCCATACCCTCGTGAACCACTGCCGCGAGAGCAAGTCCCACAGAGCACTCCAGTCCTTCGATTCAGGCGCCGGTAGGCGCATCCTTTCGAACTCCTTCGGGTCGATGTCGTCTTCCGTCGTAAACTGCAACCGGATGTTGACCTCCTCAAGGAGCTTGATCGCCACGTCAGAGCCTTCACTGGCTTCACCGAGCCAGATCGCGGTGTTGGTGGCGCGCTGGTAGATCCTGGACATTAGGGGGATCTGCTGCCCCTTTTCGTCGTTATTGCTCTGGTCGATGCAGATCTGATCGATCCACAGCACCACAGATTCGTCCTCTCTGCGGAAATGGAGGAGGGCCGACTCGAGGGACTTGGTGATTGCTTTTTCGTGGCCGTCGCATTCGATCATTGCGTCGAAGATGGGCTCGCCCCAGGTGTAGCTCAATGCGGTGTAGGAGATTGGGGTGACGAGATCTTCCATCGAGAGCGCGTAGCGCACCCTGATGAAGGACTGGTTGTATGGTTCGGGGTCGACGTATTCGACCGAGCAGTGGTGTAGAGAGCCGCGCAGTTTATCCCCCTTAGCGCCCGGCTTGACCTCGAGTACCCGGATCTCGTACGGGTCGACGATGGGTCTGTACAGTTTGCCCCGGCCGTCATCGCGGGGTCGATCTGGGACCGTCTTCGTCTTTGCCCATTCGCAGACCTTGGCCCTCGTTTCCTCCGGGATCCAGTCGTGATCATCAATCTTTGCAAGCTCAAACTCCCTGCCAATGTCATAGCCGGTCCAGTATTCGCGCTCCCCCGCGATTTGGAAGAAGTCTGCGGTCGCATCGTCCATTTCGGAGTGGGGCACGCAAGTCAGCGCAGAGTCGGAGTGAAGTTGATGGGCCGAGGATCCGTCAGCGTGGAGAGAGGACCGGGCCGTCGATGCCTTCTTATTCTCTACGGACCCTGTGCTTACCGTTACGAATACCCATTCTCGTGCAGCTGGACCATGCCACTCCAAGTGGGTGCTTACAGGGCGTGAATTGGCGGTAATTGAGCGAATGAAAATCCGCCATCCTGAGAAGCCAAGATGTGGCTGCTGAGCTGCTTCTAGCTGCGAAAGGGCACCAGTCGGCAAGAAATGAGAATGCCACATCCTGTCAGGCTCTAGGAAAAGGGTTGCAGTTGATTTTTTCCAACACACGAATCTCTGAGAGATCTGGCGACGAGAATCGGGCCTCTTAAGAAATGACCCCTGGAACAGGCTGGTACGCCACAAGAAAACCACCGTCAAAACCGTAATGCGTCAAAGCTTCGGAAATGTGAGAATTGATGAAGTTCTCTCATCCTCATCGCCAAGCTTGAGCTACTGGAATGGCGCATATGTAGAAACATTCGTGCAGATGAACAAGTCTCAGCCTGATCTAAGTCTACGCGCATCGGTATAATGTCACTCTCTCTTCATGAGTCTAAGTATTTCAAAGATGTGACGGAATCTTCTCGTAGGCTTCTATGGAACTATGGTGTCCATATATGTAATCGACGGTGCGTAATCCTTAACTCGCATTTAATGTTTCCTAAAGCTACCCCCAAACACCTCGCAATCACGCTTAGCAGTATCGCCGTGGCCTCTGTATGAACAGAAAGTCATTTCCATTGCAAATTTCTCAACTAATTCTTCAACTAGTTCAATCCAGTTCCTTTCCAAATGATTTTAGCCTCCTGTCATCGCACTCAGTCAGTGTGAAAGACGATGGGCTTAGATTCGAGCCGATGCTTCTTGCCTTCTGGGATGATAGTTGCCACAGCATAATGGCGAAGATGGCACAGAGTTTCAGTCATCGCAGAGGTTTCCAAGATGGCGGAGAATACCGACAGAACCAGTTTTTAATATCCTAGAAATGTCAACTATGCACCACAAGCATGCCATTTACTTTAATTGTGTAGTGAATGGGGTAAAACATTGATATTTCATGTCCGCTGTCTAAGTTATGAAATATACCGCCGGGGTCGTCAACGCTGGAAACAGCACGAGACAATCTCGCCTCAACCAGACTTCACTTCAGTCCTGAACTCCAAGTCATCCAAAAAATCAAACTGCTCCATCATAAATAAGAAACTCCTAGTCATGCCAGCAAGCTCTCCGACCGCACACACAAGCGCCGCACGCGCCGCCTTCGCCGCGACAGCCGTGCCGCAATCTCCATGCGTCGCCGAGATCGCTCTCTTCTGTTGAGTGGTGCCCGCATTTGTAGAGCTCATATACGCCATCCAGAGGTCTCGAAGCGTCCCACAGATTGCATACGTCAAGACGTAGAGGCAAAGCTGCCATAGGGTAGCTGGAGTTTTGTTCAAGATGTCGAGGCCTGTGATTACGGGCGGAAAGGTGAGAAGAAGGAAGCTGACGAAGTGGGCGAGGAGGAAAGTGCCCGGCGCCTCGAGAAAGCGCAGCCGGCGAGTGGCAGCTGTACTAGTGGCAGTCCCAGCCGACGCGCCCTGGTCGGACTGTTCCCGGGAAGCCCACGCCTCGACTAGGCTTTGGCACTCGCTGGTGATGGAGAGATCCTGAGCGGCGCGGGAAAGAGCCGACCGTTGCGCCCTCGCTACGCAGTCCGACGGTGCAACATTGATTACACGCTGCTCGGGGCGCTCGCGACCAGAAGGCGAAGCTATGTCATCGCGTCGACCCTCCTTTTGCTCGTCGTCGTCGTTGGCGGGTTCCGGCTGCTGCGTACCAGATGACGGCGTTGGATCTGTGGCGGCGGAGGCCTGATCGTGATGAGCGTCCTCGGCAGAAGACACGTCAGACGAGGCGACGAAGACGTACTCCTCCTCCTCGTCGGCGGCAGAGTCCGGCTGCTGCGCCCCAGTCCCAGAAAAAAGCGTCGAACGCATAGCGCGGGCTTCCCAATCAGAATGCGCTTCACTGAGTCGATGGCGATGGTGACGCTCGGTGGTGACTGTTGAGATAAGCTTGAGGTCCTCGTAGGGCGACATGCTGTACCGAAGCGCTTTGGGGAATGGATCTTGGGAAGTGTCTAAACGGAATATGGAGAAGTGGTTGTTTGACGTGTACAAGCGTTGGAATGAAGTAATGCAAGTTTGTAGACTGGCGATAAATCGATGGCAGAGAAGGGAAGTTCGAGCAGAGGGACCAGGAAATAGTCAGCCTTATATGACCATGGGACTTGTAGGATGAAAGGGTGCGAGATCAATATTGAGAACCTCTTCGGCAGTTCAGGCAGCCATGGTGTATGTACATGTTTTACGGCCCGGTTCACCGGAAATTAAGATCACCAAAATGGAAAACCATACTTCCGAGAGACCCTTCCCTCTAGTTGATATTAACAGTGTAGTATTATACAGTAGTAGTACAGGATATCAGACGACTGGTGACAAAGATCCCTCAACTCCGATGGCTCAAAGCACAATGTGGTATCTTGGCGCGCCACAAGTGGTAAGGAATAGTATGTGCAAGAAGCAGAAAGAAAAGGCCCCAAACCCCGAAAGCAAATCCCCCGAACCATCCGATGCCATCTCCATCTAGTCAACATCAGCCAAGCTGGTGTCGGAGCCGTTGCCCGAGTCGCCTTGGCTCTCCTTCCAGGATGCCATCTCCGCTACAGGAACCCGCCCCCTGAGCCAACGCAAGGTCGCCTCCGTGCCACGCTCCAGGACGCTATATCTGGGAACTCTGAAGCGGTTGCCGGAGACTTCCAAACGCTTGAGTCCGCCGGCGCCGGCGAGCAGACCGATCCTCGGGTTGAGGTGAGCGATGTCGTTATTGCCAGCGTCAACAACCTCGAGGCCCTTGATGGCATCAGGGTCCAGCTCGATCAAGTGGTTGTTTGCAATCAAGAGGACTACCAGGCGTGGGAAGACCAGTCGCAAGTTAGGCGGCAGTGCAGTGATGCGGTTCAGCGAAACGTCCATCTTCTCCAGTTGCGGAGCATTCAAGTGCGTGGTCAGCGGGGCGAGGCTGGTGATATGGTTGCTAACCAGATTCAGCTCACGGAGGGACGGCAACTCTAGCTCCTCGGTCAGATAGGTCTCGCCGACGAGCTGGTTGTGGGCAAGAGACAAAGCGCCAAGGGTCTCGGCGAAAAAGGAAAGCGAGTTCGGGAAGCAAGTGAAAAGGTTGTGGTGCAGTTGGACCTCGCGCACCTTGTTGTCTGCGGCCACCTTTGAGCAGACGACAGGGTGCAGCGAGGATGATTGGGTGTTGGATCGATCCAGAAGGCCACCCGGCTTCACAGGCCATGTCTCCTTGGACAGAGTCTGGGAACGAGCACGCGCGGGTGAGGTAGTCGACGAAGTAGGGGGCGTGGCGAAGTTATCATCCGAGCGCTCTTCCTCATCGGCAGGAACAGGAGGCAAGGGGGGCGCATCCTTGATGGTGAGTTTTCCGAACCCGTCGGCAATATCGTCAAAGTCGGCCGAATCAGGGGCGGCGACTTCGGCGTTCTCATCCTGGTATGGCGGAGGCGGCTCAAGTCTGCCAGCCAAAACATCCTTCAGCTCTTCCGTGGTAGCAGAGACGAACTTCTTGTCGCGCAATGGGTTACCGCTGAGGCGAATCATGGTCAAGTTGTCCATTCTGCTGATCTCGGGCGGGACTACACGGATGTCGTTGGCGGAAAAGTCGACGTTCCTGAGCTTCTCGAGCTTGGTGAAACCTGTGGGAAACTCGGGGATGGCGTTCTCGTTAGCGGTCAGAGTAAGAAGGCTGATCCAGGAGCTGACATCTGGTAGTTCCTTGAGGCGGTTCATGGACAGCACGAGCTGGTGAACGGAAGGCAGGCTAATGGTGGCACCCGGAGACACCAAGTAGGTGAGCTGATTGGAAGACAAATCAAGCATCTGGAGGTTCGACAGAGCCTGAACTCCAGCCTCGATGAGTGTGCCAGAGAGCTTGTTCTTCTGGGCGAGCAGTTCCGTCAGGGGCAGCTTGGACAGACTTGTAAACGGGAGCGACTCAAAGCTGTTGCTGCTCAGATTGAGGATGCGAAGTCTGGAGAGGTTCTCGATTCCATCGGGTAAAGATGAGACCTCGTTGCCGTGAAGGTCGAAGATTTCGAGGTTCTCGAGCTTGGAGAAGCTGGGGTCCAAGGGGCCGTACAAAAGGTTGTTGGCAAGCTTCAAGTCGCGGAGGGCAGTGACCTCGGTGATGACGTCCAAGCAGTTGTTCGCGAGTCGGTTTTGAGACTGCTGCATGTTAGCTGGGAATTCGTAAAGTTGAAACGTCGAGGCCTACCAGGTTGAGGGATGTGAGCAAGCGAAGTTGTCTCAGTCCCATCGGCAAGGAAATCAACGAGTTTCCGTGCAGATCCATGGCCTCTAGGCCGCCAAAAATGTTGCCGCTGGAATCCTCGTCTTCAGCCATCTGCTCGGGCGGGATATCGGGGAATATCGAATCGGCAATGGTCTCTAGCTCGTTGTCGGCAGCCACAAATCTCGTCAAATCGACACTCTCGGCCCATGAACCGTCATACGTGCCCATAGACTCCATGTCGTACATCTTGAGAACCTCAGTGGGGATCTCCTTCAAGCCGAGCGCTGCGATGTTGAGTCTTCCGGTGCTTCGACCAGCTCCAATGCGCTGCTGGATAATCTTTCCAGTCGCGTTCTCCGATCGCTTGGTATTGAAAGGGTCACTGGTGTCGAAGGGGGCGGGAGCGGTGGTCATAGCAACACCAATGCCAAAGTCAAAGCCTTCGTCCGCTGGGACAATGGGGGATTTGAGCGGTTTCGGTAGAGCAGGAACTTCTAATTCCTGCGTTGAAATTGGAGCAGCAGCAGCAGTCGCTTCTTCGGCCTCAGCAACTTCTGTGACGTCCGCAACCTCGGCGGCTTGACGATCCGCCGCACGCTTCGCAGCCTTAGCCTTGGCAATCTGATCGCGTAGAGAGGCCGAGGCTTTCCTGAACTCGTTGGTAGGAGGCTCAGCTAGCGTCGGAGGACCAGGGAGACTCGACTTCGTGGGCGTAGGCTTTCGGAGAGCACCATACGACTTGGCAGACTTCAGCTTCGGGGCTGGCTTGAGGGAAGGAGAGCCGGCTGCCGCTGGTGACTGTTGGCTTAATGTTGGGAGGGAAGGCTTCTTGTACAAGTCATTGACGGATGCTCGAGGCTTCAGAGAACGCGCAGCCACCGGAGTTGTCGTTGTCGGAGGAGGCATGGCAATTGCACTTCTGGTTGGGCTGGGGCTCTGGTAGGCTGGGATCCCTGATGAAGACGGCCGTGCTGACGGAGAGGCTTGCGGAGTGGCCCTTACTGTTGGTGCCTTCAGAGACCTCATACCGGACACCCGCCTTGACGGTGTGCCCTCGATGGCGCCCGGCGGTCGGGGTGCGGCCATGAGCCCTCGAGCGGCGAACGGGTTCTCTTCGGGGCCGGAGCTTGAGCCTGGTCGACTATGACGCGAAGTTGGACGCAGGGAGCCGTCGGAGGTGTAACTTGAGCCGGGTCTCGAGTTCCCGCTGCCAGCCCGAGAACGGGGTCGTAGTACGCCTTCTTGGTCGAAAAAGGAGGACGGTTTCTTGCTCAGGGCAGGCGATGACTGCAGCTGGGAAAGGGTCTCCATTGTTCTCTCGGCAAGCGATGGTCGTGGCTTGAACTTGGGCGTACCAAAGTCTGGGAGACCGGGTTCGGCGTCATCGGGAGGAGAGCTCGAATCTTGGGGCAACGGCGGCACCTCTGGTGTTGAAGCAGAGGGTTCGGATGGACGCCCTGAAGAGCTGGCCGGGCGGGAAACAACGACGTATTCGGCATCTTCTGGGGGTGTCGGGGGTTTGGTAACGGTTGGTTCGGCCGCGTTGAGTCGTGGGATACTGCGAACGCTCTTCAAGGAGCTGACGGGAGCTCTCGCCTCGGGCTTTCTCGTAGTCGTGGACGGTGGTGGTATCTCTCGTCTCAGCTTCGGAGCAGGCCTGGGCTCTGGCTTCTTAAGAGCAGGAGCCGGTGCCAATTGGTCTCGCGAGGCAGCGGGTCGAAGACGGGGGTTTCGAAGACCGGAGTTGAGGCCATCGCGGGAAGGAGAAGGCCTCACAGCAGGAGTCGGCTTGGTGCTGGCAACGGGAGTAGGCTTGGGCACGGGTAGACGAGAGAGTCTCGGGATCCCGCTAGGCCTCCCAGGCGCCTGCTTCTCGTCCATTGCGGCGGCGGACTTGGTTCTCCTGCTACTGCTGGGAAAGCATGCAGAAGAGAAGTTCGGCGGATTGCTGACAGACGGGGTCGATTGTCTGGTAATAAGGAGAGGGGATTTTGGATAATATTGGCCGCACGGATTCGGGACCAAGGCGTGTGTTTTAGCGCGTGCGCCAGTCGACGCGGGAGGCGTTCCGTTTGCTCTAGTCGAGTCGGGAGCTAGCAAAGGTAATTAGAGTGATGTCACGTCGCGTGCTGAGCGTGTGTCGTTGCAAACAGAAACAGAAACAAAGCTGTCGAGTCGTTGCGGGGGGGCAAACGGGTTTGGAAAGCTGCAGACGAATGGCGAGAATCAGTCAGTAATCGCACACACTGCTGCTGCGTTTGCAAGATGACCACGGACACGACGACAAACAGAACAGTGGCCAACTCACCCAGGATGGCCTCGCTGCATGTCCTCCACTGCCCAAAGAAGAGAAACGAGATGGACCCTTCAACCGATAGTGAGCAGTGCTGGGGGGGTCTGGTCGTCTGGTCGGGCGGCTGCGCGAACAGACTTCTGCGAGCAAGGAAGAGATGAGCGCTGGGCAGGGAAAGCGACAAGGATAGGCGAGCTTGTCCAATTTCCCGGACCACCTTCGGCCCCAATCTGGCGGTACGTACTCTCTGAGAAAATCCAATTGGGCAGCAACAGCGGCAGGAGCATCGTTCCCACCCGTTCATCTCCAACGGCCGGTGGGATCACGTGGTGCTGCCGGATGCCAGCTGGCGACTCCGATTGGGGCAGGCGTCTTAATCCTGGCGCCAACAGTCAGTTTTGCGTGGTGTTCCTGCATGTCTTTCCCTTTTCCACCCATTCCCGCCCACTGCCGAACGAGGGGCTGCTGCAGCTGAAATCAAATTCAAGACAGGGAAGGCCACCTGCAAAGACAATTGATTGCTGTTGGTTGGTCTAAGTCGAGGTGTCCGTTTGACAATCAGACAATGGCGGGGACGACGCAGGCTCCGACTGGAGTCAACCGAAAACACACGCAGACTTACCAACAATGGTAGTAATCTCACAACTCTTTTCTCCCCCTTTTTTTGTGATTTTCTTGATCTTTAAGGCCTCGCATTTCTTGGCAGTTGCGAAAGCTTCGTATCGGATGCGTATCTGCTTCATCTCCCGTGGTCAGCTTTGAACCTCCGACTCGACAGCATCTCGAAAAGCGTTTCAACCCCCTCTTCCTGACGGCAGCCGGCAAGCCCCAGACGATCGAGATAGCCGGGGCAGTCCCTGAGCCGGCCCGGGAGGCCGAGACCAGCGGCCACACGATCCAGGAACCAGTGTTCCGTCCCGTAGCTGGCAGGGGTTGGGCCCAACGCATGGTCATAGCATCCCGCCCATATCGATCGGACGTGACACCGGACCAGATCCTGTGTCAGGCTCATCCAAGCGTCATGCTCATCGATGGTATCCATCCTCATCATCAAGTTCCCCCCAGAGTGTGATACACAACCCTGGAGGCCTCGTCTCCCTTCCCGGCCTGATGTCTTGACGGCACAGGCGGTAGATGCCGATAGGGGGTGGGACGAAAGAGGGAGACATGAACGTACCTCAACTTCCACTCATCTTCACCCTCTTTGCCTAGGAACAACATCGTTCCGTAGGACTTCTGCCACAAGTGCCCCTCGCCGAGCTGTGGCCGCAGGCACACCGCCCTCAGACACCCGTTCTGGTCAACCAGAACATGATTGGCCGGTTGACCACCAGCCACTGATTCCTCTGCTTCACCCACTCCTGTTGACCGACATCCTTCTGGTTTGATGTCTTATCTCGGCACACGCAACGAGTGCACGTGTGCATGAGGCCTTGGGGATCGTTGGCTCGTTGGAAGAAGGCCGGGAACCACAGCCACTTGCTACAGGCGCAGAAACGGCAAGCGCCGTTCTCGTTGGGTTCCCCATCGAGTGATCTTATCCCCCGAAAGTTCAGGGCAGGCGGGCTGGGCACTCCGCCAGTCCAGTCGGGACCGGTTAGGAAGTAGCGACCCCGAGCACTGTGAAGTTGGAACCCGGCAGGGATGGGGGGGAAGTTCGGAGGAGGGGGTATGGCGGGATAGCCAGCGGCAGCCGGACCGGGAACAGCGGCAGCGGGACCGGAAGCGGCAGCGGCAGCAGAGGCCGGGGCTGGTGCTGGGGCTGGTGCTGAAGTCGCCGGAGGAGGGAGGGCGGGAAACCCAGCAACAGCAGCAGGACCACTGACTGGCAAAGCTGAGACCGGAGCTGGAGTCGGATACGAGCCGGCAGTAGCGGGAGCAGGAGCGGGGGCGGGGCCGTGTGCAACGGGCATTGTGGACAGGTATGACCTAAACAAGGCACACTTATCAGCCTAGCTCACCAGTGGCAGAACGTGTGCGTACTCGTCGTCCTCATCCTCATCCTTATCCTCTGCATCCGCATCTTCGTCATCAGTGTCTTCTCTGTCGTCCTTGTTGTCGTCTCGGTATTCCTCGCCAACATAGACAAAGGACGAAGGGTCTGCAGATTCCGGCGACATGATGAGGCTGGCAGGCAAGCCAGCACGAGGTACGGCGGCAGTCGGAGCCGGGGACGAGTCTGCAAAGGGCATGGTCGTCATGGACGAGGGAATAGGCGCGGGAGTAGGCGCCGGGGGAGGCCTGGCGGTACGACCGAACTTATACTCATACCAGGCGTCAGTTCCTGGCCTTGGCAGCAAGTGGGGGTCTGGATAGGGGCGGCCCCAGGTGCTGGTGGTGGAAGGCCTATTCAAACTAGGTGGTCTCGAGATCGATCTGGCAGGGACGTAGGAGGGCCTAGCAGGGGCATTGGACATGAAAGCGGCGGCGTGACGTTCGAGGATCTGTCGGGGGCCCAGCGGGAGGTTATCGAGGCTGCCCTCGAGCCGATCCGCGGTGAAGATCAACGAGTCGGCTAACCAATTGCCCTGCAGGTCCACATCATACCCGATACCCCGGAGCTCCTCCGTGGTGCCATTATTCCTCAGCTGTGATCGTCAGATTCATCTTTTAGATCGTGACGATGGGAGATCTTGAGATTGTACATACCGCGGCAAGCAGGGCGCTTCTGGGTGGGCGAGCTGGGGGGTCCATATTGGCGGTTGTGCGACGGAATGGATGGGGTTTGAGGAGGAATTTCCAGAATGTTCAGCTCGCAGAGATTTTCTTTGAGAGACCGCACTCGAGGGTGCTGCTCAAGGGCAGCTTCACCCTCTGCTTAGTCGTCGATGTCCAGTGCTGGTGCATGGTCGGCGCGTGGTCGAGAAGTGGCCATCATGGAGAGGTCATCCTGAGGCCACTGGTATCATGTAGCTGCCCCCGGATCTACCTACACTTCCCACCCATCATTGATCACAGCTTAAGCAAAACGTGCATGATCTCCTCCCATGACTTGGCTAAGTTGTTGCTGAAAGACTGAAAGGGATTGTCGGGCAAGTCGAAGCAAGCAGAGCCAGTGTTTGGGTAAAATCCTTCTCAGTTAAGACTTAGCAAACTTGTCGAGAAACTGGTAGAAGGAGAAGACTACCTCGGAGGGACCATGGCGCATCACTCATGGTTTCTAGATGGGTCCCTTCACAATATTTGGAGCGAGACACAAGCTAGCAATGGACTTGATGAAGTTAGAAATGTTTGGACGGTTTCTGAACGAAGCACAGAGAAGATTGAACTCTTTCAGTCAAAGAATCCTAAATGAATTCGGCTTCACAGATGAGCGCTGGGGTACTTCCTCGAAGAGCCTTGGATATCGTGACGATAAAGCCAACGGCATAGCCGCATCATGTACCATACATCTAGGCAAGCGAGATCAAAGGTCCATCAATGAGAGCGCAGAGTGTTCGACTTACGCGTTTCATTCTTTCAATTTCGATTCAAATGCTTCCTTACGTCCTGAGAAGTACTCTGCATTTACCAGAACATCATCAGAGGGCAGACAAAAGAATCCAACTCGACTTGGCCATGCACTGCTCCTCCAAATTGGTCGCATAAGCAACATCGGAAAGCCCTAAGAGGATATCATCCCACGCATCATCACAGTAGGATTGACTGGAATCTTGACTAGTTTCCAACGCTGAAGGCATCATACCTCGCTTGTCCCATCATTCCATCATGAGTTCTAACGTGCATCAACAGACTCATCCGACAACATATGTCATGACCACTCAACCACCCCTCTCGGACCTCGAAGCGAAAAATCCGCTGACAGATGGCTGACGACAACGGCTCACAGCGAGAGTGGATTCAATAACCCCTCCAGCCATGCTCCCGTCCGAAGTGAGGCCTTTGGATGACATCCGATTGCTGATCGCCAGGTCCCCTCGGTGGATGCCCGCGGCCAGGGGGTTGACTCGTCCGAACCCATAAAAGGAGCAAACATCGCCGCAACCACCCAATGAGGCCCGTCCAACACGCGGAGAAGTGCCGGTGTCAGCGATGAAGATTGTGGGGTTCTGCCCAGCAATTTCCGACGATGCGATCCGTGCAACATCCAGATTTCCCGAATAGGCACCGCAGAGTCGCGATGATGGTGGAGCATCGGTCCATTCGATGGACCTCTGCTCAGGGGGATGCCCGTGTCGATAATCACGAAAGCTGGTTTCCCCCCGACATCCGGCGAAATCCCTTGATGACGGCAAAAGTGAGCAGTGAGAGAAAAACGAGAATATGAGATATATATATCTTTGACGTCTGCAGCCAAGACCCGGGGAGAGAGAGCCTCTTGTCTCTTCAACTCCGGCGGTTCGGTTCGGTTCCCCCTCCATCGATCGCCAAAAGAGTGCAACCACCACCCGACATCGTCAATCCCCAATGATGTGCAACGCAAAGTTCGTGGCGACCTTCGCCAGCCTCCTCGCCTCCGCGAGCGCAGGCCCCAGCGTCCGCCTCGACAACGGCCTCACGGTCCAGGGCCGCATCGCCCCGGACGCGTCCAACGTCGCCGAGTTCCTGGGCATCCCGTACGCCGCGCCGCCCCTCGACGACCTCCGCTGGGAGCCGCCCCAGCCGTACGTCGTCCCGCAGTCGAGCAACGCCTTCGCCAACGCCACCGTCCTCAACGCCACCGCCCTGCCCCCCTCCTGCTGGCAGTACATCTCCATCCACCCGGCCATCCAACGCGTCGACGTCCCCGAGTTCATGATCGGCGCCGCCGGCATGGACGAGGACTGCCTGACCGCGAGCGTCTGGGCCCCCGCCGGCGCCGTCCCCGCCGTCTCCGGCAGCGAGACGACCGCGAACGGAACCGACGCCGGCCTGCCCGTGATCATCTGGTTCTACGGCGGCGGCTTCGAGACGGGCGGTACCGACGTGCCGTACCAGATGCCGCAGAAGTGGATCCAGCGCTCGCAGGAGCACATCTTCGTCACCTTCAACTACCGCATGAAGCTCTTCGGCTTCCCCAACTCTGCCGCCCTGACGGAGCAGAACCTCGGCCTGCTCGACCAGCGCTTCGCCATCGAGTGGGTGCGCGACAACATCGCCAAGTTCGGCGGCGACGCCTCCAAGATGACGCTCTGGGGCCACTCCGCCGGGTCCATCGCGGTCGACTACTACAGCTTCGCGTACCCGCAGGACCCCATCGTGCGCGGCCTCGTCATGGACTCGGGCACTGCCCACCTGGACCAGCTGATGAGCCACGACGACATCCAGTCCAACTTCACCTTTGTCGCGCAGCAGCTTGGGTGCGGCAACCAGACCACCGCGGAGGCGGAGCTGGCGTGCATGCGCAAGATCCCCGCCGAGAAGCTCGAGAACTTTGTGGCTACGTACAAGGACTCTGGGGTCACCCCGTCCATTGGCTTCTCGCCCGTGATTGACAACAAGATTGTGTTCGCCAACTACACTGAGAAGGCTGCTCTGGGCGAGTTCTCTGATCTGGTAGGTTAACCTCCGTATTCGGGGAAAAGGATTGTGAGAAACTGACTCGGAACAGCCCGCCATCATCGGCTTCAACCACGACGAGGGCCTCTTCCTCGCCCCCTACAACGTCAGCGGTCCCGACCAGGCCGTCGCCGACCAGCTCTCGTACCAGTACTTCTGGTGCCCCGCCACCAAGACCACCAAGTAAGCCCCCTTTGCCTCTCACTCCCTCAGAGCATCAACTGACAAATCTCCACAGCGAACGTCTCGCCGCCGGAAGAACGACCTACCGCTTCTTCTACGCCGCAGTCTTCAACAACACCTCGCCCCGCCCGTGGATGGGCGCCTACCACGGCAGCGAGCTGCCCATGATCTTTGGCACCCACGCCGACTTCCGCGGCAACTCGACCCCCTTCGAGTACGAGCTCAGCCACGTCATGGAGGACGCCCTGACGACCTTTATCAAGGACTCGACTGCCGGACTCGACGCCATCGGGTGGCCTGTGTACACGGCCGAGGACCGCGAGGTGAGGACCTACGGGGAGAACAACGCCACCGTCGGACGCAGGACCCTGGCTTCTATCGAGCAGGGCTGCGCTGACCAGGGGCTTTTGTAATTCGATGTATATATTACATGTTGAAATACAGTTGACAGAGGAAAGATAAAACAACTTCGTTCTCGACTCGTATCGAGGTGTCTCGGTCGTCACTTAGTGCAGAACTAGGGTGGACGATTCATGTTGCTATGACCTGATATCAGCAGGAAGACGTTACCAAATGCGATCTACAAAAGCCTTTTGCGGATGCAGAGGGAGGGAATATACAAACGAGCTGTCTTTTGAGAGGATCCGTCGGAGAAAGCTCTGGGAATCTCTCAACCCCTTCACCAGCTTTCAATCCCTCTCTTTGTCTGGCGAAGCTTCTGGAACGGGAGCTAGAATTGAAGCACTGGATGCTCAAAAACCTTCGAAAACATCACCTTTGAGTGAGCTCTGCATGTCTAAGTACCGAGCTTGGAGCTTTCGCCCTCGCACAGCTGCAGTAGACTGCTCCCCGTCAACGCGGCTGGTGATGGTGCAGCAGAGCGGCTGAGTCGTTACCATGGCTCACCAACGCTTAGTCGTCACACATCTTGGCCAACCAAGAGGTTTGTTTACTTTTCTCGCGGACTTTGGAAATTCAGAGAGCAACCTACTGCCACCACCATCATCAAACGACGCCGTCTTGACATCCCTCAAGCACTACCTTCGACGTACCAGGTCGTCAGTATTGCGTCCGCCATCATGTTTAGAGTAGATACTGATTGTTCAGAGGGATACGATGGACGACCGAAGCCAGCGCCAAGAGGGCGCGGTCCCTGCCGGCACCGACACCGACAGTGCCAGCAGCGACGCCATCACCACGACCTACCCTGAGGCTAATTCCGGCGACGACACCCGCTCCGATGGTCACGCAGAGCAGACGGAAGAGGACGAGACCAACGACGATGATGGCATCCCCCGCACTGCCGCCGGCCGCCGCTTCGCCACCAGCCCCATCCATCCCGACGCCTCAACATCGACGCACTACTGCAGCCGCTGCCGGAAGACGCGGTACCGGTGGTGGTTCGAGCGCTTCCCCACCAAAGACCCTCGCAACCTGCGGGGCGCCGGTATGCAAGTCTAGGCATCTTGCAACCAGTGCGTGTGGCAGCAGGCGAAAAAGGACCCGGGCGACTGGGTCGAGGAAAACTGCCCGTGGCTCTTTGACGGGTTCTGTCCCTGCCACTGGCATGATCGCGGACACCACGACTACGGGTTCTGTCCCTCGTCGGGTCGGAAGCCTTTCAAGCTTGTGAAGTATACTGATACACACGAGGGAAACTTTACGCAGATGCTGGTTGGGGATAGCAACTATGCCAAGCTGTTTCCCACCGGAGAGACCCAGGCCGGAGATCAGGACCAGACTTTGAGTGAGATACACGGTGTGGCCAAAGACTTGGGTCTCGACGGCGAGATGCTCGTCGACAACATAGATGCTCAGAAGCCCCCAAACGACCGAGTATGCAGAGCAGACGCAGCAGGGTGGCATGGACATGATGGTCTCTGAGAGCGCCGATACCGAGGGTGTTTCTACCGGCGAGGCTCATGGCCAGACTCAGAATGATGATGTCCACGATGAGGAAACCCTTCTGGGTTTCGGACCCATCGTTGAGTATGTTCGTGCCCAAGAATCGGCTGAGGACTCTGAGCAGCACTACCTCACTTGAGATCGCTACGAGCACACCAATGACCTGACCAGGGCTTCTGCTTGGCCGCTCATCAGTGTAAGTCGCTCGCCCTCATGTGCCATCGATATTGTTGTCGGTTCATGGACCCCAAACACCGCGTGACCAGTATCCGGGCGTATGAAGGAACTAACCTCAAGCCACTCTGCAGAGACACGACATGCGACTGGCCTACTTGCCGCCAATGCTTGATTGGCTGACGGAAGTCTAACCGGTCCAACACAGTACGCTGTCGACGAGAAGGGCAATCGGGGGTTCCGTACGGTAGACCATTAGCGCAGCGTGCCGCGGTACCGACGAAGCATCGATGTACCATCCAGAACCCGGGACCGTGGTACACGATGGACGCAAAGTGCAGAAGGAAACGACGCTACTCGGCGGTGACAGGTCTTGGGGGAGGGTCTGAGTATAGAATGTTCAGCAAACGAGTATCAATCAAAACCTGGCTCTCTCTCCCTTCGATACCAGGCACACGAGGGATCGAGCCGTGAGCTCACAACCCCTGCCTTAGTCAAGTGAGACAGGATCCAACGCCAAGAGGCCGTCCCGGATGGCAAGGAGCTGAGTAGAGAGGTTCGGCCGAGGCTGGCCGAGCGGAGAACCCCCGGTTGGGGAAGACAGGGCGATGATTCGCGCGGAACTCCACTGCCAGAAGTGCCCTGCGCCGAGAGGCAGCAGAGCCGTTGCATGGCCGGGGTAGGCGGCATGTTGGAAGTCTGGAGCCGAAGGTCAGGGCCTATTCCCTGTCCAGACCACATCGTGCAGGGAGACGGTGCTTCTTTGCTGGGGCGATCGGGTGGTGGGTGAAATTGGGCCATCCTGAGTTCGTAGATGCACGAGACTTAAGAAGAAGATGATGGTTGGATGTGGCAGAACGAGATTGATGCTCGTAGACAATTTGCGCCAACAGGTACTGTTTGGTCGTGTGCCGGATCTACATCCGCGCAGGCAGAATACGAAGGAAGCAAACTGATTGCTGATCGAGTGACTGTTTGCTTCATGTTTTGTTTGCTCGTCAGACCGGAAGAGACCGGGCAGGCGGTGGATTCTCCCGCTGCTGGTCCAGCCAGACTCCCGTTACCTAAGCTTTCCGAGGTAGTACGTACCGTCACATCTCATTGAACCTTTGGAAATTGGCACAGGTAAGGGGTTGCTTTCAGGATCTTTCAGGACCGACCTGCAGCTGCAACTCCCCCAATGTCTCGCGTTTCTGGGCTGTTTGCTTCTTTTAGGCCAACATCAAGTCCTTCTCTCCGCACCGAGAGGGGAAAACGAGGGGAAGTTGGAGGGTGACAGACAGCAGGTGTGTTTGGGATGAATGATGAATGATGAAGAAGAGGGTGTGGTGGTGGTGTTGGTGTTGGTGCAGGTTGGGGAACCTATCTCTCCAACTTCAGCGCATCTTCCACTGGCTCCAGCGACTCCTCAGCGGCTCCAGACTCCAGTGCGGCCCATCACGCCACTAAATCCCCAGACTTACCCCACATCATCCCCCGAGCCTCGCTTAGCCCGCGCTAGTCCCCTTCGGACGGGACTAGTCCCATTTGAGGGATGATGGCCCCACCGATCTCTTCCGATCCACGTCCAGGCCAGTCCTTAGCTTCCTTCCTTCGTCCGGCCACACCCCATCTCCATCCCATCAATTTCCATCTCCATGAAAAGTTCCACCAATCGAGCCATCCTCTCGCCAGCAACCATTTCCCAGACCAGCCCAGGATCAGTCAAGCTTCGAGAATCTGTCGTCCGTCCTCCTCCGGCGCGTCGCCTTCGAACCAGCCCACCCCAAGTCAACCCTGCCAAAGGCCCCCAAGAGTCGCCAGAGTCCCCTAGAGTCGACGGTCCGACGTCCCTAATCCGCCGCCTCCCCACGACGCTTTCGACGCCTCAGACGAGCATCTCTCCCACCCAAGCCTGGCCCTGGCAGCCGAATCCCTCGGCCTCGTACCGTCGCCGTTCTCTCCCCTGCTCGCACCCGTTGGCTCCTCCGCCTTTGTCTGGCCACTCAGGCCTCGCCAACCCCCTTCGACCTCCTCCGCAGTTGTCTCCCTCCGGCCTCTGCAACCAGTCATGGCCCTCCAAGACCGTCAATCCCGCCGCTAGCCCCCCGGGCCCCCGATCGCCTTTCCACTCACTGCGGGTTGCGGTTCGCACATGGCCTGCCTTTCTGTTGCCGGTCCCGTGAGTACGGCCTGACTTGGGCCCAAGCGGCATGGTCTTCTGGTACGGCACAGTCATGGATTCCCTAAGTCGTCTGATTGGGGAATGGCTGGCAAGGGCCAAGCTTGGGGAAGCGAGCATGCTCTCCACGGGGATGGGGATCGAGTGGTTGCAATTCCATCCCATGCTGCTGCTGCTGCTCTGTTGCTACCATGCATTCTGCAACCATGGTATGAGACGCGCGAGAAGCCGGCCGTCTGGGACCAGCGTTGATCTCGCCTCGACGCACTTTAAAATACCCCAACCGCCCCTCCCCCAGCTCACCCTCTGATCGGCCTTCTCTTCTCGATACGACTCTGCTTCAGGAGCTTGCCAACCGTCAACATCTTCAAGCAACCGGGACAATCCAGTAGCCATGTCTCGCGACATCAATACGGCCTCCCAGCCGCACGACGCCATCCACATGGAGAAGGGCGCTCCCAATATCAGCCAGTACAACGATGTCGCCCTCGATGACAAGGTCCTCAACTCCGAAGCCGCCCAGGCTACCGACGTCGAACACAGCTTCAGCGTCTGGGAGGGTCTGAGGACTTACAAGCGCGCCGCCTTCTGGTCTATTCGTGAGTCTCCGCGCCTCGTTCCGAGTTGTCGGCGCAAGAACTAACATCACCGCCAGTCATCTCAACGACCGTCATCATGGAAGGCTACGATGTCACTCTTCTCAGCTCGTTCTACGGCTACCCAGCATTCCGATTGAAGTACGGTGAATTCCTCGATGACGAGCACGGATACCAGATCTCCTCCATGTGGCAGCAGCGCTTCAACTGTCTCGGTGCCCTGGCCAACATTATCGGCGCTCTGCTCAACGGATACCTCACCCCCAAGATTGGCCACCGCTGGATTCTCATCGGGTCACTTTTCTGGCTGAGCGCGTTCGTCTTCGTCGTCTTCTTTGCGCACAACATCGAGGTGCAGTTGGTCGGCCAGGTTCTGTGCAACGTCCCCTGGGGTGTCTTTGCTACCACCGGTCCAGCCTACGCTGCTGAGGTCACGCCATTGGCCATTCGTGGTTACCTCACTTCATACGTCAACCTTTGCTGGTGTATCGGCCAGTTCATCTCTGCCGGCGTCCTCAAGGGTCTCGTCAACCGAACCGACCAGTGGAGCTACAAGATCCCCTTCGCCATTCAATGGGTTTGGCCCATCCCTCTGGCAATCGCCGCGTACCTGGCGCCCGAGTCTCCCTGGCATCTGGTGCGCGCCGGTAAGCTCGAGCAGGCCAAGAAGTCCCTGGAGAGACTATCGGAGCCGGAGCACAACCTCAACCATGAGAACACGATTGCTATGATGGTCCACACCAACAAGCTCGAGATCCAGGAGCAGGCGGGCGCCAGCTTGTTCGACTGTTTCAAGGGCACAAACCTGCGCCGTACCGAGATCGCCTGCATGGCTTTCATGTCCCAAATCACCAACGGTGGCGCGCTCTGCTACTCTGGTTCCTTCTTCTTCCAACAGACCGGTATCGGGGAGGACGCCTCGTACGGCATCAGCTTGGGAGGCACCGGTATTGCCTTCATTGGTACCATTATCTCGTGGTTCTACATTTACAAGCTTGGTCGTCGCACCATCTGGCTCGCCGGCTTTGCTTTCCTCGTTCTCATCCTCTGGATCATCGGCTTCTTGTCCGTCGCCCCCAATCAGAAAGGAGGCATCATCTGGGCGCAATCCCTTCTCTGCATCGTCTGGCTCGGTGCCTACTCCATGTCCGTCGGCCCCATCGTCTACACGCTCGTGTCCGAGGTCGGATCTACACGTCTCCGTACCCAGACTGTCGTGCTGGCTCGCAGCACATACTACGTCGGCAACGTCATTTGCGGTGGCCTGATTCAACCCAAGATGCTCGCGCCCGGTGACTGGAACTTGAAGGGAAAGACTGTAAGTTATCAAAACCCCCGTTCTTTGTCATAACATGAACTAACTCGCCACCAGGCGTTCTTCTGGGCTGTTCTCGCGACTCTCACTCTCATCTGGGGATACTTCCGTCTATTCGAGACCAAGGGCCGTACGTTCGGTGAGATGGATGTCATGTTCCAGAAGCGAATCTCGGCCCGCAAGTCGGCCAAATACCAGCTTACCCAAGATGAAGTCTTCTTGGCCGAACAGACCCACGATGTCGGAGGCCGGACAGAGAAGATCTGACCTGTCGTCTGACTACACTCTCAAAGATACCCGGCCCTAACCGAGGGTTGCTGCAATTTATTGTTATTTATACCAATAAGGAGGCGGTCATCTGCTAAGATGACGCCTCCGCGCTGATTGAAATCTAATACCCATCATGAAATCACCACATTTGATGCAATCAATTTCAGTCATGCCTCCCGTTTGTGACATCTCATCTTGATGCGCTAACCTCAAAATATCAATGAAGAACATGCAACAGATTCTTTGCCCACCGTCGCTACTCAACCTCGGTATGCCAGTGTGGTGCCAGAGAACTTGCGGCATTCCTGTCAATGATTGACCCAAAGCAGGATGAATCGAACGTCGTAGAAATTTATGCAAGGTGCAAGTCCTTTCATTACATTAAGACATCATGGAAGAAACTCTATCATCAACCGTCACCGTCTACTCAATTCTCCAATCGCAGAACCTCAAATGCCGGGGTCTCGAAGACGTCCCAGTTGTCTGAGGCTTCTGGGTTTCCGAACGGGAAAAGAGCAGCGAACCGCATCTTGTACTTGCCCGGCGCAATTTGAGTGCCGTTCGCCAATCGTCCGAGCCACCACAGCTCTGTACCATACAAACCTACGATGTCTCTAGGCACATCACGTATGGGAAGGGTGATGAGGTCGTTGGGGTCATCGACACTGGGATCGATGTAGTTCTTGCCCAGCGCCTTCGACCAGCTCGTCGCAGCTCCCACGAAGCCTGCCTCGCCGACCACAGGAGGGTACTTCCAATCCCGTTCAGTCCATGACTCCTCAAAGATGTCCCACCTCAACTCTCGCGTGGCATACTGGGCACGGGTGTATACGTTGGGGAAGTCCTGAACTTCGGGGTCGAGGTTGAAGGTGAAGTTGGACTTCTGAGCGATGGGAATGTCACTTCGGGTGGATGTCATCTGTGGCCACCCGACCGGGTACTGGAACATGATGCCGATATCCTTGTGCAGGTCAGCAGCCAGTCCCATGTACGGGACGCCGAGCGTCTCGCCGTTGCTACCCTTGATCAAGACCTTTCCACTGTATAAGGGAAGTTTGGCGGGGTCGAGATCCTGGTTCTCGGGGTACTTGAAGTTGAACTGGATGGTCTTGGTCTCTCCTGGCTGGATGGTGACGGCGCCAGGGAAGGAGATCTGAGGGGTCATTTTCTGTGGCGCGGCCAAAACCTCCTCGCCCCACGCGATCTTGGGAGTTCCCCAGGCGGTCGGGTCCAGGTTGACGGTGTTCATGCCGCCAAACTCTTGCTGCTCAAAGCTGTAGGTCACCGGCTCGGTTCCAGAGTTGGTGATGTCGACGGAGTGGTATCGGCTGAAGTGGTGGGTGTCGTTCAGGGCGAACTTGGCAAACGAAAGTGTGGTCTCATAATCAAGCACCTTGCTAGCGTTGATGAGGCCAGTGCCGACTTGGGCGACAGAAGCATAGAAGGGATATTCGTTGTTCTCCAGCGCTCCGTCATCCCACTTGATGGCTTCGCCGGAAGATATCATGCGCATGGCAAGCCTCTTCGCCCATTCGGGACCGTGAATACTGCGACCACCGAACTTGCTGACGTATAAGGCAGCGACTCCGGCAACATACGGGCATGACATACTCGTCCCGCTGAGGATGGAGTAACCGCCCCCAACATAGGAGCTGAGAATTTGACCGCCGGGCGCCGCGACGTCAGCCTTGATGAAGAGATCGTTGGTGGCACCAATGGAAGTGAAGGAGCTGGCAACACCGCCGTTCTCCTCGTTCTTGATACCAACAATGTTGAAGATGGGGCGCTCAGTGAAGTCAGCCGTGACGTTTCCGCCAGCCTTGATGGTGCCGATGATGGCAGCACCAACACCAGCTTCGACCATGGCAATGAGACTGCTGGTGTCCTCAGTGGTAGGCCTCACCAAAGGCATGTCGTTACTGTAGAAAAGAATGTGGGAGGCGTTGAAAGGAGCGAGGTTGCGCTGCTTCTGGTCGAAGTTGCAGCCTCCACGGCGCACCAATACAACAACGCCGGTCAGATCAGGAGTGCCAGGAGGGAGAGTATTGCACGCCTCATCGGCCGTGCTGGTGTTGAGGCTCAGGGGCACAATAGGCCAGTCCTTCACATCAGAAGGGTACCAGTCCTCGACAGCCCGGTAGGCGACACGAGTCTCGTTGGACTGCCCGTCCAAGTTGAAGACGCCCCTGAAAGACGACGATGCCAACACATCGGCCTCAACTGATGCAACCGCAACAACATGCTCGCCAGATGATCCACTGCTGGCAGCGAATGCACCTGCCTGGCCGTCGTTGCCTGCGGAGATCGTGACAACAACCCCCTTGTCGACAAGCCTCGAGGCTACAACGGCCCAAGCGTTATCCGGGAAACCACTGATGCCACCGATAGACGAAGTGATGATGTCGACCTGGAAGTCTGTCAGCAGAAGCCGATCGCCGAAACCTTAGGCTACTTACACCGGCGTCATACGCTGTGAGGAAAGCCTCGATGAGGGTGTCCTCGTCCGTCCCATCGACGCTGCCAAACACCTTGTATGCATACAACGTGGCTTCGGGAGCAACTCCAGTAAGGCTGAAGGGTGTCAGGAATCGGTCCGCGCTGGTTGTGGAGGGCATCTCTCGCGTCAACCTACATGCTGCTATTGCCGGCGATAATACCGGCGACGTGTGTTCCGTGACCTTGCTGGTCCAAGGGGTCGGCGTCTGGGTTCTTGACTTCACCCTCATTTGGCCATGCTGAACACCGGGTCAATCTCAAGATCCGAAAGAACTACTCCGATCACAGGGTCTTACTTCCATCACCCACAAAGTCATAACCTCCCGCAACTTTGAAGCCATCGCCGAAACCACCACCAAGCTGAAGGGTGTCAGACAACTTCTAGATCTCCGACGTTCGATCGTCACTCACAGCCTCATGGGTGTACCAGATACCGGTATCGACAACAGCAACCTTGGCTCCCTTGCCCATAAATCCGGCGGCATGCAGCTTGTCGACACCCGTCATGTGGTGAACATCATAGCCGATGGCCGTGGCATTCTCGCTGAAAGACGCCAGAGGTGCGCTGGGTGCCAGCTTGTACTTGCGTCCCTGCCACGCCTGCTTGATAGGCTCGAGCGCCTGTAGCGAGTCGATGTTCTCGACATCGGTCTCGACAGCCGCGCCGGTAAAGACGTCACTCTTGAATACCCGAAGCACCTTGGCGCCGCGCTGATTGGCGATGTCGTCGGCAACGGCGGAGGCATCAGCTCCCTAGATTGTGTGAGCGGCTGTTGTCTAGGTTACGAGGCACGGACACAACCTACTTGATTGAACTCGACGATGAAGCGCTTCGGCTCAACCGTAGTCTTGTTCACGGCCGTCTCCGGGGCGTTGTCGTCGGCCCGGCGCATCAAGGGGTGGTCACGGAGGGCGACTGCCCCGGCCACGCCGGAGACCGCGAGGAGGAGACGCGATAGATGCATCTTGGGACTACGACCGACAACAAAACGCGGATCACGAGGAGACCTGGCGATGAGGAACGCTCACTGCATCTCCTCGTGAAGTCATCGCGTTATATACTGTTAACAGCATCACATCTTCCGCGATTCATATTACGGCAGCCCAATTTCGATATCCAGCGCGCAACCGGCGAGTTGGTGCATTAGGCAATGCAAGGCAATGCAATATCATTGTTCGTATTTCGGCGCTGCGACCCTATTAGCATGGGTGGCCGACAAGGGCGTTCATTAAGCATCTTGGCAAAGCGATCTTGCTCCTATCTGCGCCTTGCAGGTCGCTCAAGACGGTAAACAAGCACGTCACGTTACAGCAATAAGTCGACACCGAGCGCGACAGGCGCGCTTCCGAATGCTGCTATCTGCAGTTCATTTAAGGCACCTCTCAACCAAGAAGCCGACGTCGGCTCCACCGTTCCCTTTTCTCGTGTCGGGATGAGCCGATTCACAACCAACTTCACATTTGGGCCTAGCACGCCCCGTGAGCAATGTAACCTTATCACGACCTTCTTCTTTCTCCAAAGTCTCCTGCAGGAACGGGGGCCCTGTGCTCCCTAGCACTGCGTCCGCGCCCCACGCCGAGCATGCCAATCGGGGCCCGGCCAAGTTACCGGACACGGAGCGGCTGTTGACGAAAGACGAACCTACCGGCCACACTCTGTTATTTTGGGAGTGTCAACAACGTTTTCTTGCAAGAAACGCGTGCCCGGTGCATTGCAAGAATTCGATGCTCAGGAGCTATATCGCAGACCATATCGACGGCTTTGACATGTCAGTCTTGCGTGCTGATCTCTCACTCCGATCTGGCGGGATAAGACGAGCGCTCAGACAGATGACAGCACCCGTCAATGTCGACATGAGGATGTGCCGAAGTCCAAGTGCCGTGCGCGCATCGCTTCGTTCGGCTGAGACTGCTCTCCCCGCAACCCGTGACATGAACTCGAAGTTTGGTCTGAAACCGTCAACATATCGGCTTCGACTACCGTCGGCCCATGCCACCGGACGTCATCCCTTGTCATCGGCTGTTGGACGAAGGGCCGAGAGTCCGTCCCTTCTGTTGGCGATGTGCCGTTTGGAGGTGTCTATCGAAATTCCCAAGAGCGGCTGAGCCAACTCTGAAGGCAAAATTGCTGCGAATGCTGGAAATTCCCATCACCCAACCCATCGATATCGTTTCCTTTTTACATTTTCCTAATGTCTATCTTGGGACGACTCGTCGATCTTGACTTATCTGGTTGGTCCGCGAAGCGACACCGCCAATCGCCAGCCCGCACACCAACACCTCGCCTGCAAGCTGAGTTCCTCCGCCTCTTCTCGCCGCCGTCCCAACGGCAGCACCACTGCCAGCCGGAGAATTGTGTAGTGGGTGAGGGCCCTTGGAAGTTTGTTGGCTGGGCTGGTGCTCCTACCGCCCGAAGTTAGGTTAAGCTTTGGCTTGATGTGCATCAGGTCCGGGATGGATGCTCGACGAACTGTATCAGAAATCTTCCGAAGCGGGAAACATCGACACGATTCGCTTCGCCACCATCCTCCAACATGATCGGGCCACGCTTCCCTCTGGATCTCGACGCAGGCCCTTGATCCGCCTCGAAAGCTTGATAAGTCGCCGGCGGGAGTCTAAATCTCTATCGCTCCCACTTCCCACCGTTGACAACGTGCCGACGGGAGCTAGCCAACCTATCGCGACGCTCCCCTCCGCGGCAAAACTCAGATGGCTAGCGCGGCACATCGCGATGTTCTCGCTCTCTGTTTCTATCACGCCGTGTGTTTATGCTTTAGAAACAAACATTGCCCGCCGCACCATCTCACTTCTGCGGCTGTCCCCCTCCCGCGCTAGCGTCCAGTTAGGATAGTCGGAAACACCTCCCGATGCTTCTTTCGCGGGCCCTAGACTCAAGCTTAATCCAACCAAGCACTTGGCGAAGGGGAAGATCTTCAGGGCCATCTAGGCACAAGGGGCAGCTAGATTCAGGAACCGTGGCAAGATGCCGACCGCTTGCCTGCCGTTTCCCGAAACACCAAACTCGCCGCGTCTCCCCCCTGGAAAATGAAGCTTGGCTGCCGGAACCGCGACAACCCCAGGCTTAAGCCGGATAAGCTTCCAGGGTGAAGCGACGATTGGTAGCATTTGCCGATGGGGAAACGTGACTAGTAGGTCGAATGATGGATGTCGAACCAGTCAGTGCGACCAAACAACCATCAACGTTTCAAAGCTCCCACGGGGCTCCGTGACGACAAGGGAGAGGATTCCAAGATCTCAGACCCGAAGACGCGATTCAGGGTTGGTAAATATCCACGGCCGCCTTTGTCGATCCTGCGTTCCTGCAAGTCATGCCGTTCTTGACAACCGACAAACCTTTCACCTACTAATCTCCAAACCGGTTCATCATGACCAGGCAGCAATGAGTGAGGACGAGCTCATCAGCGCTGCGCCGCCCCCGCCGGGGGTGACTTCGAACTTCGAAAACCCTTCAGAGTCCCTCGTGCCACAGGTTCTCGTCGTAGCGATCCTGCTAAACCTCTTGGCAATCATCTTCTGTGGCATTCGTCTGTACACCGTCCGCGTCGTGATCCACCGCCACCAGCTGGACGACGACCTCATCTTCGTTGCCTTGGTCTTTGCCACCGCCTACTCCGTCATTCAGGTCTATGAGACACGCAATGGAGCGGGACACCACATCTGGGACGTGTCCAGAGCGGACGCCGTCGCCTTCCACAAGCTGAGCATGACCGACCTGGCGGCCTACAGTCTCTCCATTCTCTTCACGAAAGCGTCGATATTGGTCTTTTACCTCCGCTTCCCACTGAAGCCGATGGTTCGAACGACTGTCTACCTCGTCATGTTCGCCACGATAGGATACTCTGTCGCTGGAGCTCTAGGATGGGTCTATCTCTGCACGCCAATGGCCAAGATCTGGGAGCCCGAGACGCCGGGAACCTGCGTTGACCGCGCGATGTGGTGGCTGATGCTCTCTGTGTGCAATGTCGCTACGGACCTCGCCATTCTCCTACTTCCCATCTGGATTCTCTCGCCTTTGTCTCTACGGCTGGTCAAGAAGATTGAAATGACGATATTCTTGATGGCCGGTGGATTGTAAGTCCGAATCTCCGTCTTCACTGAGGTTGAGGTGAGCAACGAGTGCTGACTGGCTGTGCTATTAGTGTTCTCGGACCGAGCATCGTCCGAATGGTTATGATCCCGATTGGCTTCAACAACTCTGACTTTACTTGGACCGCATCGATCAGCATCATTTGGTGGTACGTGCCTGCCTCTCATTCCCTATCGAACTCTGTGGCTAACTTTGCGCTTACAGCGTGGTCGAGGCCAACGTCGGCATCATCTGCACCTGCCTGCCCTTCCTCAAGGCGTTCATGAGACATGTCGCCCCTAGCATTTCCAAACGGTTTGCAATGAACGACGATGAGCCCAACTCACCCACCGTGTTCGACAGGGCCGCCGCCATGACGAACCTGCCGCCTACGGTGCCCAAGTCCGCGCGGCGCAAAAGCTTCGGGCGGCAGGCTATCAAGGACGTGCCTGAGGACGAGGGCTTGGTGCCCATGACGGCGACGACGACGCGGAACTGGCCGTTGAAGAATGACGCGCCGTTTGATTACAAGGACGGGGACTTGGATGATAATAGGATATCGCTGGACAGGGTGTCGTCGGAGAGGAAGACGCTGCAGAAGCCTGTTTACGCTACGGAGATGGTATGAATCTAGCGAGCGAGCAATGTGAAGCAAGCGAGCAAGCGATTTGGGTTACGGGGCGTTATCATTGCATTGGCGATTGAGAATGAGGGTCTTGGGATCCTGGAATATACCCCAATTAGTTTGATATCTCTTCAATCTCATCGGACTTGATTCATATTACTCTGTCCCTGTGTCTGTATGCTTCGAAAGTGTGTTCATCGAATACACTAGTAAGTTGAACTGGCTATCAAATGATAGGACCAGGGTTGACAAGAGGTTGTGTCGGCCTTGGCTGATTGTCACTGTTGTTCCCCGTACTGTTTCCGACGACAACTAGAGCCCTGGAGGTTGTTGAGGAGCATGTTCCATGTTGCCCCAGAGCCCCAGAGACGCTCTCTGTTGCAAGTCCTCAATCACCGGCGGGGACTTTTGACAAGGTCTTCTCGGGAACATGGTCTTACGAAGGCTTTCGGAGAGGGAAAAAAGACCTTGAAGGCCTCAGTGAGGCTCGTGGGACAAACTGCCCCTGAAAGGTGGCTGAATGTTGGCGAAGGGGACGCTTTTGGGCGGGCTGATAGTTATAGTTACGTCTAACCTTCTGACTATCTAATCATCTTGACAGCCAAATATCCTCCCGGTGATAGATGGTGAGACAATGCGGAGTACTGAAAACATCGGTGGCTCCCTGGACGCTTTTGTCTCTTCAATATCAATGGTCTAGTCTGAGTTGCTCTAGTGTGTGCGTGTACAAGGTCGTCGAGGAAAGCCTGATACACCGTATCAGAATGTCAACCGAACGCCCTGATCTATGAGCATTCTCAAAAGTCCCTCAAGCTTTGATGTCGACGACCCTTGTAGAAATGGGTACTAGGCAGCCGCCATTCTGGCGCAGGAGAGACATGCTTGTCCCTAACGCCCTGGAACTATTGGCCGTCAAGGTGTTGATTGCACGACACCCGCCTGTCTGCCTGAAAACTTTTACCAGAAGCAGCGAGAAACCTTGATAAGGGTAGGCTGTGCATCCTATCATCACGCGGAGACGTCAGCTTCTCCCACGACGGTGGTTAATTCGGTCTCCTTGGATGCAACAAGCTGGATGCGCGAACCAAGCTTTATTATGGTTCCCCTTTGTCATTTGGTTTTAAATATTACGATTGCCTTGTGCAGCAGTTTAGGCCATGTGATTGTATTTTACTAGTTTACTTTCCTATAGAATTGATTGATCTTGTGGCCTGCCGTTGTGGCTGCACAGGCCGTCACATCAACCCAACCGCACGACACCTACAGCGAAACACGACTTATGGATGTCACAGGTGCTCGAGAAAGATCTACAAGCCGGAGTCTTACGGTTTTGGGGCCCAAGTGCTTACCCGCGCTGGAGGGTCTCAAGACCCCGAGTAAGACAAGCTGAAGTGAGACAGGTTCAAGCTCTACGGGTGTGTTATAAGCAACTGATAGATAGATATTCTGAGTAATTGACTACAACAAGACTACGAGAGCCAACTAGCCCCATATGGGAGCCGCGACTGAGTTTTGATCTGTTGACACTGTTGACAGAGTAGAGAGATCGAATAAGTTGGAAAACTGCTTAATTTTATTTCGATTAGTAAACTGTTATGCATACGTCTGGTAGCATGGTTTCTTGTTGGGAAATATGCGGAGTGAACAGATCTGAATCGGACTTGGAACATCGTGCAAACCCAACCACGACTCTCGCTGGATGTTGATGTTCACTGTCCTTGCACTGCTAGATCTCAAAGTCCCATTAATCCCTCAAAAAGGTGTTTTGTGCCCTCAGCTTCGTCCTGTAAATAGTCCATATCAAGATGCCAACCTTCCGCGCGCAGCTGCTCGAGAAAATCGGTCCACTGAGGTTGCGGTGTATTCGGAACTGTCCACGGGCTCAGCAAGCAAGCCTCATACGCTATGTCTTTCCATTGCGGGGGAAGCTTTTGTGAATGTCGTAAGAGATATCTTGCTTGGAAATAACAAGCGTTGTTGTGCCAAGGCTTCCTAAAAGGGTTCTGGCAGTGGATGATGCTCTTGAGATTGGGGAGCAGAGCATGTCTGTTCCACAGCCACCTGTTTTCCTGTGAAAGGTACTTATGCGGCTCCATGGTGCCATCTTGTCGGAACGGCTCCAGAGATATATTTCGAACTTTGCTGTACCACGACAAGCACTTGTAGGAGGAGGTCAGACTGGCCATTTGAAGTCCGTAGTCAGCGTTATCGAGACTGATAAAGTCGACGTCCCAGTTGACGTGGAAGTACACGGTATGTGAGTCCCTCTGCATGTCTATTCCCCAAGGCGCGTCTTTAAGCGGAAAGATGGGGAAGCAAGACTTTGGACGGATCTTGCGGGCCACTTCTGTCGATTCTTTGTTGATTTGCGTGTCGATGGAAGTGTAGTATGTTCTCGAGCTTCCATGGTGGACTAGCGTCCAACGCAAATCATAGCTGTGGCCACTGGCCCGCTCTTGAAGGATTTGACAAACGGACTGAAAGAATCTTGGCTCGAGAAAGAACTCGCGCCATATCATCAAACGTATCTCGCAGGGGAGGTCTTGAAATCGAGGGAATGACGGAGGGGCCGCCGCTGCGGCCGCCGCTTGGATTGACCTGTTTAGTGAATGAAGCCGCGTTTTGTAATCCATGGTTGAGTATGTGAATGTCTTCCACTTTGAGTAATATGAGAAAGAATGTATGAACGTTCTCTTTTCTAGGCCGCGGCTTTTAAATATTCCCCGCTATTGAGTCAATGTAAGGCCGGACCCATCCAACGCCACAACCTTCAAGGTTTCGACGAGGCGCGGCTACAGGTCTCGTTAACCCAACAAGCTCCTTCTCCGTCATCTATACCGCAGTCTCGGGCTTACGTCCATACACGTTTTGCCTGGTTTTTTGTGAGCACCTCCACATTTCAATCCTCGCGAAAAACTCACAAGTATATCACGGTCTGAAGCTCAGGATCCTTGAGCGCTTTCCGCGCTTCGGCGACGAACACTCCGGCAGCAATGCTCTCCCATCCCATTACCTGTGTCAACAAGAACATTGAGAATCCCTCCAGAGACTGGTCATGAAACTCCAAGTTGCATATGCCGATCTCTCTAAGCGTGGGGTCCTTGGGCCAGCCTCCGATCGGCACAGGCCATGTCTTTTCGACGACGTCGACGAATCCAGCGTCTCGGAGTGCGTTGGCGATCTTGTGCCCTCCCCGAGACTGGTCCATAGACTTGCCGAGTTTGTTGGCGGCTTCAAAGAAGAGTTTACCCCATCGACGGTAAATGTGGTCTTCCGGCAAGTCGGGGTTCGTTTGCGAGCGGAACTCGATATCAAAATCCTTGATTTCGAAGTAGCCACCTGGCTTGAGGTGGTCGTAAATCTGCTTATAAAATGCAGGCCAATCAGAAATACACGCTTCCATATGACGTAGGTGAATGAAGTCAAAGTCGGGGGACCAGGTCCACGGTTGCTCAACGTCGTCGATCTGGAATTTGCAGTTGGGAGGCACCCAGCCTGGCTGAATGGGTGAAATGTCGACACCCGTCACGTCAGACGTGGGGAACTCGTCGGCAAAGTCACTTAAATGGCAACGGTCAGAGATGAACGCTCTAAGAAGCTCGAGGGGGAAACATCTTACATGGCCCAGATGCCAGTCCCAGTGCCTAGGTCTAGGACTTTCTGTCTTGGTTGTCAGTACTAAAACTCATGCATTGCAGAAGTCTCAACATTGCTTACCCCGGGGTTCTCTGGCAGAGGCGAAAGAAATAGCCTGTCATCTAGCAACAGGGTTTCCCAGTAGTGCCTGTGAAAGGTGTTAGTGTTGTTGAATCAAATTTGAAGGCACTGCGGATTTACGCACGCAAGCTCTAGACCCTCATTCTGCTGCTCGTCATTAGGCCCCCAGTAGTCCGTCTTCTGTGTGTAAGTGCGACCATGGATCTTGCGATATTCGGTAATGCTTGCAGCTAGCGAAGCAGTTGACTCTGTGGCGACGCTGCGTTGCTTAAATCAGCCAGGATAATGAAATAGGGCGGTCAGCTTTTGTACCTTTCCGAGCCGGCCAGTGAGTCTTCGTCATCATCTGGGGCAGGTTGAGCATCCTAGAAGCCCGAATAGCATCAGCAAAGTGCCCCTGGCTCACTTTTCTGTCTTGCGTGCGAGTTTGTGGTCGCGAGTTTTGTGGGTATCATTGGAAACAGGAGACTTATGATCATACCGGCTGGGCTGCGACTAGTTCAGGTTCAATGACAGCTGCAGGAGAAGCAGCGGGTGCCTCTGTTGGCGGAGAGCCGGCAGCGGTTGGGTTGCCCTCGTCTGTAGCCTGCATTGTCTAGGTGATTGAGTGGTCAAATGTCACTCTCAGATACTGCAAATCACGAAGAGACCACAAGATTCTTCAGCAGATGAGGCGGGTTTACCCCTCATTATTATACCGTAAGATCCGGGGCCCTTTTTGGCTGTCCTACTTCTTGGCGACATGGGAGACGGCTGGCTGCTCTGCATGTTGGAGGAGCCAACAGACCATTTGGACAAATGACAGATCGCGGACCCCCCCGGTACAGTATATGCTACTAGGCGGTTTCGGGCAATCGAATCGCCAAATGTTTCTATCGATGAATGCCCAGGAGCGAGGGGCGACAGCCATTCATAGTGCGCTATTGCAAAGCGTGTGCGATAAGCTGTTTACTACCGAAATAGCACAAAATCTTGATTGGTTTCCTTGGTTTCTACTCTTCAGCGGCTTTTAGTTTCTACGAATAAGTTGACAAAGCCATTCAAGGCAATATCTCATGCGACTTCAATGGCAGTGCTTGATAGCGCGACTTGTTGTCTGCCACGTTGTCGTTGATCGCATCCGTCGCACCTTACTCCTACTCACCGTGCGAAATTCTTTCACATCAACATGAATGCTACTTCGAGAGGATGATATGCCTGGCGTTTACAGGCCTGGGATGTTGTATGGTCAAGCACCTTTATTAATGCAATATTTTACTCTTCTCACTCATATAATCTTTTTCCTTATTGCTTTCTTTTTCGAAAATTCCTGAACCCAGGTTGCTTCTCTATGTCTACCTGTATTTCTACTCCAATCCCTGCGGTAATTAGTCGGTTCATCATCCGCTGTTGACGCTGGTAGCTTTTCAGGCCAGGCGTTGCTAGGATCGTCGTGAGCAGAGTTCTATGGTGCATCAATTGATTGACGGCGGGAGCTTATCCACGTCACCGTCTTTGTCCCGTACTGTTATCGATGGAGATACTCTCAAGTTCTAGCTACCCTTCGATATGACATGGGACTTGGGCCGTCCGACATTAGACATCTCTTAGCTTGGTTATGTGTCATATTGGCATGTGTTTGCCTCCAAGATGGCCCTCGACTACTTTAATTACCAACCTCAGGGTCGCACAAGATTTACAATGAAAAAAAAAGTTGACAATAACAGCGAATGCAGCAGAATTATGACGAGAAATCTTTTTCGCAGGATTTTCTACATCGCGAAATTGCTCAGTCATCGAGTCTATTGAGGAGTGGGGATGAAGGTGATTTCTTTGTGGAGCTTTCACTGGGCATGGAAAGCAGTGAAGAGAAGTTTGGGTGGCTGCTAGAAAATAGGAATAGTGCCGCGAGGCCGAATTTTATGTGAATTTATTGATTTTCTTGCAGGTAATCTTGAAAAATCATGGATAAAAGCCGGGGATATGGCGCCGTGTCAGTTGTACGATTTGGACAAGGCGCTCTCACGAGGTTTCACAACCGACATTACAACACTACGAGTTTCCCCCCTCTGAGTCACTGGGACCCTCCAACTAAGCCATTCACAGAAGTAGTCTGAGATAAGAGAATCCTTCGAGGTGTTCTTCTCTCACTTGAGCTGTATCACCCCTCATTTTTCCTTGATTCACTGAGGCTGAGTTCAGCGAGTAATTTGCGGGCAGATGCCGTGCGGTCCGTGCCGCAGAATGAAATAAATCGTGGCTGGGAAACAACTCACTGGAAAAGTGCATCTCACAGCTTATCAGGTGGCTCGCACTCACTTCACAGGCTCACTCTCACGCTCCGCTGCTCTCATAGGCTGCACTCACCCTTCACTCAACGCAACGCAACGCAAGGGTCCGAATGCAGTGGCACGCGATCACCTGCCACAAAAATCTCACCCGTTCTTACCTCAGACAAAATCAACGGGCCTGCCTTGTGTGAGGTGTGTTTTGTTTCGTTTGCGGCAAGGGGGCTCTTTCCCTTTTCCCTTCCTTCTTTTCTCAAACGGCTGACCGCCTGGTGTCAGAATCCCAACCGAACCTTCTTCACCACAAAGCGACATTCTACCAACAACACCAACCGCACGCATCATACCAGCAACAGGGAACCATCCGTCTCTCGCCGCACCACACCAACACCAGCATCCATCTCTCGCCAAGCGGTCGCTCCTCCAAGGGAACCCCGGCTCCTCCCTCCCACCACCAAAGACCCCGATTGCTCCAGCACCGCACTGCACTGCAACAATGATGCTGCAGCGCGCTGCGTGCCGCCCCAGCGTCGGCGCCGGAGTCGGCCTCCGTCTCTCCTCAGCCCCGAGCACCGTTGTCCGTGCTGCTCCGCGTTGGACGCGTCTTTACTCGGCCGGCGGCCCTCCGAAGCCCAAGTCGTCAAGCCGCGTGCTGCCAGCCGTCGCTGTAGTCCTCGCAGGCGGTGTCGGGTACCAGCTCGCAGAGTACCAGAAGACGAGCAAAAGCGGCGCTATTCCCACGCTTTCCGGCCCTGTCGACCTCGACGCCCTGACCGAGTCGCCCGTCGACAGCGGCAGCTTCGAAACGGCAGATGCGAAGCTTCGCGAGGATGTGTTTGTCGGCTCATTCACGGCCGAGGGCAAAAACACCCACGTTCACGCCGCCAGAGTCGCGAGCAATCACCCCGTCGAGGACATGATGGCCTTCTCCCTGGCTCCCGGCGTGGGCAAGTCCGAGACGCTCTTTAACGGAGTCTACGATGGTCACGCGTTAGTGCCCCCATTCTCTTCTCCGCCACACCTTACTGACCCCAAAACAGCGGATGGGCAACTTCAGTCGTGCTTAAGGACGCCCTCATCCCTGCCGTCTCCGCCCCTCTATCCCAGCTTCCCAAGGGCACGCCAGACAGCACCATCGACACCACGATCGTCAAGGCCTTCACCAACCTCGACGACCTTCTCTTCGCCAACGCCAAGAAAGCCGTCGACGGCCTCAAAGCCGGCACCTGCGAGACCGCCGACTCCCGCGTGACCTCCGTCCTTGCCCCCGTCATCGCCGGCTCCTGCGCCCTCCTCTCCATTTTCGACCCCGTCACCTCCACCCTCCGCGTCGCCTGCACTGGTGACTCCCGCGCCGTTCTGGGCTCCATTCCCGCCGGCGCCACCTCCTACTCCTCCCTTGAGCTTTCCAAGGACCAGAACGGCCGCAACCAGGACGAGTTCGACCGGCTCGCCAAGGAGCACCCCGGTGAGGAGGCTGACATGATCGATCCCAAATCAGGGCGCCTGTTCGGAATAGCAGTCACACGCGCCTTTGGCGACCATCGCTGGAAGTGGGACAACGACTTCATCACTCATATCCATCAGAACTTCTGGGGCACCGGCCCGCGCCCCAAGACCAAGACGGCACCCTACATGACCGCCGCGCCTGTCGTCACGACAACCAAGATTGAGAGCCCTGACTTTGTTATCCTTGCGTCGGACGGCCTGTGGGACCACATCTCGTCAAAGGACGCCGTGGAGTGCGTCTCGCAATGGATCGCGGCGAAGAAGGCCGGTAAGCAGACGCCACAGGACAAGCTCGCCGCTACACCCGGCCAGAAGAGCGAGCTCGACTTGACCTACGGCTGGCCTAACTGGTACGCCAAGCCTGAGAACTTTGTCGTCGAGGATCTCGACAACGCCGCCGTCCATCTCATCAAGAACGCCCTCGGAGGCGCTCGCAGAACCCTCTTCACCGGTGTCGCCCTCGCGTACCCTCCCCTGTCGCGTAGTGTAAGAGACGATGTCACAGTGCAGGTCATCTTCTTCCAAGACCCCGCGAAGTCGAGCTGATGGTTGGCGTTTGATCATGAAGGATTTACTCGGATATGAAATGGTTCGGTTGGCGTTATAGGCTTATGGGCTTTTCCTCCGTACGATGCAGCTGCCATGGCTGCCAACACCATGAGGTGAGGTGTTTCAGATCTCACACCACTAAGACACGATAAAAACATGCAAAAAGTAGGAAAAGTAGAAAAACAATACAATAAGAACGATTCATGGCAAACAAGCTCCCTTAGTCTGGGTGTTCACAGCTTTTCGAAATCAATCACAGAGGATTCATCATGGTCACATTTAATCATGTCAGAGGCGTGGGTTTAAACTTGTTGACTCGTACTACTGATCCCCTGACAACTTCAGCATACAACTCGACAGAACCCACAGCCCTCTAGGCAAACTCATCCTCGCCAACCCACTCGTACTCATCATCCTGCTCGGCATCTCGGTCCTCGTCGTCCAGGATGCAGTAATCCTCATCGTCAATCTCGACCTCCGTCGTCTCGCCCTCTGTCTCGGAGGAGGCACCTGATACCGCCACTTCTTCGGGGACTTCAGCGCCCGACTCGCGTAGCAACTCGCACGTGACGCAGTAGCAGCTATCGAGTAGGATATCGTCGGATGCCACGCAGGCGCAGACCATGTCCTCGCCATCGCAGGCCTCGTCCTCGTAGCCGCCGATGTGGGACCAGGAAGCGTTGGCGCATTGGCATTCGGCGCACTGCTCTTGCTCAGGATCGTCCTCCTCGGGTTCGTCCTGCTCGGGCTCCTCCGTCACAGGCTCGTCCTCCATCACAGTCTCATCCTCGTGTGAAGGCTCATTTTCGTGTGAAGGCTCATCTTCGTATGAAGGCTCATCTTCGTATGAAGGCTCTTCGTCGTACGCAAGCTCGTTCTCATCTAAAGACTCGTCTTGGTCGTCCACGGAAGACTCGTCCTCGTCCTCATCTTCCTCATCTGAAGACTCTTCCTCGTCCTCATCTTCCTCATCTGAAGACTCTTCCTCGTCCTCATCTTCCTCATCGGAAGACTCATCGTCGTCCTCATCTTCCTCATCCGAAGAATCATCCTCATCCGAAGAATCATTCTCTTCTGAAGAATCACCCTCATCTGAAGAATCATCCTCATCTGAAGACTTATCCTCATCGTCCTCATCGTCCTCATCTGAGGACTCTTCCTCCTCAGAATCCATCAAAGTAGGTGGATCATCCTGGTTGTAATGGTTCATGGAATCCTCATCGTCCTCAACGTAAGGTCCACAGTAACTCATTGGCTCATTCCCTTCTGTGTATAGCCCGACCTCGTCATCCACCTCTGCAACGCTATCTGCAGCCTCTTCGGGGATGGGGACGCCCGCATCAGGATACAATGAACGTGTTGCAGAACTAGTTTGAGGAGCGTCTCGAGGAGCATCCGAAGAAGCAGCCTCCTTCTCCGCCATCTTCTGAATCATCCTATCGACCGAGGTGGACGCCCGCTTCAGGTCCTCGTTCAAGGCTCGAACGGTCGCCGCGGTGGAGATGTGCAAGTTCTGGAACTTGGCGGCGAGTATGTTGTACGCCAACTCAAAGTTGACGGGCGGCTTAGGAGCAGACCGAGGGGGTTGAGCCGTTGCTCGGGTCGTTTCTGTCCGGACGGGTGCCGGCGGGGGAACAGAGGGTGCCGGCGGGACATCATAGCAGGCTGTGTGCCGGAGAGGATGGGTGGACGTGTACGGGGTAGGATAGCTGGGCCTAATCGGCGGGGTAGCAGAGTAGAATGCCGGGACGGCAGCGTAGTTGAGTGTCGACGGGGAAGCATAGTTCATCCAGTTAGCATAGTAGGGCGGCGACGGGCCAGTACAGTTGGGCGCGTACGGAGAAGTATAGTTGGGCCTGTACGGGGTAGGATGCTTGAGGTCGAGAGAGGGATGCTGATTGTAGGAGCAGGAAGTACGGCCGTTCTTCTCTTGATCGGGGGTCTTCTTAGCTTCGGTCCGGTTCTCGGGCTGTGGGAACGGTGAAACCGGCATTCGAGCCTTTTCTGTCGAGACGGTTGGCGACGGGGGAGTATTGCAGGAGCCGTACGACTCAGCGATTACGGCAGGAAACTGCCCGCGAAGGGTGTCCACATAGAGCGAAGGCCGCTTGGGTGTCGGGTAATGTCTTTGTGAAAGCTGTCGGTAATCGCTTTCGGACGGCCAGATTGGACGGTCCCCGGAGGTCATTTCGGCCCCACTGCCCTGATTGTTCTTCTCCTGCTCCGGAGCTTTCTCCGTTTCGTTCTGCTTCCCGAGACGGGAACTGGGGCCCGCCGGAGTCTGGGCTGCTTCTCTCAAAGAGGATGTATCGTATGGGTTCTGGGGCGGAGGATGATGAAACCCAAAATAAGTTCCCCGATATCCTATTTTGCCTTGTTCAAGGTCCTTCAAGGCCTTCGCGGCCCTCTGCGTTTGCTGAAGTAGCCTCTCGTCGGCGAGTTTATTCCTCCTCATCATTTCATGGTAAGCTTCACTTTGAGACCGGCCGTCGCTAGTCACCGCGGGCGGCGTCGGACCCTGATGCATCCAGGCCGCAGCCGACTGCTTAGCAGCACTAACGTTAGGCCTCTTCTCAAACATCGCCATAGGCTTCAGATCATCCTTAGGCTCCTGATCTGAAACAAAGACGTCAGAGGCAAGACCTTCATGAAAATTGTCGCGGGCCTCCGGGTTGAGAAGCTGCCTCTCAGGAGAAGCCCAGGGGTTGCAGGACACGGCGTCTCCCTTTTCAGAATCCTCATTTCTGTCGTTCGACGTGGGAAAGACTTGACGGCGTGGCGCGTAAGTCATGGGGGGGTTCGCGACGTAAGGAACGTCAACCTTTTGCTTCCCGGTGGCCTTCTCCTCAGAGGTGTTGGTCTGGTCGACCTCGGCATTGCTGTCCTTGCCCTTGAACAAGTGCTGATACGCCTCCGCCAGAGTGACGCGCTTAACGTTCTCACTCTTCCACTTCTCGAAGCCGGCCCTGAAGTTCTGGCGCACACGCTCGTTGGACTCGGCCTCAGCCTCAGTTTTGGCCTTCTTTGAAGCCGAAGCATTCTCACTCGCGAGCTGCTCCCGCAGCCGCTTTACCCTCTGCAGCTGAACGTCCATCTGCACAGCCGAATCAGCCCAGTGCTGCTTGCGCTTCCACTGCTTTTCTTGCTCTGAGAGATCTGAAGCGCGTCCAATCACCGCCATCATCGTCTCGTTCGAACGTTGGGGCCAGCCTCTCAGGAAACTGTCCTGGTTGGAGCGGCCTGTCCAATGCGGGTCATGGAACACATCTGACAGGAAATGCTCCCTGTCACCGTTATCGACGACAAGGTCTTCTTCCATTTGGCGTTGTCTAGCCTCGAAGGTCTGTAGGTTGCGTTCTCTCTTGAAGGCAGCATCCTCGGCTCCACTGCGGTCGACGGCTTTGCCCTTTCCCTTGCCGTCAGTCTCTTGGGGAGACATCTCGGAGAACATTGACTTGATCAGAGGCATACCCCAGGCCTTCTTGAAAGTATCAAGAATCTCCTTCGTAGGCGAATAGAACAAAGGCTGCTCTGTACGCTGCTGCTCCGAACCGTCATTGCCGTCGGTCGACCAAGAATTAGAACCGCCCTTTAGGTGCTCAATAATCTTCTCCACACCGTCGCCACGGTTGTCTTTGGGTTTGGCGAGCCCGTAGGTCTCCGGCTTCAGGGAGCGCTTGAGCCCCTTGAGCTCCTCATCGGTCGGGGTAAACACCTTCTTCAGCGTAGCCGCATGCTCCTGATCCAACTCCCAGTCCAATTGCTTCGCGGTCTTCTCGTTCTGACGCTTGATCCGCGCGTCCGTACGGTCATTGGCGCGCTCCCACGCAGCCCACGCCTCAATCCGTTCCTGTGACGTGGGCTTCGTGTTCCAGCCTCTGGGCTTGTGATGTTGGAACCGGCTTTCAGGCCACTTGGTGGCCCTCTTGGGGGGTCCGCTCCCACTCGCCTCGGGATACAACGCGGCCTTCTGCTTCTCTACTGTGGCGCGGACTCTCTGCTCTACCAGTTTATCAATTCGCGCTTGCAGGGTCAATCCCTCAGAATATTCCACCGTCTCGGAAAGCTTCCGTCGCAGCCGTAGGGTCTCAAGCCACATCGTAAGCGTGTCCGCCGTGGAGCCCTTGACGCACTCCTCACTGACCGTGCCGACAGGCGTGAGGCTGGCGTTGTGCCACTTGACCTGGTCGGCGAAAAGCTCCAGGGCGCGGGAGACCTCGGCCTCAGTGATCTCCGTGTCGATCTCGCGACCCTCGGATTGGCGGATGCCGTAGACGCAGTCCTCCAGGGCCGTAATTCCGGGGATGGGCGCACCGTCAGGGAAGACGGAGAAGAAGTAGCGTGTAAGGCCTTTGTCCGATTGCATTTTGGCCAGGATCTGCTTCCTCTGCTGGTTCAAGCGTTCCTCGTTCTTTCTGTTCTCTCTGCGGGTGCGGACGGCGGCCTTGACTTCGTCCTTGGTGTACTTGGCGTCCATCGGGGTACCGTTCAGACGCCTGTTGTCTGCCATGATGGAGCTGACGGGCTTAGGGATGTCCAAGTATGTGATCGAATCCGCGGTCTCCTTGCTACGCTTGGAGGGATCGGCGTCCTTCCGCCATGACGACGATGAAGAGGGTGACTGCGGCTGCGCCGTGTTCTTGGTTGGGAATGACGTACGGATATTGTATGGGTTGAACATCTTGTTGGATTTGACTGTTTGGTGTACTGAGACAGAACCAACTTGTAGATCTGAAAGTTCGACAAGGAGGGAAAAGAGGGTGAGCGGCGTGTGGCCCAAAAGTTTCGACTTTATACTCTTCTACCACAACGGAGTTATGTCAAAGCCACCTCTCTGGCATGGCTTTCAGACTGCCTGCTGGCGACCCATGGGCTTCAGAGTTCTCACGGTAAGCTGCCAGGCAACACGCCTCAAAGGTAAACGCAGGTACAGGTGAGCTCTATTATTTACCACAAACCCCCACAGGACACCTTGATGAGATGTCCAAATCCTGCTGAAAAATACGAACACAAAGGGGTATCCATGCGAAACGCTCCAGAAAATTCCAAGCCTCAACCCTTGTGAGGCACATATTCCGACTATCGCTGCGAACCGGAGCAAGTGTCCGATACGGACAGCCGCGAAAGTCGGGCACCAAGGTCGCAACCGTGGTGACTTTTGTGAAAAGACATAGGGGGTGTAGACGGACACTATTCGTTGCCCACAAAATCCTCGCCGTCGGACTCCAATCCAGGATATTCGGAGCCATCCTCCTTCATTTTGGAGACGGCCTGAGTGATGAACTTGTTGTCGGGCCTCAAGGCTGCGTATATGTGCGGAACCACGGTGACAGGAACCTTGTCGCGTGAAGCCGTCGTCATGGCCTTGATGTGCTGCAACTGTTTACCAGCCATGCGCCACAGGAGGGCGGACTTTCGCTTGTACCAGTACTTGAAGGCAGTACTGGCGCGAATCAAGGCCCACGTCGTGTGCTCCTCCGTCTTGAACGACTGTTTGAGATACGCCGTGGCCAAGGGGTTGAGCTCCTCGTCCGCCCGAGGCTGAATGGCACACCATAGTTCGTAGACTTCGAGCATACGGCGAGGAAGCTCGTCCTTGTCCTTGGTCATGGTTACACTTTTGCCCCACTGCTCTTCCAGCGCCATCAAGTCCTTCTTCAGGTTCTTCAACACCTTCTTCATCACTGGCATAGTCGACGCCAGCTTCTCAAGCTCATCGTGTGGCGTGACTAAGTCGGGATCCCAGTACTCAGCTGTCAGCTCCTCGTTGTCTTCCTTACTCAACTGAAGAGACCTCAACTCGCGCTTAGAACTAGAGCGCGTATTCATCGCTCGGTGGAACCTCTCCAGCTCCTTGTCGATGGTCGGTTTGGCAACCGAGAATTTCAGGTAGTCAATAATGTGGGCAGGATTACCTCTGCTAGACCAACTCTCACTCTTGTACGCTGGCTCATCCAAGTCTCCAAATTTATGGCTGTCGAGCACCTCTCGGCGGAACCTCTTCCAGTCATCTGCCGTAAACTCGAAGCCCTGTTTGGACTGGTCAACGAGGTTCCCAAGAAGTGTGCTTAACCACAGCGCATAAGTGTTGTTTACACTGTTGATCTTGTAGCAGAGCCGTTCTTTAAAGTTCGTCGCGATACCCAAGAAACTAGGGCGCACACTGAAAGCGATACTCTGCTTGATCATTGCAGGGACCGCTGCGACCTTGCCGTGTCGCCGCACAAGGTCTTCGTACAATGTCTTGTCTTTCTTGAGGTACCTGGACAGGTCTGGACTTGGGGGAACATTGGCGTTAACAAAGTTGGACACAATGGCTGGTTCCCAGCAAACCCAAGCTTTGTCTCCGTCGTAGTCGCCGCCAGACAGCTTGTCGGCCAGTGGAATGTCTCCTTTGGCTGAGAAAACGATGACATCCTTCAGCGCATGAAGCTCTGGTTTGAAGACTGCCTTTACCCGCTGGACATCGCTCACAAAGTGTGCAGGAGATCGGGCCACGAGAACATCGCACCCGTGTAGCATAGAGTCGGAAAAGGATTCAGTCTGGAACTTGGATGAGAAGCAAAGATGCACTTCGTTTTCTTCCAACACACCCCAAAAGTCGATGACCATGTAAAAGTAGGCAGAGTTGGGAATCTTGATGCTCATCTTCTTCTTCAGGTTCTCGCACTTTTGGCGACGAAGATTCCATGCGATGTCCTGAATGAACTTCTGCTTGGAAGGCTCGAAGCCGCCGTCAATGAGAAAGTTCATCGTTTCCTCGTTGGAGTCGGGGAGGCCGGCCAGAAAGGGCACACTGTTGTGGATCAAGCGTTGCTTCCGACCGATGGAGTTTTCGTTCACCCACTGTCGAAACTGTACCGGACACTTCATGGCATTTTTCTGGCCTTCTAGTTCGCGGTTGAGTTCATCTACGAGACTGTCTCCGATGGCCTTCCTCATGACTGGCTTGTCTACGGCGCGGTCTTCTAGGACAGGAAGAAATTGGATGTTGAGACTTGCGGATCGAGGCTCGGCTGCGTGGCTCTTGATTTCGAGCGTACGATGTTCTGGATCTAGGTAGTCGCAATTCCACTTCCTCTGGGACGGCCATGTCTCTATCCACAAGTCGTCTCCAGTGTCCTTAATGTCAATAAGCCACATACCTTTGGCAGGGCCGAAACGCCCCTGAATTGCAGAAGGAATGTCTTGCAACCCGAGGACATCTTTGATCTTTTGAGCGAGCTTAGGTGACATGCGGCCAATACCGTCGTTCATTACTTTTCCGATTGGCGACAGCATGTCTTTCTCCTGGTGACGGATCTGATTGCGATTCAGGACAACAATCGGGGTTGTTTTGCTGAGTCCAAGCTGAATGCGGGCAAATAATTTGAGGTACGGCTGATGTTCGTTGCAGTCCAACTGCAAGAGCCAGTCGAGCATGTCTCGCACCTCCAGCTTGACCCTGAGCTCACTAGGAGTTTCCATAGGCATTGAACTCATGGGGATAGCAGCATGGAAGTTGTTTCCATTTTCGGCAAAAAGACTTATCTTTTCTCGAAAGATGGGCTTGGGGTCAGGACCAAGGCTTACGTTGGTCTGTGGCGTCTTGTACCCTGCGTCTCTTGAATAGAAAGCGCGCCATTGCCGGCCGGCGAGATAATGCAGCCGAGAAGAGAACCAATCAATAACTTCTTCGGAGATTTTGGGATTATTAATGGGCGTTTCCCAAGAGTTCGGGGACGGGATGACAAGCTCAATAAATCGGTCGGATCCAAATCGGCGGTGAAGGCGGCAGCCCTGGTCTAACGCGATTGGCTCCATTGCCAAAGAGAAGATTGGCCCGGATTTGACTTTCTTGGTTTGTACAAGTGAGGCCGTGAAAGTGACGTGCTGTCCTCGAGAAGACTTGAAGCCACTCAGACCTGCAGTCCAAGCATCCGCTGTAGGTCTCTCAGGGAAAGCTTTGCCGGCGAACGATGGGTGTGCGAGCAGCGCTTTCCAGAGATTATTGTAGTTGATCCAGGTTTCATCGTAAGACATGAGGGTTTCACCAAGGTCGACACCGCAGTGGAGTGCGATACGGGTGATCTCCCACGCAACAGCAAAAGGAGCCCGGTTGAGCCATGCCGGGAATCTGGCTAGGGCATTGTCAGTACAGAAGCTCAGTAGTATGAGTTGAGCGCAGTAGCCACAGCGCGACAAGGGCAAGGGCCGAGAAACTCACGCCAGGTGGCGATAAGCCGGGACTGGAGGTCAACTGGCTCTGAACGTTTTGATGGGCTCATAATTGGCTGGTACAGGGCGGGGTCATCAAGACCTGAGATCTCCGAGTAAATCGTTGTGAGACCGGGGGAGCTGTCGCCCGGGGTGGGTACATAGCCGGGCGGCTTGGTGTAGAGCCTTGATGACACCTCAGCCTCATGCTCCGTGAAGGAGACGTTGAGAGCATCCAAGTGACCTGACGAAGCTGGGAAGGGGTCTTGTGACTGAGAAGATCTGGGCTCCTGCGAGAGTACCGGTCCTCGTATCCTTGCCTCATAGCTTGGCGCTGGGACTGTCTCTTGAGTACTAGGAGGAGGCTCATTCGCGGCAGAGAATAGCGAAGCCCGGCTGGTGGTGGCCGATGTTGCGACGGAGGCAGCAGCATACACGCTTTCCCGTAGGGGCGGGAGCACATTCGACAAAGGTTTAGGCGTGATGTCGCTGAACGGATTGTCTCTGGCGAACTTGGCTGAGGGCAAATCAGGTTTGGCAGATCGGGAGCGGCTAGGGACCTTATCCAAAGCATCGGCAATAGCTTCGTCAATTTCTTCGTCAACCGCCGGGCTAGCTTTGACCCTCTTTGGGGAGTCCTTCGTGTCCTCGGGCGGCCTTCTCTTAGACTTGGGAACCTCGATGGAACTGTAGACTGCCGGGCCGCTCTGGGCACGCGCAAAGGGTCTTGGCTTGGGAATATCCTCCCTGTCCTGTGGCTTAGCCTTCTCCAGCACGCTGATTAGAATCTCTTGAAGCTCCAACACCTCTCCCGGAGATTCGGCTATTGGTCGTCTCGCTGTGGCAGGGACGGGGTCGTAACAGTCGGACAAACGAATCCATTTCTGGCTGGCGGCACGAGCCTCTAAGTGGAAGGCATGCAATATCTTGTCGAGAAGAGTAGTGTTTTGGAAGCAGTGGAACCGGATGCAGCACACAATCTTGTCGCTCCGGGCGAAAGCTGCATCGTGTTTGCGGCGGCGCTCGGAGTGTCTCGGGGTCAGGGTACGGTCAGGGATCTCGATGGCGAGGTTGTAATCGCGGTTCAGCTTGTCGATGGTCTCGGCGAGTCGCTCGATATGTTTCGGCTTTTTAGGGGTTCTCGGTGCAGACTGGGCGTGGGCGGGCTTGGTATGCGGTGCCATGGTTGCGACGAGGTCTAGAAGGGTAGGGAGAAGTCAATTTTTCGGTCTCCAGCCAAGAACATCAGGGAAAGAAGGGTACCTCAGTGGATTTCAGATGGACCTATTAGTCCAGAAGATCATGATGGCAGTCGTCGGAGCACCAAGTTGCGGCAAGGCTGTGCCATGTCGAGAGGCGCAATCGAACGGAGGGTCTTTAGCCGTTGGGCGCAACGGGGGGAAGGCGAGGCGGCGGGGTACGGCAGCTCGAGATGGAGAGGTCGAGGGCGAATGCGACACAGTGCCACGAGCTGGTGAGGCAGAGTCGCCGCTGGTGCGGGGGAAGAGACCAGCTTCGAGAGAGCAATATGTGGTAAGGTGATGTTTGCTTGAACAAACGCAGGCTGCCGACACCTCGCAAGGGGGAGAGCGGCTGTGACGACTGTGACGCTACACAGACTCAGAGGGAGGAAGGAAGGCGCTGCTGCGGTACAAGGTACATCCCACGCAGCAGAGACATCAGCGAGCGGGAAGGGACGACGGGCGCTGGAAAACGAGACGGGAAGGCGCGCATGGTGGGGCCTGCGCAAGCTCTGTCATTGGGCGAGACGCACAGACACCACGGGAACGGCGGCTAGCCCGGGGCTAAGGAAAAACAGTAGCGCCATTGCCCAATCAAAAGACATATGTGGGTCCACGGACAGGATTCAGCACGGACCGCACCGGCAGCTAAGGCAGGGACCGCCCTGAATTATCTCACTGCTCTGTCTCACTGAAGCATCTCTCAGTGAGTCTACGTTCTCATGTGACAAACAATCAGAGAGTGAAAGATTGGGGACATAATGTGATGCCCAGTCTTCATCAACCTTGTGTGTTGTCGAAATTGCAATGCAAATTCTCGGGACATTCGAGTTTACAGCAGGCTCTCGCTGCCGACAGTTACTCTTTACCATCAATTCCGCTTGATTCAAATAGGCACCCCCATATGGTTGGGAGGTCGCCTCAACCTCAACTCTCACCCAGGAACCCTTATACACCACGCCGCCTTCGTTGAATCTTTCTGAGAGGATACTGAGGCTCGCCAGTAACAGGCTGGTCGGTCCTGCATCTTTGCATGGCTTCTTGCTGATCATATGCTCGCTGCAAGACCTAGAGGTAAGACCCAAGGCTTGTCCTATCCAGGAATGACGACTTTAACTGCTTGATTTCCACGACGAGATCTCGAACTAATTTTTGCTTCAAGGACTTCTATAAGTATGCGGCACCTAAAGTCGGCTCTCTATCTGTGCTGGTGGCGGGGCTTCCCTCGACCTCTCACTCGCCCTCTCGTCTTCCAGCACCTTCCTAAACACAGCCTCGACATCATGCTCATGGATCCAAACAGGCTCAACCCGATTCTTCATCCTCGCCCTCAGTCCCTCGTCTGTCTCAACAATCCCGACCCTCTCCACCTTCTTCTTATTAGTCGAATGCACCGTATCAAGCACTCGATCTGTATGCGCTTTCCTTGTCTTCTCATACAGCCTCAAAGCCCTCTCAATGTCCCTTGACGAAGGCAGCTCAGCAGCTCCGGGAGGGTATACATGCTGAATAGCAGTCGTAAATGCCCACGCATCATCAATAGCTAGACTGCCACCCGCAGCAAACGCTCCACCATGCGCATGCGCAGCGTCACCCGCAAACGTCACCCTCCCCTCCCCAAGAACCCAGCTCTCCAGCCCATGCGCCGAGGCATTCGGATACACCTTCAACGAATCCGCCGGCGTGGAGTCGATAATCTCTCTGACCAGCCGATGCCAGTCCTTGTAATGCTCCTTGAGCAGATTCACGTCGCTGTCCGTGTTCCACACCGTGTCCTTGTACAGCGCATCGCTCGCGTCCGGGTCGCTCTGATGCGAGGCAACAATGCAGAACAAGTCCCGGCCCAGCTTCGACATGAACCACGTCCGGTCGACGCCCCACCAGTGCTCTGCCTCGTCTGGGACGTCGGGGATGTGCGCGAGGTGCGAGATGGGGTACACGGCGCGGAAGGCCGTCCAGCCGGTCCACTTTGATCGGGACGACGGCACGTAGAAGCTCCGCACGCCGGAGTGGATGCCGTCGGCGCCGAGGAGGATGTCTGCCGTGGTGGCTGTGCCGTCGGTGAATGTAATGTTGAGTCTCCCTGTGACCTCGTCGTTTGAGATGCTTGAGAAGGCTTTATTTAGGTGAATTTGCGAGGGGTCGATGTGCTTGAGCAGCGCTTGTTGTAGGTGTGGCCGGTGGAAGCGGGCTGTCTTGTGGCGTGGTTCGACATCGCCGTGATGTTCGTCAACTGAGACGATCTCTCCCGTCTTGTAGTGACTTCTCTTCATAAGCATGCAATCAGGTTTGAGACATTGGCTATGCTTACCGGTAGATCATGGGATAGCCCGACTTATTGCGGAAAGCAATCTCATCATCCAGCGCGTTGTGAATGCCCAGCTTCTCCAGCGTCCTCAACCCGTTCGGACCAAGCGCGATCGACGCGCCAACCTCTCGCAGTTCCCTCGCCTTGTCAAAAATCTGAACGTTGATACCAGGGTGCGCCTTCAGCGCGATGGCCGACGTCAAGCCGGCGATGCCAGCGCCGACGATGGCTACTTGGAGCTGTTCGTTGGTCCCCATGATGCCGATGATAAACTTTCTCAATGCAGAACATGCGCACTAGCCACGCGAATGCAAGACACGATTGCAGAATCGGGGCCCAGCACTTTATCAATGCTCCGGAGGCTCTGGGGCGCACCGGCTCCGGTTTGGAGATAACGTTGGTTGGGGGTGGGTCGGCGCCGAACCCGGCGTGACGCAATATCGACCAGAGATGGTGATACCCCTCGGACACCCCGCACCGTCTTCTTTGCAGCACCATTCGTCTGCCTTAGTCGCTGATAATGGGGTCAAGATAGCAGACTTGCAGATTCAGGATTCTGCAGCAGCCAATCCAGGGGCCGTCTTTGATCTCGCATCATCAAAGTCCACAATGAAGACACGAATGTGGCATGTCTGCGCCCTTTTGACGAGGTGATGTCGGACACCTCCCGACGCTATCTCGGCACCCTTGGTCCCGATCGGAGTATTTGCTAAGCATATTATGAGGGGCACTTGGTCGTTGGTTGGGAACACAAATGCTCTCACCTAGGTATTGGCATCAAATGAGTGTTGGACTCGGAAGTCATCTCATCTTGCGTAAACTCTCTGGCTGCAAATGGTTGTAGGTGGACCACTTAGCATCTACATGAACGATGTGCTTCATCACTGAATACCGCGTGTAATAATTCAAATGCTTTCCATTGAAGCTAGGAGAGGGGAATCTTTAGTCAAGAAAATTTGGAAAAGCCAGTCCATCCATCTGAAACTCCGTCATCAATGTGCTCCAATCCGGAAAGTCCTGCATGACGGTATTCCAATCCATCCCATCAACTCCATTCATCCCATTCATCCCGTCCAACACACCCTCCGCGCCTTCAACCTCTGACCTCTCATCAGTCGCCCCGGGCGTGGGATACGCCTCCTTTTCTGTCTCCTTCTCTCCACCACTAGCAATACCCTGGCGGATCGCCAAAGCCTTCTCTCTCAACGCCTCGAGCACAGTCATCTTCGCAGCCGGGCCCGACCCTGTGCCAATATGCCTCACATGATCCATTGAGTACTCCAATGCCTGCCATGCCCTTTCCACGTTGGGCCCTTCGGGCTTCACGCACAGATGCCACAGCACATAGAGAATCATGTGGTACTGCGGATACGCCCTCATGCTCCAGCGATACGGCCTCAGCAACTCATCCGACGCAAGACTCATCCCGTCCTCGAGGATGCCCAACGCCTGCAACAAGTTTTCCTCCGTTGCAAACGACTCTCTCGCCTCGGGGTGCTCAAGATTCAGCCACTGCTGCCTCGTCACCAAATCAACCTTCCGAATAATGAACCTCGCCACGAGCAAACACTGCCGTTGGTGCGGGATCACCGGGTTACAGTGCCTCAAGAACCCCTCCGCATAGTCCCTCAGCTCATCCACGATCTGCGTCCGCACCGACTCCGGGACGGGCTTCTCCTTCCACTCAGACGCAATCGCCGCCAGACGGTGCCACGCGCGCGAGATCTGGATGTTGATGAGCGCCAGCGTGATTGGCGTCCAGCCGGGCCTCGGCGGCGGGAGCTCCTTCATCTCAGGGTACAGGTCGTTGTCGTCGAGATTGGAAGGGTAGTTGACGCCGACGCTGAGGTTGAAGCAAGTCGGGTTCTGGATGCCGTAGTCCTCCGACGCCCTGCCGTCACGGGCTACAAGGTGCCACCACAGCCGGCGGCGGATTTCGCATTCGAAAACGGAGAGGCCGAGGCGCGTGCCGTCGCGGTGCAGGCCGATCGACTGCGCGGCTCGGATGGCAAGGCCATTTAAGGTCCACAAGCCGCGGCCTGGGTTGTGTATGCGAAGAGCTGCCTAGAGTATCATCTTAGTTCAAGTTCAGTCTTATGACAACATGAGACGCTACACACCAAGTAGACAGACAACGCCTCCAGGAGCCTGACAGAGGGATGCTCCAGAAAGTCGGCCTTGGCGAATGCTTGCTCTAGACCCGTCTTGTATCGGTGAAGGGCGGTGACTTTATCCTCTCCAGTGATCTTCTGGACCGTACTTGGGTCCAGCACGACAGTGGACACGAAGAAGACGGAGAACATGAGAGCCAGCGCCTCGAGGTGAGCATTGGCGGGGTCGTCTATCGCCGTGTAAATCAACACTTCTGCCGTCGGCCTGTGTATGATTTTGTTACACAGCTCGATGTTCTCGGCATAGTTCTTCCACAGCTCAATCGCACCCCACTTGGGCGGGAGCAGCTCTGTCAGATCTAGCTTGAGATCTGGACTTGACAAGATGCCCATGGGATTGAACGGCGACGGCGCCGCCTGCGGAGCCGGGTCGCTCCCGGGCGTCGTTAATACTGACTGGATCTCACGTTCCTTCAAGTCACCCCGTCAGTCGCGCATTCATCAGAGAGGAACAAGCATAAGGTACTGCACTTCATCTTACCTCCTCAATGACCCGTGAGATGAGCACCTCATCAAAGTACTGGCTCTGCGTCCCCTTCCTCACCAAAATCTCGTCACCGGGGCTCTTCGCATGAGACCCAGATGAAGGCGCCGTAGCCGGCCTGTCATATACAGACCTCCCCGTATCCCACCCCGACGAGACACCGCCTGGGCCCGGGGTGTCTGACGACGACGACGACGCGACCGGCGGCGACCTCTGGACCCGGAGCTGCTCCCGCCCCACTCCCGCCGTGAGAGTCTTCTCCAGGTCCGAGATTCGGCTCGCCACGTCCGCGATGGTCGTCTTTCGGACCCGGCGGATCGGCTGCCCGGCCTGCGGATAAAAGCACGGAAACCCGCCGCGCGCACACGACGAGCAGGGCGACTTCTTGTCGCAGCGGATCTTGCGCCGATGGCACAGGTTACACGAGCGCTCTATCTTTCGGCCGCTGCCTCCCCCGATGCCGCTGCCGCTGGCAGCGGTGTGTGATTGGCCTGGCGGGCGCGGCGTCTCGGAGCCCTCCGCGGGCGAGAGTCGCGGGGCCGTCGGGGTGGAGGAGGAATCCGGGCCCATGGCGTTGGAACCGATGGTGGTGGAGGAGGAGGTGGACAGGGCCGGATCAGACATGGCCGTTGCTTCCCACACCACAGAATGTGAATTTGAATCCGTCTTGGCTCTGCTGTCTTGGCTCTGCTGATAACACGCGGTACAGTCGGACTGACTGGGGGGCTTGAACAGATTACAGCAAATCGCCATCCGCCTCCAAGATGAGCGAGCGGACTGAGACTATGTCGATGACATTGCAGCTTCGGCGTCGGCGGCCATGGAAGCGCCGAGACCGAAGCCACTTCTCCACCCGAGTGGCTCGCGTAATTCGGATTTAAAGAGCGACGGGCGGCGACTGAATCAGTCGTGTGCGTCTGTGAGAATGAGAGTGAGAATCCTTCCCCCTAGAAGGATAGGCCACCCCCCTATGCCAAACATGTGCGCACGTCAGTCACACACAAGTCCAGTCCCCTGGGGCCCTGCGTGTGGGATTCATTCATCGTCCTCGTCAGCGCTTGAACGCCCGCTAGGGCCTTTGGAATGGGCTCGGAGTACGCTCCGTCCGCAAGCGTCCGTCAACAAGCTTTCTCACAACCGCTTTAAGCTTCCCCGTGGTCCCCGAATGCGTCGAACACCCTGCCATCTTCCGCCTCCACGTGTCTGATGTCTTTGGCCTCTTTCTTGCTGACGGGCGGGAATCTGGACCCTTTCTTTCTTCCTGAGGGCTGCCTTGCCACCCGCTGGGTAACTAACTTGCGCAGCAGTAGGCAGTTTACTCCGTTCGGTGAGATCGTTCATGGCAACTCTCCCACCGGCCAATCTGCGAGATCCGTATATTTTATGCTTATGACTCCTATCTTTGGCAACGCTCAATCTGCAGAACAATTCACGATCACACCGGTGGGATTTCGATACCGCCGCATCGACCTTCTCCGCGGGTCGAGACGCACCGTCGCGATGCGATGCCTCGGCACCACTTGCCTACTAAAGGCCCCCTTTCACGATGCGAGGCATGGCTTGTCGACGAACCGCTGCTCTCGTGTAACGACGAATTTAAGGTTCATCTTTCCCAGGAACACCCAAATGTCACAACGAAGAAGAGAGGATGGTAATCAAATCTCCGAGAGACTGGCCGCGTCTCATCGCAAACATGGCGGGATCACCCCGACCGACTCAGTGAAATGACTTGCGGCCCCGCCTCAAATCGTCGATTCTTTTTCATCGCGACAAAGTCCCCTCTCCCCGACCATCCTTCTCCTCAACTCAACCGATGCCTTCCCGTGTGGCAGGGACCCCGCCCATCGTTGAATGTCGCGCTGTCATCCAGGTAGTTAAGCGACGTATTGTTGCATATTCAACTGCGACGTTATCACGTAAACCAGAGAAGTAAAATATGTTGCATCAACAACCCAAGACCCTCCATCGGGATGCGAGTATCTCACTTTGGTAACGGGCCCCGAAAGAAGAAGCTCGGTGTTTTCCGATGCTGGTCGCTCAATGCCGTCTCTTCGTGACTCTCACCACGACTTCATAGGACGACGGCCAAACTAAGATTCAGCCTCTGGTGGATCCAGATCTCGCTCCCATCTCCGTTGCCAAAAAGCATTTTCTTTGGGTGAACATGTATCGTCTATCAGCAGTCCCGCGACCAGATGACAAGTCGTCAAAGAAAAAAGGTCGCTCCCTCATGTGAAGTGAAACGCAAACAGCGACTTCTGCCCAGCATGTGCCATGTGGTGCCATCCAATGCGGGACGAGTCGCCGTACCACACTCTTCCTCGTCCTCCAATCCCCAGCCACTGCTGAAGAAACATAACCTTCGCAGGGCGCCAGTATGTCCTTTTTAGGGAGTGTGTGGTGGGAAGGGCGAGCACCACTCAAGGAAAGTTTTCACCGTCGCACATGGGCCTACTTCATGCGACGTCTGGGCGCACTCAAGGACCGATGCTCGCATGAAACCGAAGTGCCACCATAGCCAAAATCAACGTGCGGGCAGCGTGTGTAGAACCTTTTGGGCACTATTATCGTGGTACTCAGGCACCAGGGCCAAGAAAGGTCGGCCGTTGGGCCCGATCACGAGTTTTTATTTCATGGTGTTTCTGAAGTGCAGTCATGGTTGATCGAACACAAAGCAACTGTGGAGATCTGTATTCGATATTGAAACGAGAGAATGGTATCACAAATTCCTGGGTTTAGCTCGTCGTCGCCCCATCGCCCGAATCCCTTTCCCGTGGGCTGCCAAGATTTGACCCGGACCGTGTGAACATTCCCGTCAGTGGTCTCTAGAGCAAAAGAACAGCAAAATCAGTGAAGAGCCCGTTTCCCTTTTTTTTGAGCCATGCTGTGGAAAATACATCATGCTCCATAAACCCGCGGTCGCCAACCGCACTGCACGCCTGACAAAAATCCATCAGGCCTTTCGACTTCATGACGAGGTGCTATCATCCAAGTCGCCAGAGTCCCTTAGTAAACAGAAGAAAAGCAGTGTCAAGCATCATTTGCTTGCCTCATACATGATTGTAAAATAAGAGAAAACATAAACAGTATAGCCTGTCCAGCCGTTACATGAACAAAAGTGATATCTGATCCGCCGCCTCGCCTGGTGTTAAAAAACAGTTGGTTCTTGTTGAAAATTCATCGGTTGTAAAGTTTGCAGGGATGGGCCTCATACGCCCACCGAGATCGGGGGCACATTTGGTACGAGGTCCAGCCATGACACGCCGGGGCTCGCTGCCCTGCCATCCCACATTGCCTTGAGGAAGGCCTCCATATTGTTACGGTACTTGGTGTTGCAGCTGTCGATGAGGGTCTTCATGGCCTCCATCGCGGTGTCCTTCTCGGCTTGGTCGCGCGCTTCGATGGCGGCGAGGGTAAAGGGGAAGCTGACGCAGCGCTGCGTGTCTTGCGACACGGTCATCGTCATCTTCAGGTCTGACATGATGCTCTTCGCCATGGCTGATGCCATGTCGTCCTTCTCGCCAAACTTGTACCGTAATCTGTGAATAAACAGGAGCGCTCCTGTCTTGTAGATGCGAGTTTGTGCCAGCATGTGGATGACCTCGCCGGTTGTAAAGCGGTTCGTAAAGTCTGGCGGGATGTGCGGTTGCCACGCCTCGATCTCCTGCTCAACGTCGTCCAGCGCCTGCTTCTGCTCGTCGACGTCGACCTCGTGATAGAGGCTGTAGCTGATCCTGCTCAATTCGTACATGTGCTGTAGTAACGGCATGCAGAGGCCGAGATAGGCGTCGACGTGGCCTTCTACCGGGGGCGCGATGCCGCAGACTGGTAGCTCGCGCTGCATGAGGCATTCGTTGATGTCGACGGCCGTCATGAATACGAGAATGTAGTGTGTCCGCTCGCTGGAGATCAAAGAGGTCCCTAGCAGATGGCGGATGTGGCTGAGGACGTATCGGCGCACTGGTGCCGCGCTCGTGCCGAGGGCCATGTTGGAAAAGTACACGATGCCCAGCCCCAAGCCTGCCCACGGCAGCAGCTCCTCGCGCTTCAGTGTTGGCAGCGGACATGACCGCAAAGACTCCACGGCCATCGCTCCCCGGTGCAGATTCGCGTCCGGGTCGTACTCCCCTGTATCCAACCCCATCGTCGCCGCAAAGGCGCTGTACATGGCGATGTAGGCGTCTTTACCCTGGTCGAACATGGAGAACAAGTGGACCGTCATGTCAAGCTGCATGCTGTCCACAAACGTCGGTCCTATGAAGTATTGCATGAAGTTGGATTTGTGTAGCAGCCTCGACAACGTCGATCGTTCCACCTGGTCTAATCGACCCAGTGTGCTTCCAAACGGGCTTAGAGAATCGAGTATCTTCGATGGCGGACTGGAGGCGGAGTCGGAAGACGAGTCTGATGATGAGTCTTCAGGCGGGCTGCCACCCCCGTTCGACAGGGACGCTACGCTGGGTTTTCGCGACGTTGGACATGGCGCCGGGCTGACGCGGGCGACGGCCGATGTCGCGGAGTTCGCTGAGGTCGTTGTCGTCGTTGTCGTCGTCGTCGTCGAGGCGATATTGGGCTTTCGTGTCGGACATGGTACGTTGCCATTGAGGCCCATGATCTTGCTCCGGATAGCAACTTTCGAGCGGCCCTTAACGGCGGACCGCGGCACGGGGCGCACAAAGACGCAGTCCCGGCCATTCATCAGGCAGCGGTCGCATTGTGGGTTACCCTCCGAGAATGTGCATTTTGACTTCTGGTAGTAGCACGGCGCGCAAGCCTTTGCAACGGGCTGTGTGACGACAGAACGTTAGCGGGGTCACGGCAACATGGTGAAGCTCTTCATGATGTTCCACGACAGGAGGAGACCAAGTGCCCCAAGGTCTAGTATACATGTGCGCGACGACCACGATGGACGACCATGATGGTCGAAGAGAATGACGTTGATGTTCACTAAACACCAAGCCAAGACAGGACGACGCCCGACGGAGATAGGCGATGATGGGAATCGCACTTCGAACTCACCATTGTGAATCAGTGTCAGGTGGGGTAGGCCATTCGAGGTGCTCCAACAGACAAAGTTCTGTGGGGGAACACAGTGACACAGGGAAAATCTGGGCCTGGGTCGAGGATACTGTCGGCGGGTCGGGGGTGATTAATATTCTGCTTTGAATTTTTTCTGGGGCTCTTCTCGTTCGGTCCGACTTGCTGCTTTGCGACTGCTTGAAATCCCTTCGTTGCGTTTCGTCAATTCGAGGCCTACGTAGTCGTCGTCGTTGTCGTCGTCGTCTTCGTCGCTGTCGTGACCCCGTTTACTGCCTCTTCTGCGTGGTGAGTGGTGCGGGTATGAAAGAGAAGACGTTTGGCGTTTGCGGTAGGACGTCGAAGAGTACGGGAGTACGTTTGAGCAGAAGCGGGCAGAGTTGGATAGGAGCGTAAATGCCGAGGAGTTAAGGAGGAGAGGGTGGGATGTAGAAGTGATGTTATGTTATGGTTGTCTGAAAGGTGCGAAGGAATACTGTAAGGTGAGGTAGGTAGTGTAGGGGGGGCCTGGAGAAGTGGAAATAAGCTTCGGGCATGGTGCGCATGGATTTGATCAAGCAGTTAGGCTGAGGAAGCGGTCTGATCCATGGTGATCATGAGGAATGATATTCGGTATCGGTACGGAGACTCGAGGCGTTTGGTCTGGTTTGGTTTGGACTGGTCTGTCTGGTGCGGCTTGGGGGTAGTGCTCAAGTCAACCAGGTAAGTATGCAGGTGCATGTACAGAGGCATGTATCCTGCAAACCCCCCCTTTTGAGAAGAAAAAGAGCCTGAAGAGGGGGGAACCGGGGGTTTGATGGAGGGGACGGGGAGGAGAGGAGAAGGTCAAGGCTAGGGGAACGGAGCGGATTGTGAGGGTGTGGGTGAGCAAGACAGGGAATGGACTGGATGGGCGGGGGTTGGATGGGATGTACGTAGGATACGGCTACGAATATTGGATTGAATTAGGCAAAGGCGCCGCACCCAACGCTGGTTGATGTGCTTGGCTTGCAATGGCTGCTTGACGTGTGCTCAGCTTAGTTCTCTCCCTCATCCTCGCTTGGTGGCCAGAAGGTGGTGGCCAGAAGGATGATGAAGACGACAGAAAGGAAAGAGTCGCCGACAATTAGGGGTCCCCGACTGCAACGCAACATCATAGGGACACATGGCTGCTGGTACAACCTGCCATTCATCTTGTGTATGCGCAAGTGCTAGGGGAAACTGGGTGCATCAAAGTACCCAAGCTAACGGATGACCCCTCCACCCACCATCATGCTACCCTTCAGCTCTGCTCTCCTCTCACTCCTCCCAAGGCACTTCAGGCGTTCCTCGTCCATGATGAGTACCTCTCGGTGGATAAGAGGCCGCATGCGGGCATCAAGCTAGTACGGTGCTAGGCAGTTAAGGGCAGTACATGCGCCAGTCCGTGCGCCTCGTAAGGAAGAGATTTGAAGAGAAGACGGAAGATGGGCGAAGGGAGTTTGTTCTGTCATGATACGTTCGGTTGAGGAGATGTCTCTCTGTGTCGTTCTCACGGTGTACTGTACTGGGAGGAATGTATGTATTCTGTAGCAGCTTCGTCTGCAGCAGGTGCAATACACCAAACAACTGGGCGATGAACGGACGTCCTGCTTCAACCAGCGGCCTTGCTTGCAACACTGCTGCCCCCCTGAAACGTCGCGGCGGTGCATTCCACATTGCGGGCACGCCCGTTGCGAGAAAAGTGGCCTGTTTTGACCTTTCCCATGCTCTATGCTCTCGCACGGATGTTCACTTGGCCAAAGAGAACCACAAGCGAGGGCGACATTGCACTGCAAAAGGAGGGGCCAACCGTCGCGCAGAGGAGACCAGCAGCAGGAGAGGAGGGGTGGATGGATGCTGTTGACGAACGGGGACTGGGCTCCTCTCGATGGAACTGGGACGGGGAGCAGAGGTGGTGGAGGCATTTTGGGGCCTTGGTTTCTGGGGGAAGCGCTGGAGGAGATTGGAGATCAGATGGACGGAATGCTGGTCCGCTGCTCTTCCAGTCGGTGGTTTTCTGGCTGCCCACGCAGAATTGGGCATTTTCATAGGCGGTGTGACTCGGGAATGGCACGCAGTAGAAGCAAGCCCAGGCCTGGGAGCCGTTTTCCCCAGCAGGGGAGCTCCTGGTTGGCATTGGCACCGAGGCAGCTTGATGTCATGTCATCTCGATTGCATGGAGGGCACGACCCGTACAACTTGTTTCCTCGGATTGTTAAGTGCGTTAGTGTGCCTCTGAGACTCTGGTACGATTCGTGCTTTTACATACTTAGCTACTTTGATAGGTCCAGTCAAAACTGGTCGATGTGTTGTTGCGCTTGTACATTCGCAGGTCTCCCAAGGTTGAGGCGCGCAGGAAGGATGGCAAGGCTCCAAAGGCGTCCTTGTTGATGGATGTGCACATCTCACTGGACAGGCACATGGCTGAGTGTGGACAAGACCCCTGATGTGGCGCTTCCGGTCTAGCTCCCGGGCCCGCGTCCGGGTTAAAGTGACAGGAGCTGGGGCACAATTGGGCGCGCGCAAGTACATGTCTTTGTACATCCTCAGCAGCTGGGAAGGGTGGCGGGGTGGCAGTGATCATATTCAGGGCTTTGGGGAGGTCTGGATTGTTCTGTTTCCTGTCTCTGTTTCGGTCCGTCCATGGAATTGTTCGATGTCATTCTTTCGGACGTGCCATCAGGGACTGGCACGGTGTCTCGGAGATGCTGATAGCGAGACAAGGCGTCGTTGAGTTGATTTGGATTTATATGTCCCGGGGGTTGGTTCGTTTCTATTCGGAGACGCAGGCATGCATATCTGAGTCCGCGGGTTTCCGGGACATAGTTCCTGCAGGTAGCTGCAGTGCTCTGCAGTCTGCACGCTGTCCACCCACATGCTGCTGTACGTAAGATATGTAAGACAGGTGCCTAATGTTCCTGTGCAGCAGCATCATGTCTGCTGCACTCTCCAACATGCGAGATAATGGATACTTAGAACCCAGCATTGATCCGTTATTTGCCGTTTGAGGTTTTTCCAAATATCCATCCCTAACTGCAGACTGCCACGTTCATCAATCAGAGCCAGTCCCATTTTAGCCGCCTGGCTTGTCCTGGTCTGTCGCAGGCTCGCAGCTGCAAGTGAGGCCTTGGGGCCCGCTGTGAGCACATGCACCTTCAGGGGTGCCTGCGCTTTGAAGTTGATTCTTCCAGGGTGCAAGGACGAGGCGAGCAGTGCCCAATCATTGCTAACGATTGTCTAATTGACCAGCGCTGCATGAGCCCTTGGTGATGTTCACTTAGCGGTTTTGCATTTGATAGAGAAGAACAGGATGTGCACATGGATGAAGACATCAATGGCACGCTGCTAGACAGACTGAGGCCATGTAGAGCCATGCTTGCTAAGCGGTAACTGAGTCGTACTTCGACCACCTCCACGCCCGGAAGCAAATTGCTCCCTCCTAATTATCCCACGTGGGAGGGCCAAATACTGGCCCCCGACGTCTTGGCGTCGTCTCTGTTTATCTCGATCAGCGCTGAATCTTTAGCATGGCGAGTCTAGAGCTTTCTGATCCTCCAAAAATAATCTCCCCTACATAGGTAGCACTCCAAACGTTGCTGGATTTAGCCCAAGCACACGTTGTATGTACACAGAGCCCAGACACACAACTATAGATTGAAACAAGATTACAATTGACACCGGGCAATTTCATACTCTACTCTCAGTCATGGCTCTGACAGACTCAAGACATGGCACTTAGAAGTCGACCATATTCTTTTTCCACCCTCCGCCCCGCCTCCTTAGCATGTCAACTGACAACCTTCGCCATGTACCTGACAAAGTAGACGCTAGTCGTCTCTGGGTTAAAGGACAGTAGGACGGGCAGTCCGCTGAAAGCTTCATCGTTGCATTCCCGGCTTGAACGGCATGGGTCTTGGCTGTTGCCCACATGCTAGCGGTCACGACTGGGGCAAGCATCAGGCCGCACGAAACAAAATGACTCCATTCCGACAACCCCGCTGTCTCTCCAGCTTCGCGCTCGGTGATCACGTTGAATGAGCCTCACAACCTCCTTCAATTCCAGCCTTGGCACAAAGCACTGCAGAAGCGGATCGAGATGCCTAATCCTACCTGTTCCCGTCGCTTAAATGTCACGACATCAGGCTTTTGGAAACGCGCGTATCCGCTTCGAATCGCAGACAGGCTGTGCTCCCCGGTGGAGGCATATGTCGCACCGTTACTCAGTCGCTCTCTTGGCAGGCGGACAGCGCCATCTTCGGACTCCTTGGCCCCTACTTGCTGCGTCAATGAGGCGATGTGGCATATCGCTATCACGAGGCGGCTGTATCCGTACGCCTTGGCGCGACTCCATCATCGAGATTGCGCAAGCCGTTGCCCCCCGACGTCAATCTTGCTCAACGAAATAAGGCCATCAAGGGCCTCAGCTTAACAGCTTGCAGTTAAAGCCGAACATGGCAATTTCCCACTCCGGCTGACAGAAGCCACTAGAATCCCACTTCTGATACACAATGTCACTCCGGATATCTTTCCGTAAATCATCTCCTAGTTCATCCATCCTTTGCCCCGTCTGAAAGGGCCCTAATATCTGGGCAGACTCAAGGTTGACTCGCCGCCGCCAGACTTTGAGCAGAAAAACAGACTGCCAGAAGGTCCAGCCCGCTTGTTAGACCACCTCTAGTCATTGTGCAAAAAAACGCTGCAAAGGGACAGCCAAGTTCCGAGGCCTGCCCTATGAACGCTCCAGGCGCACCTCCTTTAACCCCAGATTTTAGGGCTCTCCCTTGAAGACTGCCCCTGCAGGGAGCTTGAGAGGCAGATGCCATCGCACACCCCTGCAGGGAACGTTGTCAAGCCTGACTTCCCCCTCCTCTCACTTTCCTCTTCTGCTGGCGGACCGTTCCTGGGAGCATCCCGGAGCCGTTGGCAGCCCACGAAACCCGATTCGCCTCGTTTGCGGTGCACGTCTCTCCCTCTCTTTGCACAATTAGCATACTTCATATCTCCTTGACGAGAATCACCCATCATCCTGTCGCTTATCCACGCGCACGCAGAGTACTACCACCCAAATCAAGGTTTGAGCAGTCCCTGCTTCTGGCCGCAGATCATCCCCCCCTCTTGCTTCTTTGGATATCATGCTTTGGCTGTGCCGGACAGCTCGGACGCTCTTCGAGCGAGGGGGGCCTGCGGTTCCGCAATCCGGTCCCCCATGTTCCAATGTCCCCTCCGCGCCCATCGACCGCCTCGGTGACATTCATCTGGAGATGGTGGTCTTGGCCCGAACTCCGAGGTGTGCCGCAAGCAATTAGAAACGCCATTTTAACCGTTGATTGAGTCTGGGTTGCTCCAAGTTGGGCTAATCATAGCCCGTTACCGCCCAATCAATCCCTTGGCGAACCTCTAGAAGCCATGCCTCAATGAGGCTGTGACCGTTGGCGTTGTTCCTCAACATCGACAGCCATTCCTCCCGTTTTATCTGCCTCGTGACGACGACTCCGCTTGGCATAAATGAGTACCCTCTGTCAGTGTTGCTACCCTCAAGTGACTCGACCCATATTCTTTCACTTGTTGAAATGTGATTTCACATACCAGGGCGGACTAGTCCAGAGAGCCACCACCCCTCAGCCATAGATACGAGTCAAGAAGCTCGAGTAGCTTTGGCCATAGGCTATGCTTTTCGCGTAACTTCTGACGAGATTGCTGATACCAGACGATACAGGATCCAGCATACTCGCATTGTTTGCGATGCGCGCGTATGGCTGACTCGACAGAGCCTCAGAGTCGTGCATAACAAGCTATGCTGGTGCTCTGGTGAGTTGCTCTCGTACCAAGTACCGACATTGTCTGCTTCCTCACGCAACGTGGAACACGCTCTTAAGCTCAGTTCTCTGTGCTTCGCGCCCTAGAGCAAGGAGCTTGGGCTATCCCCCGGCCCGATACACGTGCTGCGGTTTTGTCCCCATTCTTCCCGCCTTCTTCTCCCCCGCGGTCCCCGGGATTGCGGGTGAAGACGGGACTTCTCAAAGGCCCCAGCGGCGGCGCCCGTCGTGTCTTGTCCCGCGATTCACCCGTCAACACACTCCCGCTGACATCGTCCTCCTTTCGATCTGTGTTGCGCGGCTGTTGTTGCCCCTTCTGCTTTACGTACTCCACAAGAGTTTCCAACTCGTCAGTGAATCGAGAATCCGTGCTCTTGCCAACGGGATGCCCCAGTACTTGTATTGTTTCCGGGCTGTTTCCGATCTGTCGTGCCCTGTCTCCCGTCGAGATCCCGCTCCATCTCCGCAAATCTCCGCTGATAGGCCATCTTCGAGGGGAAAAGAGTGGTTCGGCGATCGGGCCATTTGCGTCGATGCGGCTCTTGGACTCAACGTCAGGTCTCACTCGTCATGCCTCGTCAACTACATGGCCATGGAAATAGGGATGCTTGAATGGCTTCCGCTGTGATACGGCAGTGAACCCACAATCCGAACATGATGGGGCCGGCCCGTCGTTGCTTGAATTTAAGGCCGTGACGGGCGTTCTGATGATGCAGGCTGCCGCATACTTTTGAGTTTCTTTCTTCCCTTCTAACTTTTCTTCTTCGCAGTTTGCCGCCTGGAGGCGCACCTTGTTGACTGCTATATAACTCTGACGGGGAAATATATAGAGGGAGCGTAACCTCTATAGCTAATTTATAGGGTATATAAAGGGGATTTTTAAGCCACCTAGCTAAGTAGAAGTAGCCCCCTATTATACTATAGCCTAAATTTAAAGCCCTCTAAGATAAATCTTATATATACCCCCTACCTAATTAATATAGCCCTTACTACTAGTAATATTAAATATCTAAAAAAGACTAGTTTATTATATATTTAATAATAGCTTAGTTATATCCTTATAACTAAGAATAATAATATAATATCTCTATACCTCTTTATAATATATATTAAGCTCTTAGAAGACCTTTAGAACTAAGTTCTCTATTAAATTAAGTAGAGATTTAAAAAGATCACTAAGAACCTAAAGGATAAGAATAATACGAGGGAGATTAATAGGATATTTAATAAGAAGTATAGCGAATAGCTCTAAGAGTTAATTACTATTATTACCCTTATTTAAGTCACGATATAGTGGTTAAGGAGACTAGCCTAGGTTAGGGTAGAGGAAAAAAAGGGTCCTTATATTCCCTTTAGTTATATAAGTATTCACAAAAGAATTATTCACAAAATGTACTTTTGAGTTTGGAGGGCTACCATACCATGAACTTGGTATCCATCTGAATGACAAAGTTCGATATCCCAAGAATCGCCGAGAGACTTCCGTACCCGACTGCAAGATGGTGGTCTAATCGAGCTGGGAGTCCTGCTCTGCTTCACATTGCGCGTCCTCTTCACTCCAAAACTTGCAAATATGTGAGAATGCCTCTAGTCATACGAGGTGGTGGTGGTTATGAGCACCGCTATCACCACAAAAGCCCCTGGGTTGATTCGAGACATTATGATCGCCCTTTTCCATCTCATACTGGATGCCCTCCATCGACGTTACGTACTGGTATCGGCCTGCCTGAACATCGTTCTCGCATCAGTTGCACATTCGACCGCTTAGGTAAGTCAAAAGTGCATTTCCCAGTCCTTTACGATTTCCTTTCCAGGATGTCCCGGTGACGAAGCCACTCCGCACCGTCCGTCTCCCCGCATCACCATCTCCCGCCCTCGCCATGACCTCTGGTCTATCGGCAGTTATTTTATTGGCTGTTAAGCTTTCGGAAGCCATTTGTGTCGCCGAACCAACGTCTTTGGCCATTATTGTGAGGAAATGCCGTCTGTTAGGCCAAGCTAGCCAGGCCGGTGATGTCAATAACGTTCTCGGCCTCCAGAGTGATACGAGATCAGAGTCGCATACGTGTGTTGAGACGTAAATTGATCCTGTATCTGAAGCAGTCCGAAGGGATCGTAAACGCACCGCATAGAGATATCTAGCTGCCACCGTCCTCGAAGGTCTGTGGTCTGCATCTGATTCCTGCAACCTGCTGGATTGTGACATCGCTCGCCATCATTACTGTTCTCAACGTCCATGTTCCCCAAGAGTTGGTAACGACGCATCCTAGAACATAGCTAGTCATTTACCCGCGCGCACATACACATCCAATCATGGACTCTCCCCTCGACGCCCTAGACCCGAACGACCGGAACCACACCTACACCGAAACGGCCGGTCTTTTCATCCGACAATACTGGCATATCATTCTGTCTGTGATCTTGATCGGAAGTGTCCTCCGCACCCGGTACCTCTCCCCGCTCCGGAGCTATCCGGGCCCGGTCCTCGCGTCGACTACCCGTCTTTGGAAAGTCATCACCACCGCGTCCGGCCGCTCGCACTTACACCATGTTGCGTTGCACCGAAAGTACGGACCCGTCGTACGCATCGGGCCCAACGAAGTATCTATCGCCTCACCGGAGGCTGCTAGACACGTGCTGAGCGCTGGGAAGAGGTTTTACAAGACGGCGTTCTACGGAGTGTTTCCTCCGCCAGAAAACCCGGACATCTTCACTGAGGTCAACGAGGAGGCTCATGCGCGCAAAAAGAAGGTTGCCAACGTGCCTTACAGCATGGCGGCGATGCAACATCTGAGCCCCTTTATTGACGACACCATCGATCTGGTGGTGGCGAAGCTTAGCGGATTCGCGTCGGCGCCTATGGAATACAAGGCAGACAAGTCCGTGGACCTGGGAGCATGGTTGCATTACTTCGCATTTGATGTTTTGGGAGAAGTAGCCTTCTCGCGGAGCTTCGGCTTTCTAGCCGAGGGAAAGGACGTCGAGGATGCCATCGCGACGATAGATCGCTCACAGGCATACAATGGCATTGTTGGTCAAATCCCCTGGGTGGACCATCTGCTCCGTCGCAACCCTCTTTGGAAGCTTGTGCCAAGTCTGGACACCAAGAACGCTCCGATCACGAGAATCGCGCTAAGTGAGATGGAGAGACGACGACCGTTTGACAAGGAGAGTGAGGGTAAGTTGAGGAATGATGACGGAAGGCAGGATCTTCTGGCAAGTCTGGTCAAGGGGCACCTGAAAGACCCTGAGAGATTTACCGAGGGCGACGTCTTCGCTGTTGCTCATGGGGCGATGTGAGTCGCATCAACCTTCTTAGACTGCTGGAGTAAGGCTGACATGGATATTACAGCTTTGCCGGCTCGGACTCCACTGCCTCAACTATGCAGTCATTATTCTGGCACGTTTTATCCTCACCAGACGTTCATAAAAGGCTAGTAGACGAGATCACCGAAGCTGTCGATGCCGGTGTGCTTCCCGCCACAGGAAACATTTCATGGAGTGACGCCCAAGGTCTTCAGTACTTCCAAGCTTGCCTGAAGGAAGCCATGCGGGTGCGGCCTGCTGTTGGGCTCAACATTACGCGTGTTGTTCCCCCTGAGGGCGCGGAGCTGGACGGGCACTTCTTTCCTGGCGGCACCGAAATCGCAGTCAACGGATGGGTCTTGCACCGAGACAAGCGCACATTTGGCGAGGATGCAGACGACTTTCGGCCGGAAAGATGGCTGATTGAGGTTGACAATGCCAAGAAAATGGAGAGATACATGTTCCAGGTAAGCACATTCGGCCTAATGAAGGTTGGTAGTCTGACGAACCATATCAGTTTGGCGGAGGCAGCCATGTTTGCATAGGACGCAATCTAGCACTGCTCGAGATCAACAAGATTGTACCACGACTTTTCAGAGACTTCAAGTTTGAGTTGGTCCATCCAAGTCAGCCGCTGAAGGCTGATGCCACGTTTTTCGTGGTGCAGGAAGGGCTTGAGGTCTATGTTCAGAGGCGGGACTTACTTTAGAAAGTTAATAGTGATACGTGGAGCGATTTTTCACAGCTTTATTTTGTGATAGTTCTTAACCTACAGCACATGTTTCAACTAAATTTAATGATTGAGACAGTAAAGCCAGGCTGCTTCACCAGACCTTGCTGTCAGCCTTGAAGTAAAGGCCCTCAGATGACTCAGAACTTAACCTATCCATCCCATAATTGAATTGCCCATTTCTCTCTTTCTCTTTCTCTTCTTATCTCTTTTTGCCTGCTTGAGCGTTGAGTTTTGGCACTTCGCAGACTCGTAGGACCACGAGCGTACAAGCTTTGCACCCCACATATTGTATTGATTCACGTGCTAGCACCAATGAAAAGCGCCGATGGTTTAGTGGTAAAATTCTCCGTTGCCATCCAGCAGCGTCGGGGAGCCGGGGGTTCGATTCCCCCTCGGCGCAGTTTTTGCCCTAAGTTGGCCTCAATCCAGCGTCACAACCGGTTTCTTTTGCCATAGTCAGCTATGGTTATTCATGGCAATGACACTGTGCATACAGTAAGTATGTTATTTGTCCGGGAAAGTTGCAATAAGTGTTCTTTATTTTAAGAATATCAGACCTAACTTCCTTGCGATATGCCGGCCCTCTGTGATGCATTGCTGAAAGTATGAGAGAAATAGTGGAAAACGTTCATTAACTACCATCGGCTATCGACCTTGATGCGGTACTGCCCTCGTATTCTGTAACTCCCATTCATCTCTAGATGATCCTGCGCGCGATGCCTGAAAGGACGGAACGGCCGAGGATGCATTTGCGCCACTTTGGATGTAGCGGGTGGCGATCCTTTCTTCGGTCGTTTGTAGTGATATTGAACGACTTGAAACGGGCCTAGCAGTCGTTGATCTCCACCCTCTGCTATCCCTCGAATCTTCTTGTTCACCCACTCTGGAGGCCGGGATGCCGTCAAGCGGAATGTCTTCCCACCTGCCGAGATCCATCCCCCTCCTATCCCTCCATGTGGAATCGTATCGTTGGCGCCTTCTGTTTTTGATTTTGCTAAATTGCTTTGAGAAATAGAAGCCAAGGCGGCATACGAGCCATGGAGGGAGAACCAAGGGCCAAAGGGAGATAGCGCCAAAGTACCAGAAACTTAGGAGGACTTTGTCTCCTGTTCTGCGTTCTGTAGCTTTGTACCAGGCTGGTAGCGCTGCCAAGCGGAAGTTGTTGATACAGACAAGAGAGAGAACGCCAATCATGGCGTATCCCAATATGCATGCTACGATAATTGAATCTTGGAGTTCCTCTTGAGACGTGTTGGGGTCGAAATGTGGCGTACCCACAGGCCCTATCATCATGCGAGACGAAAATATTGGCGGCATGGTGGCGATTGTAGTATTGAATAATGCGATGCAAATATTACAGTGAACGCTTTTTGTGTTCGATGATGGTTCAGAGCTCGTGGGGTTGTAAGTTAAGAAGGCGAGAATGATTAGACACTGGGACGGAGACAAATCTCGTTGGACTGATGTATTTAGGTAGAAGGGCGAAAATCTTGCTAATTAGGGTTCTAAAGATTTTGGAAAAGCATGGTCATCAAGGCGGAAAGCCATAAAGGGTTGACGTAGAATTTGGGACGGGGTCGCCGACTCCATGGTAAAGTCCTGTTCGTCGAGCTCCACCTGGCTGGCCGTATACTCGACTCAATGGCGATAAAGGTTCTGTATGAGAACCTCGACGGTAAACCGTCTCTACTAAATGTTCACCTTGTAGCTTCTCTGCACACAACAGCAGAAATACAGAATATTCATATCATATGAAGAACGGCAAGTGATTCATATTCATTCTCGTCAACTCTATGTAGTTTGTCTGCATTCACTGGACTCAGACAGCACGGACCGAGGAATTCTAGCATTGGAAACCGGAATGCACCCATTGTAGCAAATTGGTGAACGGCACGGATTTAGTCAGGACAAAGGTTGCTGGATCATACTTCTACTAGGAACGGGGCCTTCATTGAAGCTGCAACACAGACTTATCTTGACCTAAAGGAAAACGGGCAATAGACTGAGCCAATGGGAATAGAAACATGCTTTTACTAGGATCGTTGGACGTTCTCATCACTATACGGGGTATCAAAAATCATGTATGACAACTCAAGATGCCTTCTATGTTTGCAAAGTAGCTAGCCTAAGACATAGGCCTCTTCCACGCCGTGATTAATAAGTGAGGGTATAGAGTACAAGATGGGAGATGTCTATAATGCGATGCCAATGTTGATGCTGAGTCCTTTCCATATGCGTGCTTTGTCGATACCAAACTTCCCGTCAATTCCCCCGTTACTTAGAAAGCAACAAAGATCTTCCAACCAGTCCTCTTCATCCTGGCAATCAGGATGAACGTTGTCCCCGCAATGCAGAAGACGCCGGAGAACACCTTGATACCCACCCAACCTCCGGGCCCTGCCAGGATTGCACCGTTGATCGGGTTCGTCGTCAGTCCTCCGATTGAGTTCGTCAGGAAGGTAATTCCCGTTCGGAATCCAATCTCCTGGAACGGCGAGATGGCTGCCACCAGCGGCGCAATCAGCGACACGTACGCGCCCGAGCAGAAACCAAACAGCACGGCGAAAGCGATCAGCGCGCCATCCGAGTTGGCCGGGATCCAGAGCGCCAGCATCCAGATGCTGGTCAAGTAGCAGACCACCACGAAGATGTTGTACTTTCCAATCTTGTCACCAAGAATGCCCGAGAAAATACGTCCAAACAAAGACCCAGCATTGAGGATGGCGACGAGGTACTGCGCCAAATCCGGGCTCATGCCTGCCTCGAGGGCCTGCACCTGGATGTAGTTGATTGGGACAAAGATGCCGTAGGTGAACAAGAAGAAGCCAATGACGACGCAAACGAACTCAAACTCCTTGAACGGGCGCAGGAGCATCTCCCTGGTGACCTTTTGCGGACGCGGGGGGTGGTAGGCGCGGACCGTCAAATTGGCAATGATGAGCAGCCCCAGGATCATGAAGGCGCAGGTGCGCATGGCCCAGGGGTATCCGACCTGCTTGATGAGTCTCGTGACCATGATTGGGAAGACGATGCCGCCGATGGAGGAGCCGGTCGAGAGGAGGCCGAACGCGGCGCCGCGTTTGATGTTGAACCAGCCGTGGATCGTGTTCAACGCGGGTTGGAAGATGGCCGAGACACCAATGGCAGAGCAAATCCCCTGAGCAAGGAGGATCTGGTAGTACTGGGTTGCGAGGGAAGTCATCATCAGGCCGAAGACGTGGAGAATCGTGCCGAAGAAAATGAGCCAGCGGGGGCCATAGTTGTCGTAAAGTGTGCCGATGACAGGGCCCTGTGGTCTCCAAGTCAGCCAACCAAACGATGTAAGAGATATTAAAAAGATAATGACTGACCATAGCCATCATGAAGAAGATCTGCAGCGAAGGGATCCATGAAATCGTACTCGGAGAATAGTTGCTCAACAAGTCATTCTGATAGTATTCCTGAAAAGCGCCGACACCTAATGCCACGTCAAGTTAGTAGTCGAAAACCACACGACCAAGAATGAGGCTCAATGCAAGGTTCCACGCGATGCAACGTACTGTTCACCCATCCAAAACTGCAGAAACTAGTACACCACGCTCCGAGAACAACAAGCCATGCGGTTGCTCCGCCATCTGGCGCATCGCTTCCGGGATATGACGGCTTCACGGGAGGGCCTCCATGTCCCTTCTCCGGGTCGGCGACGGCTTGGTTCAGAGTCGATGGCTGGCCTTCGGACTCGTAGTCTGTCCTGTCTGGGTTGTGGTCGGCTTTGGTGTCGGGCATGAAGGGCTGCGGGTCTGCGACGGTTGTCTGGGAGTCCGCGGGGGACGAGATGTGTTGTCGATTCGACATGTTGTGTTTCTGGCGTTGTTGTTTGTATCCAAGAGAAAAGCACACTGCTGTACAGGTTCACAATAGCTTGAAGACGTTGGCCGAAGTGAGCTTCTCTTTGACTGCGGAATTGTCTAAAGAATCAGGTCCCTGGAATTCGAGATCCAAATGGGACAGGGGCAAATAAGTAGTCCAGCCCAAACGGACAGGCAAGATTGAAAAAAAGAATCAAAGGCGTCAGCGGTCCCACGTTCCAGATGGTAGGTCCGCGCCGTGAATCTCCATCGGACCAGTCCAGGTGTGCCTTACGGCCCACCGCCCCCTATCCCATGTCCAGTTGACAAAACAAACACCCAGATCTCAGGCAAACAGACACCCCATTGTGACGAAAAGCACTCCAATCGGTTTCCGATAGCACCGAATGGATCTGAATCTGACCAAGCCCAGCCGCATATTTCGCCTCGCGTAGCGAATTTGCGCGGCCGCCCCCGCTGTGATTGATTGTTGTTGGTCGAAACGGGTCCGGGACTCAGGAGGTGGACTGGATCCTTTCGGCGGGCGGCGCACTCGCAACCGCCGAGGCCGAACATGTCACTCACACCGAAAATTTAGGCTGAAGGTACCCCACGTGGGCTGTTACAGTCTCACGAACAGACTTCGGCGCCGAAAACTCCACCGCGACGAGGGAGAAAGGGGCCGTGGACTCGGCTCCCTGCACCGAGATTGGCTGGCCTTATCAAGCTAAAGATCTTTAAGAATGCACGCCGGTGGGATTTCCATGAGCTTGATTTGGATCTCGTGGAGCCCTTTTCACGTGGATTTATCAGCTTGTGCTGGCTATGCGCTAGCTAACATCATGCAAATCATCAAATAACCTGACTCGATCTGCCGTTTTGATGATGACGGTTGCACTTTTCTTTACAGTTGTGCCATGGATGAGTTCCTACGGATGCTTCCCACCTCCGACCGATAGCGCCGAGCATCTGGGGAGATCCAGATTTCCTTTACTTGTATGCTGCAGATCAATTTTCGCAAGGCACGGCGCTGGTGACGCCGTGATCCGATACAAATGTCGGCGCCGCTGAGGAGGGGAGGCCGTGCCGGAGGGATGCCGGACATAGGCGGGACCGCCAAGTCCGGCTCCGGCAATCTTCACCTTCGTGATCCTTACTCCCCCCTTCTTTCGAGCTCCCATTCGGCGACTGGATTTCTTCTGACCTTGAGAATGCTAGCACCAGGTTCACGAACCAGCGCAATAGGTGCCATTGCCCATTCAATAGCTCCAAGCAAGCCTGAGCAAGCACTCAGCACGTGGAACCGTGGCGCCGAAGTATGTCGATCAGGGCCGACTCTCTTTCCCCACCCAGAGCTAGATCCATCGCACTGGACCCAGCACTCGGTAGTGATCAATCTGATTAGATAATGGAACGTCTGTGGATCATTCTGAATCTCGGACTACGGAAGCCGTCGAACGTCTTTGATGCCGTACTGATTGGGGTTAAGCGAGTTAGAGTCTGCCGCATCTACTATCTTCTAATTTGGTTGGTCTCTCGACCAGCGGCTGTCCGTGTCTTTGAAGAGTGCGGCCTGACCTCGACTCTAGACTTCAGGTCTAGGAGCTTGTCCATTGGCTTCCTATGTGCGAGGGGCTTGAGGAGACATCATCAACATATGACTTGGTATATGACAACCATAACGAATGCGTCATACAGGGCTGAGAGAATACGGAATGAAAAGATGTCAAAGTCTGGAAATACTGCTTTCGTTAATAGCTACTAAGTGTCACCAGCAACGATGGTAACCTAAGATGAGTTAAGTATCTTTTGGTACGCCTCAGCTATCCCGCCAATGGCATTACTTTGGCCACTTGCTCCTCATTTACTGGCCAATCCTCCTGAACCAGCCCAATGCGTACCCAGCTTGACCGCATCTTCCAGCCACCCGTCATCCCAACTGAGAGGTAGGGGAAGCTGTACATCCTTTGAGCTTCGTTACGCTTAGATACCCACGAGTTGCAACGTTCAAATGGATATGGTTCAAACGGATATGTTTCCCTTGTCTCCATTAGCGTTCTGAAGATTGATTCTGATGCCGTCGTTCTCAACAATGGCGGCTCAGCGGTCTGTCGACATCTCAATCCAGGAAATCGACGATCAGAGATGGTTTATCGGCGACTGACACCTTCTTCCATGCTCATCCAAGCCCACCCCCGCTCTCTAGAGCGACACTTGCGGCTCATTTTGTAGCGTTTCTGACGTATCCAAACCACCCGCGTCTCAGCCCCTCTCAACCACATCCTCGGGGCTAGTACGACTAATTGACAATACCGGCCTTCAGCACCTCCTACACAGCCTGAATGTTGAGAACCCTGACACGCTCCCTGATGGCGATGAGCTTCGTAGCACAACGTAAAATGAGGTCACCCGAGACAATTTCCACACCAGCTAAGAACAGTGGATACGTCAGGCCCGCCTCCGCCGGGTTCCCAGGAGGTATCCATTCAACTAGCACGATGACCTGACGAGCCAGCACCGGAAGCCGGTGCGTGTGGGCTCTTGGCCTACGATATAGAAGGATTAGGGCGGCTAGGACGTTATGCCTCCGCGAGGGTGAGCAGATCAAGATGGGTACCGGCGTCGAGTCTATCTCCTTCGTCATCAGCGTTGGGAGACATATCGAACTGCGGTGTGGAGATCTTCCTCTCTAGGTCCAAAAAGAGAGCGTTTGCGGATGGATCGAAAGATTCAGTCAGATCGTCAATGGGCTTGATAGAACGAATCTTTTGGATGAGGAAGAAGAGTTCTCGCGATAGGCTAAGAAGCGGATGGACCAAGCTAGAGATCCCACCTGATCTTGAAGAAGGCCTTGTGGATTGTAGTTGATTCATTACCTCTGGATCTAGAAGATACTTTGACCAAGGCATTTTGGCATCTCTGAGCCTCGGGGGTGGGGGTAATGAAACCGCCATACATGATGATCCTTCCGACTGTGGCGTAGTTGCGGCTGAAGTTCTCAAGCCCCAACGTTGCGGCGACGAACCTCAAACTCCTTAGGAATCTCGCTCCCATCCACCACCTTCCCATACAACTCCTCAATCTCCTCCTCACTCAGCCCCTTCAGCTCCCAAATCGTCCCATCCTCCGCAACAATCTCATCCGCTGGGCCCAAGCTCCCCTCACACTCACCCTCGCCCTTCAAGCACACCTCCTCCTCCATCCCAATCGCCCGCTTCTTGCTCGTAAACTGGTACCGCGCACCCCAGTAGCCACCTGACATGCAAGTCCACACGACGTTGGACTTGATATGCGTAGTCTTGATGTTGGTGCACTGCTGGTTGTGCGTGCCGTAGTAGGTGATGCGCCAGTTGGTCGGGACACCGCGCCACGCGACCGAGGGGATTTGCCCCGTGCCGGCGCCGGCGTTGATGCAGGTCCCCGGGTTGACGTTGTTCCAGCGGCGGGAGGCGCCGTTGCAGTCGTTCTGGGAGTGGAAGTAGACGTCGATGGCGGAGACAGTAGTAGCGAAGGTGAGGATGAGGTTAGTGAGCTGCATTTTGATGGATAGGGTTTAGGGATATGTTGTATAGTAATAAGTTAAGAGTCTTGTTTAGGATGATAATGTGAACTATTGATAGTATTGGTTGTAGTGATGCGATTGGAGTGTTGATTGTGTTGTTACTGAGGATGATTGGAAACAAGAACTAGATATCCAGCAGGAGAAGCCGTCCTTTTATCTTCTATTCTCGAGGCTTACTCCTCTGAGCTTCTCTCGCTACAGTTAGCACTCTTTGAGATGCTCTTGTGAGCAGCTCGCTCTTGTCGATATTGCTTGGTTCCACAATATGCTGATATAGCGCTCCGCCCCGTGGAAGTGGGGATTGTTTCCCTAGTAGACATCCCATTTTGAGCAACGGTTAGAAGCGTAGCCCACATTTTTCTAGAAGTATTTCACATAAGATTGGCCGTGTCGGACTTACTTGATAATTTCTGGAGTATGGGATTCTCAGCTGAGGTGATGAATTGCGAACTTATGGGTGTTGATCCATGTAGATTAGGTACCTTAATTGAAATTTGGCATCTTAGCGCTGACCAGAAGCTGCGGCGCCCTTCCCAGTGATCGCTTAGACTGAGCTGCAGGCCGAAGTTTCTCACACATCAATATCCCACCGACCGAACTTTCAATCGACTAAAGTTTCAATATACTATACTATTGGTCATACCAGAGTGATAACAAGAAGAGGTTTTATGCCTCCAGTCCAGTTCAAAAGGCCACCAGAACCCGTATCTTGGAGTCGTCAACTTCATCTTGATTCGGGATTCTCGTAGTCATTACAAAGTGCAAGTGTTCTATGGAATCTCAATCCCAGCTTAACCAAGGAGAAGCTTTCTGGTTAAATTTAGGGCACATGTATCAAAAGGTCTGGTGTTCGTCTAATAACACCCACAGAATTTTGATGTCGATTAGGTTCTGCCATCTCACCTCACTACACTCAAAGCAAGCTTCGTCTGAAGTCACCCATGACAGGCCTACGGTGGGCTCACCGCATCTTCCCGAGTCCGAGTAATGTTCCTACGTCAGCAACATCCAGCTGTATTCTATTTCGAAATAGGTCCGAATGCATGTCTTGCTCCATTAGAAATACGAGACATTCGGACTGTTCCCTGCAGGCTAAGCATAAGCGACATGTCGAAGCAAAACATCTGACAACCAGCCATGATCAATCGCGCAGGTGATAGTCTTCTCCTCAACTGCTAAAGTAGAAGAAGACTGAGACCTCATAGAGAGATTTAACAAAAGAACATTGTGCTAAGTGGGATTTTGGAATGTTCTGGAGATTGATAGATGCATTGACAGTTTGATGTCAAGAAGCCCTCCTGCTGTAGAAGGCAAAGTTTACTCGGACTCGTATCACCTAAGCACTAGCCCTGCTGAACCTCGGATCAGCAGTCAGTTACTACCATCAGCCGTGATTCGAGACTGCATCTTGACTATCTGCACGTAAGACGGCTTGCTCGAAGGATCCGAGGTAGGAGGCGGCCCGCTTAACACTATCGGGCGGTGCCTGAATGCTGAATGACGTTTAGGGGAACAGCATCAATCCTTTGTGGGCGATCATGAGCAGTTTAAGAACGAGCCTGTCATTGTATGAGCCCTGCGAAATTGTTAGGTAATTGAAGAACTGAAATCGCGTGTATGGCGTGTTGTTGGAATGCCCAGGGACTTGACGCTGCCGCTTTGAGAAACGTTGCACTCAGAAAGGGATCGGTATAAGAAGACCGGGTTTCGAGTCGAAGAGGAGAACTAACCTCGTTAAATGAACGCAGAACAACAAACGTTGACACCAAGCAGCTCCTACTAGATTAAAGTTTCATTGCCGTTCAGCTTGAATCATTGTCAAATGATTATGAAAATTTTCATCCAAGCCACGGCCATCGTCGCCGCCGTGACGGTGGCCCACGTCCCCGTCAGAAGAGCCGATATTCCTAACGGCTTCCGCCTCTGGGCCAACATGACCTACCCCGACCTCCCGCCGGAGTTCGGTCCCGATGTTCAGGGTCAAGAGCTCAGCTACGTCTCCAAAGCCGATTGCGTGGCCGAAATTGTTCTTGCACCGGCCGGTCAAGGATCCATCTTCCGTACCGATGACGACACGGTTGGCGTTGCCCATCTCGGTGACGAGTCTTCCCCTTTTGCCGGCATGGTCATTACCCCTGGTGGTACCGCGACAGTACCGAGCCCGAACACTGTGGAGCTGAGTTGCTCGGGTGGCACCCATGGGGTTATTGTCACAGCGGATGGCCTGGATTACCCAAAAGAGGCCAGTCCCAACGGCGGATTCATGGCATGCAAGAGGGAGAATGCTGTCGCTCTGAGCTTTTTTCGAGCTGGCCAGAGACCACTTCTAGGCTGCAGTGTTGTCCAGCTTCTTCCCATCTACTAAGGGATTGAGGTGGGCTATCTATCAAACTGCTTTCATAAGGATGCGTGCCGAGTATGCTGAGCAGTATTATGTATTCCGTATTCCGTATGTCCGCAGAGTTTCAATCCTGCTAGATTAAAATCTGCTCTTAATCGCATCATGTCCAAGATTAGTGTGCAGGTGAGCTCCCGTTGCCTACTTCAGCTGAAAAGTCCTGAAAGGATGCCTGGCTCCAGGTTGCGTGACCTTGATGGTAGGTGCCGAATTTGAGGGGCGCCAGGCCTCCGACGAGTGACTCAACCGGGCGGAATCTTAGGCCTTCAAGGTGATGTACTTTGCTGGTGTCCATAGATGTACCAAAGCCTGCTGAACTTTGTAGGAACTTGTGAAAAAAGAATAGGGGGTATAAAAGCTTTTAGTCTTCCCCGCATGTCTTGAGATCCATCGACACCAAATTATTTGCGATTGTTAATCTCATAATGGCTATTTCGGTATCCCAAGCTCCACCACCCATGGACTCTTCACAGACTTTTACTTCTTTCACCTACTTCAGGTCTCTCCCTCCGGAGATTCGGTGTATGGTGTGGATAGAGTTCTACCTAGAGCCGCGAAAATTCGATCTTCATGAGGGAAGTTCTTCGACAGCCGTCGATCGATGGTCTTTTGGGTCATCGAGGGATGGAACTCATACACGCAACCAACGGAATTTTTGGACGTTGCATGTTCACGAATCATCGCGGCGGTGCCACGAGCTGATCGACACGGCCATTAATCATGAGTCAGCGTTCGTAGCTCAACGGATTCGCCCTAAGACTCAGATCAGTGAGTCGTCCAGGAACGACATAGATCTTGACTCTGAAGAGTCAGACGACTGCACCTCTCGGACATACTTCCGGATCAGTTGGTCCGTCGATTATATTGTTCTTTGCCTGAAGAAGGAGTTGTGCGATTGTCCACCGTCGATGCCAACGTGGTTTCGCAAGATCCAAAATTTGGTGTTACTTGGACACGGAGGATATCTTGCTTCGCGGACTTGCATCACATCTGAGAACCAGTGGCTTTTGTCGAGCAGAACGTATCTAACTGATCTGACAAGGATCCTCCGCGCGTCTTCGACTATGGCTGACGGGTTTCCATTCAACGATGCGGCATACTTCCAGACCAAATACATCCTTCGAGAGGCTTCAGGAATATCGGACGGTTGGAGAAACATCACCTGCGAAAAAATGTCCTACTCGAAGGACTTCTCGTTGTCGACAACATCACGGCAACCGGGATGGAATGAGTTTATTGATAAGCTCCGTTTGAGGTCCCGATGGATACGGGAAGATGAGACGTCACTCGAGGAGGTTGATAAAATGTCAGAAGTTGGTGAAGTGGAAGGTTCCAAACAGTTTTTCAAAAGACTACAGTTGGAAGGGTTGTAAGAAAAAGGTGAGTTGAGTTACTTCACGCTACGACATTCGTCCCAAAGCGCTGGAAACCACACAGGTATAGGTACGTCCAAATTTCTTTTCAACAGACCATGTATCTTGGCTGGTCTCTGTAGGTAGGTAGGTAAACAGGCAATTGGAACTTGTTGTCTCAAAACAACAAATGAAACATGACAAGCTTCCATGAACGTGGCTAAAACGACGCACGCCGAGCCCACACAAGCATCTGACATCTGCAATGCCACCCTTGGCTTGCCATGTGGTGTGTTCTCTCTACCAACAGTGCTGAGTCGTGAAGTTGTCGGACCGAGATCGACCGATTGCCGGAGCGCATGTGGACCAACAATGACCTTCTGTGCTAGCTGTTAAAAGCCATGCGGCCCAGCAGCTTTCGCGTTTTCTAGATTTCACCCGTCCTCCTCGTTCCCAGGAAGGGCACTAGTTCCAGCGACCTGAATCCGGGGGACAGGAACCCTACCCCTCCTTCATGTTCATGGGAACAGGATTGTCCTACGCTCTTCATTCCTGGGAACGGGATCCCCCTGTCTGCGCGTCCCTAGGGACGGGGTTAGCTGCCAATTGCGTCCTAGCAGTGAATAAGAACAGACTCAGCAGTAATTAGTCGCGGGTCACATGGCAGTGAGAGCTGCCATTGTTCCAACACGCGGGCCATCCAGGACCGACAACACCCCCGCGATTTACCCCAACTCGGCCCTTTATGAAGTTGGAGTTGCCGGGCCAGTAATGTGCCCGCGCATTAATACGACGCGACGAACCAATCGACGGGCTGCGCCGCTTTCAACCCCCTGACGCCGTCCCCATTGGAGCGCGTCGCCGCACAACAGATTTCTCCACCGAGCTCGTTGTATCAAGACCCGATATCCGGCGCTAGAAAAAGGCGGGTGACACTCTGGGGTTTTGTGGGACGTTTTGGGCATTGCGGGGAGCCGGGGTTAGCGGCGCTGGGGATTTTGGGGTTGCCCAGATTGCGCGTGTGGGATTGACATCCCCGTTGCCTCGTCTGTATTGGCTGGGAAGAAGAGTGGTCTGGGTAAGCGAGGGGACTGGACATGGGCGAGTGAGACAAGACCTTTAATAACAGGTTGCCCATCGCCAGCTCCCTTTCTCCCCTCTCCTCTTCTGCTCTCCCTCCTCAGACCCGGCCAACCAACATCTCCGATCTCCAACATGAGCAACACCGTCGACTCCAAGTCGCCCAGCGGCGATCCCGCCAAGATTGAGGCGTATGCCGACGAGATCAACCATGGCGCCGATCTCGACGAGAAGTCGAAGCCCGCGGACTACAAGGCGGACGCCATTGAGGCCGAGCAGGCGGAGTTCAACATGGGAGTGTTGGAGGCCGTGAAGCTCTACCCTATGGCCTCTTTGTGGGCTTTCATCATGTCCACGACCATTGTAAGCTACCCGACCTTCTATTCACGCATTCGCGTTGGGGAGCTGCGGCTGACAATCACGGATAGATTATGGAGTCCTACTGCGTCTTCCTCATGGGCGCTTTCGTCGCCATGGACGAGTTCAAGCAAACATTCGGTGTCAAAGACAAGGATGGTGAATGGCAGATCGAGGCATCGTGGCAGTCTGCGCTCCAGATGGGCGGTCCTCTTGGTGCCATCATTGGTGTCTGCATCGCCGGTCCCATCACCAGCAAAATCGGATACCGCTGGGCTACAATCACTGGTCTCATGTTCCTGAACGCCTTTATCTTTGTTTTTTACTTCGCCAACTCGCTCGCTGTCATGTTCGTCAGCCAGCTTCTGGAGGGTGTCCCTTGGGGCATTTTCATCGCCAACGCACCTGCGTACTGCAGTGAGATCGTCCCCATGAGACTCAGAGCCCCCGCGACCCAGATGCTGCAGATGTTCTGGGCTATTGGCGCCATTATCGTGGGCGGTGTTTGCTACGTGTACGAGAGCAAGCTCGACCCCAGTGCGTACAGGTTTGTACCTCTTTTACCCTCTTGATTAAATCCGTCTTTGCTGAACAAAACCAACCCAGGGTCCCGATTGCCCTTCAATGGATGTTCCCCACCCCTCTCGCCATCCTCCTCTTCATTGCTCCGGAATCACCTTGGTGGCTGGTCCGTAAGGGACGCCTCGAAGAAGCTGCGAAGTCAGTTCGACGCTTGGGTCGTGCTTCGGGCACCAATGCCGAAGAATCCATTGCCATGATGCGCCGCACGATTGATCTCGAGAAGACCGTCAAGGACCCCAGCTACCTGGAGCTGTTCAAGGGCGTTGACACCTACCGCACCCTCATTGTTTGTGGTGTCTATGCGGCGCAGAACCTTACGGGTAACCTTATTGCCAACCAAGCCGTTTACTTCTTCAGACGTGAGTTACTTTGAATTGCTCTGACGATGAATATTGTATACTGACGTGTGAGCAGAGGCCGGTATCGGCTCCCAACTTGCCTTTGCTCTTGGTCTTATCACTTCCGCTCTGCAAACCATTTTCGTCATGCTTTCCTGGATTCTGACGACATACCTCGGCCGCCGAACTATCTACGTCTGGGGCTCTTTGATTAATGTCGTCTTCCTGATCGCGCTTGGTATTGCCGGATCCGTCGAGCGCTCTGATGCGTCATCTTTGGCGATGGCCTCTCTCGGCCTCATCGTGTCTGTCGGTTTCACACTGGGCCCTGCTCCCGCCTCCTGGGTCATCATTGCGGAGACATCGGCTATTCGCCTTCGTCCATTGACGACCGGTATTGGACGTGCCGCCTACTACGTTGTGAACATTCCTTGCATCTTCCTCTCAACTTACATGCTTAACACGACCGTAAGCTTACTCCCTCCTCCTCCCCAAGTGTAGCAGCGTACTAATGATAAAATAGGGTGTTGACTTGGGCGGCAGATGCGGCTACGTCTGGGGTGCCACCGGTTTTGTCTGTTTCGTCCTCGCGTACTTCTACATCCCTGAGATGAAGGGACGCTCCGTTCGCGAGATCGACATCATGTTCAAGCGCAAGATCCCTGCCCGCCAGTGGAAGAAGACCGTCATCGACATCAATGATGACGAGTAGACGGTCTACAGCTTCCATGCTTGGGTTAGGCTCTCAACCAAAATAATCCACCCGCTTGATTGATGAGTTGCGCATACGGGGTGCCTCCAGCTGGGGATGGAGGAGAAAGATGAGCAAAGAAGAAAGATGGAATTTGTTAGAGCGGTATAGCCATAATACAAACAAGACTCCACGATATGACATAACGTAGATGCACTATAACTACCGAGTATTTGTTGCCCACTGCATCGGCAAAGTGCGCCGTGAAAGAGAGCTTGCACAAGGTATCAATTAAACAGATTTGCATTCGACTTCGTCATCACCCCTAAGACCATTTGACTTATTTCTGGGGCGGAGGCAATACTGGAAAATCTTCGAGGAGTGTGTCGTACTCTTCTAGTATGGGTAGGTACCTAGTACTACTCCCACTTTCGAGGCAGTTGTTGGGAAGGGCGGATGCTTGGGCGCGGCACGTCAGACAACTCACACATACCCCGCCAGCAATCAGAACAAGATTACGCGATTACAAAACAACACTTCAAGAGCTGTTTTGTCATCTTACATCGTGCGACGTGAGCGGCGCGGATAAGTCCATCTCATCTCAAGCTCATAGTGTCCTAGGCTTGCCGGAACCGGACACCAAGTGGGACGGGTATTGACGCAGCAGATACACGCGGGCTAATCATGTTCACCTTATTTCGCTTGTTGATCTCATATCCCCTGATCAAGAGGTCAAGTCTCTGGCTTGCTTTGAGACGGGTCGATGATGGACTTGAAGCACTGGAGCTTTGCACAGTGCCCCTTTCAAAGTGTTTGTTGGAATCCTTCGTTCTCGTTTATCATTCTTCATCGTAAAACACAAAAGCTCTAACCTCGATACTCACTCTCGGTTCTCCCTCTCCTTCGGGAAGCTCAGTGTCCTTGAATGCGCAATGAGGAACTCTCCTGGGAACTCCAGGCTTCTTGCTCGAGTCAACTTGCTTGAAGAAGAGCACATCATCGGTCTGTTGCTTGTCCTTGAAGTACCACTTGTGAGGAGAGTCCGTCGGCGGCCGCACCTCAACTGCCTCCGTATCGTGATCCGGGAAGCGCACGGGCACGAAGACCAGGTCTGAGTCGGGGATGGACCGCGCGTCAGAAACGGCGAACGGATCCCGAGTGATGGGACGAATTGGTCGCCACATCTACCCCCCGTTAGTCCGAGATAGGCAAGCTGGTTTATGATTGGTCTTACGTTGATGATTTGGTAACGCGGCTTCTTGAGAAGGTCTGCGGCTCTGTCGCCAAGCCATCTTTGGGCGACTCCCTCAGCGGCATTGAAAGACTGGTCGACATGGACACCGTACAGCGGCGCCGGGCCCTTGGGACCCTCGTTATCCTTGGGACCGCGGCGGATGATGTGCGTCAAGATGTGCACCTCGGAGGGTTTGGGGCTAGATGTGTGAGCCGAAAGCTTAATACATGCAACAGCGACCTTGACAGGGTCAGGCAAAGGAGTTTGGCTTACAGATTGTCGGTCTCCTGCAGCACTTTCCAGCATAGCTTCTCCATCTCAGGATAGTTCACCCGCTTGATCTCCTCATCGTCATCCCAGTTGGTTACTTGACTTTCGTGCTTTACATAGTGAAAGCCTTGAACATCAAGCGTGAACTCGTCCTCCTTCCCGGTGACGTCGGTGATGGTTGTAGGGATGGCGACCTTGGGCTGGGGCTTTCCAGGAGTCGGACTTATCGTGCCGAGTTAGCCTCAATCAAGTTTCATTTGGCATTTGCTGTCTTACCCTCCAATGATCATGGGCACCAAAGGCACACCAGGGTCATCAAAGTAGTTGATGGTCGTTTGCACTTGTCGTCCCGGCGCCATTTTGCAACAAGGAATGCTTTTCTGAAAAAAAAGACAACGCTGGCAAACAGAACGCGATTTCGCGGGGAAGAGGGCGACCGTTCAGTTATGAAATGGGCGCGCCTTTGATAGGGGCCCATGTGTTATCGGTTGTCTCCATCGCGAGTCAGGGCTTGGCAGCGACTGCACACAACGACATGGCTACCCCGGCTGAACTAAGCTGAACATGTATCGATCTCCATATCAACGCGGGGAGTAATGAGGGGTCCGACTCACTGACCTAAACGCTCAGTCGCGATTTTTGGATGCCCAATCACCTCAGTATGGCTTGGGTTGGGTGAATACTCACGGATTCCCACTCACGATCTACCTGCGTCTCATTCCGATCCAAGTATAAGTCCTAGCTCATCATATCAGGTGGTCAGTGTCAAAAAGCTTGTGTCTCCAGCTTTCATCGAGTGCCGACATTGCATGCTGAGCGGGCCGCTATATGGCAAGTGGATCTAGCTGATTGTGGAAGGCCTTCATGAGTCGCGAGCGCTTCTTCTCGTTACGTGAATGTTTTCTGCTCGTCTTATCTTTCCTCGATCAGCATGCAGTTCATCTGTTTACATGTGAGCCGGCAAGCTGATCCCTGTGAGGTGCCATTGCCTTGGATCTCGCGGTCACCGCTTGTTTTTAGTCCCTGACGATTGATTGGGTCGATTTGATTATCATCAAGCTTCAAGCCCAGCGGATTCTAATCTCGGGGATTCTTCTTACTCAGTAAGCTTCCCCGGTGGGATAGATCACGTTCCCCAGAATCGGAATAACCAGCGGGTTTACGTAAGTCACTGAACTATGTGACATAACCACGTGGAGTTAAAAGGGACAGACTGCAGCCGTTGTAATGGTGACTGGCGGTTCGGGCTTCTCGCTGTAAGAAGCAGTGCGACCTTTTATAAGTGTGTTCAGCGCCGATTGTATTTAGCCACATCGTCGAATGAAAGAATCGCGTCAAGTACCGTTGATCGGCTTCTGAACAACACGTTAGATTTTCACAACCGCATTTGCGCGGATTACCAGGCTCAAAAACATTTCATCAGGCATATCAATGCGGACTAATATCTAAATTCCTCCAAACGATGCAATCTTCGAGAATGAATTGAGTCGCTCTTTTTTGACTTGCAAAGGCTAAAAGGTGACGAAGAGATGAACGAAAGCTGTGCGGAAAGAAGAAGCAAAGCATTTATTGACAGACCACTTAAATACGGCGCTTCTCTTGTAACTCAGTCTTAAATCACCTGTCCTCAATCATCTATATCTGCATATAGCTCCCATACCATGCATAGGCTAGGGCGACTTCCTCCCGCGGGAAGAGACAGACGGTTGGGGCCTTTCCCAGGCCGTTCACCTTGCATTATGTTAGTAGACTGTGAGAATCAATGGAGGTTGGGTAATGAGGCCTCAACTCACAATCTTTGATCAGATGACCAAACTCCTCCTCGCAGATGGAAACGTCCTCTCGGAGCTTTTTCAAGGCTTTATTGAGGTCGGAGCCTTCGCCTTGCGGTTCATTCTGTTTGTGCGACTGAATGCTGACCTTGATGACGAACTCGAAATCTTCTCTCCACACCTGTTGGTCATCTTCGCTGTAAAATATGACGTCCTTGTTGTAGGTGATCCTGCTGTCCTCAGCGAACCACTCGTCGCTCCACTCATTTTCGAACGCGACTTCGCAGAACTTTTCAACAATCTCTTTGGCCCTGTCTTTCTTGAATCTCCCACCTTTCTCATTGCAGGACCCAGTCCACTGAACTGGAGGTGCTGTGGTTGTTTTCGCAGGTGGAGTAGGCGTTGGAGATTTGCTCAGACTCTTGGGAAGACAAGCGCATAGGAAGGGTTTGCTGTCTTTGGTCGGATCTATGCCTGGCATCACAATCAGTGTACATTGCTTGGCTTTGTCTCCTCCGCACTCAGGACAGTCTTGATCCGTTAGGCATCTGAACTTCTCAGGAATTGGTGTCGTTGTTTTCTTGGGAGTGGATGAGGATGTTGTTGACGTTGTCGACGAGGGCTTGCTTGTCACCATCTGGGATGTTGTTTTGATCGATATCACAGACGAAGAAGTGCCGTTCAACAAGGTTGTGCCGAGCCGTGGTACTGTGGTCGTGTTCGATATCATGGTGGAAAGTGCAGTACTGTTCATCGAGGGTGTACTGGACCGTGTTATAGATGTCGCATTTGATGTGACCGAAGAAAACAGAGTGCTGTTGATCGAGAGTGTGCTGGAACGTGGTGTTGATGTTGTGTTCGATTTTATCGTTGAAAGTGAGCTGAAGCTTGTTGAGAGCAGTCTTGTCATCGGGATTGACGTGTTGGCTGGCAAAGTAAATGACCAAGTACCGTTCGGCGACAACCGTGAACTTGACGAAAAAGGTGTCACAGACCCCCCTTGCACACTTCTGGACGTGGTAGTCATTATAGAAGCGTTGGACGAAGGCATGATCGTCGGCATGGAGCAGACTTGTCTCTTTTGAGCCGCTCCCCCCTCAGCTGGCGGGTCTGCGCCTTGCCAGCGTTGACCCTCTTCTGGCAGCCATTCCCCCGTCGAAACCTGTCCATAGACATCCGCAAACACTCTCCACTTCGCTGTAAGACCTTGGCAGGCGGATCTCGAGGGCTGATATTGGAGAATCACCTTGCCTCGATGAACCCTACAGACATCGTCCATTAGGGTCTTGATGACAGGAACAAGAAACCGATCGGACATTGCCACATCGTCAGGGAGACCCATCCACCAATCGTAGTCCGCGAGTGTAAGCGTTGGTCTGGGATAGTCGACGATATCAATCTCGATTTCGCCGTTAAACTTCCTTTGAAGGTCTCTGATAATGAGTTCCACGCTATCCTCAAAGTCGGGGTCTGCAGCGCCCGCTGCGAAGTGTTCATTGTTGAGATCACCTGTTGACGAGCCGTCGGGGTTTCGATATACCGGCTTGCGTCGAGGCGCGAAGATGAAGGCTTTGATGTTCAAATGGTCAACATCTTCGTCTGCCGGGTTGCCAAACATAACACCCACGTCTCCATCCCGCTCATAATCGGTCAGCTGGTCGAGGCCACGTTCGTTGTACTGAAACATTTCTTCGTCTTCTCCAGTACCATGTCGCCACTGGTCTAGAGCTTGTGTCATTTCTTGTTCATCGTACATCGTCCTTTCCCAAAAGTAAGCGGCCCAGGCACCTCGATTGGATACCACAAGAACGACTGTGCAGCCCCAGAGTCCTTCGATGGCGAGAGTCTCGGGCTTGTCTTTGAAAAGCACAAACTTGGTGGATACTGGCAAGTCAAATCCTTCAGGCATTGCCTTAAGAAGTGTGGGCCTGAATGCTCCTGGTTCTGCTGGGAAGGGATTTTGCGACGCCAAGCGTGCTTGTCGGATTTGCGCTGGCATCCATTGGCGGTAGCCACTGTGAGAATCGTGAATGTCTTGCCAGAAGCCGTAGGCTGTATCCCCACGCTTCGCAAGTGGCCGAGGAACACTTTGCTGCGTGGGTTCATCGGAAGACTCTTGCGGCGGCTCTTGTGGTGGTATCAAGTGCAACGGCTGGCAACTACCGCAGGAATCTGGCCCGCATGTAGGTAGAGCCCTTGCGCTGGAGGTCTGCGTGGTTGCGACCGTGGTTGTGACTACTGAGTTGGCGACGCTACAACCTGTGACGGTGGTGTATGCGCTGCTCAAGCATGTTGTCGTAACTGTCGTTTGGGTGGCATTTCCAACAGCCACGGCTGGGATAAACAAGTCAGTGAATGTTCTTGTTTTGATACAAGAAATCTCTCCGAACTTACCTTTAGATACGGAACAAAACACTGTCTGATGCGTGGCAGTGACAGTGACGGAACATGAGGAGGTAGTCTGGCTAGGACGTGGGCAGACCTTCCTGCGGGCAAGGCCCGGTTGGTCGGGATCCAAATCCATTTCGTCAGCAGCCCTTCCGCCTCTCCATACCTGACCATCTTCCGGAACCCACTGGGATTCACCCTGTTGCCTCATGGTATCTGAGAAGATACGCCATTCAGCCCTTCCATTACATGACTCTGCTGGTTTGTACTGAACAATCGTTTTTCCGCGGGCCTTTTCACAGTTAACATCCTTCAGTATGTTGACTGTATCCTGAAGTGTCAAGTGATTCTGCTGGTATCCCTTCCAATCTGACCAGAGAAGCATCGGTGCAGGATAGTCAAGAGTTGTAACCCAATGTGTAAGCCTGTTCTGGAACACACTGTTCAAGTCTTGTCTGATCCAGTCGACGTGGAGCGGGTATAATACCTGCATATTGAAGTGATTGGGATTTTGAAGAAAGCGATCTGTCCGTGGAGTACCGTCGTCGTTGTAATAACTATATCTCGGGCGTGGCGTAATGATGAAGGCCTGTATGTTGAGGCTCGCAATGTTTTCGTCATCATTGTTCTCGTCGCCGAAAATCACCCCATGGTCTCCAGCCCCTGGGTCGTTCATAAGGTTTTCGATACCGTACTCATTCCACTCTCGCATTGGATCACCCTCACCAGACCCGAGACGATGGTCAGCGAGCGCGGACCTGAAATCATTCAGGTTGTTTCTTCCCATTAAAGCCTCCGAAAAGTAGCTTACCCAAGCACCTCTGTTAGAGACAACAACCACTGCCGTACAGCCCCAAAGTCCCTCAATGGCTAATGTCTCCACATTGTCTTTGAAAGATACCCATTGAGTTGAGACTTTGAAATTGTGGACTGGGTCCATATGGGAGGGCGGAACTCTCAAAAGCTTAGGTTTGTAGCCGCCAGGGCCTGGGTTAGGGTCCGTCGCGGCGTTGCGAGCTTCCCTGATCTGCTCTGGCATAAACTCGTCGTAACCAAGTTGGTAGTCCTCAGGGCCACGCCATTCGCCATTGGCAGGATCGCCTCGTTTCTGGAGCGGTAGAGGTGGTTGACTAGTGGAGGTTGGGTTGCTGGTAGATGTCGCACTTGGCGCCGGACAGTTCTCACCGCAAACATCTGGGCCGCATGTCGGGTATGGCTTTTCGCTGCCAGTCCTTGTCGTGGTTACTGTGGTGACCGAGTTGAGCACGCTGCAGCCCGTAACCTCGGTCTGGATACTGCTGAGACACGTAGTAACGGCAGTTGCCTTTGCGTTCTCGCCTCCACGAATGTCTGGGAGATTAAAATGCATCAGAAAACTATTCCAACAGACTGAAATTTTGGGGAAACCAAAGCGATGACTGACCTTGGGTCACAGAGCAATACACTGTCCGGTGGGTCGCAGTGACGGTGTCTGTGCAAGAAGAGCTCGATGTTGAAGACGACGCTGAGGATTCTGAGGATGACTTGTCTTCGTCATCATCATCATCGTCGTCATCGTCGTCGTCATCGTCGTTGCTGTCGTCTCCCCCTTTGTCTCCGCCGCCGTCTTCTCCCCCTTTCTTGCCATCGTCACTAGGGCAATTTCCGATCTCGAACCACAAAATCTTGATACAGAACTCAGGCAGCTTGAACTCTATGCTGATCTTGGGAGGAAATCCTCCAGGAAAGCACCCGAGACATATGAATGGGATTAAGATGAAATCGTTGTCGTCATCACCACCTCCGCCGCCTTCTTTCGTCTTTTTCTCTTTCTTGACAATGACTGCGAAGCATTAGGCAATGAAACATGCATCGGCCAAAGGGCGGCTTCATCTCACCTGGCACAATCGTTGCTTCGGTGCTACCTGGTAGCGTTGTGGTAATAATAATCGGCGTTGTAACGGTGAGGTCGGAAAGAGTCAGAAAGGACGCTCCAGGGGGTGTTGTGGTGATTGTAGATTCAGCTTTATCTGTCCAATACGCCGAGGATGAAGTTGTAGTGGGAGGGTTGACCCAAGGAACGGTCCACTTGCTTCCAGGCACTTTGGTATTCGAGGGTTGAACCAGAGAGGAAGCGGTGTTGTTTTGAGTGGCGGTCGGAGATGATGGAGGCGTTTGACTGGCAAGAGGTATCGAGAAGGTGTGAATCAGACTACTTGTCGTCAATATTCGACTGGAGGCCGAGTCTTTTGAGGTCAATGTTCTGCTGATGTCGACGCTGGAACTTCCGATTGAGGTGATCTTCGTCGAGGCAGCTGATGTCCGATTACCTCTTGAGTGATTCTCAACGGGTTTCGACGACAAGGGAGTCTGGGAAGTTGATGGATCTGTGCTGTTGCTCCAGATAGGCCCTTTGGAAATGCTGGTTGGAGACGAAGTGGCAGAGGAAATGCCGTTTGTCGAATGCAGTGTTTCATTTCGCCGCGCGGTCTCAGCTGTGGCGGAGATCGTCGTACCTGGAGGTTGAGATATCTGCTAACTCGTCAGAAATTTCCAGAAGCCACCGCCCTCTCAGTCACTTACTTGGGTGATATTCTGGCTAGGGAACCCCTCTGACGAGTTACAGAAGCCTAACCCATCCTGACAAGTCGGGTGCGGGGCCGGGCTTGACGAGTTACTGAAATGACCAAAGGTGTGACTTTGAGCGTTGTCTTGGAAAGCCTCTGCGACATATAGAAGCCACACAAATAGAACAGAAAGATGGGTGAACATGGTTTCCCAAAGTGATCAATGATGCCGAATGCGGCGATGGCTAGGTAGTCAGAGGTGACAGCACTGAAAATAGGGAAGCTTAAGGCTGGGTGAATGATAGCTGATATACTAATTGCAACAAATATCTCTCCGAACTGTTTTGTGCACATGTTCGAGGGATAGTGTGCCTTCCCTTAACGTATACTCACACTGCATGTCGTGAAGTTTTGGCGATGCACGTCGCCATGTAACCTTGCAGCGGTGTGAGGAGGTTTGACTGAGTGCGCCAAATGCTGTACGTGCCTTGTTTTGAGTCTGAGATATTTCTTGACTACTTCTTGACTATCAAGTCTTAGTTCCTTCAGCTCAGAAGCCACCTGTAGATTTCTTTCTGCCCTGCATGTGTTCTGCTCGTACAAACTCGCTTATGATGAATGGTAATGAGAGAATCTTGTCCGAGTGGTGTTATGACGGATTACCTTACAGTGTGATTATGCAGCCAGGGGATGCTGGAGTCCATGGATCTGGAAGTGGAGTGTGCGCTCGACAGACAACAAACAACTGTGAGCTATGTGAGATGATGGTGAGCTCCATTCGTCGTGCCCAAACACCCCTTGCGGCCAGAAAGCCCGGTTTGCCTAAATTAAGCCGCGAAGCTTCCGCGAGGTCTGATGTAGGCCCAGCATACCTGAGCATGCGGACAGCAAAGATGGTCCCGTCACAACTTGACAATGAGCTTATGCATGATTCCAGTCCCAAAAGATGGACTGGACTAAACTTGTAATTCTCAATATCGATCAGTAGATTCCACTCAGATCTGAGTAGGAAACTTGGTGGTTTCAATCTCCTCAGGATACCTCAGACCAGCGGAATCCCGAACTTCGTCCATAATTTCCATAACCAAGATGCTTTCATCAAGCCCTAAGAAGCTTCCTTCTTTTCTTCCTTCGATTAGAGCCCTTCCGGCATCATCAGCTTCCCAAAAGAGACCGTGACCTTCGCCCTCCGGGTGAGGCGTTAAGCCATACCCGTTGTACCATCCGCTGCCAACTCCTGGTCCCGGTTGCGGCCATTGCTTGTCTTCTACCGTGCCATCTTTCAGAACAAGTCTTGTGCGAGTGGGTCTGTAGGCAGGAGGAAACACTTGGACTTCTCCCTTGGGACCTTGAATTCGAATGTTGGGCACGATCGCATCGTTTGCGTCTGCTACAGCGTCGTTAGACAACCCCAAGGACCCTGAGGCAACTGCATGTGCCGTGCCACCGTTCTCTTGGCTCCGAGGAAACTCCAGAAGAATAGTCGTCATTGCGTCAACACCTGTGGGCGCATACTTGGCAACGGCACCCTTGACGATGGGCCGTTGTCTAAAATCGGCCGCCTGCGTGTGGTACAGCGTCTGGAAAGCCCAAGTCAAACTGTAGATCCCTCCGTCGAGAAGGATTCCACCGGCAAGACGAGGGTTGACCATGATGTGATCATCATCATCGAATAGCCCTGCGTATGGTAGGCTGTGTTCGGCCAAGACGCGTTCAACTGGTCCAAGTCGGCCCGAAGTGATCAACTCGCGAACGTAAATGGACAAAGGGAAGTACCGCGTCCACATCCCTTCCATCAGGAGGAGGTTCTTCTCCTTGGCCTTTGCGGCCAAAGCTCGAGCTTGCTTGGCGTTGACTGTGAACGCCTTCTCACAGAGGACGTTCTTTCCGGCCTCCAAACACATCATGGCGTTCTGGTAGTGGTGCGAATGGGGCGTCGCGATGTAGATCACATCGACCCTGGGATCCTGAGCGAGCTCTGAATAAGACGAGTAGGCGATTGCGTGCTCTGGCGCACCACATTCTCTTAGAAATGATTCCGCCCTCGATTTTGACGACGAAGATGCGGCAGCAACCACTTCATGGCGAATGTCCTTAACATTGCGTGTGGCGGGGTCGACCGAGAGATCCTTTCCGCTGTCGGAGATTAGCATGCTATCCATCATCTAGTGTACTGGATATGGCTTACAATGCTTTTGCGATGCCTCCAGTAGCAATGATGCCCCAGCGAATGATCTTTGGCTCAGGCATTGTCGAGTTCTGGAGTAAGGCTATTTCACTTGCAAAAGGTGGTTAGAAAGTCGAAACTTGATTTCGTTCAGCCGAGCGTGAAATTTATAGAGGCTAGTTAAACTTTGGTCACGACACCCACCATCCCAACATGACTTTGACAGTTAGGTCGGCCGATTAGCGGATATGGAAAGGCGTAGGGCGTGCTGATGATATGCAGGTAATAGGGCGCAAGGCGATGTATGCCAACGACGAAACCACGCCCTAGGAGCATGCTGACTGACATAGGCTAACTAAGCTCGGTATAACAAGTACCCATATGTGCCGAAACGGTTCAGTGATATTGCAGTGGTATTGACTTGCTTGTAATGCGTCTCCCGGCCGGCAAAAGTTGAAGTCGGGAACTTCGAAGATAAAACAAAAACCAATGGGCCCTAACCAGGGATCGAACCTGGGACCTCTCCCAGAATGGAGGAGTCTTGGAGACAACCCTAAGGGAGAATCATACCGCTAGACCATCAGGGCTTGTTGCTCTATAAAGTGCATCGTGAGATGTGGTGGATGCGTCGTTGCGGCTGCATTTTCGTTTATATAGAATGGGATGTTGAATGCGCATTTGTGGAGTTGAAGCGGGTCACGATAGGGTTGAGTTGCATGTTTGAGCTTGGACGGGCCGAGTTGCTAGGTGGGGGACAACAGTAGTGGATCGACAGAGAAACAGCACATGAAGACATTAGCGAGTGCCTGTGGCTCGCAAATCTCCAACCTATTGGATGCAGCAGTCTTCACTTTGATGAAGACCAATGTGAAGACTGAACGCCAGTCACTGGTTTACGGGTTGATCCTGGGACGGCGGCTTGACGGTTAGCAATGGAAGGCAAAGGAACGGGATTTAATGGCAGTGGACATAGATAAGGCAGCCAGGCTGTGCCGCCAATGCCATGTCCATTTGTAAAAGATGAACACGTTGCGTTATATTTCAGCCAACATGATTGGTACCAATTCATGCACAGTCAGATGATGGAAACGGTGGAGTCGGGCAGCACGTGTCTGATCAAGATGGGCGGATGGCAGGCCATTGACGTTGGATTTCCGACAACTTTTTCAATCCCCCGAACCTGGAGGGAACATCTCTGATCCCCGAGACGATCAAGCCATCAGAAAATTTCTCCCAATATGGAGGCCATAGGCATTGCTGCTAGCTTTATCGCTATTGGCCAAGCGTTGCTCGCCGGCCGCCATGTGGTGAATTTGCTTCAGGAAATCCCAAAAATCGGCAACGAGCTAGCATCGCTCAATAACGAGGTATATCCAAAGACCATTTTCCCGTGTGTCTGAGTGTAACCGTACTCTTTGGCAACACTGAGACTAATGCGGAATGCGTGTCATGCAGATTGAAAGTCTTCGAGCTGCTTTAGAGGCAGCCAACCCGCAAGGAATGCAATTCCATGACAACGAGACGGAAGGTCCAGATCTCCGGCTAGCCAGAGGTCAAATCACCGACATCTCGAATATGCTTGAGACTATCCGCCTAAAATGCATCAAGGTTGGGAAAAACGGCAAAATCAAGCCTAGGATGGCGAGATTGTTTTTGGTGCAAAACGAGCTGCAGGCGTGCCGCAGCAAGGCTCGTGACGCCAGAGAAGCCCTCAATCTTGCGCTAACCATCCTAAGTTTGAAAACAGTGTAAGTATACCTGGTTCCATCAATTCATGGGCTTGCTCCCGGACGGGCTAACACCTTTCAACCAAAGACAAACATTGCACATTGAAAATGTTGCTATAAGAACCGCTGGCTACCACGATTCGGAATCTTCTGTGGACCCTGAAATTAAAGGTTATAACACCTTGGCTAGCGGTTTTGCTTTTGGGAGCGGGTTCAGCAATGAAGAAAATCACACCAATCCCGCACAAGAAAGAGAAACAGAAGTCAGACTACTCTCTTTAATGTCTTCAGATGAACGATCATCAGACGATAAGACATTAGTTGGAATGGACATGGTCATTTGGAAAGCCAGACTCTCAGGTGCTGGCAAGTGCCCCCGACAATGTCGATGCCGCTGCCACAGCTCTCGGCCTTCGACAGTCAGATATCCTGGTTGGATCGGAACTCTCATCGGGTCTCTGTCTGTCACATATGACAAGCGCCTACTACTTAGAGGTAATAATGAGTGTACTGAGCTCAATTGCAAGAGTAACAGACGGTCTTCAGCAACGTTGGGATTCCAACTACCCACGTGGCTTTGCGCCCAATTTGTCTCTTACCAGGTTTACATGGACAGCTTTCGCGAATTACGTTATTCTTTGCGATCAGTCAGAGTGGTGCCTACAAACTATAGCACAATATTGGCCATAGAGATGCATCGCAGAGAGGCAGTCAAGGGTTCTATGCTAGCCTATGGTCATCTTTTCACAGACGACCGCATCCATCTAGGACGAGACGTCATGACGGTGAGTACTTGTGCCGAGATTGACATGGTTGATATTGTTCCATGAAATCACACGGCTAACTCAAGATTCCTCTTTAAGATTGCAATGAATTGGGCAACGCCAGATACACTGGAATTCCTGATTGAACTTTGGGCTGAGCATTTGCGCAAGGACACCTATCATCCGTGAGAGTCCATTATCGCGTAACTTGACCCGTCCAGCTAACGTCTATTTTCTCGGCGCTTCAGAAATTGGTTCTTTTCCGCCAACCGTGCACTTAGGAGACACGACTTTTCAGCCCAAAAGACAACGGCCCTTCGCCTTATAGCCTCATTCGGAGAGGACATCGTTGATGCCCCACAAACCGAGCTTCACAAAGCTGTTGACCTGGACGAACCTGCAACAAATAATCATGACTTTCAAAGAATTGTCACCAAATACCCCTGGACCATTGATCAATGGAATCACGAAGGCCTTGCACCTTTGGCTCTGGCAGCCCAAAATGGCAACCTTCACGCCGTGAGAGAGCTTGTTCGTCTAGGCTGTAACATTGATCAACCAGACTATAGAGGAGTTACTCCACTGATGGAGGCTTCTGCGAACGGACATGTCGACGTTGTACAGTTTTTACTAGATGCTGGCTGTTCGGTCAACGTTACTTCGGGGTCTGGAAATACGGCACTATTTTTCGCTGCGGATCAACTGATCGAAACAGCGCAAGACCCAGGGACTATTATGCAGATGTTACTTTCTGCAGGGGCCTCAGTCAAGATATCAAACCTTCGGGGAAACACCCCTTTGCACATGATGGGGCTTTCTGGTTCTGAAAAGCTATCTCGGCGAGCAGCAATGACCAAAATACGTCTACTTTTGGAAGCCGGGGCCGACATCAACGCCATGAGCCATGGAAAATCACGACCGTTGGAACGCGCTATCTCGTACGACCAGCCGGAGTTGATGAAGTGCCTCATTGAAGCTGGCGCTCAAGTTACGGAACTGAGTGGGAAACAAAACCTGCTACACTTAGCAGCAAAGGAGGCCCGGCTTGAAACACTACAGCACTTGGCTGACATGCAACTTCCATTTCTGAACGTAAGTCAGGAAGATGAGTGGGGGAACACGCCGTGGGATGATTTTGTACGGGTTCTACACAGCCCAGAACGGGATTTGAGTGCTTCTCGAAGGCCTACCTCTCCAGAGCAAGATGCATTTGTTACATTATACAAGAAGCTTCAAGTTCAAAGCCTGTCACTCGACATCAGCAGACTGCAGCGCATCCACCAGCATCTCGAAGGCACAACTTACCATGGAGCTTTGATGGTATTACAGTCACTGATTAGTGAAAAGAGGGACTGGAAGCAATGGGAATCGCTGCGGACATACGAAACCATTAGACTTCAAGTTCAGGAGCAGATGGTGGATGCAGCGCTCGAGTCTGTTGACGAGAACATTGAGGTATTGCAAGAGAAGATTGATGCGTCACCATGGGATCAAGTGTCATATTGGGACCCTTCAAAAGCAACAATTTCATATGGACATGAGGGCGACACCGAATCGGAATAACGAGGCCAAGGACGACGCAGAATGCGAATCAACTGAACCTGCGAACGGGACAGCCTAACCTACAAGCGACAACGGCCGAGGCTACAGGGAGTAGGATGACTGAAGCAGCGACAAGCTGACGGAGCTATAAAGACGTAGTACTTGAGCCAATACTTCCTATATCTGTTGCAGGACAGCGGGATCCTGCGTCTTCCTACTTCTTCCCTTTCACATCTCGTAGTGTACCTTTAGCAACATGCATGATATGATATATCTCCAGACGTTCAGGAACGCCTTGAGCTTCTTCTCTTTTTGTTCGGGTGTTACTCAAACGCTTTCACACACTTGTCTATGAATTACCAAATGAGTGACGACATTTTGTTCTTATCCTACCATAAGAACTCTTCAGCATCAAAGAACTCAGCCTCGAACCTGTTCTGGCGGGCATTTGATGCCACCTAAACGCACAACTCCTTGTGTTGAATATGTACACTCAGCAGGTAGTACCTCTGTCTTGATATTTGTGATTCTACATGACGTGTGCACGCCTCGAAGAGAAGCAGCGTCGTTTGGACTAAGAGATCTTCAAACTTAGGCTAATAATGCTTTTTAGCAGGAGCATGAGCAACTTACTTAACTAGTCTTTCAGGCGGCCTGGCTGACGCGCGCTTAATCAGGCTCAGCTATGACGGCAATCGACAAGTCCGCTCGGTGTTCTAGACTTTGCTTCATTCTCGCTCAGCAAGGATGGCGGGTCAAGACGATCATTGGGCCACGGTGTGAGAGTTGCAACCTTCGTTATTAAGAAACCTTCGGCGCGTCAACCACGCCCGACAGCATTCTCATTTGTGGGGAATGCTTTGAATTTACTAGGAAATACTGAGGTCTATAGTTCTCGAGATGTACGATGCTTTAGGAGTTCCAAACCCGACCCGATAAAGGAAACGCTCATGATGATGCCCACTTTCACTACGGGCTTTCGGTTTATCCCATCCACCGCAATGCCGACACCGTTAATAAAGTATGTATCGATTACGAAAACGAGGCCATGCGCGTATTCGCTGGATTATGCTTCGAAAATCCGTCGTGTCTAGACGTGTCTCAACAGCGCACTTAGGAGCGCTTGGCGGGAGTGAGGTAGACGTTAAGGGGGCCCTTCTCCCAGAGCAGGTAAATCTTCTGCTTGCCGACCCAGTCGAGGCTGTCGTCGGCAATCTTCATGTCAAAGTTGTAGAGCATGCGTGCGAGGATGATGCGCATCTCGACGTAAGCAAGGCTATAAACGCGTATACGTATTAGTAACCGTATTCCCAGTGGCCTGGCGCGTGGGAGATTACTCACTTTCTACCAATGCAGTTGCGGGGTCCGAGGTGGAAGGGTTGGAAAGCGTCCTTGTTGTCCTTAGCGAACGCCGGGTCGCCAAGCCATCTCTCGGGGTGGTAGCTCTTGGGGTCCACGAAGTTCTTCTCAGAGTAGTACATGGCCCATTGGTAGACGGAGACGGTAGTCTATGACAGGTCAGACAGAGCTTGTGATAGACGACGTGAAGATGCACTTACTCCCTCGGGAATGAACTCGTCGCAAATGGTGGCGCCTCCGGCGGGGACGACACGGGGCAGGCCGATGGGCACAGGAGGGTACATGCGGAGAGCCTCCTCCAAGCAGGCAAGGAGGTAGGGCAGGTTGCTGGAAGATACAAAGTCGATCTCGCTCTCATCCTTGAAAGCGGAGCGAACCTCGTCGGTGAGCTTCTTCATCGCGATGGGGTTCGTCAAGAGGAAGTAGGTGACGCCGGAAAGGAGGGTGGCCGTGGTCTCGGAACCACCAATGATGAGAATACTGCTGTTGGCCTTCAACTTGGGGAAAGTCATGTTCTTTTGCGGCGTTAGCTATTAAGTGAGCGTGGCAATAGAAGCGCCACTTACCCAGTCGTCCTTCTTCCTCAACAAGCCCTCAATAAGATCGGGTCGCTCGTGTCCAATGTCAATGCGGCGCTGCAGCTTGGCCGTAGTGAATTCCTCGTGCTTTTGTTGCTCGCGCTTGACGCTCTCTGGGACCAAGGCCATCATGATAGTTCCGAGGAAGGGGTAGTGGGTAATCGTCTGGAGCACGGTACCGACACGCGCCATCTGGAAAATTGCCTTCACCCAAGGGTGGTAGTCGGAGTTGTCCAAGCTGCCGAAAGCCTCGCCGAAAGCCAAGTCGCCGATGATGTCGAAGGTGGTGTAGTTGTACCAAGCGGCCAAGTCGAGAGCCTTAGCACCCTTGTCGCAATGCTCGTGGAGTCTTTGGAAGAGGAGGTCGATGTACTGCTTGATGATGGGCTGCTGGTCACGCATGCTGCGCTCGCTGAAACCGTGCGCCAGGGAGCGACGGAGGGCGGAGTGCTCCTCACGACCGGAGTTGACGATATCGGAGGGGGCGCCGGGAACGGCACGGTAGAACTTCTGCGACTTGTCCATCTCGGCACCGCCGCTAGGGCGGTGACCCATGATATCCTTCCATGCGCGGGAGTCGTGGAACGCAAGCTCGTCGGGGCCGATACGCACAACTGTGCCGTACTGTCTATGGAGGTCGAGCATATCGTAAGGCAGAGTCCCCGTGCACAGCTTGTAACAGAACGGCAGCCATGTTGCGCGCATCCAGAAGGGACCGGGGAATCTTCGGAGTGGGTGGAGGTAGAGGTTGTAGAACATGTGCCCGAAGGTGTAGAGGAAGAACTGGTTTAAGGTTTGTTAGATTACCACGATCATCGTCGGTACAGGTACCCGAGTCAACTCACCAGGCCAAATACTAGGCCGACCGTGTTGGCCAGACTAAAGGTGAGGAGCGCCATGATGCGTCTGGTGTCTTTGAAGGCCGAGATGCAACAAAAAGAGTGAAAAGGGTGTTCGAGAAAGAGCTTGAGGCCTCAGCTCCCAAACCGTCTGGTAGGGCGTTCCATCGCGCTGGTTTTATTCCTGACTTCAGACGAGAGCGAGTACGACAAGCAGCTGTCTAAGCCTTAAAGGCGGGGATTGCCCTTCTGGAGCTCCATGGGCAACAAGGCCCTCTGCTCGGGTTCTAGACGAAGTCCTATCTCTAGGTGAACATGTGCAAAGTGACACCTCCCCATCCCATGTCTCGTTCCGCCAACATTGCTTCTGCCCATTGCTCGCGCGAGCTCGACTCCACCCGCAGCGTTTCACTCGAATTACCGACGGCCAGCAAAGCGACGGCTCCCTCTCCGCGCAGTCGCGGCCCGCAGCCGGTATGAAGAGAGCGTCCATGCTTCTCTAGCAATGCCACGCTGCCCAGCATAGCACGGTGAAAGGGAGTCGGTCTCGGGTTCGCTCTCGCTCTGGATTGGTCGATACGCGCTAGACGGGATGGCTCCGCCGCTTCACTACCGAACGGCATCTGGATGACAGCTGTGGAACGAACGAATAGCCTGTCGAGGATTACGATCACCGCGGGGTTCATCGCCGTTGAGCTGGGTTTGGGAAACTGTGCCACAAGCTTGCCCTGACAGCTCATTACTCGCGTCGCGGGGGAAAAGTATGGCGGAACATTGGACGGAGGCGGGTTGACCATTGGCCCTCTCGAGTCTGCCAGCTCTGCCTGTGGCTGCGTTCAAGAACGGGTCGCAGATCACTCGTCGCGTCCCATAAAGCTGGACGAACCCCAAATTTCCGCCACACTGGCGGGACATTAGATGGCATCGACACCCCGAAAGCGACGCCGAGGTTTAAAAAAGGGGATCGACGAATTTGATGTCAACTCCGCTACGATCCAACACACCGGGGATAAGAAAACGATCTCGACGGGCGTTTAATGCTTTTCTAACTCCGCGTATCACAAACCTCATCTGCGACGCACACTTTTCCATCTCTCGGCTTGGCAGGTCGTCGAGAGGATTCACTCCTATCACAAGCACGCTGCAACAGAAACAAGAATTCGTTGACGGGGAATTTAGCCGTGTGGGGGCTCGCGTGCGCCAGGTTCGAATCCCGAGCGGCACTGATCTCGCTAATTGATCGCGTTCGATACGTGATAACAAGGGGCTGCTTAGGCAAGTCTTCGGGGTCGTCTCTGCGGATGCTGTTGCATTCAGATGCAACCAATTGATCTGCGCCATCTGTATAGCAATATTTTTCTCAAATCTTTCGATAAATCTCGTCGCGCATGTTGTGACGGTGCAGTGCAGCACCCTCGGTTTCGGATCCGCAAGCGTGAAGCCATGTGCGATGTTGCTACTCAACCGAATACGCGTATCAAGGACTTTGGGACGTGGTTATCTTCCGGTCTTTGAGACATCAACCTTCCACAACCGCAACAAACAATCGTTCGATATTTTGGCCTAGAAGTTGAGCCCGAAGGATGAAATGTCATGCTCGCGAACCTCGAACGAGATCATCGATCATTTGAACCGTCCGTCGCGACTGAAGTCAACGTGGAGCAGCCACTCGATGTGGGGCAACTGTTGGAGGTGGTACTTGGTGCAAGCAAGTACCGGGGTCGAGAACATCAAAATGACTTCATAAGCTTGTTTTTAACCCATTTTCAAGACGACTCCGCCAGAAAATTCCGGTAATTAGGATATTGACGCCGATATTTCATGTTTCCACGGTAGTATTTTTTGCATGATACAGGAAGAATTTGCGCAGTTTGTTTCACACAAAGAAGTAATACGCAGAATTGATGCCGTTAACTATGGATTCATTGCGCAGACAGGAATACCGCAACCATGCTCACGGCGTGTCTATATAGGACGTATACCAGCACCTGCCATCGGACTGAATCTTCAGCGCCTTCTTCGAAAACTAGGCCTCCTCATGCCCATTGAAATTGTAGCCTTGGGGGTGGATTCTTACAATCTCCCGCGGAACGATGTTGGAGTGGGATACCGTGCGTCGGCGTGTGTTCGAAGGCAGAATCTTTCCCCGCCATCTGATCTTCTCCTTCATCAGATAAGACCAGTATTCCCGACTAGACTGATGACAAAGTCGTTCCATTCGACCACTAATCACCAGCTCAGTCTGGATGGGTCCACCCCAAGAGAAAGGTCCGCGATTTGTTTCGTCGTAGGGAATACCATCGCAACCGTCTGTGAGCTTCTGTTGATCAATGAACCGATCGACCAGCAGCCACCTCAGAATTTTCTCATTTCCTTTCGCCGACTTGATTGCTGACTGAAAACCATTGGCTCCATTGTACGAAAGTACGGCCCCGCGACGAACGAGGTATTCGACCGATTCTTTTCGTCCGAATTCGCAAGCTGCCATCAGGGCTGAGCCAGAAGGACAACCTTCGAGGTCTATGGGGGCACCAAGCTCCAGGAGGTTTTCCATGAACAGGACTGCTCCAAGTCTAGCCCCTTTGCAGAGAGGTGCTTGACTGCCGCTGGGCACAAGATTTGCGAACTTCTGAAGCTCTTGTAGTCCGTATCTCTTCCGGAAAAGCGGATAGGCAGTCGTTAGCCAAGCCGCCTGATTCCCGGAGTATAGATGCCACGGGAAGCAGACGGAGTCTTCAAGACTTAAATTTGAGTTTAGTAGGAACGAGACAAATTTCGAGTCTCTGATCGCGTGGTGGAAAGCTGAAAGCCCTATAGAATATCCACCCTATAAGGGTCTACCCCTCGATGCATGAGGTCCGCGAACGCCACCACGTTGCCCCTTTTTGCTGTCCAGTGCGCTGGTGATTCTAAATTGTTGTTTGATGCATTGATATCAACATCCGCTTTGACCAGCGTCATCAATGTCTGTTTGCGCCAGAATTTCGCTGCCGTTATGGCTGGAGTTTCGTACCAGACATTGCGCCTTTCGAGATCTGCACCTCCTTGAATTAGATGCAAAGCAACGGCTTCGTCAGTGTTGTTGAATGGAGTGATGGCGTGATACAGCGGTGTGTTGAGCCACTTAGACTCAGCGTTGATATCAGCTCCGAACTCTAGTAATACCTGGACAGCTCCCAAGGCCCCCCAGTCTGCTGCTATGTGCAGAGGTGTCAATCCAGTTGACGCTTCAGCCTCGTTCACCAGAGAAGAAATAACTCTATCAGGATGTATAGACCAAAGTTTCCTGCATGTGGAAGTTAGTCGTTGTGCATGACAACTTAACTCAACCTTTAATACTGACCCGCAGTAGTTCTGATTATCCTTCACGTATTGGATGAGAACCCCCAATCCCTTGATGTTTCTGTTGCGCACGGCTGTTGAAACCAAGTTTGGGGTCTCTCCTAAAAACCTCCCTCCGTTTTTTGTATAGTTCTCTAGACTGGCCGGCAATACGTCCACCAATTCGGCGTCCTTGAGCACCAGGTGAATTGCTAACTCAACGGGCGTGGAGCCATTCACTGCAGTGGTCATTGAGACACTTTGCTGCAACATCCACTCAATGATCGCGATCCGTTTCTGTTTTACGGCTTGTACCAGTAGTGAGCCGCTAGCACAGTCGTTGAGATAAGTCGCGAGATCGCACCTCTTGGTATGTAAGTATTTACACATCGTCAAATCGTCCTTTTCAATTGCAATTTTGAAAGATAAGGCCAACGATCTTTTTCGACGTCGCTCGATCTCAGCATGTGTAACGCTAGAACCCGACTTGACAGTGTCAAGCAAATTCGCAAGCTCCTCATTGCTGGCTTGGCGTGCATAAAGCGCAGGCGTCATCCCGACCGAATTCTCAAACGACTTGCATCCTGCTTTGATGAGCACTCGGCAGGCCTCTATCTTGTTGCTTCTTGCAGCAAGGTGAAGGGGGGAGCTTCCATCTTTGCCACGAGCGTCGATATCGCAGCCAAGAGCGGACAAGTATTTGATATTACTGACGCGGCCCTGTGATGCTGCGAAGTGCAGCGGCGTAAAGCCTTCGTCGGACCTCACCTCAAGATCCTCCATGAGTTTGTGGTCATTGTAGAAGCATAACACGTCGGTAGACTGGCACAGGGCCCCAAGATGTAGTGCAGTGACTCCCTTGCAGAGTAGGGACATATTCTCCAAGTCGACAAAAAGACTACACTTTTTGCACCAGTCTATTCTATCGTGCCAGTCCTTTTTGGCGCCTTGTTTGATATCGTCGTAGATCTCAGTTAATACTGGTACTGCTCGACACATTGCAGCTATCAAGGCTGTGTCAAACCCGAAGTCGTCGGTCAGCGTTGGGTCAGCTCCTTTTTTGAGAATGGGTTTGACGTATCCAGAGTACCACCAGTGTTCGAAAAATTGGTAGACGGCCGCAGGTCTGTAGGGATGCTTGTCTACACGGAGATTCGGATTTGCGCCGTGATCCACGATCTTCTCAATAACCCACTCCGCACCCCACGCATTCGGCAAATGGATGAGCGCAAGCCCACTACCATCTGGAATAACCTCGTTGATGCGTGCTTTGTCGGAATGGTGGAGCAGAAGATCAAGCATTCTCTTCGCGCAATAATTTTCCTCGTCATCAGTGTCCTCTGACTTGGCGCTACACGCATGCATAAGACCGTCCAATCTTGGGGTTTTGACAAAGCTTTCCAGAGCAGACAGTCCATCGACACGTTGATGAACGCTGACTCCGTTTTGAAGCAGCAACTTGGCGTTTCTAAAGTTGTATGAATGAGCTGCCACCTGCAGTTAGAGAATGATGCCAGGAAATTCCCGAAGAGAGTCCCAATGCTGCGTCTGACGGAGGACTTCGGAAACTAAGTCTTTTAATCGAGACCAAGGTTTCGAAAGTTCCTTCAAAGTGCTGAATGGGTGCATGAGAGGAATAATTCCGGACTTCCCGAAGCAAGACTCGAAGGATTTCAAATACCCAAGCCGTATCAGATCGGTGCTTGCGTTCTCGCTAATGACCTGTCTATCATCCTTTTCAGCCAAATCTTCGCGAATGCCGGTCCATGATCTGGGCAAATGCAAGGTGCTGCTCAGTATTCGGGACATAAAGCACTCCCACGTCATCGCCTTGCTGAACTCGCTCTCGAAGCTGTCCAATATGGCTAGTTCGTCTATGATTGAGTCATTGATGCCCCTGACTCCGCTGGTTTCAAGACAGCATATCAGGTAGGATTCGAGTGGCGTGTGGCTATTGAAGCGATGTCCAGAAGACTCTGGATACAAAGCCTTCAGTCGACGGACAAGATGTAATGATGTCTGGGGGCCGAGATGATGCAAAAGAGTTTCGGTATCCTCAAAACTGAAGCTGATTCCGGATTGCAGCAGAGCATCGAAGGACGTTTCATCACCTGCCCTCACAGCGAGTGATAGTGCTGCGATTGGACTTTGAGTCATCTTCGCCGTGATTCTGGTTTGCTGGGCGAGAAGAATCGAAGCCGACCGTGCCAGCATTTTCCACAGGGATAGAGTCAGTGGAGTGTAACCATCATTGTCCATCGTCTCCATTGCTTTCTCAACGCTCTCTGTTGGCTGATACTTGAGCATGGCACGCAGTCGGAAGGGCTCAGCTATATGCAGGTGCAAAGCAGTACGTCTGTCTGGGTCCTAAAGATCGCAACGCGCACCATGATCTGCGAGTAAATGAGCTACTGCATCAAATGATTCCAACTTGCTGGTAGCGGGATTTTCCATATCATCAGTCGACCAGTCCCAACTCTGTAATGGGTCAATTCCCTTCTTGTTGGTCATTTTGACGTCACATCCTGCCTCAAGAAGCTTTTTGACGACCTCTACGTGTAGAGTCGTTATCTCTGCTCCACGGCAGCTACGCAGAGCTAGATGTAGCAGTGAATCCCCGTCGTCATTCACAATAGACGCAACTTTGAGACGTGGATCGCAAAGTATTTTTTCCAGGACCAGGGTATTTGCTACAGTGACTGCTCCTACGGCATGTTTTTCAAGCTCATCATTCGTGAGGGAAAGCTTGGTGTCAATGATCGTGGGGTTCCTGGTGAATTCGAGGTTGCAAGCAACTGCACGCTTCCATAGAACAGCGCTCATTTGATGGTATGCGGTTGATTGGTTAGAGCAACTTCCAAGGAATTCAAGAAATGCCCGAACTTCGGCCTCGTATTCCTGAAGATCGAGGTCTTCTATGTGGCGTTGCACGATAAGACTGTCAGTCTGTTCAAGACGTGCTCCCTCTCTAATGAGAGCCATCGTGACCTGAAAAGTATTCGATCTTCCGAATGCGTCGAGAGATAGCTGCACCAGGCTCATGCCAGAGAATGGATTGCAGCACTGAAGATTTAGGGGTGCCCCCTCTCGGCATAGGCACCTGATGGTATCTGCAGTGGCAATATGATCTTGTCGGTTATCTTGGACGATGGATACCCCATCCAGGGAGCCCGTTGCCCACAGGGAGTATCCGACTTGCAGGGTTTCGACCTCGCATTGCAGTGGTCGGCCCATGGGACTTTCAAGATTTACCCTGAGCCCGTGTCTCATCAAGAAGGCGCAAACCCGGGGCGGGGAAAGAGCCGCTGCCATATGCAGAGGGGTAAAGTCGGGGTCGATCATGAGCGAAACGGTTTTCTCGACACTTACTCTCGGGCTGGGTCCTGTTGCTCTGGCGAGATGAATTGCCCATGAAGTGAAGTAACAGGTTTTGGAGGGGTGGAAGAGGGAGGCCGCCAGGTCGAAGGCCGTCTCGTTCTCCCACTCTCCCCTTGCATAGTCGGGCCAATACGTAGAGGCATGCGAGTACAACGGATGAAGGCGGTTTCTGGACTGAATTTCGTCTCCTTCCGTGTCTGCCTCGATTTTGGGTTGGTGGAAATTCTGGAGCTGGATGAATTTGAGGCACTGGACTGCCAACAAAGCATACGCCCGAGGTTTTGAGACACGGATCCACTCGAATCCCAGTTGCTGCGAGGGGGCCTTCTCAAGGAATTCCAGCACTGAAAAATGAGAAAACTCCAGAGAGAGGCCATCCGTGGACTTTCGAATGAGGCTACTACAATATCGGGTAATAGACTGTTCTCGAATGATGGCCCCGGCATTAAGCGATTCCCCAGGCCCTGGAACTGACAGTATCTCTTGTAGTTGGTGGGTGGTGAGCTTTGGAGAGGCGTGAGCAATGCAATTAAGAGCTAGTTCCGTTAGGGTTTGCTTGCTCTTAGGCACTCTTCTGAGGATTCGCTCGTAGGTCTCGTCGAGGGTCGGGGGCAGCGACTTTAGGGCGTCTCGGCATTGTTGATCTGAATCGCACTCTCCAAGATGGTCCAGCTGACAGGCTACCCATCGGAACCTTCAATATGTCGTTAATCCTGAAACATAGAAGTTGAGAGCTTAGTCTCAACATAATTGAACTTACATGCCCTTGGCGCCGTTTATCAGCCCCTGGAGGATCTCTCCCTTGAGATGTAGGTTGCCTATGCGCAACCTTCTGGACCGGATTCTCTCCTCAATTTCAGCCGTGACATACTCGGTAATATCTTCCTTGTGCGCTGCAATCTCGATAGGGGTAAAGCTGCCCTCTAGTCGGCTTCGAATTTCATCCTCGTCTCTACTGAGGAGGGCAATTGAAACATCATCAGCGTCCTCCGAGATGTCAAACAGACACTCTACTACTTCGTCAGTTAATTTGCCACATTCGTCGAGGCCATCAACTACGAGATAAGTGTGATCGAACAACTCTAGTATCCTCCTCAACAACTTTTGCAGGGCCTTTCTAGTGGGTTGTTTTGGAAGGCCGTTGATGGGATGTAACTCGTCGTAGTATCGTTCAAGCATTGTATAGGCGTCTTCTTTTTGAATAGAAAGTTGATAAACTAAGGCGCCCAAGATGATCTCAATCGTGTGAGTGTCTGCTTCCTTATAATCGCAAAAGAAGAAAGCAGACGGAATAGCTTCAGTGCTTCTTTTCAGAGCTGACTCAATGATTGAGCCCGCAAGTACAGTCTTGCCCGCTCCGGGGATGCCCTTGAGCCACAACTTAGAGCCGGGTTCAGATAACCAATGCTGAAAGTCTTGGAGCTTTTGAAGCCAGATTCCGGTTCCCGACTGTCGCAGGCGTATGCTCATGTCGTAGTTCTTCTGTGGGTTGTACTTCAAGAAGAAATTCAAGACCTTAAGTCGTTCGGAGTCTTGGTGGATTCGACTAGTGATCTTCCGCGTTTCCTTGATCTCGGCCAGAATCTCTGTGGCGTGATGGCCTTCCTGGGACAAAACTCGTAGCATGGCATCCAGGGAATTGGCGGAAAGCGCTAGGTTGATGTTTTCTTTGTGTTTGGACAGATCGTCGAGCCATTCCTTCACACGGTCTTTGGTAAATGGCCACATGAGCTTCTGCTTCATCAAACTAGAAGTGGCCTCCAGCTTTTCCAGCTTCCTATTTATCTCTTTCAAAGTCTCCCTGCAGTCGTCGATATTGTGCATTCGTAGGTTTGTGTCGAAAGCATCGTCTTTCAGGACCTGTGCTGGTCGTTCGAGGCTGTTCAGGGCTCCTCCAAGGAGATTGATCTCCTGAGCGAGGTGTCGAATCTCCTCTTCTGCATTCTTGACAGATCGCCCGAACTTCACCAAGCGGGCGAAGACAATGTCGGCAAGGCCTACAAGACCCGCGATACTCGCAGCGATCGATAGAGGATCCGCCATCGCTGTTTGTGGATGAACGCGGCCTTAGGACAGCCTAGACAGAACGTGCGAGAAATGAAGAAGAGAGGGCGCACTACTCACGCACAGATTTCGGGGTAGACCTTGAACCCCCAAACTCACCTCAAGCTCTCTTCTTCAACCAGGCTGGCGTCTACACAGCCAGTCAAGCAGGACTTAAGGCGTTCTGAGGTCTTGGCTGTCAGACCTACATATGCATAATTCCCCCGCTGAACGGTTACGGCCGTCCTACCTCACTCGCTTGCCCAATTCTCCACGACATAGCGAGGGACTCCAGTCTCTTGCAGGAGAAGATATTCTGACCGCAGCTTACAGCTATTGTCAGCAAACTCACAGCTACAGTAACAGGGTCTAATTAGTTAGCTAACAATCATCGGCCGCAACGTAGGCGTTTTTGGCCGTTCAACGTTAAGTTCTGTTCAGTCTCGGCCAAAAACCTCATCTGCAGGCTTTCTTAAGAAATGACTAATCACGCATTCGTGAACTTGCTTGCGCAACACGTCATATCTGCCGGCTCGGTGAGGCTTTATCGTCCGGTAGCTTGCTGATCTAGGCTGGTTATCCACACCCTTATGCGCGTGTGAGCTGGCGCTTTTGTCGCGTCGTCGATTGAACTTTTCTGCAGGCGAATTGCGCCAGTCGCCACCTGGCTCCGGGCCGGCAGGTACACTGAAAAAGAAATTGTTCGACCGTGTTTAAGTGTTTAAGCCATCTCATTCCCGGGCATCCGTCGAGCTTCCCCACGATCCGTCCGGTCCAATGCAACCCAGCTTGATGCACCGGTTCCCGTTGCTGGCCCAGGCCGATCCTGGAGACTGAGCTGAGCAAAAAACAAGCCTTTGAGAGCACGACAACAATTAAAATAAGCCTGCATAAGTACGCCATCGGAGAAATCAATCCTCATCCTTGGTCTTATTGGATCACGGCCATCTTGAGGGTAGATGCATTTGCGCGTGGCTGGTCTAGTCAGCTGCAACTCCGGGAAAAGCCAGCGCTCGGCCTCGACGCACATCTCTAGCGGCATCTTAGTGTCTAAAGAAGCAAAACATGAGATGCACATGCAGACGTTGGAAACTTGGGATAAAGTTGAGGGGTCTTCCTCTAAGGATCAGTCCGCTCTACCCCTCTCTCTGTCACTTAAACCCCATCAACTATTATCATCTACAACACTCGATGCTATCCTGATCTAACATCTTGCGACGACTACTACATTCTCGGCGAACCGTTCAGACGAAACAGCACCTCCGGTCAGTTGAGATGCTTGACGTGACAATCGTCGGTGGCGGCATCGCTGGCCTGACCGCCGCAATCGCGCTCCGCCGCGCAGGGCACCGCGTCACTATATACGAGAAGTCGGCATTGAATAACGAGATTGGAGCGGCAATCAATGTTCAGACTAATGCTTCACGCCCTTTGGTTGCGCTCGGAATGGATCCCGTACGAGCGAGGTTCGTGCCGGCAAGAGGCAGCAAGAGACTGAAAGGGGATACTCTGGACTTAGTTCACTCGCTTGAACTTGGTGTCATCGCGGATAAGTATGGATCACCGTGGTACTTTGCGCATCGCGTCGACTTGCATCAAGAGTTGAAGCGCATGGCTACAGCGGCTGATGGCGGTCCTGCGTTGACTATCAAATTGAGGAGTGAGGTTACGAGCTACGTAAGTGTTGCGAAATGACCTGACGATGCACCTTCAATGCTTATTATCTAGGATCCCGAGAACGCTTCAATTACTCTCAGCGACGGCACAACGATCACTTCAGACCTCGTCGTGGTGGCAGACGGCATTCACAGCGCCGGCGTCGAGGCTGTTCTAGGTTCCCCGAATCCCGCATTCCCAGCTGGGCAAGACAACTTTTGTTACCGTTTTCTACTTCCCATGGAGGAAGTTCTCGGCGATCAAGAGACGGCCCCGCTGTTCGATAACGCGGGCGGCAGCGTCAGGATGTTCCTAGGAGACGGGAAGCGGATAGTGACATATCCCTGTCGAGAGTTTGTGCCCTTCACGACCAGGCTGGACACCCTTGACTGATTATGCGGTAGCGGACATGTGCTCAACTGTATTGGCATCTTCCACAATGAAGTTGGGACTTCAACCAAAGAAGGTATGTATTGCTGGGGCGGAAGTGATATCTAACTGACGTTTGATAGACTGGCACAGCCCTGTTGACAAGTCGCATCTGCTCGAGACGTTTTCCAGCTTTCACCCGAGCGTTATTGCTCTCCTGAAGTTTGTTGATGTCGTCGTTGTATCTGGCGACTTATCCGTCTGACATATAACAGCAAGGCTACCGAGGTCAAGCAATGGCCGCTGCTCTACAGAGCTCCCATACCAACATGGCGAAAGGGAAGAATGATCCTCATAGGAGACGCTGCTCACCCAATGCTCCCACGTAAGACTTGATCTCGCCGAACAAGAGTCTACCGCTTCATCACTGACCATGCAAAGACCAAGGACAGGGTGGCGCGCAAGCCATAGAAGACGGCGTAGCTATCGGCATCTGTCTAGCCAACATGTCTTCGTCCAAAGACGTACCGGAAAGGCTGGAGATGTTTGAAAGTATCAGAAGGAACAGGGCTAGTGCTGTCACCATATTTAGCAATGCAGCTCAGGATGAGGCTGAGAAGATCAGAGAGGCTGCTTCGGAATTCGTCATACCAGTTGAGAAAATTCCTAGTAAGTAGACCCCGACACAAGACTTCGGGGTCAATTTCTGACACAAAACTTTAGCAAAACCTGAGGAGTTCTACGACTTTCACTTTGATTACGACATCATCGAGGATTCTTGCCAGCATATGAGAAGGACTTACCCTGGCTTCAAACTCCCAGAAGGATTTGGCTCCGCCGCCGCCAGCAGAGCGTCTCTATGAGGCAGAACTAGGCGGGCCACCTCTAGGGACGAAATTCATTTACAATTCCTCCAAGATGCTAAACAAGTCATCCAAGTACGTAAGTAAACTACATGTCGTCACCAAAGTATACAGAACCCGCAATTACCAGCCTCGCGCAGAAACAAACCTAGCCATCCGGGCTAATACTTGGGATGTGAAGGCAAAACCTCGTCATCCCCCCACAAGTCCTGAGTCCAAGTCTGTGTCGTCGTAATATGATGCCTCTGATCCCAGCTGTCCGACATAGCGAACAGGCTGTAGTACAACCAATCATACACTCTAGTCAACGGCACATTGATCTCTCCTGCGAACCCCCCATCAGACGATACTGTCTCTTCAGCATCAGGGTCCACGGCTTGAACATCCATCGAGTGAGTGCCAGCGAACTGCCGAATGTAGATGTCTGTGTATGACATGGGCTCCTCCAACAACCATTCGAATGGCACCGTAGACATGTCAGCCACCAGGAAACAGTCTTTTCTGATTCCACTTGGGATCTGTCCGTTGTTCCTTATTTGACGGAAAATATGTCGCATGTCGGCCATTGTCGGGGTCGGTTGCTCAGGTACGGCGATGAACAACGAATTGTGCGCATCCGACAGCTCGTCCCCGCCCAGGTTTGCCCACTGATACTTCAACCCGTGAGTAGCGACCGTGTAGTAGGCTTCTTCGAACCGTGCCCAGGCGACATCATCCTTCTCTTTCTGACTCTTCGTATCGTCGTAGAAATCCTCGACATGTCCTGTCCGGAAAACGATGAATCCCCAATCTTCCATGTTTGCATCGACCATCTCCTGGAGCCAGGTAGGTCGCTGCAAGTCCTTGGCAGCTTCAAGACGGGTTCTCATATCCGCCTCGACACCCCATTCGCGCTTCATCTGCCGGTCGAGCCTGAGCTGTTGGGCACGGTTGGTAGCCGCTATGACGCCGAGAAACTCTGTGAAGCTCTCCTCCTGGTCCACCGTTTCTTTGACTTTGCCCCGGGCGTCTTCCTCCAGTTTCTCATGCTCAGGCGTCAATCTGTCGAGTGCATTGCGGGGCGGCGTTTTCATCGTTTTCTCGATGAATTCGCATTCCTCCAGCGTGAGCTCATACGGGGCGTCGTGGGCCTTTTTGATGAGTTTCTGGATGCTTCGGCCGAAAAGATTGACAGACTCTTCATTGTCTTCGTCTTTGATGGGTGCGCGGCCCATGACCTGGCGTTTCTCGTTGAAACTGAGGGCGGAAGGGTCTTCCATGGCTCGGATGTAGAGGGCGTGCGTGTCTGGTGATAGTTGCATAGTGCCGACAGCGGGATAAGCCGCCGCATCGGGCAACATCATTGAAGCGTCTGTGGACATTCCGGAACCCATTGCAGCTCTGGCCAAAGGTATAGACAATCCAGTACTGAGTGTTCTGAACGGGATGCGCAAAAGATTTGGGATCCGATACATTGCAAAGGATAATGGAAAGAATCTTGCTGGAGGTTGGCAGACGGGGGAGTTTTAATGCCTTTAACTTGGACGCACGATAGCTTAACCGAGGTGGACCTGTTGGTTAGGCAGCCGTGGCCTTGGCTGTTGGTTGTGTTGGTGATTTTGAACCAACAACCCTGCAAGTCAAAAACCTCTAGCACGAATGCAGTGAAGCAATTTCGCTTGGGCTTTATTCATTGGGGCGCTTTCCGTTCTCAACACTGTTCCAACCTGAGTGTAGGTTCGGTACCGTATACGCCCGTATCATTTTTACAAGCCATCGGTGCGGGCGACCAACGAGACGATGGCGGTGTGTCGATTTCAGGCATCATCTGGATACCATTAAAGTTTCTGAGTCATAGATCAACTTTTACCAACGGGTGGTTGGAAGTTTGTGCTGTATTGTATAGCTCCGGAGTGCACCGCATCATATTCGGCCTCATCGCTCGGCCCGGCCCCACTGGTGTGCCGGCGATCGCCGGAAGGTGAAAGTTGAGGCAGTTATCGTGGAGAAAACGCGCCTGCACATCGAATGTTCCCTCGGACCTTCTTGTAGGACAACGTAACGAGCGGAAGAAAGTACCTACCTACCTTCCCCCACGGCAGTTTCCTTCTTCAATAAAACCACCTCAAGAGAAGGCGCGTCCTTCCCATGGTTTAGAAGGTGTTTCCTTGGCAGGCTTTCCGACTCCATGTTTCTGACGCTCCAACGTCCAACCTTTCGATTGTACACCGTCCACTTCTCTTGAACCATTGCTCCAACGTCGGCCCAACCACAACCGCATATCACAAACTCTCTACCAATTTATTCTTTACCATATCAGACCGTTGGCCGTATCGTGCAGCAGTATTCACCTCTCCACACACCATCGCACCTTGCCCGGGGCACTCGATCACGCATCGTCAACCATTTCCCCAACATGGCGAGCCCAGACAACTACCATCAGTCTCCATGGGGTGCCAACGGGACGGCATTCGGAACGCATCCCCTCATTGTGGGCGACACCGCCCTCGAGTTCTGGCTGTCGTTCCTGGCATTCTCCGTCATCTTCTTCATCATTCCAATCTTGCTCTGGTGCGCGTACGTTCGCCTACGAAACAACACCCGCATCAAGAATGACGAACTATGTGGCAAGGAAGACTCTTGTCACAGCACCCATCTCCGAGCGATGGACCTTTGGATGCTCTTCGCCTTTATCGTCCTCGGCCCCGTGGTGGTAGCCGCTGCGATTATTTCCGTCATCATTGTCATCCCACACCGGCTGTTCACGGGTCTCACGCGAAGAGGTAACATCAAGGCAAGATTTTACAGGCAGAGGGAGAGACTTTCTGCTAACTATACCCAGGGTGATGCGCACCGTATTCAATGTACGGCGCACGCTGCTCACGGGGTTTGTGGACATAGTTGCAGCCACGTTGGGCATACTCAAGGAATTGACCTAAACGTGTTTGTGGCGCCGGGCGTCAAAAAGCAGCCAGACGACAAGTAAACGGAACGCAACACGGACAGGCGAGACAAGGTACTGGACAGAATAGTCTTTCAAGTAGTCCTACAGCTACACCTCGAGCATCACCCTTCAGGGGAATAAACTCGTTGCACAGCTCTTTCATGTGCAGCATGCAACAGTTCCTTCTCGCGTTTATGCCGTCTCCTCATTTCCCTCGCCTCAAATGGCAAGTGTTCTTCGTAAAGTGCTTCCCTGGCCTCTTTCTGGTCGATATAGAACCCGGCAAGGAGCAAGAAGTAACAGCCGATGGGTATCAACATCCTCCACAGCATCCACGAGGTCGTCGGTTCCGTGACGTACCACAGCACCGTCGCAATCGGTATAAAACACAGACTCAGACTTGCGACGAGTGCCATGGCCGTCCCCGGTTCTGACCCGATAATATTCCTCGACCCCATCGCAACGTGGAAGGCCTTGAGCTCTGCATGCCATTTGAAATCCCGGTCATGCGCCGCCTCCATCTCGGATAGCTTGGCCAGGTATGCTTCCACGGCGTACACCACCCTCGAATGCCTCTCCTCAAACGGTGTCTCCGCCTCTGCCGCCTCAGCAAACAGAGTCTCGAGCTCGTTCCTAGCTTGCTCGACTAGTGCAGCATGCCGTCGGTCATCCAGGGGGTCTTTCGTTGGGCTTGGTGGTGGGAGCGTCATGTCACCAACAACAGTTGGGCCATCCCCAAAGAAGCTTCCGTCGATGAAATCCGGAAACCTCTCAATAAAGTCATCCTCAGCTTCGTCGTCCGCATAATCCTCCACGTCGCTTTCCGTATCTTCAGTAATCTCATCCAAGAGTCTGGACTCAAATCGGTACGAGCCCCCGTCGGCTCCCTCACTCGCAAACATCTCACAGATCCTCACAAGCGCGCCAACACACTTCGCCCCCAGTTTCCTCCTCCTCCTCCCCCTCTCCTTCTTCTCATAAACCCTCCCAATGGTATCAATACACCTCTCCACAACCCTGAATCTCTCAGTGTTGCCCTCCCCGCCAACAATCGCCTTCTCAGCGCTCTCCTTCGCCATCACCCTCAACTCATCAATCGCCCCCTCAACCCTCTCCATCCTCTCCTCCAACCCCCCCTCGGTCTCGCTCTCCGTCGCGCTCCCAGGTTCCTCATCCAACCTCCCCAGCTCCTCGTCCAACCTCTCCGGCACCCTCGGAAACGACGACGAAAAGTTCATCTGCGGCGGCGGGTGGAACGGGCTCGGCGCCGTATTCGGCCTCTTCATCCCAGGCGACACCACCGACAGCGGGCTCGGCGCCGCGTTCAGCACGCTCACGCTCGACCGCCGCTGGATCTCCCGCCACCCCTCCACCATCTTCTTCATGAAGTCCGCCTGCTCCGGCATCAGCTTGACCACGTCGTCCGCCGCGCCCTGCAGGAAATCGGGCGTCAGCACCGGACACGTCGAGCTGCGCCGGAACGGCGGCGGCACCACCACCGACCGCGCCGTCCCGGGCCGGCTGCTGCTGGTGCACTCCGCCTCGTCGTCGCTGGCGTACGCATGATGCCCCGCCCCGCGCGCATAGTCAATCCTAGCAAACTTGCGCGTGCTCGTGCTAGCGGGAAAGGGCTTCAGCAGCGGCGGAAACTCCTCGGGCACCTCGTCGTCTTCGTCGAAGAAGCTGTCCTGCGACGACTTGCGCGACGACATGGGCGTCGCCAGGGTCCTCTGGTCGTCGTCCTCTTCCTCCTCGCTGTCGTCGTAGTCCCTCTCCTCATCGTCGTCCGTCGAGGACATGAAATCGCCCAGCTCGTCGGAGAGGCTGCGCGGGGGGAACTGAGGGGCGGGGGATCCCTGGCGGGGGCTGCGTGGGTGATCCCTCATGATGATGTGCGTTGGCTGCTGTGTTGTGTTGGTCGCACTGCGTTATGTCGTGTAATCGTTAAAAGTCGTCGTGAAAATAATTGGTCCGTTAAGAAGCGACAAAAGAAAAGATGCAAAAAAGTCCCGCTAAGTGTGAAAAGTAAGGATGCAGGTTGGGATGAGGGATGGAGAATGGGTTTAAAGTCGTCGTCCTTTCGTCTTTACACCTCCTGAATCTCGCAAAGGGCTGGGCCGGGACGGATGAGGAGAGCAAGCGCAAGAGCAGCGCGGGGTGAGTGGTGAGGTTGTGCAAGGGTCCTGGGACTCCTCCTCGCGAAGCGGTGAGAGAGGGTCAAGGGGGCGGCTCAAGGTGAAAAGGCCGCAAACTCGGCTTTTGCGTGTACACACACCCCTTGCTGCTTCGCACTGACTTGACAGATAAATCCGAATGATGGAAGACGCAAGGGAAAAGATCTGCGCTTCAAGCCGAAGGAGAGATCCTTTGTAAAAACTCCCCGCCGAAAGGACGGAACGAAAGAAATTCCAAAATAATAGAGACGAAACTGCGACCTTTGTGCGCGCAGCGTTGAGAAGTATATCGGAGAAGCGTCGCGGGACCTGCAGGAAAGGAAGCGCGTGTTTCCGATCGGCGGTCAAGTTAAACTTCGGTGAGGGGGACTTTGCAACCACACAATAGCAGCAGCGGCATCAGCAGCAGTCACGAGCAGCAGCAAGCAGACTGTAGCAGTGACAAGAGGCGAAGAAAAAGGCACGGACGGGGCGCTCGCTGGATACATACAGCACGCAGCACATCAAAAGGAGGGGACGAAGTATCCCCCGGCCAGGGTCTTATGTCTGGCGAACGAACCATGGGCCCTGGACCTTTGGGGCAGAGGGGCAGGGCCGCATGCCAGCCCAAGGGAGGGGAAGCGAGAGACAAGAGGGAGAAAACGGGTTAGTTCCTGCGCACGACGATGGCGCGAACTGCCACGAGGGGAAGCGCCGATGGATGGATTGGTCTGGTCTGCTGCTATCTGCCTGTTCGTGTGTGTGGATTCTTCAAAGTTCGAGTTGCAGTGCAGCAGCACCGGCGGCGGCGAACATCGTTGGTCTTGCGCGGTGTTGGGTCTTCAGCTGGGCCTGGGCTGGATCTCTCTCTCTCTCCCTTTTTTTGCGTCTCGCGTGAGCATGACCCTGGTCGCGAGTGAGCCTTTTCCCTCTCGGGCGTCCCGCCATGGATTGTTCTGAATAAAGTCGATTTTCACTTCGCAGATGCAGAGAGGAGGGGGGTTCGAGGCAAGCCGTGCCCTTCACATCGATTCGTCATGGAAATGAAAGAGAACGAGTACTCGTCTGATGTTGTTTGCTGTTGTCTATTCTGAAGCTCATGTTGATTCCGTCTTCCGTGTCGTACATATCTCTCAAACGCCTAAGCCAGCGCCCCAGTGGTATCATTTTGGAATGCAATTTTTCTCTTTCCGTATCCATAAAATGTGCAGATTGCCACGTCAGTTGTTCCCTGCAATTGCAGTCCAACGCCGCAGCCGCCGTGCTATCCCCACACACCGCTTCCAGTGTCGCTCCAAATGGGGGCGGGCCCCATCGCTTCAGCGGCTTTTTTCTGCTCCCAGCCACCGGATGAACCATCCGCGCCCGCGCCCTCGCCCGTCCGCCGCCGCGACGGTGACGGGCAGATGTCAGACACACAGTTGACAGAACGCCGCCGGCTCCAAGTCTCCAGACACGAGCCGCCGTCAGCCCTTAGCTGTAACTGTACTGGATCCCGAGTCCGACCTTGGGATCCTCCACAGAGCCGCCGCTCATGCGCATCCGCTTCAGCGTCTCTTGCGCGTTAGGCGCACCCCCACTGAACTTGCGCTTGTCTGCTGTCGTGTGACCCTTGGTGATGCCGGGGAACAGCTTCGCCTGAAGTCGTGCGCTCTTCTCCGCCGGCGCCGGGGTGCCATCGCGTGAGCCTACCGAAGACGCCACCTCGAAGCTCTCCCGAGGATCGCGACGGAGCATTTCAGAGGCGGCTTGGCTAGCTTGGCTCTCTGAGACATCCTCATCGTCCTCGCCCGTCGGGAGAGGCTTGCGGAAGCTGCGTGACGCATTTCGTGACGCCTGTGACAAGTTTGCGACTGACTCTAACGCCTGGCGAGCGAGCTCCTCGTTGTCATCCGCAGAGATGGTGCTCTCGCGGCTCTTGCGGGTAGGCTCGCGCACAGCTGGCGGCGGCGTGCCAGGGATGATTTGAGCCCTGGTGTAGCTGTGCCGCGGCTCGCTCTGGGGCACGAGGTTGACCGATGGCAACAGGCCAGACTGCTCGTGCCGCTGAGGGCGGGAAAGCGGCGTCGTAGGTAGAGATGATAGCGACTGGGCGTTTCGGGTGTGCTTGGGAGGCATGCGGGGCGCGGGTCTGACCGTGGTGGTAGGTGTCGACGGCGCGCTGTTGTTGTCCTGGCTGAGTGCCTGCAGCAGAGCCGCAATGGGCTCGGGGCCATGGTCCCGATCGACCCGTGCATCGCGGTGCGCAGATCGCGGGGTCTGCTTGGGGGTAGCGCGGTGAGCCTGCTGCGGAGTTGAGACGGACGTCTGGTGCTGCGGCTGCTGTCTGGGCGTCATGGCACCGTGGAAGATGCCACCTGGGCTGCACAGCATGTGAAAATGCTCCCGGTTCTCCCGAATGCGGTTCAGCATCATGTCGCGCTCCTCCGTCAAGCTCACAATCTCCTCTTCCTTCTGGGAGATGACCTTCTTCGCCATCTTGACTCGTCGGGATAGGGCCTCGTTCTCGACGATGGACTCCTCGTACCACATCTTCATCTGCAGGTACTTCATCTGTGCCGATTCGGAAGCGGCGCTGAGCTCACGTACGGCCTGCCGCGAGTACTCGGCGGTCCTAAGGGCCTCGATCTCTCGGCGGGTCATCTCGTGCTCGACGGCAGCCCGCTTCGCATCTTCGTCAGCCTGAAGGCTAAGTAGGTTGTATTGTAGCTTGTGATGGGCCGCCTCCATCTTCAACTTGGCATGCTCGGCGATGCAGGTCTGCATCATGGCTCGTAGTTCATCGGCGGTAGCATCGAGGACCTGCTTCGGGGCCGGGGGAACGTATTCAGATCCAAGACCGCCGTCTCGGCGGACGGTCGTGTTGAAGCCGGTAGCAGGCGGGGAGAAGAGGGCAGAGCGCTGGGAGCCGCCGTAGGTAGCTTGCAGAACTCCGTTGCCAGCATGTGCGACGACCTGGGAGGAGGGAGGCGGTGTCAAAGAAGACGGGATGACGGCGGCGGAGCTCATTCGGTCGTCGTTGACTTCAGTCTTGAAGGATTGATTTGGGTCCATGGGAGAGGCGGGGACTTCAGTCGACGGGAGGGTAACTTGGGACGAATTCACAGCGAGGATATCGTTGTCTTGAGGCGTCGTGGGCTCGTCGGCAACGGACCTGGTGTCGGTCGGGGTGCCGTTGGGCAGCTGGGCACCAGCGTCGGACGCAGCCATCTTGGATCGTGACGCAGCAAGCGACGAATGAGCGGCAGACCAGCGTCGAAGGGGTAGAAATGTATCGAATTGTATGGTCGAGATTGATCGAAAAGCTGCGACTCTCCTTTGTGAGTGTCAATTCGAAAGTCGACGCGGGCGGGGGCGGAGAAATGTCGCGTTGAGCGCAACACCACGTCAGCGATGGAACCAGGGCGGAGAGAAAATAATAGAGGCGACCGGCGGTAAATGCTGATGCAGGCTGGATGGAGACGATGAGTGCCGGACGCAGCGATCGATATAAAGGATGAGGGTGGCAGGGGGAAAGGGGGAAACGAGGTCAAAGATGTTCTATCGCATGCTTGAGCCTTTGTCCGCACGGGTGGTGGTGGTGCTGTGCGTTGTGTATGGTGCGTGTGGTGTGTGGTGTGTGGTGGTGGGAAAGGTGGATGGCCGACGGGGACGGTGATGGTTGTCGGGCGGTTGCTGTGGGAGCAAATGAAATGGGCGATCAGCACAAGCAGCCAGCACTGGCACCAGCAGTGACTGTGAATTGACGGGGAACCAGCAGCGGCGGCTGGGCTGGGGACGGGGGAAAATCCACGGAAAAAAGAGGCTGGCGGTGGACGTGAGTGGGTGTTTCCAGCCGAAGCTAAGCCCAAAGCAGAGCTCCCGCGACCCTCGGTGAGGAGCATTGGCCAAGTCTGAGTACCGGGATCGTGTCATTGGCTGCTTCACCGAAGCGAGAGTTGTGCTTCTTTGTCTTCATATTTTGTGCTAATTGTGCTAACCATCTCACCGAAGCCCCCAGAGGCTGGGAACAGGAAGCTGATTGCAGTCCGTCGCGACCTCCAACCTCCAGACGCCTCAATAGGCATGATGCATACAATCGCTAATCTTAACTAAGCCTTGAGGTATCCGAGAATAATCTCCTTGAACTGGTCATACCCGTCAACGAAGGGGACGTGACCCGCGTTCTTGATCACCTTGAGCTCAATCTTGTTGTCCTTGCCCGCTGCCCTGAATCCCCCCTCCACCTTCTGCCGCATCTCCTTCATGGCTTCGGGCAGGTTGGCGTCCTTGTCGCCAACAACCAGCAGCGCCTCGTCAACACCGGCTCCGACCTTGCCAAACAGCGGCCGGATGTCGAAGCTGTCGCTCCGCAGCGCGTGACAGCACGTCGCGAACCCGTCCACGCTGGTCTGGTTCATGATGCCGCGCACCCGGTCCGCCTCGTCGGGGTTCGCCTTGACCCATTCCTGGCCGAACCACCGGTCTATCGTGCCCTCAACTTGCTCCTGCATGTTGCCGGCCTCCCGCGCCTGCTGAGCCCGCGGTGCGAACAGATCATCCACACCGGCGTTCTTGGGAGATGCCGCGATGGTGTCGCAGATGGCCACCTTGTGCACGATGCCGGGGTACTTGTTCACAAAGTAGAAGCTGGTCGCGGCACCCATTGAGACTCCAATCCAGGCAAAGACCTTCTCAATCTTGAGAGCCTGCAGCAGGTGGTAGACATCATCGGCAATTGACTCAAAGGTCGTGTCGAGGTTCTTGGGGGCTGAGGACTGGCCGTGGCCCGGCTGGTCAAAGCGAAGCGTGCGGAAGCCGTTCTCTGCGAGGAACTTGGCGACGTGGTCCCAGACCCGGAACGGCGCCGACAGCGAGTTCGCCAGCAGCACAAGGGGCTCGTCGCCTTGGCTAGACAAGTGGTACGAGAGAATTCGCCCGTCCGGAAGGTTGACTTGCTGCGTGGTGACCATCGTGATGTTGTCTTCGTTTATCGGATGCCGGCTTCCGGGTGGTCAAGTTGGATTCCTTCGAATGGGTTTGGGGACTCTTAAGTACCAATGAGCAGACAATGGGTCGAAAGAATGAAAGGCGGTAAGTTTCACGAGCGGTCAGACGTTTGTAGTTGATGAATGGGGAGAAGTTGCAACTTGAATGGCCTTTAAGACCTTCACGTCATTCGTCATGTGACGTCGCGGGGTCAAGCTCCGGTAATTGGCGATGGCAGGAGCTTAGGAACTTCCGAACGTGGTGGGGGAGGAGCTCCCGTCCCTGCAGCAGTCACACAGCTTCCTGGATGGAACCCCTTCGTAAAACAGAGCGCTTGCAAGTGCATTGAAACCAACAGTACTTTGAGTACAATGCGACATCGCGTCAGAACAAATACTTCAAGTGTTGTCTTGAGCAAAAGACTGCTGCGCAAACATGACATGAGAGGGAGCTTCCAGGAAGGGAAGGTGGGGTACCTATGCACGGGCATCATATACACACCTTGCATCAATTTTCCCATCGAATTCGATTGGTCAAGGTGCCAGAGTGGTTAATGGGCTGCCCTGCTATCAGTTCTCTGATGTCAGGTTAGGCAGTGGCTTCGGTCGCGCAGGTTCGAATCCTGTCCTTGACGTTCTCTTTTGCTTTTTATCTGTGCTACTAATGCGTGGCTGTTCTCTTAAACACTTTTTTTTTGTTTTTGCTTGCAATTCCCGTTCTTTCCTGCATTACTTGACAGGGTTTGAGGACCTTGCTTGTGGGATTGAATCTGTAGCTAGGCTGAGGAGAATCGCAGATGAGTGTGGCATTCAGCCGGATTTGTAGGAGATCTATGAGAACGTCAAATAATCGCATGTTACTCGCTGTAAGCCATGATGGTTCATGCAGAACCTCATTCCGATCATAGCTGCAGACATTAGCATACCCTCAGCCCAGTTCCAGAAATCCGCACCTACCAGCTTCAGTCCGGATGTCCACGCAAGTCTTGTCCCATTCAACAGTGCTCGACTCTTCTTCGGTCGTCCTTGCAGTTTCCGAAAAGCCATTCTCACATGCCTCGAGTCAACCGGCTTCCTCGCCCCTTCCGGTTCCGAAAACAAACCCCCTTGCCGCTTCTGCACTCTCTCGGTGCCGACTTGGCCATCAAGATACGCCAGCTCCTGGCCCTGCACTTTCAACGCTTCGGCGGTGAGACTCTGCACCATCTCAGAAGTCAAGAAACCCAGGATGTCCATGACATCGTCGTTGGGCTTGTTCTCCGCGATGACGCCTAGCCCGCACCACTCCCTGAAGCGCTTCGCTTTGCGGTAGGTGAGCGATGCGTGGCGGTACTCAGACCAAGTGGCGTACTCGGCCACAGTCATGTCCCTTGTTCGCTCGTCGTTCCTCCGAAGCTTCTCCAGCGCGGCCTCGCTGCTGGTGATGTCGGTGATGTCCTCCGGCGCCTCTGCGACCTGCTCCGAGAAGAACGAAGACACATCCCACGGGAGGGAGACGGTAGGAAACTTGCCTTTGGCTGCGGGTGCCTCGTCAGTTGGTGCGGCTTCTTCCATGTCTGCTTCATCGACGAAGCCCTCCTTGTCGTCCGAGTCTTTGACAGTCTTGCGGATGGCTTTCCAGGTAAGAAAGGTGCGCAGGCGTTCTACGCGGGCGGTGTCGTGGCGGAACTGGAAGATCAGGTCGTTGTTGGAGAAGACGCGGGAGCCGCGGCGGCTGGCGAGGTCGTTTGCGGTCTTCAGCTGTGAAGCTGTTAGGTGTGGATAGGGGACGGGTGGATGAGCTATACCATGTGGACGACCTGATCGAGGATGACATCTTCGATGAGCTTGATGGTTTGTATTGAGACATCTTGCGTTTCTCCAGCGATATACATCATCTAGAGGTGAAGCAGATGAGTCGAGGCATGATGAAAGATGGGCAAGCTGATAGGCTATCAGGGAAACAGACGAATTATTGTACGAGTGAAAGGCAGGAAACAAGTATTGAAAGGGGAATTCAACATGACGGAAAGTTTTCAGTCGGCGTACCTGCTGAATTTCTTGCTTGAATTTGGCCTCCATCATGAAAGCCCATAAGACATCGGAATTCGGGGTGTCAAAATCAAACCGCAATAACATGCAGCAACAAGAGAGGGCGAGGCAGATCTTCACAAGCAACGAATAAAATAGTGACTGCATATGAAAGCGCCCCAATAGACAAATCATCTGTAGTATTTCAGGAGCATTATAACAGTTGCTGGTATTGTAAAGTCCATGTTAGGCATTTTATAGCGGTGTTTTACTGCGTATAAGTGCGAAGGAGCTTATTTGCACTGTATGAGTCGAGGGTGCTTGGAGCTGTTGATGAATGGGGGAGTTGGAGAGGAAATTCGTTGTCCTAACGGCGCGGGGACAGGCCTACTTCGATAAAATACAGCGGCAGAAGCTCGGCCCAGCTGGGGAAATAACCCTTACCCAAAGGATCTCATCAACGATTGGTTCTCTTCAACTTCCCTCTCCACTTCACATGGCTGACACAGTGCAGCATTCACGCACCCCATATCTTCCCAACTTACAGCTCCATGCCATGCTGGATTTACAGCTGACATTTACGCGACACGACCCTGGACCATTCACTTTGGTTTTCTATATGTGGTGTTCAATGTCCAGAACACACACTTTGCCATCCGCGTGATCCTCGGAAATAAAGTCAAGGGTTTTTCTACCATCCAACGTAAAAAGATTCCAGTACCATGGGAAATACGCCAGTCCTTGATTCCCGCAACTTCTCACAACTCAGAACTAAAAGCAGATGCTTAGCAATATGTTCACATCCCATGTTTCGTTTAAGGACTCTGATTGGAAGTGCTGGTTGCAAGGCGTTTTCGCCGCGCCTCACCTGGCGTGACATCGAGCCTGACCTCAGTTAAACATCCTGCGCGGTCTTTTCCAGGTCTCGCACACCCATTCACCCATCGAGACGATCTGACTGGCCAGATGCAAAGTACTTTGCCCCGCTTCTGAATTGTTGGCTCAGCTTCTTTTGAGAATGCACCTCGTAAATGAGGACTAAAGTCCCAAGGCGAATCAAAATGCATTTTGGCCAGGCTGCCTCGGCCAGTTGTCTGGCGGTACTATGTGAACGCCAACATTTCATAAAAAGTCTGGAGTCTCCCCGACCGGCACCTACATGGTATTATCAGAAGACTATATGACAACATGTTCTAGCCGCGAATTCTTTGTCTGTTTTGTTCGACTCAACTGAGCCTCTGGGCACTCTCTGTCTACCCAGTGGCTTGCAGACCCTCGCCGTAATGCCTCTTTCAGAAGGCTGTGATGGAGGACCTTCTCCAGCGCCCAGCGTCGGCATCATGCACCATCTAAGTTCGCGGCTCCGAACCCCCAATTCGCCGATTGCAGCAGGATGCCTCCGAAATAAAATGTCCATTGAGTCAGCCCGAGATTCAGCTGCTAGTCATCCTTCACAAACGAAACAGAGCGTGCAGCCTTTTCTTCGAGCAGCGCGACTTCATTCGAATTCTGAATGGGAAAAGATGAAGGATACCATTCAGCATCTCTACCTTGATCTAGATTTGACTTTAGAGGAAGTTGTTGAAGTATTGTCGAAGGAGAAGAACTTCCATACCAAGTAAGTAACGGCTCATAACAGTATTTAGCCGCCGCAGAGCGTGTTTTCTAACTCGCACTTGAACAGTGGCAGGATGTGTAAAACTCGATTGAAAAAATGGGGCTTCACGAAGAACTGTAGCAGGAATAGGATGAGCAGCTTTTGCCGTCTTGTGAGGCCAGCAAGATCCCAAAATGTTCCGGGACGCGCGGCCTTGCACGCAAGCAAATTGAAGCGAAACAACTCTGGTCTTCTTGGATTTGACAACATGGACACGCGAGAGGACAATACTTCCGTGGAAGGACACACAGAGAGCCAGTCTCAGCATGAGCAAAATTACTGGGAGCCCAGGGAACTCATCGACAAAGAAGCCTTTGTTTCGGGCCCATTCGAGCTTGAAGCGCTGAGTCCCTTGCTCGAACTTGATGCGGTGAGGCACCCCAATCAGCATGATGTATTGGATCTCCCGTCGGACCGAACCGCCCTGCACATAGAGCAAAGCTCAGCAGCAACCAATCAGCAATCTCGCAGATCCTCGGCCAGTACGGCCGTAGATAAGCAAGAATCACTCGAGTCTCAGGTACATCAACTGTGTACCGGCTTCGATCCTGACACCCACTGTGACGAAGAAAGAGACACCAAAACTCAGTTAGGCCCACCATTCATTTATGAAGGAGGTTGTCCTTACCAGTTTGGCCAGAAGAAGTTTCGTTTGATTGAGATGTAAGTGGAGCATGCAAGATCAATAGATCTGTTATCTATTAAAGCTAACCGACAATAGGGATGGCGAATCGGCTTTTGACTCGCTTGGCTATGGCTCATATATCAGGGTTTCTGATACGAGAACATGTACAGCCACGTGCGGGTGCATGCGCTCTCACTTTCCTTCTGCCTTCTCCTTTATCGTCAAGAATACTATCGACGGCATACGCGTCAACATCCTCAGCGTCAGTCTGTGGGAAGAAGTCATGAAGGTATTACCCAGCCACATGAGGCCGACGGGACGAGACCGCGAAATTGATGGCCATATCTTGTTTCGATTGAAGTTTGGATTGAAAATTCACCTGGAAAACGTCTACTCTCGAATCCTTCAAAAGCAAACATACGCAGTACAGAACTCGCCGTCATTAGAGTTGGAACTTCTCGTCCATGGCTTTCTCGACGATGATTGCTTTTGGCAACGCCATAACATCGACGATAACCGAATACAATCTCATCTCAACTCGCATCCTGCAGAAAAGTCAGACTTTGACGGCGGTTCCACTGACGAAGATCTCTCGAAACCAAAGCTTACGGACTTCAGTCCCTGGAAAAAGCTCCGAGCGCAATGGAAAAGCCGTTGGGGAAATGCCAACCTCGAGACCAAAATTGACCGGCTCGTCAACGCATTCCGGAGCACTGACGAAACTTACGAGCCGGAGTTCAAGCCAAGTTTGAAGTCCAGACCGACGATGTATCAATTCAAACCTACACCCTCAGAGATTGATGACATGTCCGTTGATCCTCTGATGATGAGCCCATGCCCTCGGCCTGTCCAACGTGGATTCCCCGGCATATCTGTTCTCGATGATGATGTGCTTGATCTTAATGAAGGCAGTGATGGCTTGGAACTCCGCAACAAAATCATTGAGCCCAATGACGATATGTTTGAGTTGTACTCCGGTGAGCTCATAACTCATGAAGACCTCAACGCCTCCAGAGCCAAGAGCCTGCAGGCCGTTTTTCCAAGTGCGAAAGACCCGGAGTTCAGCCCGAGTTTTGGCAAGAAGTTAGCTGAAGTCCGCTTCAGCGTGAACGACTGGATTATGAACGCCGCTATGAATGGAGAATTTGGCCTTGTGCAAACGCTTCTTAATTTAGGAACGGATACTGAAGGCAAGTAACGCACATAGCCTCGTAGAGTAAGTAAACGACTAACGCCACATTCAGATTTCAATGATTTCCGTCAAGACCCGGCTTTGTGCATTGCCGCAGAGCATGGAGAGATTCGGATTGTCAGAGCCCTTGTGGAGCGAGGAGTTGAGGTCAATATACGAGACACGCAAGGGAGGACGCCCATACAAGTCGCTGCAGCAGGTGGACATCGGGAAATTGTTGGTCTACTTCTATCTCATGGTGCAGAACTTACCACTCGAAGAGGGCAAGCATCACTTCTAAGCATTCCCGCGGCAGGTGGACACCATGAAGTTGTTCGACTTATTCTCAATAGCTCACAGCACCGTTCATCAGCATCAAGATCTAAAGAAATGGAAGAGGCATTGGTGCTCGCGGCGAGGAATGGGAGTTCAGAGACGATGCAAGCCCTACTCGACCATGGTGCTAAGACGAATTGTCTGCTTTCAACGCCGGGGACCGAGTTGCAGTCTGCGTTGATAGGGGCTGCAGAAACCGGCAATTGTGAAGTGGTGGGTCTCCTGCTCCAGACCAGTGTGGATGTCAGTGGTTTGGATCATCGCGGCACTGCACTTAGTGTTGCCGTCAGCAAGGATCACGATGCTGTGATCCATATGCTTCTGCACCGGGCTGGAGATCAGGTTCTGGCGGCTATTCGGCACATACGGTCCCGTGGAAGACGAAGACATATTACGAAGCTTCTCAGAATCGTTTCACAGTTTCGAAGAGATCGACAAGAGGGGCGGAGCTCTCGTCACAAAGACCTCGTATCAGCGAATATGCACACCCTCCGAAAACACATCATCAACCAACATTCTATTATGGTATCATCGGCATCGGGATCTTCTACAGGATTCAGGAGGCTATCGCCGTCATTTCCTCATTATCGAGACACATGGGACGCCGGCATCAACACCATGCGAAATCTCTGCGGAGGGCATTCTCCCAAAAGCATTGCTGAAACGATACCTTTCCTGTGCTTAGCGCGAGCCATGGTAGAAACACTCAAAGACCTTCACTACGGAAACTATCTGGAAGATTTTATCGCTGATCTGCCAAGATGGCAAATGATCTTTTCATCCGACGATCAACAACAAGACCTAGAAACTTACAGAGAAGCTATTTGGTCCATGTGGAACGTGCGAGTTGATAGCGTTGGGGCTCCCGACTTTGACGAGACGGTTCAGCGTTTCCACGATCTTGCCTTTGCATTGGCCTCCAAGGCTGACCTGATCTACGGAGCATCTTCTCCCAATACATCCGAAATGTCTATGCAGGATTGTGGAGGTGAACAACGCCAAACTGCTTCCGGTATATGGAGCGAAGGCGCAAACTACCCCTCAGATGATGCATCTTCGTTCGTGACTCAGGATCGTACTGTCCTAGTTGAAGATCAGCCACCCACGCCAAAGAGTTGGGGTATACCTAGCCGTACCCTAGCCGAGGAAATAAGGAGAGATCCGACTATTGTTGAACCTCTAGCAACCTTCCTCATTGCTGGGGCAGTGTTTGCTATCATGATTGTATACCTTCAAGGTGAGGGTCAAAGCTGTGCGTTTGCTGATTGAATTGCTAACACAAGGAACTCAGTTCTAGAAAAGGTGCAGAAGCTTTCAGTATCACTTCTGGTGGCGTTCCCGAACGTCAAAACCCTAACTCAGCGGTTCCGTTTGCTGCAAACTGAGCTGGTTAAGGGCGACAACCTGGTGTTTATCGAGGGGGTCTGTGGGAGTAATTATTGCGTTGTATGAAGGTACCTCAGGCCGCGAGGTATGCAGGCGTTTGTTGGACTTAATGTTGGGCGGTTATGCAATTAATTGGTCTAGGCTTGACTCCCAAGAAGCTGCGGAATTTCACTAATGCTCCATCAAATCACCAGTCATTGGCAGATTTTCGTGAAAGCTGGAGGTGAGATAGTTGTTGGACTGCTCACAAACACAGTAAGACGGGGGCACTTCACCCGATGCTTAAGGAGATGACGGCAAAGTGGGGCCGAATCAGGGAGTACGCCGGCACCGGGTAGAGGATGCCAACGCCGAGAATCTACGGAATCAAAACAGTGCCCACGGGATGGTCGAAATAGTAATCCAAGAGCTGTGTCCGGACATTCGGCCCTCCCACGTCCGATTGCTTCGTTCTCGCGACGTTCCAGAAGTTGAATCCCTGAAAGCTCAGATGTCGGACGAGACCAGCCTCCCCCAATCAAAGCACCCAAAACACGAGACTAACTGATCTTCCGCCACTTCCCGTCTCGCGACTGCGCGCAAAGGCAGGGTGCCGGACCTCTTCTACCCTCGGCAACGAACGGAGCAAGTTCGCAGAGAAGAAAGTTACTTGGCCCCAGGCCAATCATGCCTCGGCGCTGCACCCCCGCGCTTTACTCCAACATTGGCTGCTTCCCACTAGTCGAGGCCGGGGGTTGGTGTGGGCCAAAGTGGGTGAGTCGGTGGACACAAACCGTCGTTGTGTTACATTCTCGCTTCGCCTTCACGAGGAGGCCATTTGCCGGTCGTCTTTTCCGGTGTTGGAGCTTGGGAGCTTGGGGACATGGAGCACGGCAAATAATCGCTAACATTGGGGATCCCAAACACGGCGAACCCGGTGTTTTCCTCTGTCTGCCCAATGACACCCGCGACTCTTGCGAGCTCCACGGCAAGCTGGCGGGGTTTTTGATCTCTCCGTCCCCCACGTTTCACAGGGATCCAGCTCCAAGAGTCGGCCCTGGGCAGCAGTCGAGGACACTTTTTACCGTTCGGCTCGACGTCACGAATGCCTAGCTCGTTCCGAAGATCCCCTCAATCTTCTCGCCCTCAATTTTGTAAAACGTCAGACACCATACACCACGAGTTTGGCGTTTCCCGGTGTGCGATTCCGAGTTTCCAAATAGACAGACAATCTTGTTAGATAGAGCTTTCAGACTCCATCTGAAGATATGGCGCTCGGTGAGATTCCCCGCCATCACCAGCCTCCAACTTGGTGGTGAAAACCTTCCGTCGCGTTCAGTCAATCACGACCTCGGGTTTTACCACGGACCAATATGCTAACATCGGAACAGCAGCGGCAGCCGCGGTAGCTGGAGGCGTGGCCTCATCATTGTATCTTGACGCGAGATACCACCTCTCGAAGGATATCAATTCGCTCCGAGGCCGCCGAACAGTCGTCAGCGCAATTGAAAACGCTGGTAAGTTGCAAGTCTATATCACCGACGAGAAGTGACCTTATGAAAATATCAGTCAAGAACGACCGCGTATCGCCCTACTACATCTTCGAACAGGCAGTCCAAAAGCATCCCTATGATGAGGCCATCTGGACGAGAAATGGAAGCGTCTCGTGGAAGACCACCTACGATCGTGTCAACCAATATGCTCAGTTATTCCTCTCTTATGGCGTCAAGCCCGGACAATTCGTCGCTTTCTTCATGCAGAACTCTCCCGACTTTGCCTTCGCCTGGGTAGGACTACTCGCTATCGGTGCCGCACCGGCCATGATCAACTACAACCTCACCGGCAAGGCTCTCCTCGGCTGCATCGAAATCAGTACAGCGAAGCTTGTGCTAGTGGATGGATCAGCAGAGGTCGCGGCGAAGTACCAAGACGTAAACACCGAGCTCGACATGAAGGGGATCAAGCTTATCAACTTGGCCGAAGAGAAGCCTAGGGTCTATCAGATGGATCCTGTACGGCCGCATGACAACCTCAGGAATGGAATGATGCCGGGTGACGCGATGGCTCTTTTCTATACCAGGTAAGGACTACGATGATTCTCAGTGACCTTAACTAACAGATGCAGCGGAACTACTGGTCTGCCTAAAGCTGTGTTGTTCCCTGCGGCGGCTGCGGCAAGCTTGTCACTACAGGCAAGTACTAATGGAACCGGCACTGCTTGCTCTTTGGAAGCTAATTGGATCAGAATGATTTGGGATTCCATCCGACTGCTGGTAACAGCGAACGGTGCTACATCTGCATGGTGTGTTTTTGTGCACGCTTCTTGTTCCGGTATACTGCTGACCGTCGCCAACAGCCATACTATCATGGGACCGGAGGTATCACGATGATGTCACAGATACTTGTGAGAATCTTCCCCATCCCTTGAAGGCCTCTTTCTTACAACGATGCAGTCGGGATCCACAGTTTGCATGGCCCCAAAGTTCAGTGTCTCGACATTCTGGGACGACATTCGCGACTCGAACGCGACCTGGTTCGTCTACGTCGGCGAGACGCTACGATACCTCCTTGCCGCGCCGCCTTCCCCACGTGATAAAGAGCACAACATTCATGCTGTCTTCGGAAATGGCTGTCGTCCAGATGTCTGGAGGCGATTCCAAGAACGATTTGGTGTCGACACTGTTTGCGAGTTCTACAACAGTACCGAGGGTGCCCTGGGGCTGCGCAACCTTTCGCGAGGCGATTTCTTTGCCAACGCTGTTGGCCACCACGGCTTGCTACTTCGGCTAAAGTACAGAAACATGTATGTTCCTGTCGCCATCGATACAGAGACTGGTGAAGTCCAAAGAGATCCTAAGACGGGGTTGGCAATCCGGATGTCGTATGAGACGGGCGGAGAGATATTGGTAGAGCATCCGGGTGAAAGGGCGTTTCCAGGTTACTTCAACAACCCCGATGCAACGGACAAGAAGTATGCGAGGGATGTCTTGAAGAAGGGAGACATCTTCTACCGTACTGGTGATTCTCTCAGACGGGATGCTGATGGCAGATGGTTCTTCTTGGATCGGTAAGTTCCTTTCCCGGTGCAGTCGATTGACATAACCTGACATGACTTGAAAAGACTCGGGGACACCTACCGGTGGAAGGGTGAGAACGTGTCTACAGCTGAAGTGTCGGAAGTGCTCGGGGAATACCCCGGTGTGAATGAAGCAGTTGTTTATGGCGTTTCCCTCCCTGGCCACGATGGAAAGGCTGGCGCGGCAGCTTTGGATATCGCTCCAGACAAGAAGGCGTCCTTCGACTTCGCTGACTTCCTGAGGTACATATTCCGTTCCGAGAGCCTTGCTTCATTGATGCTAAGAGTCCTAGGTACTCGCGATCCCGGTTGCCACGATATGCCGTGCCCATTTTCGTTAGGCTGTTGAATGCAAGCCAAGCCAGCCACAACAACAAGCAGAACAAGGTGCCATTGAAAAACCAAGGCGTTGACCCGAGCAAAATCGAGGGTGGAGATCAGCTTTTATGGATTGAGAAGCACGGCAAGGGCAACACCTACGTTCCATTCACGCAGGACGACTGGGACAACCTCGGGCAGGGCCGAGCGAAGCTTTAGATGGGCGAAGTTCTTATCCCTCACAGATACTTATTCTACTGGACATTTGAAGATGTCCCCTTCAATGAGCACGTGTGAAGTCTTCAGCATCTTCCTGCGACTGATGCAGTGATATCGCGTCGGCCACTAGCGACCATCCTTGGCCGGATCAACACCGCTTCACCTGCATTCCCGCGATATGCGGGGGCGGGATGACGGAGATGACGCCCAGGACTCAGCCAATGAGCGCGCTGTGATGATAATCTGCTGAGAACCAAGCTTCTGACGGCGCGATCCAGGATACGACGAACCCCGCACGACGCAATCACGCACCAGGGGATTGCGCACGCGGGGGGACACCCCTGTACGCTTCACATGGAGATCAGCGCATATGGGATGGCTGGGACCGAGGCGAATAACCTGAATTTGGCTGGACGAGATGATCAGTCACACTAGAGCCTTGGTTTCTTGTTGGGGCCAGAGATTCAAATGAGGGCGATGCCCAGGTTCTGCTGCGAGCCAATTCCCGACTTGATTCCCTCGTGTTTTTGCCCGGGGCACCAGCCATCGCAAACATGGCAGGAATCAAGCGGACGCGCATCATTTTCGCCCTATTTATCACTTGTGTGCTCATTCTGCTTTTCAGGAGCGGGAAAGACGCGAAGTCAGAATCAGAACCAGCACATTGGATGGATTTCCCGCCACCCGAAAAGGATCCCTCGACCGACTCACCTCCCAAGATCGATATACCTCCCGACCATGTTGAAATCCCGATGATCAACGACGCCCTCAATGGACAACCCCCAACACAGCCAGTACAACTCGTTCCTGATGCGCACAAGTTAGCGACAGCGGATGAGTTTCTTCCACATTTTGCGGCAGTCATTCAAGAGAAGGGAATCTCTCAGCGAGAGGCCCGCGCAACATGCACGTGGCCAGCGGATGTGTTTGTCGACTTTCAATTCTCCGATACGCTGGAGTGGGTTCTCGAGGACCGGCCAGTGTTGGAGATAGAGCTGCGCCGACGCGAGTGGCATGACTTTGTTCAGAAAGGCATGATACCATACGCGACCGTGAAGGATCGGTTTCTGGGAAGAGGCTTGGTCATTGTTGCTGGCAATGCGGACACGATCATGCGCGTCAAGGTGGTCCTTCGACAGCTGAACAGACTGGGATCAATCATACCTATCGAGATTCATTACTGGGACACAGAAATGGACATTGGCGCAATGGCGGACCTCAACGCGTTGTACACGCCGATCTACTACAACGACCTGTCGAAGCCGCATAACATTATCCACATCAAGAAGGACGGATATTTTGGAATCAACTACCAGCTGAAGACGGCAGCTCTGCTGAATGCTCGATGGGCTGAGCCAATCCTGCTAGACTCCGACAACATTCCTATTCTGGACCCAGCGACTCTGTACGACTCGATCCAATACCAAGAGTACCATTCGGTATTCTGGCCAGACATCGCACGTACACGGCCCCAGAATCCCGCTTGGGCTATCTTCAATACCCCTTGCCGGATGGCCGAATACGAGCAAGAAAGCGGACAGCTGCTGGTCGACAAGACGCGATTCTGGTATCATCTCCAATTAGCGTCGTGGCTGAACAACGAGCAGGGGAAGTACTACAATGAGATCTTGCTGGGCGACAAGGATATGTTCCGCTTCGCATGGCATGCCCTGAAAACAAACTTTGGGAAGCCCAAGAAGTGGGTTACGAGCGTTGGCACGGAAAACGATGGGTTTTACTGCGGTCATTCGTTCGCGCAGCATCATCCGGATGACGGGCGAGTGGCGTTTGTACACGGCGGACTAGTGAAGACAGTGTCCCTCGAGGTGATGAGATGGAATCGCGATGTTAAGGGGGGCTACCTTCGACACTACAAGAGGTCGCCAAGCGAAGAGAGTCCAGAAGTGAACATTAACGTCGCCATAAAGTTCGACGGAGCGGCTTACATGCCTGACCATTCCAACAAGTTCGAGGCCGCCCAGTGTACCGACATGTTCGACGTCCAGGCGCGAGACCTGAACGAGATCCTCCCCGGATTCGAGCAAACCTTCCGGGAGATAGGAGGGTACTGGCAGCTGGACCAGGAGGATACGGCAAACTTTGGTCAAATCAACCCTTTTCCAGGGGGGTGAAGCTCGCGCGAACGATGCGAATAGCATGATATTCACCAGGATGACATCCGTTGCCAAGAATGGCATCGAGGAAGAACCGGGTGAGATTAAACCCCCTGAAGATCCTCCGCGGGCCGAACAGAGGGAGCTAGGCGCCAAGCACGAGCAAAGGACGGGAGGTCAAAGACACGCGAAACAGACAAAGGCGGGCTAGCGCCGTGGCCGTACTGTCTTTGATGGTCAGAGACTTGGCCCTCCTCGACCGGGCTCCGTTGTGCGGAATCTGAAAAGAAGACTCGAGGCTAGAAAACTGTGCATTGAAGCTTAATTTCTCAGCCCTGGGGTGTCCGACCAGTCTGAGCCGGCAGAATGTCAGCAACCCTCCCATCAGCTGGAGGCGAACCTTGGTGTTGACAAGTTAAGGCGCCGATCAGGGTCGTGGATTGTCAGAGGTCTTGGCATGACAATTGTGGAAAATAAACTGCCACAAGGCTGATGAGAGACATTGAGAAATCAAGCCATCGGTCTTGGTCAAAGGAAGTTGGCACGTTGTGATGGCGGGAGCTGAGATGCAGAGCAGGGAAAGAAACATTCGCGTGTCTCAGTCGTGTCGAATGAGTCAAGTCTTCCATGGCAACATACGGACAGTCACCTGAGAGGATTACGCAGTCAGCAGCACTGAATCGCACAAGAGAAGAGACTCTCCTGCAAGATGGATCCTCTTACTACTGCAGCTTGAGAATAAAATCGTGTTATTGGGCGACCCAATCCATCGGCTTCTCATCCGAGCGTTGAGAAAGTTCGTTCACATTTCGAGACACAAGCAAGACCAGGAACTAGAGACAAGCATCGGACGACAAAAACGGCCCTTGACCCGGGGAAACATGTTCGGGCCAGTAACGTCTCGTGTTCCCCATTCTTAGCACATCTGAGCTAATGTTTCAGGGCAACTCGCAGGCCAAGCCGCACCGTTAGGGTGCTAACTGCAACATCGGATTAGCGGCTGAATCCCGCCTGCAACGCTAAAACAATGGCTCCCTCTGCGGGATTGCGATGGACCTTTGTATTGCCCCTGAACAAAGGTGCCCCCCCTGGCTCTTGAGTCGAGATATGCATGCCGGAACGGGCAAGGCTTCTCGTTCTGGATATCGCATTCGGCATAGATCCAATATCAATCGGGAGCTAAGTAGTGTTTTGCAGCTCGTCCCGCAGTCTGTTCCAGGGTCATCTTGCAGGATGATGGGATGATGGGTGCATCGGTAGGACACGAGGAATCAGATGCTCGGCCACCACCCAGCAACGTTGTACAATGTTTCCACATTCCCTGCTTTGAGTTGCTGTTATTCTGGACAAGGCAATATGCAACAGGGTCTTCAGCAAAACCACAACAAACGGTCAGAAGGAACAATAGAACTCGGTGTGTTGAGTCGTAGCCGCCACACAGACCTCTTTGTTTGCTCGCCGTCGACGCCTCTTCTCATCCTGGTCAGCCACCGTCAGGAACCGCCTTAACCTGTCCAATCACGGCCAGGATGATTGCCGTCTTCTTCAGTATAGCTTCGTGGAGGCGAAGCAGCAGTGTTACAGTGCTCGGACCGGGCCTGCTCGGCCCAATACGAGAGGAAGCAGACGACGAAGAAAAGAAAAGCAAGCCTTCACTAACAACGTTGACGGCTCCGAGACGCCCCGGGGCAAGCCAGCGTGACGGCGGGCTGCTCATCTCCACACCCAAGCTTCACGATGCGCTCTTCTCGCCAAGAATAGACTTGTCCAGAGGTGAGCACGGTCGTCGGGCTGCTGAGCTATTGATGAGGATATAATGAAGCCGCGATGCCCCGTCTGTCGCAGCTTTTGGAACACCATCTCACGCCTCATCCGGTCTTCCGCCTCTCTCACACATTCATTCCGACTTTGAGTAGTCGTCCTTTCTTTCTTACACGCAACGGTTTTCACGCCAATATCAGCACACTCACTTTCCTAATACCTACCTTCGTTAACCACAGTCAATATGCGTGTGACTCTCTTTACCGCAGCCCTCGCGGCCACTTCCGTCTCTGCCTACCCAGGCATGAAGAACACCTTCTCCGAAATCCGCGCCCGTGTTGATGCGGACGGCGGCGGTGCCGACAACGACGACTTCGACTCCGCCGAGCTGATCGGTGACCTCGCCACCCTCGACGACTCCAAGCTCACTCCCGTGGGCAAGACCGTCAAGTCTATCCTTCTTGGCAACGATATCAGCCCCGAGAGCACTGATGTCTATGTCACCTCCGGCAAGGCCAACAACCTCGCCGCCAAGGGCACGCCAGCCTGCGCTGCTGACACCTGCTGTATCTGGAAGTATATCGCCAACGACCTTCAGGGTGTCTTCAAGGGCAAGTCCGGTCGTTGCACCGACTTTGCCCGTGCTGCTGTCCGTCTCGGCTTTCACGATGCCGGCGGCTGGTCCAAGTTCACTGGTGACTTTGGCGGTGCCGATGGCTCTATCATTCTGGCTGCCGAGGAGATGAGCCGTGGCGAGAACAACGGTCTTCAGGAGATCGTCGCCCAGACTCAGGTCTGGTACAACCAGTACAAGCAGTTTGGCATCGGTATGGCCGATCTTATCCAGTTCTCTGCCAACGTTGCCACCGTCGTCTGCCCTCTCGGCCCCCGCATCCGCACATACGTCGGCCGCAAGGACTCCTCTAAGCCATGCCCCAACGACCTTCTCCCTCCCGTCACCGGCTCCGCCGACTTCCTGATTGAGCTGTTCGAGAACAAGACCATCAAGCCCCACGGCCTCACTGCCCTCATCGGCGCCCACACCACGAGCCAGCAGCGCTTCGTTGACCCCAGCCGTGCCGGTGACCCACAGGACAGCACTCCAGGTGTCTGGGACGTCAAGTTCTACGCCGAGACCCTCGGCTCTGCCCCGGCCCGTGTCTTCAAGTTCGCTTCCGATGTCGTTCTGGCCAAGGACTCTCGTATCAGCGCTGAGTTCCAGGCCTTTGCTGGCTCTGGCGGCCAGGCTCACTGGAACCAGGTAAGCTACTCTTTCCCCGATTACAGATGCCACTCAATCACTAACATACTCTGAAGGACTACGCCCGCGAGTACATTCGCCTCTCTCTCCTAGGTGTTAACAACATCAACGACCTCACTGATTGCTCCAAGGCCCTGCCTGCGAAGACCGGCAGCTTCGTTGCCCCTGATCAGGCTGCTATAGACAAGTGGCTGGCTACCAAGGACCGCGTTGCCAAGATTGCCGACGAGCTCCGCAACGGTGGCAATATTAGCAGTCTCATCAACAACGTTCTTGGCTGGCTCAAGGGTATCTTCGGCTGGAAGTACTAGAGAATAGTCCTCTCACCATTCGTTATGTCTACAGCATGAGCAATTAGAGGCGCAAGGGAATGATTTTGGGTTCATAAAATATTGCTTGGGTGGCAACCGTAGATACACCCATAATGTCTATACTTAATCAAAACAACCATTCGTTCATCCTTTTCAGTCAAAGTTAACACTGCAATAATCCCATTTCGGATGAACCGTACACCTTTTGAAATGATCCATATACAATACCTCGGGGTTTCAACTTTGTCCAGACATTGCATTTCAGTGTTCTACTCGCCCGAGCCATAGCTCAGTCGTAGAACATGGAGCATAAAAGTGTGTTATCTGAAGACGCTTAGTGTTCAGAATTGATGGCCTGGTCATTGGCGAGATTGCTCTCAAGTGCAGTGACAGCCAAAGCCGTCACCAGCCCCTCGCTAGAGAAAAGAATCCCGGTCGAGCCGTATCGATAGATATCTCCTGTCCATCTTCCATCGCTGTGCTGTAATTCTAACAATGTTTTTCTGTCTAGATTGTTGACCAACTGCATATTGTTTGATGAAACTAAACGCAAAGCAGCACTGGATGCATCGTGTGTAGAACCCATGCGATCTTTGAGACGCCAGCAAACCAAATCGCGAATAAAGTCAAGCTCATCAGCGTCAGGGTTCTTCGCGCACAGATCGCTGAGATAGTACAGAAGAAAATCCGGCAGGTGGTAATAGCGAGTACCATGCTCGAATGCCCCAGTGCGGAGCATGTCTTCCATGAAGCGGCGTGCAGACAGGAGCTGGGTGCCTCGTCCGTTGGCATAGAAAAGGCGGAGCACATTGGCCGAGATGAAGGGATCAAGGCGCGGTCTGCTAGAATCAAAGTAACACTAATCGTCGATTATTAATCTTTCCTTAGCAGTTTACGGCGAATGCTTCGCTTACATATGCTAGACCATCTGGGTTCATATACTGCAACATGTCGTCCATGGTCTTTTGTTTGATGCTGTCTGGAACATCAAGTTTGAGTAGAGCCAGGCAGGTGGTGTCCAAGTCATCGGGATATGTGGCTGTAGTTAAAACCGGTGGGCCGTAGGCAAAACAATTCCAACGACCCTCGGGAGGATTCAGCTGGCCGATTTGGACAAGATCCCTAGATGGAAGTCGTCAGGAACTCGCTTGTAGAATTATTCTATGCGCAAGTACTTACCAGTCGTTCGTGAGATGCAATAGGAGTAGCTGCTGGAACTGCTCTCGTATCTCCAACCCAGTGCTGGACATGCACCACATGTCCTTTGCGTGTGTTTGAAGCCATGATCTGCCGCGCTGTACGGGGTCACCGAAGAGGGATCGAAGCTTCCGTACTGCACTCTCGGTGTTGTCGAAGAGAACGCCACGCATCCCGCAACACTGAGCACAGATGACATTCTCGGTACGATCGTCAACAAAGACTGCAGAGTCAGCAGCTACACCAGCGACCTCAAGGACTCGATTATAAAAGTCCCTCTCTGGTTTGCGAACACCAAGTCTGGCCGACGTGAACACATCGTCAAAGATGTCCCAACCCCCAAGCTTTGCACGAACAGTGTCGTAGCTATCGTTCGACATGTTGGTCGCAGCAAACACTCGCAGCGTGTCGTTGGACTCTGTCTTTAGCCTCCTGATAGCCACCACGAAGTCGTCATTAAGTGTTAACGTCAACGATGCCTGGCGGACCGTCTCCTCCAATGCGCCCTCATGCAGTCGTAACCTCTCTGTGAGCGATTTGTACGCCTCTGAAGCCGTTCCCTTGCCTGACTCAAGGTTGTGCCACTCAGCAGATTCAAGGATATATTTGAATTGCTTGGGTGGAATCGGAGCGCCGAGGGGAGCAGAGAAGTTACAGAGAACACCGCCAAGGTCCAAGATCAGTGTACTGGGTCTTGGATTAATCTCAGCCTGAATGTCCTTCACAATTAGCAACTGGGCAACGTAGGAGCTTACGAAATTATCTGGAAAATACCAATCCAATCCTACCTTAACTGGATTCCCACTGAGGCTTGAAGCGGGAACAGGCGCTGGAGTCGTATGCTGACGCATCATGGTAGCAGTTTTGGCAACCGACATCTTCGGTGAAGTTTCTGAATTGTAGAAAGATGTCCGTCTGGAATTACATTTAAGGTGAGTATTTTCTCGGGATTGGTGCAGCTTTTATAGCCTTTGAGCCGAGACATAAGACACCCCTTACGCCGACTAAATGTAGTCTATTCCGAACTAGGCAGGCAGGGACGTGTTTAGTACGCGAAACGTACTGACCGTATCCAACCCTATCATCTATTAGGAATATTTTGAAGCCCTGGGACATCAATGATGTGGAAATAGCTCGGACTAATTACATCAGTTCAGTTTCCTGTGCGTACGAGGCACATATCATGGCGGGAGTGAACACCCGCAAGACCTCAAGACATCGCATGAGGCCGCATGACTACCTTACATATATTGCACTTCGATTGGAACAGAAAGTACGACTTTTCATGAGCCCAGGGTGGGCGTCTTATGTCATAGACAACCGCCAGCCAGTAGAAGACGAACGGTCTCGCACTCAATCACTCAGCTTGCAACCCTCCAGGTACATTCATTCGGACTTGAGTATTACCTGCATGCTGACTGGACATGTTAGCGTTGAATCTCACGCTCCCTATGTCCTGTCAGCAAAGGAGTCTCACTTCACATAATATTCTCTTCCTAGCCAAGGTACGCATTGAATTTTCTAAGGGCGCGACTTCTCTCAAGACCCTCTACATCGCCACTCCCGCCAACCTTCTTCAATCTTGCAGGATTGAGACAGCTCTATTATCCTGGACACAACTTTCATCTCTTGTGTTCTACTTCTACGTTAATGACTGCGCCCACGCCATGCATGAATACGTCTTGTAAATCGCCTGAGAAAAGTCACCGGCAACATTGTACCATAAGTCATGCAACTGCGAGCCCTGGCTCTGCTGTGGTATTTGAACCTTATGTATTTCTCATAGTCATTACTTTACATGAAGCCATTCTTTGGTATCGCGTTGTTTTGTTTTCTTACTCCCTCACGAACAAGCCAGCCATTCCCATGCCGGTACCGACACACATGCTGACGACACCGACCTCACCACCAGATCGGCCCAGACCGTGCAACAGGGTGCTGGTCATGCGGGCTCCCGTGGCACCCAGAGGGTGACCAAGAGCAATAGCTCCACCGTCGGGGTTCACCTTGCCGTCCTCATAATCCTGCTCCAAACCCAAGGCTCTCAGGCAGTAGATGGCCTGACTGGCGAAAGCCTCGTTGATCTCCCAGCGGCTGACGTCCTTGTTCTCCAGTCCGAGCTGGTTCAACAGCTTGGGAATGGCAATGGCCGGGCCAATGCCCATCTCGTCGGGCTTGCAGCCGACAGTGGTAGCTGAAACGAACTTGCCGATGATGCTATCAGTAAGGCCCAGCTCAGTTGCGGTGCTTCGGCGCATCAACAGAGTCGCGGCGGCACCGTCGGAAACTTGCGATGAGTTACCAGCCGTACTAGCACCGTCCGCCTTGAAAGCCGGCTTCAGCTTGGCCAAAGCCTCGATGCTGATGTTCGCGCGAATGCCGTCGTCCTGGGTGGCGGTAATAATCTTCTCCTCTCCGACGTTGTTTCCCTGCTTATCCTTCTCTTGGAACCTCGTCTTCACTGGGACGATCTCCTTGGCGAAGGAACCATCACTTGCTGCCCGCGACGCGTTCTGGTGGCTGCGAAGGGCGAATGCATCTTGGTCCGCGCGGGAAACCCCATAGCGCTCAGCGACGTTCTCCGAAGTAGTGCCCATGGCCATGATGCAGTCTCTAGCATCCTTGACCGGGGAATCCTTCAGTTCCGGCCACACGTCGACGGGAATCGCGCGGCTGCCGTAGTTGCGGGTCATGCTCTCCATACCAGCGCCAATTCCCACGGATATCGTCTCGGTTCGGATCTGCGATGCGACAAGGGCAATTGACTGCAATGACGAAGAGCAGGCGCGGTTGACGGTGTAGAGGGAGGTCGTGTTGGGGTAGCCGACGTGGTTCATGGCCATGCGGGCGGCCTTGGAGCCACCGAGCTCCGAGAGCACGACGCCGACGGCGACATCTTCAATCTTGGCGGGGTCGAGGTTCGGGTTGGCCTCAAGAGTGGCCTTGAGGACGGTGGAGAGCAGCTCTTCGGGGTATGCGTCCTTCAGCTGTCCCTTGTACGAGCGGCAGACGGGGGTTCGCAGCGACGACAGGATGACGACGTCGGAAGGCGCCTTCTTGAGCACAGAAGAGATTCCCTTGGGGAGCGACATGGTTGCTGTGTTAAATGAGACACCCGGAGCTTCTGCTCTTCCAATTGACAGTGAATACAGTGAATTACGGGAGGAATTGGTAATGTACAAGAGAGGAAGAGTAACAAAAAGGAAAAGAGACAAGAAAACTAGCGAAAACAAGTCGGATAAACGTGAGCGATGTCGGTTCTTCGGGGGTAGCTTTGGCTGAAGTATCGGGGCGGGGGAGAATAGCTCTTCCCCTACTTTTCCCCAGCTTGATCCTCGACACCGAAGTGGGGGACCCGCACCCCATGGCAATTGGGTTCGGCAAAGGGAAGTCGGCATTCCCGGGGCTAAATCTTCTTCCGGCACCAAAGCAGAGCTTCTATACCGAGTCTCACCGAGGCTTACCGAGCATAACCACCAAATGTAGTCGGTGACGAATTGGGAAATTGCCAAGAGGTGAGATGAGTCTGTGGGTTCAAGTCTGTCTTTCTATGGTCCTCTTTCAAGTCAGACTTCTGAACTGTCAATTCAAATTCTCACCGTTGTTGACATATTTCCGTTGACACATTTCCGTAGTACACGTATCATCTATCGGACTTGTCGGAGTGCGACTGCTTCTCAACAACGTGAAGAGCTATATGGACAGGTGGGGAAATTGCACAATAACTAGGATAGAAGTCTGACGATATCAATATTATTTTGCTGAATAATTTGATCTTTATGGATTATATTCGCTTTTTAAATGGCAATTAGGATTGACGTACATGATTCAATCAGCGTCCATCTAAGTGAGTGGCACCTCATTCACAGATCCCGATGACGATGTTGATATTCATACTTCAAGTTCCAATGATATTGCAGTTTACTTATAAGAAAAAAGACTGCTCTTATAGACCTTATTGCAGCTTAGCCGGTATATAGTCGAGGTGCAGTTGGTCTGTCTCTTGAGGTCATTGAACCCGCTGCCCCATCCCCCACCAACCTTCCTAGTCTGGGAGGATGACTTGCCTTTCAAACCCGAGGATTCGAGAAAGGATTCGACAAGGACGCTGAGAAAATTTCCTGCAGGAAATTGCAGGAAGTGCTTCAATGCATGCAGAAAATGAGGCTCGTCATAACCCACACAGAAAAATACAACATTTTGGTTCAAATTCGAATCAAAATGAATCAATATTTACAGTAGCCTGTCCGTCTGGACGTCCAGCAAATGCCTGATGAGTGCTCAAATGAAGAGATAGGACCTGCTTTGGGGGGCAGCCGGCCAAACTCTGGTTGCGGCCGGACTTCTTTTCATGAACTCCGCTTACCCACTCTGCTATCACGATACGGAGGGTAGCACGCATATGCATGCGGCTGGTATGAGCAACTAGCGGTAAGCTGTGCATCAACCGCGTGTCAAGAACCCACGTTATCTAACAGTCAGACACTCCTTGCTGCGCAGTGTTGCCGTGGACGAGGAGACTGGCCAATCTCTGTCGCATACCGGCTCAACAGACTCCATCGTTCTCAATGTCGTCAGTGACAATGCCCGCATTCCACCATCATAATTCCTCCCCGAAGCCCGAAGGATCCTGCAATCCACCCTCACCATGGCATCAACGCTCTCAACCCCGGCAGATCTCCACCTCCCACCCTCCGTGCAGGCTGGTCTGACTGCCCAGTCTTCCCCCAAATGCATCCACTCGACACGTTCCTCGACGAACCAAAGCAGGCCTTTTGACACACATCCCTCTGCCCCGGTCCCAACGTGCCAGTCGCCTAGGTGCTAACCCCAACCTAACCCCAGTAGTATCCATTCCCTCGGGTCTTGGCACGCGGGGCTCCATTTCCCCATTTCCCCATCAGTGGCTGACCAAATCCAGCCTCCCCAATGGCGCCTGAATACCAAGACAAGCGGTCTCCCTCACGTCCTTTCCGCGTTCCTATCGTGTTAGCATGCCCTTGCCCTTATCCTTTTCCATCGATTCACTGTGAAGTGACATAGTGTATTAAAGTGTACTTTTTGGAGACTCTACCAGCACGCAGGCTACCCTTACAATCCCCCCCCCCCCCCCCCCCCCCCCCNACCCCCCCCCCCCCCCCCCCCCCTTTTCCCTTCTCCCTTCGCTTCTCTCAGCTTCAATAATCAGGGAGGATTACAGCGATCACTACAATTACCTCATTCTTATATTCTTTATATTTATTTAGCTTATTAAGCTCTTCCTAAACCTCTCTTATTTACTTATTATATCTAAACTTCCTATAGAGTTTTTACTAATCCTTTTAGTACTCCTTAATACCTTAGACCTCGCTAAATTAAGAGAAGAGGTATACCATAATTTAATAAATAAATATTTAGTAGTAGTACTTATCCCTAGACTTATCTAAAGATCTAATATTAAGACTTATATTATTAATAGTAACTTAGATATATTATTTATACTTTTTTATAAGAGCAATAAAATTAACTTTCTCTTTTATTTTCTAGTTTATTAATTTAGTAATAAGTATCTTAACTAATTTAATTATAATAAGTTAATCTTATTAAGGATAGTTAATAAGTAGAGGAAAAATAGACCTATATTCTTCCTCCTATATAACCTTATATAGTAAGTTATCTATAGGCTATTAAGGTTATTAATAATATTCTTATAAACTTAGATCGAAGCTTTCCTAGTTATTATAAATAGTATTATAATACTTAGTAGGTATCTATTAAAGTATAAACAGAATTTTTATAGTATAGCGTAAACCTCCACAAATTGGATATGGCTGGGCTCAAAGGGTAGAAGATCCTTTTCCATCGACCGTCGCTCACTGTTTCTTTCGGATCCCAAATCTGCCCCCGAGCACCCCGCGTCTTGGCCAAGACTGAGGCGATAGCTTGAGCCATTCAAGCCTCGGGGGTCTTTTCCCCAGGTTTCGCAAACCTCCGGATGCTAGATGTTGGCCCCGCTGATTTATCTACCCCGGATTTGGGGGCACACTGGCACCTTGTTCGTGGGGTAGCAGACAAACTGCTAAAATGTCATAAATACCCAGAGCCCGTATTGTTTTGGTTGGCGAGCTCCAAGTCCAGTCAACCACAGTTTGCCCCTGTAGCTCTGTCTCGTTTATGCTTATTTTTTAGGTCGACCTCCTCCATTTCTCCGATTCCGAGCCAACCCGTCCCGCAACCAATCATCAACAAGGCGCTAGCGATCACATAAACTCAAAATGGCGGCGAGCGAGAAGCGTTCACCGTCGGTTGAGCGCGAGGAGCACGTTATCAACCAAGTGAGCAGCGTTGTCGACGACGAGAAGCACATCCAGCAAGATGAAGAGCGCGACTGGACTGGAACCGCCAAGAAGACGGATCCTGAAGAGATCAGGCTTGTGCGCAAGCTTGATTATCGCATCATGGTGAGTTGCTTCGGAGTTGGCTGCGTCCCACAGTTGCTGACGGCGTTTTCAATAGCCATGCCTCTGCGTTATGTACTTTCTGAGTAAACACGCCACGAACCCCGACAGGCATTTCCATCGCGACTGACCATCGTAGACTACGTCGATCGAAACGCCATCGCCCAGGCACGACTCAACAACCTAGAGGAAGACCTGAACATGACAGGCACACAGTTCAACACAACTGTTTCCATGTAAGAAACTTCACTCCCCAATACTGTGTCAAGGCTTGAAGTCAGAAGTCAGCTCTGGAGGGTGGCTACAAAACAGCAAAGCTGACGGATGTGCAGCCTCTTCGTTGGTTACGTTTTGATGCAGATCCCCTCAAACATGTTGATCACTCGAATTCAACCCGGCATATACATGAGTGCGTGGATGTTGATCTGGGCTGTGGTGTCGGGATGCACAGCCCTCGTTCAGAACTATGGCGGCCTCGTTGCTTGCAGATTCTTCCTGGGTATCACTGAGGCACCGGTAAGTTTCGGTTGGATCAACGAAAAGCGATTCATTAGGCTGACAGACTCTTTCTAGTTCTACCCCGGTGCCACCTACATGCTGTCCATCTTCTACACTCGCAAAGGTGCGTCGAACAAGGCTTCGAGGCTCTCCGGAAGCCACTCAACTGATATACATCACAGAGGTTGCCACACGCATTGCGGGACTCTATTGCGCTCAAATTTTGGCCACCGGGCTGTCAAGTTTGATCGCTGCAGGCATCTTTGCCGGTATGGATGGCCTCAATGGAATCGCAGGTTGGCGCTGGCTTTTCATCGTTGAGGGTGCCGTCACTGGCTTTGTTGCCCTCGTCGGCTTCTGGCTCCTACCTAACACGCCTCTGACAACGCGCTGGCTCAACGACCGCGAGAAGCAACTGGCTCACTCTCGCATGGAGAAGGATAAGATCTCTGATGCATCAGACGAGAAGGCCTCTGCCATGGAAGGCCTTAAGCAAGCCTGTCGTGATAAGCGCACCTGGCTGTTCTGCCTCATGCAGAACTTCCACCTGTCGGCCTGCTCCTTCAATTCATTCTTCCCCACGTAAGTCTCCAACTTATACTCAGCCGTGAGGCGCACATTAGCTAAGAATTCTTCGACAGCGTCATCAAGACCCTTGGGTTCAACACAACGATCACACTGGTCATGACTTGCCCACCTTTCATCTTCGCCGGTGCCGCAGGAATTTTCTTCGGTTGGAGCTCCGGTCGCCTCCATGAGCGGACTTGGCATATCACTGTCGGCCTCGGGGTCGCCATTGTTGGCTTTGTCGTCGCTGCTTCCACTCTGAATACCGCAGCTCGCTATACAGCATCTTTCATTCTGGCTGCGGGCGCATATTCTGTCAATTCAGGTAAGCAAACTACTTATTGGTATCGATACCTTGATGACTGACCTGTCCTAGTCATCATTGGTTGGGCTTCATCGACGCTTTCACAGACCAAGGAGAAGAAGGCCGTTGTTCTCGCCATGACTAACGTTGGCGGCCAGGTATGTCCATGTTGTCGGTTACCTCATATCTTGACTCATAACTGACTTGAACCTTCCAGATCGGCTACATCTACGGTGCATACCTCTGGCCCAAGAGCGACGAGCCTCGTTATGCTATTGGATTCGGCGCCTCGGCAGGGTTCGCTTTGCTGTCGATCGTTTGCGCTTGGTGGATTCGCGTTCTACTGGTTAGAGAGAACAGAAGAATCAGAGCGTCTACGTCGGAACACGTGAATCTCTACGGATATTAAGGTCCTACTTTGCCGTCTTCGAGCAGTGTTATGGGGAGGTCTTGCAGACATGTTGCTATATGACGAGATTCTGAGTACGTCGGGGCTGAGCTTTGATAAATACCATGGATGTGCATATGGATGTACTAATAACGACAATGTAAGAAGTGGATCACGGGATGTGAACACATGACTTAAACTTGTGAAAAAACTATTCGTTGATCTTGTTTGAGAGATTTCTTATCTATATCTATGGTCCACTAATCTCATTCATATTCTCGTCAGTTACATCGGTCTAGAAGGCGCTTGCTCCGAACACGCGCTGTTGGCAAAGCACTTTGTGTTAAGCCAACAGCAATCCGATTGCAGCAGGCTGCTGCAGCAAAATGATTGGGCCAGCAACAACAGTCTCCAACTCAGGTGCCCCGGGTTCGTCTGCCAAAACGGTGATGATAACGCCCTTTTCCTCAAAGTCCGCTGGGATAGTGACATTCACCAAATCCCCAGTCTTCCAGTCGGAAACGTCGATTGGGACACTGACGTTACCGACAGCGTGGAAGAACACCGCATAGTATGACTTGGTATCGTTGAACTTGGGTTGATCCATCGGACTGGTGAAATTGAAGGAGACTTCGGCACCAGGAGCAATAGACTTAGTGCCTGAAGCAGCAGAAAGAGGCGGGAGGTGCTGGTTAGGGTTCGGGTATTCAGGGTTCTCGGGAGGACAGCTTCCCGGGACAATGAAGACATTAGTCATGTCCAGAATTTGGTTTGCATAAGGAAAGACGGTATCACTTGGTCCCGAGAATGGATTCGCGCCCCAAACGTCCGCTAATGACCACGTTTCGTGTCTTGATTCGACAGTTGCGATGGCCACCATGGCACCGCGGGCAGCCTCACTCTTGGGCTCTTGCACCAAACCAGTCAAGAACGCCATGCTCGCGACCTCAAGGAATGTTGTCAATGCCAGGTAGCTGATGGGATCCTCGAATGGGTACTCGTATTTGCAAGCGCCTGGTTTTACGCTCTTATTCGAAATCTCGTTCTGGAAGATTCGCAAGTGTCCTGCCTCGTTGTCGCGGATTTCCGCAATGCGATCATAAGTGGTGTTGAGGAAGCCGGCCTTGACAAAAGATGAGGTGTTGAAAGCCTCAACTCCTTGCTGGTAGAAGTTGAAGATCGCCCACTCAGCAGCTAAGAGATTCTGCCAAACCTGGTCATCGGGGTCTGGGTCGCCGGATTCAGTGGGAAGGATCGGTGAAGTAATATTGCCTGGGAATGGAGCCGCTTTGCCACGGTAGTCGCTGTAGAGTCTTGACTGACCCGGGATAGGACCGTATTTCGGGTCGGCCAGCTTCTGCGCTTCTGGGTCTGGAGTCGGGGCTGGTGACACCACGGTTGGCAGAGTTGCCAGCAATGAAGCGAATAGGAAATATGTCGACGGCGTATACATGTTTAGGATGATGAAAGAATTTTACGGTTGTAAGTTGTGCTTGGATAGTTCTCGCTCGACAGAGAAATCTGTCGCCTTTATACCTTCATCAGAAATTTGAGCTATCTCAATGAGCGGGCACCAATCTTGAGAAAGCGTGATGGTTACCCACAGGTAGTCAGAATGGCTTCGATGAATAGACCCAATTAGGAAATTCTCTTCTAGACAACTGCCGATCACAAGCACTGCTACGCAAAATGATCTTTCTGAAAAGATTCAAAGCCTTCAAGTATTATTCCCGGCACCAAAATGAAATCATCACTACGTCCGCGCTTGTGGCGTCTTCGGCAGGATTCTGGTGGCGTCGTGAAATTCACCAAATCGGGCAAAAATGAATCCGCTAACTTTCTGTTGCGCTCCGTAGTTTCTGCAAGTCAATTTCGCGGCTTTGAAGACTTCATTCTACGGGAATAAGGTCCCTGCATGGCTATGTCTAGACTAAAGCAGTGCTTCTACTTAAGCCTTGCCTAGCGTGAGGCTCCGCCGTTGATCACTTGCGTCAGCTCTTTAGTGCTCACTGAACGGCTTCTCGGCATCAATGATGTAACCCAATAGCGAAGCGAAGACAGGCCAGCATCAGGCGGTACATGCATTGCATCTGAGTAAAGAACATGAAATCTACCCGTTCTACCAGCACCTTGTGTCTGTCGTGGCTAACCTTAGAGAGCATCGCCACCCAAGAGGGGCAGTTGTTGGTTTCTATCTGGTCGTGGAGGGATCTATATTAACACTCCTACAGATGAAGCATGACATATGGTTCCTTGACTTGGTTTGTCAGATGCGAGTACGATGGCTAGCTACGCCCCTGCTGCTCCTGCTGTCCTTCAGAAGCGCCCTGTCCGGCTCGGACCGAGGCTTTGAAGCGGTGAAGATGATGCATCATAATGAATCTCGATGCCACAAACTAATTGGACGATGATCAATCGAGTTGCATGGCCGATGGATATTGGCGGTGGAGAAGGCGACAACAAAGACCACCAATAACTTAGGAGTTATTGGTGATCGAGTCAAACAGCCCCGAGAACCTGGGCATGTGGGGAAGCGTCGCTGGTGTGTGTGTTCGTCTCAATTGCCTTTTACAGCAAAAGAGATAACTTTCTTTGACAAAATCACACTCTCAAAGTTCAACTTCCCCTCATTACGGGCTTGAGAGTCAGATATAAGTCGCGCACTTTGCGTCCGATGAAAGTCTCTAAACTACCTCGCTCTCGCCATGATTCGGTCTCGCAATTTTCATAACTTGCGCTTGCATCGTCCTGTACGCAGTACTTTCCCCAGAGGAATGGAATAGGAGAACGTTCCGCGGATTAGAAAACTTTTGTACGCAGCATTAACGATGCTATTGGTTCTTCTGACTCAGGAATCACAGGGATGGCAAGTAAAGAACCACTAGAGGGGGACACTCACCACACGCAACGCTTGCTATTACAACGTCATCTCCGGATAGAGTTTGAAGAGGGCCGCCGTTACCCTTGCCGCCTCTTAGTGTCCGGTCTCCATCGTCAAGCTTTTCGGCCAGGGAGGCCGGCGGTATTGCCCGTGCGGAAGGGCGGGCGAACACTCCACAAAAGATCCGATTGCCGATGCATGAAATAAAGAGTTCCATCGTCGGTCCATTAAGTTGACGACTCGACAGCACCTGGATTCTTCCTCTTGCATACGATCATATTCCAAGCATTTGCACTTGTTCTTGTTGGGAGAGAGCAGATGAAGTTGGTCGCACAACATGAACGTGACAGTTGAGGACACTTCTTTATTGCCTACGCTTGTGGCAAGATGGCCTCTGGTCTTTACAGCTCTCGTCACCCTCATCCCTGTCATTGCCGCAAAATGGGGTTTCAAGAAGGATCGCCTGGGTCACATACCAAGCGTGGGAGCCGGTAGAACGAAAGAGCAACGAAGACAGGAATTCATGGCGCCAGGAGGCGCAAGAAGACTTTACAGAGAAGGATATGAGAAGGTAATGGTATCAGCGCGACGTCAGAAAGATTACACTTTCTGATGAGAATCTCAGTTCAAAGGTCGCGCATTCCAGATCATGACTGCAAGCGGTAAGTCACACTCTCCCCTATCAGTCTACGATAACCAAGACCGGCGTGACCCAAGCTAAATGACATATTACAGAACTGCCAACCGTGGTCATCCCCCCAAAGTTCATTCCCGAGTTGAAGAAGCTGTCCGACTCTGTCTTGGGGTTCCAGGAGGCCACCGACGAGGTAGGCGGTCTGCTCCATGCAAGATTGAGCCAAGTCCCTGACAGAACTTGTGTTGTGTAGGCCATCAACAATCAGTATCTTGACATCCCGACCGATACAATGATGCTCGCACATACGGTCAAAGTCTCGCTTACGCCGGCGCTCGGTTGGTTCTACAACAACTGCATGCATTTGTCTAGTGGATTACTAACTTGAACTGAAAGCACGCCTCAGCACAGCCATTGCTGACGAAGTAACGCATGCCATTGACACAGAGCTCCCTTCGTGTAAGGATTGGACCGAGGTCCCCATCAACAACAAGCTATTTAGAATCGTAGCGATGGCATCCGGCCGGGTCTTCGTCGGACCGGAACTTTGTCGCAATGAAGCCTATCTCGACACTGCTATCAACTATACCGTCGACATGGTCAACGCAGTTCTTGGAGTGATGGGTCTGCCAGCTTGGCGGCGAAGATTCTCAAGCCGAAGGCTGCCTGAAGTCAAGAAACTCTTTCAGCGTTTTAAAGAGGCTGAAGACTTTCTAGGGCCAGTGGTCACGGCCCGACGAGATGCCATGGCGAACGCGGACTATGAAAAGCCGGACGATATGTTGCAATGGTTGATTGATGCCCAGGACAAGTCTAAGAACGGTTCACGTAACGATGCCGAGTTGGCAATTTGGCAACTAGGCGCCAGCTTTACTGCGATTCACACTACGACGGCAACGGCGACTAACGCGTAAGTCCTCCAGACAAGCCTTGGCTGGGAATCTGACTGTAAGATTACAGATTGTACACACTAGCATCAATGCAAGACATCATTCCGGTCCTCCGAGAAGAGATTCGGGAAGCACTTGCAGGATCCGGCAACGAGTTCACCAACTCTGCGCTACAGAACATGGTCAGGCTGGAGAGCTTTCTCACCGAATCGATGCGTACTTATCCCATGAGTGCTGGTATGACGTTCCCCGAAAACTCTTGGGATACTACACTTCTAACAAACGTATCAGCGAATGCTCAGCGCAAGGTTCTCCAACCTTTCACTCTTTCGAACGGCCAAACCATCCCATCCGGTGTCCTTATTGAACTACCATCGGCTGCCGTCAACATGGACGACAAACTCTATCCCTCAAGCAGCCAGTTTGATGCCTTTCGGTTCTCTAAACTACGGAAAAACAAGGTCAAAGCTAAAGAAGATGATACTGAAGTTGGGCACTTGTTCTCCAGTGTGGGACAGACGAGTTTGAACTTCGGCTTCGGCCGACACGTCTGCCCGGGTCGATTCTTCGCGTCTGTCGAGATCAAGATGATCGTTGCCATAATCCTGTTGAATTTTGACATCATGCTCGCGGAAGGCGAGACTGAGAGATACAAGAATATTGAAATTGGCGTTCAGGTAAGTTTCGTAAAACATTAGTTCACTTGGTAAGCTCGTCGAGACGAAGCTGACTTTTCTGACTACTTGAAGTCCATGCCAGATCCTGCGAAGACAATTCGACTTAAACGACGCTCATAACGTGTCAATAGAACCATGTGATGCTGACGGCCTTGGATTTCGGTTTCCTCTTGGTCAAGCAACAGGTGCGGACGTGTGCTGCACTACTTCGAGCGAATGGCAACGGAACTCTAGGCACGTAATGGCGTGCTGAGTGAACATTTAGGAGTGATTGGTCACAGACATTTCTGGTCGGTTAGCCGTGCATCAAAAGTTTCAAGTCACTAGACCTCATAAATTGAGATTTGAATAACAGAAGGAGGCTGTGTAGAAGAACTATGATATCCCAAACCTAGCCACAATGCACGGTCTGCCCCGCGCGCAAGTTCTGCACGTCCAAAAGCAACGGCCCATGTGATTCTCATGAAGTCATTGATGTGAATTCATCAGACGAATGCCCTCCTTCATGAAGGATCTGAGAACTGGGTCTCTTCCAAGTTCCAACAACCATCGCGAGCATTCTGTCAACCCCAACCAGCAAAATACCCACCATGTCTTCGCCGATTCGAAACGTGGCCGTCATCGGCGTGAGTTTGGTCCTATTAACATCGGTACCTTCATTAACTGACATGCATGCACAGGCAACCGGGCTTTTGGGCTCAGAGATAGCTTCGGCGCTCCAAAAGGCTGGCTTCATAGTAACGGCCATCCAACGCGCCGAGTCCACCGCACCAGTCCCGGTAGGAATGGAGTCCATCCAAATTGACATCAACGACACCGACGCTCTCATCTCGGCTTTCCAGGGGCAAGATGCCGTCATCTCAGCCGCGCCAGATCCGATCTCATTCTCAAGCCAGAAGCACTGGATCGACGCCGCCATCGCGGCCGGGGTGAAGCGCATCTTTCCATCTGAGTACAGCACCAACCTCGACTCGCCGCTGGCTGAGACACTTCCGGTTGTGACGGAGAAGGTTCACACTCGGCGGTACCTCGTTGAGCAGATCGCCAACACATGGGGTAAATCAAGCTGGACGAGTATTAACAACGGTCCTTTTTTTGAGCTGGTCCTCGGTTTTGGAGGCTTGGGGCCGGATTTCCGTACGAAGACGGCGAAGTGGCATAATGGCGGGGGGAACTTGGTTGGCGCCACCAGATTGCCTGATATTGCCGAGACGATCTGCAAGGTCCTCAAAGATGAGAATGGGCTGTACCACGAGGCTGAGAATAAGTCCGTGTACATCCACTCTGCGATAGTCACTGAGAAACAGTTGACAGAGATGGCCGAGAAAGTGACAGGTCAGAAGTTTGATGTCGAAGAGCGGGACGTGGATCAAGTTTATCAGGAAGCGAGGGAGCGATTGCAGAAAGGTGACAAGTCTGGGATGATGCTCTTCTACCTGCAGATGATGTACGGGAAGGGATATGGCGGCAGTGAAAGCTTTCAGGAGATGAGCTGGAATGAGAAAGTCGGGCTGACGAGGTTGACTGAACATGAGATTGAAGATATTGTCAGGGGAGTTATTGAAAAGTCCGGGCTATCTCAGTGATCAATTGTGTGTAGGTAGGACTTGATACAACACAAAAGATTCTATGGAAACCGTGTTGTAGCAAAGCTTTGGGCATCTGACTCCAGATAAACTGATTGCTCCTATTACTAATGTAGTGCCTACGTTTTCTATTGTTTAACTATGTTTGATTGGACAGACATCGTGACTGCGGCGGAGATGTGAGGGCTTGTCGAACTTGTTTCTCTTATTTCTTGCTTCCGGAATGGTGACCCCAGCCACCTCCACCTTGGCGACCGCCGCGGTTGGAGGCGTTTCCGGTGTTGTCACTGTGACCGCCGCGGGTGCCGGAGGCCTGGGCGCCGGTTCCAGTTGGGCCATTGGGACCAAGAGGCTGAGAGTCGGAGTAGAGAGGAGGGTTGATGTCGTTGCTAGACATGACGGCTTCTTAAGTACTTGTGAGGCTTTCAAAATGGATACTCATATAGCTTTAGTGGATTGAAGGTGTTGGTGTTGTAATTTTCGTTGATGTGCTTGATGATGATTCCATGAGGCTGAGAATCGAGACTCAGCTGCTGTATTTTATATATCAGCTCGTTTCAGTAAGCGTGAATCATCATGTCGGTGGTGCATGTTGAGGTTACACCTGGTTCTTGTGATGTTGGACAGTGACTGCAGGGACGGATAGGCTGCAGATTGAGAATGGGACTTTTGGACATATTCACCAAACCTACTAGGTAGGTAGACTTCACCACTCATTCAGACTACACGATAAGCCATCGTTCTCAGTTAAGTATTGAGGTCGATATAAGAGAAGGTAATATAGTCTCCGGAATGAGTCGCCCGTGTGCTGATTTCCAGCCTCGGATCGTCAACACTAAATTACAAGCTTACCGTCAATGTCTTGTCTTGAAACCGGCTTCTAGCATCATAACAGCGTAGCCCTGGTATGATTAGATATTGACGTGGCCTGCGCGAGCACCAATACTCATTGAAACATACAGCTCTGCTGATGTATGCACTGGTCCTGATACTCATGAGCTCAGCTCAGCTCATGTCCACATTTACAGCCCATAATCGAGCCTTAGTTCTGCATGACGGGGAACTGAGACGCGAGAATATGTTTCTTTTCACCTCCATGGCGATCTTGAGTCTAACGGACTGCATTTGCTTCCTAAAGCTATTCGTAACGCCATAGTTCAGTTACCAAGAAACAGGCCTGGTTGACACTTGTGGAACTAGTCATAAGTGCCCAAGTATCGTTGCTCATTGCAGTGCCTATGTCAACTGTATAAAACTACAACCACGCTCATTTGAATGACTGTCACTTATGTGGACGCCGTTAATCAACAGATTAGGGTGATCTAAGTGACGGCGTGCTATTGATGCTGACCAACCTAAGCCGTTGAATGTGCCAGAACACCTATCCCCTAAGAAGTCTTGATATCCTGAACCGATCCTAGTCCAGGCTAGTATCATCACAATGCCCCCTCTTCAATCTTCCAAAGACTGTAATCTTCCAAAGACTGTTTGGAGAAGCTTAAGATTATCAGATTGCGTACCCTGGCCAGCACCTACGCTTTATATCAATACAAAAAAGCTTCCCCATCTATCCACAAAGATCCGAGTCTCCCGGTGACAGCATACTTAACAATAAGCATAACCCAAACCACGACCCACTCACCAAACTTCTTAAAGCGTACCTGAAAAGCCAACGGGTTTCTCGCCCCCCGGTGCGGGCCGCAAATCGAAACCCCTCTACTTTACACTGTTCAATCAACGTCTCCAGGCATCATTAGCTTCAAGGCACCTGCTACATATTCATGCCCCCCAAATTCAGGGTATAGTAGCTCTCATCAACAACGTAAACCATTTCCCCCTCTCCTGGTTGGGCTTTCTCGTATCCCGCGCGAGCCGGGACATCCGGGTAGGGGACTTACACATAACCCGTCACCTGATTCACACATCCCACCGCACACACCTCCCCCTCCCGGAAAACCGTCTGAACATGGTCCCTCCACAGGAATACTTGCCCAAAGGAGCACGCCAAGTGTGCGGAGCACATCAAGCCAGGAAAACAACAGAAAGGTCACCCGTTCGGACGACTGGCCTTGGGGTTCTCTTCACATCCGGACAAACGTCTTATTTCCGCCTTCCTTCACGGACGAGCAGGCGTTTGGGTGAGCTCTTAGCTCCGGATGGGGCCGCTGTGGGGTTTGTGATGTTGCTCTTCAACGGGCGCCCCAGTGCGCGGACTGCATTTTTTCTGCCCAGGGTACGGAGACGTAGATGTTGTGGGTGCAGCAGTCACGGGAGAGATAGCAGAGCGTAATATCACTGATAAGTTGAAGCTCCGAGGAACTGCACGAGGGGATGCGCCGCATGTGACATTGAGGCGTTGCTTTCGCAATGGCATCTGCCAGCCGACCCCGACTTCAAACATTGCGGAAACTTTGGGCCGCTGCGTGTGCCGCTGGACAGGCCGTGCCTGTGCCTGTGCTGCTGCAGCGCTGCAGTAAGCGCTGTGGTGGTGCCCTGCGTCCTCCGGTCTTGGTATGGAGGTGGGCTTGTCAAAGCCGGTTCAGCTTCGGCCGAAGGCTGACGGGATTGCGCCAGGTGCCTTTCTCTGCGCCCACGTCGGATGAAATCTGGCGCTATTCCGCATGGGGCAGTAACTCTGGAAAGAGTAGTTTACGTGGGATTGCGGACCGGGTCATCATCGGGCTGGAGGCTTTGCGATCGGTGCTTTGGTGGACGATGGCCGCCCGGGTGATCACGGAGGTCGGAGAGATTTGTGCTGGCGACGTTGTTTCTGGGCAGGAATGGGAAGATCATTCTCGTCGTGGGTCGGGTCGATTCCGGAGTCCGACCAGGATTCAAAAGACCAGTGACAGTGACAGCCATTGGAGCACCCCGGAATTTCTCTTCTACTTCAGGGACAGTCTGCCCGGCTTGGGTTCGGAGGGTTGCGCACAGCACATGAAGAACGCTCCGAGGCTGCTGCTGCTACCTACTGATACATACTTCGCACTGCTGATCACTGGGAACGCTGAGAGGGAGGCCAGAGAACGGGTTCTTCAGGGCCGAGCAGCGCGTTGACGACCAAGTATCCGATGGTTCGCCAATGGACTGGCTTGAGGGTGCCGGCCGGCTGGGCTTAGGGCGTTCTGGGCTCGGCTAGGCCCCTCTGGCAGGCGATTTACGAGTGGTGCGTGTGTCGGGACCATGTCTTTTACGGCGTCAAATGATGGTGGAGAGTGTGATTTCATTGATTTTGCTTGAGAGGCTTGGGAACTGTCTCCACAAAACCGCGTTCGAGTTCGGGTTCGTATTGCGGGGACGCGAGGACGGGCATCCCACCGTATGTATGGGGGGCATATATTAGGAGAAGCCCGTGCAATCTTAATAGTTCAGGAGAGCATGTTGCCGTTGGTTGCAGGTGCAAGATTGAAGTTTAGGTGAGCGTTATCAGCCGCGGTCTGTCAAAGCAACTCTGCATCTCTATTTTGGATTCAAGGGTTATCAATCAGGGTTGCTTGCCGACGGGAGAGAATGATGTGAGACGGGTTGACGGGATCTCGGGGTGTTCTTTCGGCCAAAGTCTGAGGTAAGGTGAGGTGAGGCGAGGTGAGGTGGTAGTGTCCTTGCAGATCCAACGAGATGTGACACTGTGAATGGCGCGAAAATGCGATTGGAGCGGCCACGTCGTGCAATCACACGCTTCCATCACGTTCTAGGGCGCCGCCGAGCGAGGGCGCAGTGGACGGTAGGTGGTATCTGGTGTTGTACTTGTTGCACGGGGAAGCGCAAGGTTTAGCGGGCCTTGCGTGGCGACGGATCCGGGGTACCGGGTTCGCGAGTCGCAGGATGCATCACGCATCACATCTTGTGTGTGCGTGTACTTTGTAGTTCGCGGTTCCTGGATCACGACTGAAGAGTGTGATGCCTGCGGGAAAGATCGAGGACGTGCAATGCAATGCCTCGGTCGATCGTGATACACGGGATATAGCATTAGCATTCGATCTTATCAGCTTCCGATATCTACCCGGGCAGATGACATGTTGCGCCGCAGATTGTTTCATACGGGAGAATGCATGGACTGGGATGTCGAGGAATGGATAGGAGGTTATCATTCTGGTCTCTGGGTCTGGCGGGCTTCCGCCAGAATATGGCCTGTGATCATGAACGATGTTGACGTCCTGGCTGGCGGGTGGCGGATTCGGACGCGGCTATCGTCCCCGATGGCGGGGTGTTGGCTGCTTCTTGGGATTCGATTCGTCTCTATCTCTCTGTTGATCAACGAGTTCGGCCAGCGATTCCGTGAATGTCCGCACCTTGCAGATAAAGTCAATGCTCCGTCGTGATTTCCCTTCTTGCCCGTCTGGTCTCGTCTCGACTCGCTGGAGTTAGTTGGTGGTGGTTGACGCCATGCTTGTCTCTGTGTCATGCTGGTGCATACTCGTCCGCCAGACATTGCTTACGGCCAAGTAGAGTGCTTAGGACGAAGGTTGTCGAGGTGTTGGGACGAGTCAGAGGTCCAGACGCCACGGGAAGAACATGAGCAAGAAAACAAGCCAAGGCACCAAGGGGGGAGGGAGTGCGAGGGGGAAGACACTTTCTGCTCAAAGTGTCCAATGCCGTTCAGTGGTGAGACTGCGCTAAGACGGGGTTGTCTCTGTCTCGCGGGCAACAGGCTCTGATGGTAAGTCATGCTCGGCATGCTGATTGCGTGACCCAAACAACGTCAGTGGTTGATTACTTTCTCTCTGGTCTTGGGCTTTGTTTGTTAGAGTCATCGAGGTTGGGCGCCGTGGCTCTTCGGGACGTTGCGAACAACCCGCCCGATCTGCTATCGGGATCGGAGTCGTGGAAAGTCGGCGCCCACTGCCAGATGTAGCGACGATCTCGGGGGACGTCTAAGGGGGGCCTCCGGGGGAGATTGGATAATCAAGTCCGGTGTTGATGCGCCTTGGGCGAGACCAGGGCCCTGGAAACCCGGTGGGAATCCTGCGGGCAGACTCCAGAGCAGACGGGAGGTGCAGAAGGAAAAGATAGATACGCAAGGTGCAGCGCAGCGCAGCGCAGCGCGCAACGTGGAAGGGTTTGTGCGCCGTAAATCGTCGTATATCGGGGCCCTGTTGGTGATCGCCAAGTTGGAACGGGTGCAACATTGGCCCAGGATTGGGGTCACTGCGGAAAATCCGAGCTGGTTTACTGTGTACCATCTGTGGGCAGGACGAATGCCTCGTACACACGACGTGCCTGGATGATTCCAGTCTGCTTGTCATTGACTTGGGAAGCAGGAGAATTACTCAGATGAGCAATCCATTCTTGTGATCATGGACAGCTCTCTGCGGCCGCTGGGTTATACGTACAAGTACCGCCAAGCATGTGAGATTTTGGTCAACGATAACCCCCAACAATGTTGACGAGAGTCCAATGGCGACAATACGCGACAACGAGACAGCCCCGTTGGCTGGTATTCGTAGGTAGGCAAAAGGCCAAGGGGCCGGCGCGGTGGTGCGGCGCGGTAGGGAACGGACGGTAGGTCTGTCTGACTGCGTGACCGTGACTGTGACTGGCGGTGGTGGTTGTGGTGGCTTTCGGTGACGGCACCGCCTGGAAGCGGGTTCCCTTCCCTTTTTTTCGGGGTCGAAGGTTGCGGGTTGTCGGGGTGCTCGAAGAACCCGAGACAGGCAGGCAGCTCGCTTGCGGCTCCTTAGCGTCGCTTGTCTGCAGATACGTACCGGCGGCGCTCCCTCCCACTGGCTCCCAGCGCCTCCCCTTTTTTGCGGCAGGCGTACCTCGTGGCTGCCCATTGGCTGCACCGTAGTGCCCTGTCAAATTTGCAATTGGGCGCCCGGCGGAGCTGCTGCTTCTTTAGTGGGGGTCTTACAGGTGGTACCTCTCTGATAGTGGGGCCACCCGAATAAGCGGGTCCTGTGCCACGAGAGCGACTTTGCACCTCGAAAAAACAGCAACAAATTTACAAATCGTCCACCCGCCGGTAGAGGGGCAACCTCCAACTGCAACGCTGCTGATGAATGCAAGACGCAATTTTTCATCACGGATTGATGGATCTGCTCCGCCCGTATGAAAATCCGTAAATCTAGTCCAGCCGCATGGCCAAGAGTTCCATGGACATGGTCCAAAAGGGGTCTTGATTGCCCCCGATAGCAGGGCTCTGCTGGCAACGTCTCCCGTCCGACTCAAAGAACTTTGATGTCAGTCGGGGCGACATCCATCCGCCATTGCTGTTTCTTCATCTTTCTGTTAGCTTGTCTGGGCCGATTTCCGAGGCATCATTGGCCGGCAGTTGGACTGATAGGGCGGATCACAGGAGTAACCCGGCAGAGTACACGTTGTGCCTTGCGCTCCCTCCCCTCCTCCCTAGGGCAACAAGACGTGATGGAGGGAGTGGGATAGACTCTGGGTAACGAAAATGTTCCCGGAAACCGTGTAGAGTTTATCACGTACAGGGTTGGCATTCTGACAGCGAGTGTCGTGGGTGACTGCAGCCCTTCAGCTAATCGCGGGCTGCTGTACCGCAATCAGCCAGCCAGCCCTGGGCCCGATGGATATCCCATGATGAGGTGAGATTGGGGTCAATGTCCTGATTCTTGCTGCTTCGACGCGGCCGCGGTGACATGCGCCGGGGATGGGACGCACCCAGCTGCAGGGTGCTTCGCAGCGTTGACACTTTCCGACCGGCTGGCGGCCTGTTCCAGAGCCAGAGCCTTGGAGTGTGTTACATGCCGTTGTACTCTGTAGCTCTGTGGTGGTTACTCTGTAGGGTAACGCTGATCATTGTCTGGTCCTGTTGGATGGCAGAATACCAGATGCCAATGCCAACGTGAATGCCAACAAAATACCCTGCGTGGGCTCGGGAAGTGACAAGATCCCGATAGGATTGAGCCGCGCAGGGCTTCGTTCCGGGCCCCTGCCGACTGTTGGATCTCTTGGGCCCTCATTTCTTTATTTTCGGCTGGGTATCCGTAATACGGAGTGTACAGCCTGCATCTGGGTGCTACATCAGGCTTAGGCCGGGAGGAATTGTTGTTGGACCGCGGACACGGGAGCGTAGCAGCGGGAATACCACCACGGACATGTTGTCTTACGGCCGACGTGCTGACGGCCCTACCGCGACGAGAGAGTTATTCAAACGGCCAGAAGGCCTAGAAGGTAGAGAATATGGTTATTCGGAGACTGTAGAGGTGGCCCCTCATCAGGTGAACCGTGTGCGATCGTTCGTCAGTATCTGGCTTCGAGATCGCAGGCCAGTCCCTGGCTCAGACGAGGTAAAGACGGAGTCGCGTGTTCAGTGATATGATAACAGACTTCGCAGCTGGATGGGTGCTGATCAAGCCTGGCGTCTTGGGCCGTCTTTTTCGACCGAATCCACGTGGCTTAGAAGATGAATCCGCCGGAGTAGCGCGTCCAGGTCGCGGAGTTTGTATGTATTCGTACGTCCAGGGTCAAAGTTGCAGCTGCGTGGCATGGAAGTCGTCGAGGTACGCCGTAGAGGCTGGAGCTCTGCTGCGATAATCGGGATCCCCAGCCAAAAGTCTGCAAGCTGTACCAAAAGGGATTCACACCCTTCCGCCCTGTGTCGGGGTCTGGGTGGTGGGTTCTCCCCGGTGGGTGCTTCAGTGCCCTCAGCGCTGTTGGAGGGGGGCGAGCTAGGGGTTCTGGAGACTTTGTGGGGCCCGTTGAGCGCGTCATTCCCACTGTGACCCTGTGTCCTGTGTCCACTGCTGACTGCGGCGGTCGTACTTCTGGGGTACGTACCTTCTCGCTTAGTGCTGCGGGCTGCGTATCTTTTTTTCCCATCGAGGGCAGGTGGGGCACCCGGTACGTATCCCAAGTATCGTGCTCCCTGCACCTGGCGGACATCCATTTCGGGACGTTTCGAGGTGGATTTTCTGACATCTGGGCTGCTTCTGCTGCCAAAGAATAACGGGAATATTTTATTTTATTTGTTTTTTCTTGTTATTCTTTTGTTTCCGCCGGCTTCTCATTTGCCTGCCCTGTCCACACACCACCTCCAGCACCTGGGCACCATCAGCAGCAGCTCCAGGCCCGTCCCATCTTTTTGTGCCCCTTCCCCTTTGCGTAGGTGCAGAGAAAGAGGTACCTCCTTCCATTGCCTGTTGCTGCTGGATCCTGGTCACCCCGAGCTGCTGGGATCTTTCTTTTTTATTCTCGCAACCCTCCTGCGCCTTGTTCGTCGACCTTACTTCTACCTGCCCTTCCCTTTCCGTCTACTATCGACGACCTCCCTCTCTTCTCTCTGTCCTTCGACATCCGTCTTGTTTAATACTTTCTACCGACGGTCCTTAATACAACCTACCGTGTCGTCTTTAGCTAGACGATTCGTTTAGTATCTAATCACCCACCCAGCATCACCAAGATACCCGCCGCCAGAGAGCGACATCGACAGGGAACGCCCAACGAATATCACCATATCAGCGCCGAGCGGGTGGTTCTTGTACGCCCGCTTTTCAACCGGCACCTTCAACAAGCGCAAGCCGTCCTGATCACAGCTAGCCAACATGGCTTTCGCCGGGATGGCGTCCATTCCAAACTATGACAGCACGGCGCAGACTGCTGGAGTCCCCATCAGCTCGCGCAGTGGCCACCACGAAGAGGAGGACCTTGCTGGTGCAAACCAGAACACCGTCGACACCGCCGCCACCTCTCTCACCGAGGTTGCTGTCTCTGCTTCCGACGTCAAGAAGCCCTCCACCCCCAACGACAGCGACAGGATCTCCGCCGAGGACGATGAGGATTCCGAGATGGAACGCCGCCAGTCGCTGGTCCAGTCCCTTGCCAAGCGCTACTCCCATGCCTCAGCAACAGGCACCGTTGGTGGAAACCCCTTCTTCGCCGACGAGAACTCGCCTCTCAACCCCAACTCAGAAAACTTCCATGGCCGCGCCTGGGCTCGTGCCATGGTCGACCTCGTCCAGTCGCACGGCGCTTCTTTCCGCACGTCCGGTGTTGCTTTCCAAAACCTTAATGTCTACGGTTACGGTCAGGCGACGGATTACCAGAAGGATGTTGGCAACGTGTGGCTGAGCGCCGCTGGCCTTGTGCGCAAGTTCACCGGTGGTGGAAAGACGAGAATCGACATCTTGCGCAACTTCGACGGTCTCGTGCGCAAGGGTGAGATGTTGGTTGTTTTGGGCCCGCCCGGCTCTGGTTGCTCGACGTTCTTGAAGACGATTGCCGGTGAAACAAATGGACTCTACACCGACGACAGCTCCTACTTCAACTACCAGGGTAAGTGGCTGAATCCTCAAAACGGGAGGAACAGGGGTTCGATGTGGCTGGCGGTGTGAGATCTCACCCGCAAGACACGGAAAGCCACCTCGTGTAACAATCAAATAAGCCGGATGGCGCTGACAGCTTACAGGAATGGCCGCCAAGGAGATGCACACGAACCACCGTGGTGAGGCCATCTACACGGCTGAGGTCGACGTCCACTTCCCCCAGCTGTCTGTTGGTGATACTCTGACCTTCGCCGCCCGCGCTCGTCAGCCCCGTCACCTCCCCGAGGGAATTGACAAGAACACATTCGCCAACCACTTGAGGGATGTCGTTATGGCCATGTTCGGCATTTCTCACACCGTCAACACCCGCGTCGGTAACGAGTACATTCGTGGTGTGTCCGGTGGTGAGCGCAAGCGTGTTACCATTGCTGAGGCTGCGCTCTCCGGTGCACCCCTTCAATGCTGGGATAATAGTACCCGTGGTTTGGATTCCGCCAACGCCATCGAATTCTGCAAGACCCTTCGCCTGCAAACCGAGCTCTTTGACAGCACTGCCTGTGTGTCCATCTACCAGGCTCCTCAGAGCGCCTATGACTTGTTCGACAAGGTCGTCGTGTTGTATGAGGGACGCCAAATCTTCTACGGCAAGGCCAACGAGGCTAGGCAGTATTTCATCGACCTTGGCTACGACTGCCCTGCCCGTGCCACTACTCCCGATTTCTTGACGTCCATGACTTCTCCCCAGGAGCGTCACGTTCGCAAGGGCTGGGAAGACCGCGCCCCCCGCACACCTGATGAGTTTGCCGCTTGCTGGAAGAACAGTGCCAACTACAAGGCCCTTCAGGCCGAGATTGAGGAGTACAAGCAGACTCACCCGCTCAACGGTCCCGACGCTGAGGCTTTCCGTGCCTCCAAGAAGGCCCAGCAAGCCAAGGGTCAGCGTGCCAAGTCTCCCTTCACCCTCTCCTACATCCAGCAGATCCAGCTCTGCTTGTGGCGTGGATGGAGACGTCTGATCGGTGACCCCAGTATCACCGTCGGCTCGCTTATCGGAAACGTCGTCATGGGTCTCATCATTGGAAGTGTTTTCTACAACCTGCAACCCGATACCAACAGCTTCTTCCAACGTGGTGCCCTCCTGTTCTTCGCCCTGCTCATGAATGCCTTCTCCAGTGCCCTCGAAGTAGGTTTCCCCCTGTTCCTCATTTTACGTACAACTCTGACATTCGCAGATTCTTACCTTGTACGCCCAACGTCCCATCGTCGAAAAGCACTCCCGCTATGCTCTGTACCACCCTTCGGCCGAGGCTGTTGCATCCATGCTGTGCGACATGCCTTACAAGATCTCGAACACGCTAGTTTTCAACCTGGTTCTCTACTTCATGACGAACTTGCGGCGCGAACCCGGAGCCTTCTTTTTCTTCCTGCTGATCTCGTTCTTCACGGTCTTGACCATGTCCATGATCTTCCGTACGATCGCTTCTTCGTCCCGCACGCTCTCGCAGGCTATGGTTCCCGCCGCCATTCTCATCTTGGACCTCGTCATCTTCACCGGTTTCGTCATCCCCATCGACTACATGCTGGATTGGTGCCGCTGGCTCAACTACCTCGACCCTCTCGCCTACTCTTTCGAGTCGCTCATTGTGAACGAGTTCCATGGCCGCAACTTCACCTGCTCCGAGTCTAGCTTTGTCCCTCGAGCGATTCCTCAAGTCCTCGGCTCCAGCTACACGAACCTTTCGCCGACTGAGCGTGTCTGCAGCGCCATCGGCTCGGTCGCTGGACTTGATGTTGTCAACGGCGACGACTACGTCGGCTCCGGATTCCGGTACGAGTATGGCCACCGCTGGCGCAACTTCGGCATTTTGATCGCCTTCATGCTGTTCTTCCTGATGACCTACATGGTTACGGCAGAGTTAGTCTCTGAGAAGAAGTCGAAGGGCGAGGTTCTTGTTTTCCGTCGTGGACACAAGCCCGCCACCTTCAAGGAGAAGCACTCGGACGACCCCGAAGACATCCGCGTTGGTCCCGTCACCACTGCCGACCGCGCCCGCGTCTCCGAGAAGAACGATGGTCTCATCGAGGAGCAAAAGTCTACGTTCCACTGGAACGATGTTTGCTACGAGGTTCAAATCAAGAAGGAGACGAGACGCATCTTGGACCATGTCGACGGTTGGGTCAAACCTGGTACTCTGACTGCTCTAATGGGTGTGTCTGGTGCTGGTAAGACGACGCTTCTGGATTGTTTGGCCGACCGTACCTCTATGGGTGTCATCACTGGTGAGATGTTGGTCGACGGCTATCACCGTGACACATCCTTCCAGCGCAAGACCGGCTACGTTCAGCAACAGGATCTGCACTTGCAAACCACTACCGTCCGCGAAGCCCTCAACTTCTCCGCCCTCCTCCGCCAACCCGCCCACGTACCTAGACAAGAGAAGCTTGACTACGTTGAGGAGGTTATTAAGCTGTTGGATATGGATGAATACGCCGATGCTGTTGTCGGTGTTCCTGGTGAAGGTCTTAACGTCGAACAGCGTAAGCGTCTGACCATTGGTGTCGAGCTTGTCGCTAAGCCTCCTCTGCTACTCTTTGTCGATGAGCCTACCTCTGGTCTGGACTCACAGACTTCCTGGGCCATTCTCGATCTTTTGGAGAAGCTGACTAAGAGCGGTCAGGCTATTCTTTGCACCATTCACCAGCCTTCTGCCATGCTCTTCCAGCGCTTCGATCGTCTCCTGTTCCTGGCCAAGGGCGGCAAGACTGTCTACTTCGGCGACATTGGCGAGAACTCGAAGGTCATGACCTCGTACTTCGAGCGCAATGGCGGTTTCCCCTGCCCTGCTGACGCTAACCCTGCCGAATGGATGTTGGAGGTTATCGGTGCTGCCCCTGGCTCCCACACCGATGTCGACTGGCACCAGGCTTGGCGCAACAGCGCCGAATACGGCGATGTCAAGAAGGAATTGCAGCGCCTCAAGGATGAGCGCGGTGTCCAGACCCCTGCTACCCAGGACAAGGCCAGCTATCGCGAGTTTGCCGCTCCCTTCTTCGGCCAGCTCAAGGAGGTTACCCACCGTGTCTTCCAGCAGTACTGGAGAACCCCATCTTACATCTATGCCAAGGCCGCTCTTTGCACCTTGGTTGCTGCTTTTATCGGTTTCGTCTTTTTCAAGGCGCCCAACACACAGCAAGGTCTTCAGAACCAAATGTTCGCCATTTTCAACCTGCTTACCGTCTTCGGCCAACTTGTCCAGCAGACCATGCCTCACTTTGTTATCCAACGGTCCTTGTATGAGGTGCGCGAGCGTCCATCCAAGGTCTACGGCTGGAAGGTCTTCATGCTCAGCCAGATCATTGTCGAACTACCATGGAACACCTTGATGGCTGCGATCATGTACTTCTGCTGGTACTACCCCGTCGGTCTCTACAACAACGCTATTCCTGCCGACCAGGTTACGGAGCGTGGTGCGCTGATGTTCCTGTACCTGCTCGTCTTCCTGTTGTTCACCTCGACCTTTACCGACTTCATCATCGCTGGTTTTGAGACTGCGGAAGCCGGAGGCAACATCGCCAACTTGCTCTTCATGCTTTGCCTGATCTTCTGCGGTGTCCTCGCCAACCCCGACTCCATCCCTCGCTTCTGGATCTTCATGTATCGTGTATCGCCTTTCACGTATATCGTGTCAGGCATGTTGTCGACGGCCGTCGCCAACACCGAGGTGGTTTGCGCTGCTAACGAGTACCTGCACTTCAACCCTCCTTCTGCACAGACTTGTGAGCAGTACATGCAAGCCTACATGGGAGTGATGGGTGGTTATCTCAAGGACCCCAACGCCACTACCGACTGCCAGTTCTGCACCATCAAGGACACCAACTACTTCCTTGCTGGCGTCAAGAGCGATTACGCCGACCGCTGGAGGAACTTTGGCATTGCCTGGGTCTACATCATCTTCAACGTCTTTGCCGCGCTCGGCCTGTACTGGCTGGCAAGAGTGCCCAAGAAGGGCGGCCTCTTTGGCAAGAAGAAGACCGAGTAAGATGCCAATTGTGGTCATCTTTCTCACCTAAAAGTTCTTTGCACGAAGGAAACGAACGAAAAAAGCAAATGAAAAAGAAACGTCGAGATACCTTAACGTGGAGGATTACGTATGGGTATGTGTACGAGCGAGCTGTTTAGAGAGGAGAGCTCGGGTGCAAACCTGGATGGAGGGAGGCCTGGGCCACCTAGATCGGCCCCTAAGCCATGGGCCTCGGCAGTCATGTGTCTCATGGTGCATAATGATGAGCACTTCTCGTGTATTTAAATGTCCTCTGGCTCTCAAGTAGAGATGATACATTCCCCTTTCTTATTCACTCTTAATAGATATCCTAGAGATCAATGCCACGTCTCCCGTAATAAAACCTTCCGTGGAAGTGCGTTAATTTCAGCCGGCTTGTGCTCTAAGATAGGTTGGCACCATAATGAGAATTAATAGAGTTGATGTGTCTGTGGGGTTTGACATTAACATCCCTTGACTGTCAGCTTTGCTATAGGTTGAGTACGTCATTGTTCTTTCCGTTATCCTTGTCGTCGTTCTTGTCGTCGTCCTTGTCGTCGTCCTTGGTCCTTCTCATCATGTCATCATTCCTATTCTACTGGTCGCCCTTATTATCCCCTCCTGCCTGAGTACTATAAGTAGCACTTGTGCTGAAAAGATCACCGTTACAGATGGCTGGGCAGCCTGGATGGGTAGACTGCCAGCAAGGTCCGCAACACGTGCTTTTGCGGAGCAGCCCTGAGGACCTTGCGTCAAGAGAAAACTACACACTATCTGCCATTCCCAGCGAAGCCTCGTAAACTCGGCCCTCACATTCTCAACAACACGATGGTATTTGAGTCTCTCGGTGACGGAAGCGATGGAGGACCAAGGTCTTCATCACCAGGAAGTTCGTGTTCCGGGCGAGGCGCAATCACAGATACAAGATACACAGACGATCGACCACGTTGCCTACCAGAACAACATGGAAGACAGACGAAGACTCTTCCAGGACATACAGGAAGTAGACTACCTAAAGGGTACTAACCCTGACAGATACGAAAAGATGTCGAAGGACAGTTTTACGAAAGAGGTCTGGGCTTTGTATTGGGTCGCTCCTTACGACGAAGTCATCCGTGCCCGTGAAAGAATCAGACGGGGGGAAATTAAATCATGGAACATGGATACGTTTCTTCAGAACGCCACAGAGATGCTGCCCATGGTCATGTATCTTGGTAAGGAAACACAAACTATCAATCATGGCCAAGAAGATTGACAAGGCCGCAGTGAAAAACGAGGCATACTATCGTGGCTGTGCACAAGAGAGGACTGAGCTCGTGAATAAACACTTCGGGTATATCAGCAGCCTCCATTTATTATTTGGGGGCAAGAAAGCGTGGGAGTACTCGGAAGCTCCGGCTTCCGCCGGTCTCCGGGGACCACCGCCTGACCCTATCCTGACCGATCTCAGAAGGAGGGCAACTGCCATGATCTTCCTCCTTGAAGCCGCCCAAGCCGGCCATGTGACAGACGATATCTTGGAAGAAGAAGCTGTGAGGGCAGTGACGTCTTCCCAAGAACCTGATGTGATAGAAACGCATTTCCGGGAGCTCAGACGCATTCACGAGTCTCAGTGGCAACAAAAGAAACGCGAAAAAAGAGCGGCCAGGAACAACAGCATCTCCTATCTCGACAACATCCAGGCCAGACAGGACATTTTGAAGCAGATTCAGGAGGCCAATTATCCAGTCACCATGCCGATCGGGAATAATACTATATTTGCAAGAATCGGCAGAGATTTGCTCAGCAAGGAGGCATGGTCCGCGTTCTGGGTTGCTCCAATCGACCAGCTACGCCAGCTGAGCCTGAAGATTAGCAACAAGCAAATCCAACTACGCGAGATCCAGAACGCGCTTGCTGAGACTGCAAGAGATCTACCTGACGCAATAGCTATCAGTAAGCAGAACGAGTTCTATGTTCGAAGAAAGGACTAACAATTCCCGCTGTCGCAGTAATGAAGAACAAATACGGATATGAGACCAATACACCAATGGCAACAACAGAAATGGGCACCGACGACAACGAGGAGGCCCATATCTACCCGCAGAAAAAGATCGAGCACGCGTCAGAGTGTGTAGCGAAGATACAGTGTCTTGATCTTCTGTTTGGAGAACAGAAGATCAAGGAGTATACGACGGCTCTGTGCTCAGACTGCGTGAAAAACCTGGCGAATCTCACCACGCTCGACGAAGGTCTGCGGACCATGTGGGACCAGGGTAAGGTCACGCTGAGGGTCAGATCATTCAACGAGAATAGAGTCAACCTGGCAGTCCATTATCTCAGGGACTCGAAGCTGAGAATCAGATCGAGAGCCCAAGAACGATACAGATGGGAGAATGATTTCACGGTGACGCCTGCGGACGTACTTGACTTCACGGATGCGCACGTAATCCCCACGGCTACACAGTATTATTTTCAGGATGAATTTACGTTCAAAATGCACGCTGAAGATCGAAGACTGCGCTCCGATCCGGTTTTGCTCGATCTCCGTGACAAAATCGCTGTCATGGCGCCTCTCCTGGGCGCAACCGAATACATTGACGACGATCATGGCAATGTCAGTGAGGGAACGAGACAATCGCCGGTCGATGAAGCCGAAGACGATCAAAGTGTTGATGGAGACATATCCGACATGGGTGAGGATCTTTACATGGACGATGACAACTATGAGTATGATTCAGACGAGTGAGGGAGAGGAAGGAGGCTAGAATTCGAGTCGCGACCCCTCCGGCCTCGAAGCCAGCTTAAGATGACTTCCATGTGAATGACCCGACTAATTTGTACTTGCCGGTCGTTCCCCCTTAGCTCCTTCCCTGAAAATATTGCGCCGTGCCTCTTTCCCCAGCGGACTCTGAAAATCTCACCTTGTCTACGCCGCCTGCCCAACTCTGCAAACCCACAGTCTCCCATCTATAAAAACCCCCAATTTTTCAAAACTCAGCCAGCAAATATCTTTCACCGCCACCATTCATCTCTGAGGAAGCACACGGCTCCCACTTCAACTTCATATCAGCTACAAGACACGCTGGCGACGACACTCCTCAATTTCCACCCGGATATCTACCTCTCACTTGCAATTTACGAAGATACCCAACCCAAGCCACAAGAGAACCCGAAAATGCCTCCTCTCAACCTATCGCGCGTTTCTGAGATGATTGAGCGACTTCAGAATACCCTCGAGGAGGAGTCGCAACAAGCTGGCCCTCGGTGGCTGATCAAGACATATGACGACCTCACGCCAGAGGAGAAGAGCATACCCGACGATTGGCTCCCCCGCCTAAATCACTGCAACCGAATTGGCGCCCTCGACTCGCCGGAGAAGAAGGAAGCTGCACGGCAGAAGATCTGGACCCTGGTTTTCGACGGCTGGGATACCGACTCCCCGATCCCCAAGCCCACCAGTCCCGGCGGGAGCAAAGCCACGGATGGCATCGTCAAGATTGGCGTTCTCAACGAAGATGCTCCGAGTTCTCGAAAGCGAAAGGCTGATGGATCCATGGCTCCCGTACCTGCCTGGCGTTCTCGTGGCGCTGATGTGTTCATCAAGGCGAAAGCTCACTGGCGACGACAAGATTTGTGCTTCCCACTCTGCGACTCACGAGGCATAGCATTCGCCTCCAACATCAGCTATAGGAAGCTTCCTGGAAGCAGTCTCGGTCGACTGAAGGGCGAATGCAGTAGCCGCTGGGACTCGATTGAGGTCTATCGCGGACGAAAGGCGAACAACGAACTCGTCGCTTACTGGGCAAGAAATAAGCTCATGGTCTCTCTCAAGAACAACTGGAGAGGCCGCGGAGACCCTGACGCTGTCGGTCTTCCTGGCTCGCGAACCACCGCCACACTCCCAGGCCGGTCCACGATGGAGATTGACCAGATCATTGACCTTGGAAAGTTGACATACATCAAGCTATGCATGGATATCTGGGAGGCAAACCGCGACGCCGCCAGCTTTCACATGGCAATGAAGAACACCTACTCTGGGGTTTTCGAACTGTGTAAGTTTTATCGACCTCGGTTATCGCAAACCTGTCTAACTCATCTGAAAGCCTCTTAGCCATTTGGCCCGAAGACAATGAGCCAACAGAGCGCTCAAGAGAAGCTCCACAGAACATTATCGCGGCTCTCCTCTTTGGCCTAGTTCCGATCTTCATCCTCTCAGTTAATTGGTCCATGGAAATGCCTACGGTTTCTGTCGCTCGTTACGAGAGACAATTTGGTGTGTTCTTTCGGGAAAGGGAATTGGGTTTGTAACTACTCGGAGGGGCGTACTGGAGGGTCAAGGGTCGTTTGTAAACCGCGTTTCTTTTTTTCCTATGCATTTGAATTTGGGATCTCGTTTTTGCAGCTTGGAGTTTTCGTTCTTCTCACTACGGTATATCGTCTTCGGAATTGGAATTTTGCTCTGGTGGGTTTCGAGAAAGGATCAGTCACACTATGCCCCGTTCTTTATTTGACTCTCGCGCAATCAGTTCGTTTCAATAGGAACTCTGCCTCGTATTTTTCTATCGGAAAAATACAGTTCTTTTAAGTCCACTATGGTCGAAATCGCGTGCTTTGATCCTTCATGACGGCTAGGCTGCGTAATTCGTCGAAAGAAACGGGGTTTGAAGCGAGGCTCCTTTGCTTACAGACCACAGGGAGCGAGAGACTCAACGCTGACAAATCTAGTCAAAATTCGGGTAATACTCCAGTCCAAATGAATATACCTGGAGGTTTGCAAGCTGAGTGATCGGGTGCGAGCCCCTTACCATGCGGCGTGGATCTTTGCGCGTCTCAGAGGCACCAACACCACCAACGCGTACAGCCACCGGGCCTTGCATTTGGCCACTCACATGGGCTGTTATGATTGGGCTCCGCACAATAGCAGTCCACATCTAAGCGCCGACATCCTCACATGTTGGCGGCGCATTTATGATCCACGTCTCCCACCAGTCAAGTCATCGAAGTTTTCTTCCATATACATCCCCTTACACGCACAGTCTGACAGATAGCACTCCGGATCGCAGAGGCTGGCCAACACGATGGAGGTAGTTGGGGCCGTATCGAGCTTTATCGCTATCAGCCAAGCATTAGTGGCCGGCCGCCACATCGTCAACGTTCTCCGAGACATCCCGAAAATAGGCAGCGAACTACAATCGCTAGACTTCGAGGTTAGTTGCAAATCACGTTGGACAACGTCGCTATCTAAAAGTGCCACGGAGATTTTGAAAAGAACATTTGTCCTGATTTTCCACTTCCATAGATTCAAAGTCTTGCATCTGCAGTCAAGGCCGCTGAAAAGCAACAATATATCTCCCGCGGACGCCAGGCTGAATCTCTGGATCTCAAACTAGCGAAAGAACGGCTCGAGAAAACTGTCGAAGGCCTCCAGAACTTGCATCGCCGTGTCACGCGAACCGACGAAGATGGTAACGTCAAAGCGAGGAAGACAAGATGCTTATTCTTGCAAAAAGATCTTGCGGACTGTCGAGATAAGATACGTGATGCTAGAGATACCCTGCATCTTGTTCTGATGAACATGAACCTGGAAGAAACTACGTGCGTAGAGCGTCATCCACAAAAGGATGTTCATAAGTGCTGATAACTGGTGGCCAGCCGGATGGCACTTCGTGTTGAGAGCCTCACTATTCAGTCAACAGGCCACATTCCTCGTGCCCATGAATGCTCGAGGAGTGTGGCGCCAACGGTGGGAAACCTCCCCCTGATCACACCTCACACTACCGAATACCAATTTCCACAGCCAGTTCCAGATTCCGATCAAGCTTTACCAGAAAGGGTAGGTCAACTTACATCAGTTACGCGAGAGTTGACCTCCAACGTCCAACCACGGCCCCTTGAGGACGGCATGGTTTTCAAGGCCAAATTGTCAATGGAAAACAAGTGCTCACGTAATTGCTTGTGTCGTTGCCATGCCTCTAAGCAGTCATCTTTTGGCTATGGTGGCTGGGCAGGCAACATACTGGGCTCTTTCTCTGTGACATCGGACAGCAGCGTCTTCTTTCGGAATGCAACCAAATGCACCGAATCAAGTTGTAGGAAGAATCAGAAAGGCTCGATAACGGTCAACTACAAGTTTCCGACCTGGCTTTGGCCCCAAAGCTTCTCACTTCAGAGCTCTATGGGCAGTTTATCTGCACTAAGTGCTTCATTACGTCCAATGAGAATCCTGGCAGATGGTGCAACAATATGGCACATCATTCAAGACCAGTCAAGAGCGGAAGTGCAGCAGTTGATCATAAGGAAAGGCAACATATATCCCGATGATTGTGACTCTAAAGGATTGACACTCCTCGAGGTAAGCGTTTCACGGAATATCAAAGCACTGATGGCATCCAGTGGCTGACACTCGCAAAGTGGGCTATCACTGCTGGAACACCAGACGTGCTAGAATTTCTGGTGAAGTTTTGGGACGGAGAGATTGCAAAGTCACATATCAATAGGTAAGTATTAACTACGAAATGTATCATTTTCCTGGTCAAAATCCATCAACTTATCAACAAGCAGGAAGTGTGCTTTCAACGCGCAAAGTCAACTCACAGGCAGGCCACACATGACGTCTCAAGAATCTCAAGCACAACACAAGCTAGTACAGCTTGGCCGAGACACTGTCCAGGCAGTTCAGACACCGCTACACCAAGCGGCAACCTTGATCAGCAACGAAGAGACAATCCGGGAATCAATCCAAAAGGCCTTTAAACAATACTCATGGGCAATGAGTGAGTGGAACTACGAAGGCCAGACGCCACTACATGTTGGGGCGAGTCATGGCAATATTGTAGCCGTACGAGAGCTTATTCGTCTCGGCTCTAACGTGGACCAATTGAACTTCTTTGGGAGAACCCCTCTTATGGAAGCTATTAATATGGGGCATATATATGTCGCTAGGTGTCTGCTTGGGGCTGGTTGTTCGGTAAACGCTACAGCATCAGATGGATCAACAGCCTTACACTGTGCCGCATGTCCAGAAAAAGAGCCTGAGAAAGATCCTGCTGGCATAATCAGGGTTCTGCTCGATGCAGGCACCTCACCAGCACTTAAAGATGCATCTGGCAATACGGCATTGCACTGCCTAGAGGATTCCAACGTCAGTAGACAAGCCACAAAGGAAAAGATTCAGTTGCTTGTGAAAGCAGGTGCTGGAATCAACGAGCGTAGCGGTGATGGCGACACACCATTATTTCGGGCTATTCGCACTAATCAGCCAGAGGTTGCGAAATATCTCTTGAAGGCAGGCGCCGAAACTGATTCTCCACAGGGACTAGAGGGAAATGTCCTTCACGTCGCTGCTGCATATGGGGAAATTGAAGTCCTTCGCAGCCTGGGTAAAATGTATTTACCTCAAGTCAGAGCAGACATGAAAGATTCTGACGGCGATACTCCCTGGGATCTGTTCATTGGCACTTTGCATCAACCAGAATGGAAACTTGGGTCTGCGCGCAGACCAACCTCAGAAGAGAAGGAAGCTTTCGTGTGTTTGTACACACAGATCAGAAATCGCAACTTACAACATGACGTCGCCAGACTAGAGTGGGCACGACAATATTTTGTAGAAGAAGACCCGCGAGGCGCCTCTTCGGCGATAGCACAAATAATAAAGGAGAATGAGGAATGGAAAGAATGGAAGGCTGTTCAAACATACCAAGCAGTCAGGGTCCAAGTTCGGGAAAGAATGTGGGAGGCGGCAATTGAATCGGTGGACGAAAACGTCGATATTCTGAAAGATCAGATCTCCAAATCCCCTTGGGACCGGTGGTCTCACTACGATATCTTAGCAACGATGGATTCAGATGAGTTCTCAAACTAGGTTGATGGTACAGTTAGTCGACATTCTGAAAAAAGCATCAAGATCCGCGAACAAGTTCATCTTTGACCGGTCATCACTACAGAGCTGCAAAGCCATGCCTACTTCGTGTGAACGTCATGCCTGCTGCGGGTTGGAGCTGACTGGTAAGGGGGGGCTGAAAAATGCCGGAGGCTCCCTAAGTCGAGCATATTCACCTGAGCAGAGTGAGGAACCTAGGAAGCTGTGCTGATGGAAGTTCAAGATTTGTTGAACAGCGGGATTCGCGTCCCTCCAAATCACAGCCCAGACCTTGAGCTATTGAGTCCGCCGGACTTTTCGCTCACTGTCAGCCCATTATCAGGGCTGATCAGTGACGTTCACTTGTGGACGTTTTAAAAGCTATCCCCTTGGTATGGAGCTACCCACGAACAGCCTTTTGGGTAAGTTTGGCTGGCAGCAGAACGTTTTCTTTGTTGCAGCACGACCGGAGGGTCCGTTGACCCGAGAGTCAAAAAGGGTAAGACCTCGAATCTACTTTCAAGAGAGCTTGTGTCGAGTCAAAGAATGTGTTCTCGAACGCTACGCCATTCATCCATGTTTTCATCTCCTTCGGATCTACCAGTCTAAAATTGCCTTAAATATTCGGCAACGTGATTGTATACCGCCCAAGACGAGACAGCAGCGTACCAAAATTACCATTTCAACTCTGCCTTTCATCAAAGCGCAAATCTCACTCGACAGCCTGTTACAAAACGCTTGAACATTTGAAACGGATCCAATGCCGAATACAAAAAGCTACCGTTATGAGAATCTTGTCGAGCTTGTCAAGGATGTCAACAGGTTCCAGATTAAAGGCACAGAATGGAAGTTTTGTCTCAAAGATCCCACGAACCCGACCTCTCCTTGGAAGGCATTCGGAATTGTTCTTGAAGAGAATGTCAAGTGGCTGAAAAAGGCAAACAGTAAATGGCTCGACTTCGACTGGTTGTCAAAACAGATCCGGTTGATCAACCCACCCATCGACCCAAAAACGGGAATAATTCAGCTTAATTATGCCTGGAAGGAAATAGTAGACAAGCTTGACGAGATTCCAGGCGACAACTTACCTCAGTGGGTGAAGAAGGACACAAAATGGCTGTATAACGATCAGGAATCATGGCCTCTGATCGAGGAACATGAAAATTTCAGAAAGCTTTTCAGTGAAGGGATTTGGTGCGACCTTGTCCCGATATTCGGCATCCTTACGACCGGCGCACATCTCAACGTCTACAAGATCACCAAAGAAAAGGGCTTTCAGGTGTGGGTGTCTCAGCGCCCTGACACGCAACCAAACTTCCCCGGACTACTCGATCAAGCTGCAGCCGGTGGTTTTACACCGAGCCACAAAACGATCCTTGAGTGCATCGAGAGGGAGAAGAAACAAGAATCAAAGGGATATCCACGTAACTGGCGTGAGTTAATGCGCCAGAGCCCAGACATACCCACCATTCAATTCTTCGACGTGCGCGATGAGAGATGGGAAAAAGGCTACGCTGGCCTGCCTCAGCCTGGCATCAGAAAAGCATACGATCTAAGGGTTAACGACGAGGAAATTAACGGGAAGGAAGGCCAAACTATCAAATTGATGAGTATCGACGAAATCAGAGAAAGCTTGCTGCATGGGCGATGGAAACCGAGTTCCGCGCTAGTTATGATCGACTTCATGATCCGCCATGGGCTCATCGAAAATGAGATCGAAAAGGCGGAAATTCCGAGGCTATTAAAGCTCGACCTTGAAAGGCGATTCGGCTTCGACATCGCCGTCACTGAGCTTTCTGATTATGTGCAATTTCCTCTACATGGCAACAAGTAGACTCCATTCTCCGCAAGCCCATATCGAGGCTTGCTTTTATGTGTGGAAGTCGGTTGCGCCAGTGCTCTACGTTGTTCAGATTCCATTTTCACACTGCTACTGTATAGATGTAGACGAGACGTCAAGCCAACTTCAATAGTCATTCAGCTCCGTGGCGTTCGAAGGTTTCTTCAGTACAGGCCTCTTGCATATTACACTGAAGAACTAGAGTAACATGGGCAATTGCGTGGATGAAGCCTTTGCCATGCCCAAATCATCCAGTCCCAAGAAATGCTCAATATCCAACTGCTACATAAGGAGATTGCATGACATCAATATTAGCCAACCCGTCGTGGAGAACATTAAAACCTCTTTTTCATCGCGTAGCCCACAACTACACCTGACTTCTAGCCTTCCTCTCCTTCTCAGACGAGGTATTCTGTTCCAATAACAGGGTATCAATTCTCGCCATGACGCCATCAAGAACGGAGCGGACCAAGCCATCAGGAGCCATGCCTGCCTCAGTGCACGCATTGATAACCGTATCACCGCCAGCCATACCAGCAACATTGAAGACTATACCATGATATCCAACAGCCCCGTGAGGAGAGGCGGTAGAAAACTGAACGTCCTCGATCCTCACGGCCGGCTCCTCTCCACCAGCCGATACCGTAGTGGCCTTGAGTGCACCTAAGTTTGAGACTGAAAAGCTGTTCTGCATGACCACATTCATTGAAGGCAGAGACTTGTTGACAAACTCCTCGAGTGTCGGGCCCATGGTGTTTCCGCTCAGCCAAGACTTGCAAAGCTTAGAATTGGTGCCACCCTTGCGGAACTTTTGCATGCGCTTGCCGTAATCGCGAACAAGTTTCCAGGTTTCCTTTGTGTCAAGGTACGCCCTAGACTGCTGAATGCCATCGCCTGAGAACATGGTGGGGAGAACCTTTCGGTACTTTCCGAGACGCTCTTTCTCTGGGACGCTGGCAGCCAAGTTGAGCATCTTGCCCTGCCCAGCTGCCAGATCCTCAAAGTCACAGACTGGTCGCATATCGACTGCGTACCGTGTGAATCCAACCTTTGCCTTGCGATAGTGGTCCGCTGCCAAAGTGCCAGTGACCAAGACCATAAGCAAAGGAGTGAAAGTTGTCCCGTGGCTTCGGCAGGCAGCCAAAATAGATTCCATCTTTTGAGCGGGGATGCGATAGTTGTAGACCTGTGTGGAGGTTCGATCTTGAGGCAAAGGGTTGCCCAAGGAATCTTTGAGAAACTTCCTGGGCGGGGCAAAGTCCGTAAAGAAGAGGGCTTTGGAGTAGAAGTACCGGAGGAAGGCAAAGCTTAGGAAGCTGTAGATAACACCAAGCGCGGATGGCTTCTTCCGGATAGTGTTCTTGACTCTCTCGTTTAGTCTCATTCTTTCAGGGTTCAAGTGAACCTCCCGTGGAGCTTGTTGTCTCATTCCTGAGACGGCTGCGGCATTGAGCGACGCAAGAAATTCGCGGTGGAAGGTCATGCCGAACGAGCCGTCGCAGACGAGATGGTGGAAGAGGAAGACGACGTCGCGACGTCCGAGGATAAGCACTTTCCACCATGGCTGACCGGGTCTAACTTCTCCATCGGCCCAGAGCCATTCGCTGTGGAGCTTCTCGAAGAGATCTGAACCGAGGGGTGGGACGTTGTGGTCGATGAATTCAACGCAGCTGTCGAGGTTGATCGTATTCAATGAGGCCAAAGAAAGGAAGTGCTTTCCATCTTCGTTCATTTCTTTGACGCCAACCAGACCAAGCTCTGGGCACTTAGTGACGACGGCATGAAGGGCTGCAAAAACTGTCTCATCTGACAGGTCGAGATTTTGACCGGTCTTCGCTGAGGCGTACCGAGCCGCGACCAGGACGTTTGCTTGAATTCCAAGGCGATGGTAGACATAGAACATGCGATCCACTTGAGCTGTTAAGGAATTAGTATTTGCTCGTCGTTTTGCGGACACTAGGCTTACTGGTCTTGCGGACGATTGTGTACGGGCTGGGTTGTACCGCGGCATCTTGCCCCTCTTTAGCAGTGAGGGTTGTGGTGGCCATTTTCCTGTGGAGCTTGCGCGTAACTAAAGCAGAGCTTCGAAGTTCTGGGACGTGTAAACTTCTGAGAAAGCTCCAGGCTTCCTGACAGATCTCCGAAGACTTTTCCGGTTTTGCCAACAAGAGCCTAGAACGAGACTCCATCCAGGGCTCAATGCTGTATTTGAGCTTCAGTATCCCAGGGGCCGGTCCTTCACAACCCGCATGGACGGGGTCACAAGGAAACATTGCCAAGTGATCCAAGCTCCATACCTTTTTCGTCGGTGTTGCACCGCGCTCAGATCTTCATCCCATCACGAGCATAGCTCCCAGACGACCTCCAGTTGAACTATGAGCTTGAATCAACTTTGAAACCAATCAGCAGACTGGAAAATTTCATTTCTGTCTGCCAATGAACCACTCATCGTTCACGAGAGTGCCACCCCGGATTTTTAAGGTCTTCACTTGCATGAAGACTCAAACTGCGTCCTCGGTCAAACACAAATGGTCTCTGGAACTCGTCTGAATTCAGGAAACAGCAGCACGTCTCCAGTCAGCATTGAAGGAATATCAGGTGCAGAAATCTGACCAAGATGTATTCCGTGACCTTCGAGAGGCGCGACGTTGGATCCGCGATCAAAATGAAGCTGTGGTGCTCACTCTTGGCAGCATGAGCTCAGACATCTGAGCAGCACGCCCTGTTGCATCTCTGAGGATCAATCAAAACATCATCTGTATGCGGGGTAGCTGTCACATGTAAGGGTAAGATGCTTTCAAACCACACGAAACTTGTATTCTGATGTCTGGATAAACCCCTGGCCTCACATCAGGATGGGCTCAACTGAAAGGCGGTTCATCTGGTGTCTCCCTCCCATGCCTCAGTTGGGAATCTCATCGATGCTCGAGATGGTGACCTCCTTAACCCCATTCAATTCACGGCGTAATTTGCTACTGGCGGCATAGACTACATATGTCAGTACTCACAGCCGCAGCAAGACGTTTGGATAGGAAACATACCAACGCGCCTGAGCCTATTCGGACTCCCCAGCGGCTGCAAGCTCTTCAGTCCGTGCCAGGGATCAACCCGCATGTAATCCTCCCAGAACCGCTTCCTTTCAAAGTCAAAACTATTTTGACATGGAATGACAAGCTTGGCGACCGTCTGCCATGGGTACCTTTCCTCGTCCCACGCCTGACCCGCGTACTCAACGGGCTGCTCCTCCTGATTCTCCAGCAGTTGGACCTGGAACATGTACTCAGCCTCATGGTTGGCGTGGAAGTTCTGCAACCATTTCTGTAAGATGTCTTCGTCGTGTTCTGGTTTGACCGTCTCTTCGTACAACCTTCTCTGCGTGTCGCTCGATGGCACCAGGGAGTATTTCATCACGTAGTCTCCAAACCGGTAAGCTGTTTGCGAATACTGCCTCGTTGATTCGAGGTGAGAATTCCGAAGCTTGTCTCGGGCCGTTTGGAGCTCTGCATCCTGCCGAGCATTGAGATGTTTGTACAATTCTTTCTTGTCATCGCCATACTTCAGGCGCAACTGAAAAATCTCCTTCGTGGTCTTAGCATCGGCAAGCTCAATGGCAGGCGCACTGTTGAACTCGATGTCTTGCGTGGGACATTCTTTGCCTGCATCGAACATGTCACCCTCGACATTGAAGAGCTTCATTGCAAAGCCACGTGGCTGTGGGATGCGATCCTGGTAGATTTTTCAGCTGATGCTGGTATTTGAATCAAGGCTGAAGACTTACGTCAAGACCTGGGTCTCCTGGCTCTGAGCTGTATCGGCAAGCAACAGGGTACTCGCCCCCTTGTCGAAACAACTCAGTCTGCCTCAGATGTTTTGGCAGATCATTCTGAACGATAAACTTGCCCTTGACAATGCCTTGCGTTCTCGCGTGAGTCGCACCATAACCATGACGAGTCTTGTTCCAGGTCCTGCGTTGTTGCTCATTGATCAGCTTGGCCACTGTTTCAATGTCTTCGTCTTCATTCGGCGGGACCTTCTCGACACCATCTGCGTCCCATTTCACGTATTTTCGGCTGGCAAGGTCGTTGGAAGGTGCCATCTCGCTTTTCGTTCTTTCACTTTTGCACAATCTACGCGAACTTACTGAGGCTGTGACCAGCGGAAGAATTTATTGTATCCTTTTTGCTTCATACAGCGCATACCTATTTGCAATACGCATAGTAGAATTTCATCTCATGCCGTCATCATTACAATCACCACCAAATAGCACATGAAGACGTTTTGAGCCAAATACGCGCTATGATTCATTGGCGAACGCTAACAGTTGTGGCGTCGGAACCATCAACTGAGATAGGGCCGACCCCGCAAAGGAAGTCAAGGCTTGTTGGAATATTCCGCAAAGACCACGTTGGAATCGACAAGTTCTGTAAAGCTCTTCAGGAATCAGAGCTACGTAAGCGCTGCAACAAACATTCAGAGAATGCCCAGCATTACGACTGATTTGAGCTGAGCCTTGGCTGCGAGACCTCGGTTTTCCAGAAATGTTCTAGCTTCGGCGGGAGACGAGCTTACTTGCTTGCCCTGCTGATCCTTTCAGGCATCACGGGATAGCTGACGGCTTCACAGCCAATAGACTAATGCCCCGCCAAACTTCCGCGAACCCGCGTATCAATGAACCGACTAGGAAGGAAACACAGCCGGAGACAGCGCGGCCAATCGGCCCCACATATAGTCGGAGAGGCCGACTGTTGGTACCAGTTCAGCTCCACAGCTCTGGGCGACAGTTCCCTTCGCCTGGGGTCCTCCAGACCTCCGGGTACCATGCGCTCGCTGATCTTGGCTCGGGCTGCTGATGCGACCGACCGGTTCAGTGGCAGTGACAGGCCACTGGTCAGTGGTTCGTCCGAACGTTTGGGGATCACCGGGACATTGGCTAGCCGTTGCGCCATGAAACATCAGCTATGTAGCTGGCATGTGGTCGCTTGCGTCGAACTATGTCCAACGAAAACGGCTTCTACAGCAAGAGACCTTGTAAAGACTCATAGGTGAAGAATGTTAACAAGATGATGCCAACCAGCGAAGACACAAGGGGAGAGTTCCTGGATTTGCGGCCTCGGACGCGAGAAGCCGAAAGCGAGTGGCTTTGCAGGTCGCGTCATTTGGGTGGCTAAGACTGCTAAGTTCCCCATCGAATCAGCTAAGCGACCGTGGCTGGCACACACCAAAGTCTCCAGGCATGGGCTGGGCAAGGCACCCCGCGCAGTCACTGCGCCACCTGCAAGTGCAAGTGACGAAGCAATAGAGCAATGAGGGGCAGCGGAAACGGGGCACTGCTCTCAGCGGAGGGTGAGAAGCATTCTCCCGTTCTGCATGCATTCTGGCCCCTCCTTGGCAATCTCCGCGAGCTCCGTTTCTACGCTAGCTCCTGTTGAATCCCGCCTCACGTTTGGCGCCTTTTAAAGCTCAGCTGTTTCCCCTCTGCTGACTTCGGAGACATTATCATTATCATCAAGCATTCGACTATTCAGCCGTTTCGATCCATATCGACATTCGACCACAAATCATCTAAAAATTCCATCAAACATCTTCCACAGTACTATGTCTTCGAACGACTACTACGGCAACAGTGGCCACGGCCAGCAGGGTTACAACCAGGGCCATCTACAGCAGGGCTATGGCCAACAGGGTGGTTATCCCCAGCAGCCAAGCTACGCTCCTCAAGTAAGCACCCAAATTATAATTGTTTTGGATCACGGCGTCATTTGGCAAATGCTGATGTCTTCCTCAACAGCAGCAGCAAGGCGGCTACCCTCAACAGTCACACTCGCCGTACCAGCAGGGTGGTGGCTACAACGCTCCCCAGCAGCACGGATACGGCGGCCCCCAACAGCCCACTTACGCCCAGGGTCAAGGCCACAGCCAGGGTTACTCCTCTGGACATGACAACCGCGGTCACTCTCCCTACCCTCAACAACAACAATATGGCCAGCAACAACACGGCCAGCAAGGCTATGGACAACAGGGCTATGGACAGCAGGGCGGTCCAGGCCAGTACGACCCCAATGGGCCTGTCGGCCCTGATGGCGAGCGTGGCCTTGGCGCGACACTAGTCGGCGGCGGAGCTGCCGGATGGGCTGCGCACAAGGCCGGAGGCGGCCTGCTCGGTACTCTCGGTGGTGCTATCGCCGGCGCAGTCGGTGCCAACATGTTGGAGCACGCCGGCAAGAAGCATAAGAAGGAGAAGAAGCACAAGAAGGACAAGCACCACAAGCGCGGTCTCAGCGGAAGCTCCAGTTCCAGTAGCGACTAAACGCGTTTCCTTGTCTCCTTTCAATCACGACGTAATCGGTATGCGAAGCTGTCGGAACACTTCGGGTGCCACAATTTGGACGATACCCAGAACGCCTACACGAGCTCACGACAGTTTGGACTTCATTTTGTGGGATGCACATAGATGTTAATGTATTATTATGGTTCATACTCCAACACAAACAAACATTCAATGATTTTGTAACTCTCATGTCGCATTACTTCGAACTGGTATCTCAAACAATCTCTACATTTTAATACAATTACTGCTCACTCCATTGTCTCTAGGTTCTTTGCAACCTTGAACGAGGCATCGGTCTTCGCGCGTACCTCGTCGACGTCAACGCCCGGCGCGACTTCGGTCAGAGTCAACCCCCCATTCTTGCGATCGACCTCAAAAACACACTTGAGATACGTTAGCAGCTATTCAAAACGCGAACTGTTCAACCACGACTCACCAAATCGGTAATAATAGTGCTAACCACGCGAGCACCGGTCAGAGGCAGGCTGCAGTCCTGCACGATCTTCGAAAACCCATCCTTCGCAACATGCTCTGTCGCGACAACGATCTTGGTGTTATCCGGGTTGGAAACCAAGTCCATGGCACCGCCCATACCCTTGAACACCTTTCCGGGGATCATGTAGTTGGCCAGGTCACCAATGGCGCTTACCTGCAGCGCCCCGAGAATGGAGACATCCACGTGGCCGCCACGGATCATGCCGAAAGACTCGGCGCTGTCAAACGTTGAGGCTCCGGGCACGAGGGTGACAGTCTCCTTGCCGGCGTTGACGATGTCACTTTCAATGATGTCAGCCTGAGTTCACTGTTGTTCAGAATGACGCCACTCACGGGTCGACCTCGTCTTTGGTGGGGTAGGGACCCATGCCGAGAATACCGTTCTCGGACTGGATCCAGACCTTGCGCTCAGCAGGCAGGAAAGAGGGAGCAAGAGTGGGAATGCCTGCGACTGTCAGCGACACTTTTCATTGTCCGGCTTCCAGGCTAACTTACCAACACCGAGGTTCACGTAGAAACCCTCCTTCAGCTCCTTGGCCGCTCGCCTGGCGATACGGTTGCGGCGTTCCTGGGCTTCGTTCTTGGCCTTGGACAGGTTTTCGCCCTCCCCGTCCTCGGCTCTTAGCTTTAGGATCTCAATGTTCTTCTCGGCGGTCGCGGGGACGATGCGGTCGACGAAAATACCGGGGAGGTCGACGTCGTTGGCATCGATCTCACCAGCTTCAACGATGTGCTCGGCTTCGACGATAGTGACGGTCGCGGCCTTTGCCATGATGGGGCCAAACGCCTTGGTGGTGTATCTGTAGATGGCTTAGGTTAGCTCCAATTTCATGCAGTTGAAATCACAAAACGTACCTGAAGACGCAGTTTCCAGCAGTGTCAGCCTTCCACGCCCTCAAAATAGCGACATCTCCGGTCAGGGCAGTCTCCATAAGATATGTCTTGCCATTGAACTCCCTTGTCTCTCTCGTCCTGCCACGCTCCGTAACGGCACCTGACGCATCAAGTCTAACGGGAATATCACCAGTCTGGACCAACGAGTCTAGAAGAGTCAGTCATTGGCCAAACAGGCATCGGCGATCTAGACCTACGTGCACCAGTGGGTGTGAAGAATGCGGGAATGCCAGCACCACCAGCACGGATTCTCTCAGCGAGGGTGCCTTGCGGACACAGCTCGATGCCAATCTTTCCTGTCAAGTATGCCTTTTCAAGAGCCTTGTTGGCTCCAAGAAATGAGAGAATGAGATTGTTGACTTGGCCAGACTTTGTGAGGATAGCCAAGCCACCCTTTCCCTCGATTCCGGCATTATTCGAGACTGCTGTCAAAGAGTGAAGGTTCTCGGGTCCCCTGCGGTTCAGCGCAGCAATCAGAGTGTCTTCCACTCATGTCAGTAATGCCAAACAGGCGCTTAATTGCGCTCGCACTCACCAGCAACGCCGCAAAGTCCGAAGCCAGAACTGAGAATCGTCGATCCGCTCTTGATGTCCGCGACAGCTTCGTCCGCGGAAGCATAGAGCTTCGATCCGCCTCTCTTGACACTCGGCGCCTTCGCAGATCTTCGGATTGATGTAGTCGTAAGAGCTCGACAGCTCACGGCTCCAATAGCCTTTGCGCGAGGGAAGCGCTGAGGTTGCGCGCAGAAAGATGGCACCGCAGAGAGAGCGGCCGTCGCACGGACAACCACCCTTGGGCGCAATTGACGTGTGAGTGAAGGCATTTTAACTCTGTGTTTCTGTCCTCAACGAAATCTCAAACTTGCGACACTGAGACACCAGCTGCAAGAACGACAGATAAGAAAAGATCCAGGTCCGATTGTCGGTAGCATTTCTGGGTTCGGGTTAGGTGGGCGCGACCTCATCTTTTTGACGAGCTCCTGGGCGGAGCCGATCGGGCGTTCTTCTGCACGCCGACGCCATCCCGTCTCCAACTTTGCGCTGACCGGGGGTTCGGCATGAGGGGGAGGGCCCGAGGAGCGCTGACGTCTGCAGAGCGGGGTTATCCCCGGCATTTGTTGGGGTTCTCGGCGGCCAGAAGTAGGCTCCGGGTCAGCGAGTCAAACAAAGCCGCTTTCATTGGCGCGATACGGCTAACGGCTAGCTTGACCTACCTTCCTAGATGGATAATCTGGGGATAGTAAGGAAGGGTTGGGGATGGTAAGCATAGTTCGCGTTCCCGTAGGGTACGTCCGCCCCCGCAGATTTGGGGTCTGGGGAAGATGGACTTCAAAAACGGGGGAGGGTCCCCAAGACTTTCCAAGCCTTGCCTATGCTTGGCACATTGTTGAGGTTCCCGTCGTTCTTGTTTCTCATCTTGTCGTTTGTGCTGAGTGCGATACCCCTCTTGTGTCCTGGTCGAAGCCTTTGCCATTTTCATCCCGTTTACCAACAAGATGACTCGTAACTCCAAGGAGTACGACATGGACCCGAAGGTCGAGCACACCGAAAGCCAGGTGGCTGCTGACGCGGAGCGTCAAGCTCATCTGACGAGGACCTTGCTCTTCAAAGTCGATACAAGGCAAGCGTAATTCTATCAACGAATCTTAATGGGATGAACATCAACTAACAAACTTGTGATTACCAGGGTCCTGCCTCTTCTGGCCTTGCTTTTCCTGTGCTCCTTTCTCGATCGAACCAACGTCGGTAACGCGAAGATCATTGGTCTCGAAGAGGACCTTGGCATCAACAACACCCAATACAACCAGGGCTTGGCTGTCTTCTACGCGACTTACATTGCCAGGCATGTTTTTTCTGTCGTCCAAAGTCACTCCGACTTTGTGAATGGACGCCCTGTCTCCACGTCCCAACCGCTAATGCATGCCTAGCGAACTGCCAAGCAATCTCGTCCTGAAGAAGGTCTCGCCAAGAATTTGGCTCCCGTTCCTGACAATCGCATGGGGTATTGTTACCATGTGCCTCGGTTTCGTCCGTAGTTACGGAAGTTTTGTCGCCGTTCGCGCCGTTCTCGGGATGTGTGAAGGAGGACTGCTACCTGGAATGGTTCTGTACCTGTCCGGTCTTTACACCCGTGGAGAGCTCGCTCTTAGAATCGGCATTTTCTACACCGCAGCGTCCCTGTCGGGTTGGTCATCTCTGTCTCCATATAGACTCCCTCAGGAACCTACTAACACCTTGATGTAGGCGCGTTTGGTGGTCTTCTTGCTAGAGGACTCTCTGCCATCGGTCCGAGGGGAAATCTTGAGGGTTGGAGATGGATCTTCATCATCGAAGGCCTCATCGTGAGCTTCCCTTTACGTACATTCATCGTCAAGCTTTGCTAACATTGGACGAAGACCGTTGTGTGTGGAACCATCGCTGCTTTCGGTCTCCCGAACAACCTCGCAACTGCAAAGATCCTAACACCTGAAGAGCGAGAATGGGCCTTGGTCAGACTTCAAGGTCAAGCCGGGGACAGATTCAAGTAAGAAACGTTGCTCCTCGACTGTTTTCAATGATCCCTAACCGATTTCTTAGTCTGGCCAGTGAGCGAGAGGAGAAATTTCGGTGGTCGGAAGTTGGTCGCGGCGTTCTCAACCTTCAAGTCTGGTTGAGTTCAACTGCCTACTTCGCAATCCTCTCTGGCCTATATTCTTTTGGCCTCTTCGTACGTCTTGTCTCTTCAAATCCTCAAAGTGATTGACCCATATTGACGTCCTTGAACACAGCTCCCTACCATCATCAATGACCTTCACATCGCATCCAACGCCAACCAGTCTCAGCTGTGGTCCGTTATCCCCTATGCTGTTGCTACCCCTGTGACAGGTAAGTACTATTTTCATAGGGCTCGTATTGGAGCTTCTCTAACTTGGCTTGAAGTTGTTGTTGCGTTCTTGTCGGACCGTCTCCGGGTGCGCGGCCCGCTCATGCTCGCCGTCCTGCCGATTTCGATCATTGGCTACGCTGTCATCGGCAATGTGACTGCGCCCCAGACAAGATTTGCAATGACCTGTCTCATGGCCATTGGCATGTACAGTGCAGTCCCGTGCGTTCTGAGCTGGAACTCGAACAACTCGGCCGGGCACTACAAGCGGGCAACTACGTCGGCTTTGCAGTTGGCAATCGCGAACTGCGGAGGCTTTGTTGCGAGTAAGTCCCCGGCATCCCCCGACTTAGAGCTTGCGCTAACATCTGAAAAAGCCTTCATCTATCCCAGTACTCAAGGCCCATACTATCACAAGGGTCACACCATCATCCTGGGACTACTTTGCTATGCTTGGGTTGCGTAGGTCTACCTCGATCCAATCCTAAGTTTCCCCCACTTATAAGTTTTGCAGCACACTATTGAATGTTCTTTGGTGTTCCAAGATTAACCGCGACAAGGCTGCGGGCAAGTACGACCAGTTCATCGGCACGGGCGACGATAGAGAGCCTGAGTTCAAGATGGTCCTGTGAACCCTCGTCAGCATCAGATAAGGGTGTCACCGTTCTGGGGATATGTAGAGTTTTACAGGCTCAATACTAAAAGGGCTATGGTATAATGATTACGATTTTATTACGGCCTCAACCTTTCCTTTGTGCCATGACCTTGATTAGGTTCTAGACGGAGTTTTCTTATTGTCTTGCTCAACCAACAAGGACTTTGATTGTCATATTCAACATATACACGGCCACTTCCTCTTCTCATCTAGATAGATCCTTCTTTTGACATAGAAAAATAGACTTGCCGAGCAGCTTTGGGCCTCGAAAGACCAGGTTTAAAGAGTCATTAGGCATTTTCATGTCATCTGAACTGTATGCATTATTCTCTTGGTATGATTGGCCGAAGAAGCTAATAGATGGGAAGTCAACTTCACTCTGAGGCTCTGCATAGACATCCACTAACACGATTCTAAGCGAACTTTGGGTCTGTAGCCCCCGCTGATTATTTTACAATATTTCATCCTCTTGCTTACAACTTGGACTGACGAGCTGGAGCAAAGTTTGAGCCTCCGATGGCCTCCGTAATGCTGTCGACCGACTTCAGAATCCACTCGCTGCCCTCATCGCTCGCCAGCCATTGCGCGCCCTCGATGTCCTCCTGATTGTCTGCCTTGAACGTGCCGTCCTCGAAAGCCTTCCTCAATCCAAAGACGTGCGACAAAACTTGCGGGCCGACGCCTGTTTGCGCCCTCAAGCATGAAATAGCGACAATAGAAGTCAAGACTCTCCCAGTGGTCGCAAGACCACCTCGCTCCTTGGGATCAGACAACAGACCCGCGTAGTGGCTGTTGAGAATGTGAACCGGCAAGTCGGGATGCGACTGCGCAAGCTTCTCGTAGAGCTTGACTTCAAACGGCGCGTATACTGAGTCCCAAAGGCCCTGGCCGCGGGCTGTGATCTCGCCGAGGTTCTCAGTGGTGGGTGCGCGTGTCGGCTTCGTCTCCAGTTGCGCGGTAACGTCTTTCGGGAGGCTGGCGTAGAATGCATTCAGGCAGTTGATGGTGCGCGGGATGCCGTTGAAGCTGATGCACTTCAATCCGATCTCGCGAATGAACTCGGCTGTTTCGCGCTTGTCGGGGCGGCCGCTGTTGGAAGCGACGCTGTAGAGGGATTCAAGAGATTCGGGGGAATTAAGAGTGAATGTCGTCGCGGCCTAGGATACTGGGTAAGTCTGGGATCCCTTCATGTGCATGAAACTCAATTGAAAAATTCAATTGAATCCATGTCGCGGTGACATACCGAGATAGCAAGCCACGGCTTTGCGCCGACGTTCTTCTCCGCGGCACCCTTTGCGATCGTCTGGTAGACCTCACGAATATGCGATGGCGCAGCAGCCTGCCCCGGGCGCGCAAAGGGCGCGTTGATGAGAGCCTTTAGAGACGGAGAGAGCTTCGACATGGTGTTTTCTTCTTTGCGATCGTCGGTTTGTTGCGGTTTACTCGCATTCGCATCATCCATCGGGAAGGTCAGAAGGTGAATGCGGGTGGTAAAGTGGTTTTGTTTGGTTCCAGAACGGAATAGGTGGGGGAGGTTCCGCGGTCGGAAGACAAAAGATGCGCCGGCGACTCGGACTCAGAAGTGTCCCCGATGGCGCGAGCTCCCATGTGATGTCAGCGAGGTCGGCCGTGGGTCTTTGAGACCAACATTGCGCCGAGTTGCCGAGAGCTCGCCGGGGCTACTTTTGGTTTCCGTGGGCGTCGGAGGATGGATGAGAGGCCGGCGCGTATCTTTGGGCTATGCTATCGCGTGGCATGGACTAAGACAGGGGCTGTGATGACATGGTATTGGTGCTACATATCAAAAGAGTATATCCGCGGACCGCAATTCTTGGAAATGGACGCGGAAACTGTTGGGATCTCAATATCGCATTCTCACGATGACTGGTAACAAGCAAAAGGAGCCGTTCTGGCTTGGGTAAGTTGACGGGCTGAACAGAGCTATCATCCCAGAGACTTGGCTGACTTGCGGATTTAGAGGCGCAGCGGCCTCAATGGCTGTTTGCTTTAGTAAGTTTCGATTTCAAGTGCCCTCAATGTCTTGTTGTGCTGACCGCGTGATCATAGCTCACCCCCTCGACCAAACAAAATAGTGAGTTGTGGTCAATACCTAATAACAAGCAAAGGCTGACTGAGGTAGTCGCATGCAAGTGTTGAAATCGAGGGAGTCCATGTTCCGGGCAATGTGCCGCTTCGCCGCAAGAGATGGTTTGTGCCCATTGACGATGGAAAAGACTGAATCGCTGACTAGTGGCAGGAATTTTCTCTCTGTGGTCCGGTCTTTCTGCATCCATTTTCCGACAAACGACATACTCGACGGCTCGATTCGGCCTCTATAACTACTTTGCGCAACAAGCGAAACAATACACGGGGAAGGAGAAGCTATCAACAGCCATGACGATAACGTGCGCCGGGTTGGCCGGTGGTATGGCTGGGCTTGTTGGCAATCCGGCCGAGGTCAGTGACTGCGAGCGCGAATGCTCGACATGTGTAGCTGATGAGACTGCAGGTTGTACTTGTTAGGATGTGCGCCGATGGCGCGAAGACCGCCAGCGAAAGATTCGGGTACTCGAATGCCGCTGAGGGCCTCTACCGGATCGGAAGGGAAGAGGGGATCGAAACATTTGGCAGAGGCATCTCGGCCAACGTCGTACGCAGTGTTCTTATGAGTATGTTCACGATATTCGAGCCAAATGAGTGTGTGGATTCGAGCTAACAGCATGTAGACGTGGGACAAATTGCCACGTGAGTACTAAACGAGTGGACGACCACGAGCGGTGGGCTAGCAAATACAGAGCTAACAACAGACAGATACTCGACCGCGAAACGATACCTATTGGCAAAGACAGAAATGAAGGATGATATCAAAACCCACGCCGTGGCATCCCTCTTTGCCGGAACTGCGGCGACGACCATTTGCGCTCCGGCCGATGTATTGAAGAGTAGAATCCAGAGCGCCGCTGCGAGCGGGCCTGGCGGAAGCGTGAGGTTGACTCTACGTACTGGAAGTGAAACATGATGCTGATTGAGTCGCAGTCCTTGCTTCATATTGTACGGACTGGTCTCCGGGAGGAGGGCCCCAGGTTTCTCATGAAGGGGTGGACACCGGCATGGCTAAGACTGACGTGAGTCGAAAGGAAGATAAGAGATATGGAAGCATTGGCTAATCGTGTTTCTTAGGCCAAACACCGTGTTAACGTTCGTGTTCATGGAGCAGCTAAGGAAGTTGACCCAATGGCAACTTGCGGCCCCAGTGGAGACAATGAAAGTGTGATGAGTCTGAATCTCAGGCGCGTGCTAGATTTAGAAACCAAACTCCGTCAGATTGGGCCAGCTCAGCCAGTCGAAGTTGTTCATATCGTCCCAGGACAAACCTGCGAACGAGGGGTCGAACTCGTTACCGGGCTGGTTGAGGACTTCGGCAATCTGGTCGTCGGACATGGTTGAGAACTGGAGAGTCCCTGGCCATAGTTGGGACTCCATGTAAGGGGGCTGTGACACCGGCAGCCCCATTGAGTTGATGTGAGGTGATGCCGCGACAGCGGAAGACGGCGTGCTGAGTTGACTGGCGCGCCGAGGGGCTGCCTCATGATGCATGGCAGCCTGGGGCTGACCATCCGTAGCCACGGCGGCCTGTTTTACAATGTGTCGAAGATATTTTCCGTATAAGATAGACAAACCATTTCTGTGGTTTGTGGCTGATCCAATGCGTTCCAAAACGTCTGCTGTCTCTTCGATGAGGTTCCTTATACTCGGGGCTAGATTCGAGCTGCCTGTTGCATAGGCGCTCAGAGTCAGCGCAAAGCAAGCGGCGAATGAGACCATGATTGTAGTGTTGTTGGGGATCGACTGCAGCTGAGCCTCTCCCTGGATGGCTGCGCGCATCACTGTCACCGCAGATGATAGGCCTGCCGTGCGAAAGAACTGTCGGACTTCCATGGGGGCCGTCGGATGATTGATGACACCACCATAGGTCGACAGCCGGGTATGAGTGACGAGGATTTCGACATAAGGGGGCAGACGACGCTGCGGACCAGTGCCGATGGAGAAGCCCCATTCGGTAAGCCACTGGTCGAAGAATCTCTCGATGGCGCTCTGAATGGACTGCGCGATGAGTCCTCCGTCCGTGGATATGCCTTGCGATCCATCACACAAGGCGCGGACTGTGGCGAGCAAGCCGTCGAGGTCTCGTCGGAGGACGGCCATCGATACGAGGTGGCCATCCATGGGGTCTGCGATACTGGATCTGTGCCATTGATCACAGTCCTTGATGATTCGAGTAATCGGAACAGTGTAAGGGCGGCCGCGTGCCAGCGACATGCCTCTCTCCAGAACAAACAAGGCAATCCAGCAACGCTCGCGGCGCCGAAGAAGTCGTTGGCCTAGATCGGACGTGTGTTCAATCTGGCTGAAACCATCCATTGCAAGAGCGGTGCGAGGATCGAGACATTCGCCGCGAGTCAATGCCATATTTGAACCGGAGCCGAGAATCTCCATTGGTACCAGAAGCTTGTGAAGAGATAGGTCGATGGCGATGGTAGCGGCCATGTTGACATACCAGCACGTCTCGTCGTCGGTGCTATGCTGTCCCGGAAACATCCACGGGACGTTGACCATGAAGGCGAGAACGATTTCGACAGACTTGTGACGCTTGATGAGAACTCGTTGGGCCAAGGTCTTGCAGTGGTTCGAAAGTCTCTTGGACAATGCTCCGGCAGAGGGGAGGAACAGAGCAGACGCTGCCATGATGGAGGTGCAGAGGAAGGCAGATCGAGCTCGAGTGAACCCTGGCGTGTAAATCTTTGGGTCAAGACCCCAGCGGGTATGAGCAAGCTTGCTGTGAAAGCTGCGCAACGTGGTGAGTGACATCCAACATATCACAATGGCCCTGACTTACAATGCGAATAGCGATTCTGCCTCTTCTTCGGTCACAAGACCCATGGTGATTGGGTCGATGTCGTCGCCGACGTCAAGGTTGACGCGGACGGAGGTGAAGAATGACTGCATCTCTAGATCCTCTTCGGGCTGGTCAACCTGTTGCTGCTGCTGCTGTTGCTTCTTGCGACTGACACGAGGGCCGGGCTGCTTCGGTGAAAGGCCGGTGATGGGCTTCGGTGACAGCTGCAGGTTGGAGGCGCGCGCCAGCAACTGGAGCGGATTCTCGGCATCGTCGATGGCCAAGCTCTCTTCATTGTGATGGTGCAAACTCATGTAAGTGTTGCTGTCTGGAGTGTTATCCAGTTCATCATCATCGTCAGACGAGAGGTCGGGTTGTTGGTCAGGACTGTTGAAATGAGACGACCCCCGTCTTAAGTGTGAGGAGGCGGTAGTTGACCGAGCATTTCGAGAGCCCTCCAGGAGTGCCTGGAGATTGCCGATGGCCTTGTCATCTTCGGAATTCTGTTCTCCTGTTCGGGATCGTTTGATGGCCTGCTCTATCTGGTAGAGAGCTTTATCTAGACCCTTTCGCTTGCTGTTGGGTGCCGCCACTAGTCAATAAGGGGGGACACACACACGGAATGACTGGATGGGTGGGGGATGGATGGGTGTGGTGTTTATTTTGGGGGGTGTCTCGGTCGCAACGGTGTCCATCCATCTGGATGGATAGGTAGATGGACCCGAGCGGCTGGGGGCCTTACTTCTTGATGCCCTTCTGTCTTCCGGCATGGAATGTAGGCCGTATGCACTCAGAATCGAGCTGAATGCACCTCTTGCATTTGTTCTCATGCGGTGAGTAGTCGCACTTGATCTTGCTTCGGCGGCAGACCAGACAGGCGGCCTGCTTTGGACGTTGCGATTGAGGATCCTCCATCCAGGTGAGGGGGCTTTGTGAGGAGCCGGGTGCACTACGGCGATCTCGGTGAGGGACCAGCAAACGAACGGGGCCAAGGTGAAGGGAGTGTGGGAAGCACGCGATTCACGCTTGACGGGAGACGTTTGGTGGTTTCGGTCGAGATACTTGATGATATCAATCGTTAGAGATGATATAGACACGCTGCCCCTAGAGCAGACAGCTCCGCTGTTGAAGGAAGTGTTAGAACATTGGGACCCTCGATTGACGAGATGTCGACTTAATTGACTGACGAGGCGCAGGGGGGAGAGGCTGCTCAGCTGCTGTGTGACTCGTGTGAAGCCGGAATGATTGGGGAACAGGAGTGAGGGCACGAATCAGCATTCAGCCATCGCCCCGTTTCCCGGCAGAACAGTCTTAGTCATCCTTGGAAGTCTCTTGGCATAGGACAGATTACATAACGCATTCCGGTATGTCTACTGGCGGTCTCTGGGGTTCGTTCAAGAGAGTGGAGGTGAGCCAGGGGTCGTAAGATGGGTAAGATGGAGAAGCTCGGGGGGAGCTTTGCTGCTGCAGTGCGACGGCGGCGGCCTGTAAGCTTCAGCAGCTTTCCCCGTCGGAGTTCTTACGCTGGTCATTGAGACTGACCGAACAAGCGAATGAACAATGAAAGGCGCGGATTACGAGTGGAACAGCTTCGATACACCTACGGATAGGTACAGCTTGATTGGCCTTGAATTTACCGACGATGAACACCGACGTCAGCGGCCCTTCGTCGCAGGCACAGCAGCTAGTAGCTGAATATGCCGCCGATGCAGCAGACTCCTTAGGGCTGAGCGGCGCGGCCTCAGCTTCATGTAGGATTGGCCTCACTCTCTTACGACTTTCATAAGTTGTTAAGAAAACATGTACGCCCAACATTGGTGTCTGTCAACTGTCTTTTCTTTTACACACAAGCAGTGTATTTCTATCCCATTTTCTCTTTCCGGGCCCGGTCTCAGTATTCATCGCGCGCTGGATCTTTCATCACCCACCGCTCTTTGGCGGGTCCTGGCCAAAGTTGAGCCAACCGAATCACCGTCTTAATTTCACGACTCTAGCCAAGTCGCATCTGGCTGTCTGCAACATGACAACGGCATTCCCTCTAGATCATGTCGCTCTTCGCTCCGGTACGCCGGCTGAAGTTGCCCAATACCTACGCAGTGTGCATGCAAGCACCTCCGACCCTGCGCCCATCACAACCCAGTTACATGACGCTGTTGCGCAGGGCTCAATTCCCCATGCTGTTTTTGCCCTATGGACTCCCCTCCATCGCGATGCGAGATCTACCGTCGCCGGACTACAACAGTCCGAAAGTCTTCTCGAGAGGAAAGCCGCTATCAAGGCCTTCGTCAAAGCTACGCGGTCGGCTGTGACGATGGATGAGATTTGGAATGTTGCTGGGGGCACCCCTGGCATCGCGGCACTTATGAGCAATCTCAGCACCGATGAGATCAAGCTTTTGTGCAACGGCCTCGCCAAGACTGCCTCATTGTGCGGCAGCCGTCCTGAGAGACACGCCAGATTGACTGAGCTTGTCGAACTCCTGTTAAGCCAAGAGAACCCGGATCCCCGGCCGTTGCAGATGTGCTACAAGCGTATCCTGCCTGCCTGCACGACAAAGAAGGTGGCTGAGCATGAGGAAAGTCGTCCGTCGTGGTCACAGAGACAACAGGCAATTCTTCTGCGCGCTCATTCTGCATTCTATGAGACGAGGTTTCTGGACGCTTTGCTTTCAATCGAGACTGACGATGTTGACTTCATTGCTTGGAAACAGCTGGTCCACAACAACCCAGGCTTCGCTAAGGATTTTCTCTCCAAAGTGCTCGAAGCCAATGGGCCCCTGCCGATGAAGCCGGACGACTTCGTTAAGCTAGTCGAGGATATCACCAAGCCTCTGCATCGTCGTCGGTCATCAAATGAGAAGACCCTTGCTTTCGAGATATTAGAGGATCTCGTCGCAATTTTCGGGAAGCACTCCGACCTGACGGAGTATCTTAACGTCGAATCGAACGGGGTTTTGCTCAATGTCGTCAAATTCTGGGAGCACGCTCGCAGTAGCAGGTCGAGGATCCAGCGACACCTTGTCAAGCTGATTGGGCTGGTCCACGAATCCTACTTCAAGTCCGCCAAAAATGTTACTGACATGGTTCGATCCGTCCACCCGGCTGTTTCGTACCGGCTGTTCCGACTCACGATCCAAAGCTCCACATACCATAGTTTCGACATTGAGGAGAAAGCAGACGGATCCAAGGCCTCTTTCAAGAAGCTGAAGGGCCCTTGGCCTGCAGATCTGTTCACTGCATTCGCTGACGACGATGCGGACGCATCTCTCCGTCTCTTCCGAAAGCTCATCTCAACCTTCCCGGAGTCGCAATTCCTCATATGCTCTTCGCTGTATAGATGCTCCATCGTTGAGTCTGCGCGGGAACCAGAGACCGACAAAGGTGACCCATATATACTCGAGGCTTTTCTTCTACATGCATCATCAAGCGAAGCAACCAACTCCGGTTCGAGTACATCAGACCTTGTCAGGAAAAGATTGCAAGACTGCAAGGACAATGCCGCCAGGGCCCGAGATTGGGTCTTTCGACAAGGATGGGCCACGATCGCCCTCAACCTAAGTGTCGCGACGGGTTCTTTCGATATCTTTGCGGACACCATCGTCTGGGCTCGTCGTTTCAACAAGGACCCGAACGCCGTGAAGCAGCTCTACTCATATAACAACTTTCCGACCATCGAAGCTACCGATGTGCTCAGCGGAATTCCCTCACTCCCCTTCCGCCTTGAAGACCCAAAGACTGGCATCAAGCAGAGCGTTGAGTCTGGCAACAGAATCTTGAGGCAATTACTCGAGACAGCTGTGATGGCCCTCCGAGAGCCCAGCTTTCAGCAATATGACTGGAGTTGCATCACCTCGTTCCCAGAAAAGGTCATTGAGAGGCGGCTTGTCGGCGCCAACAAACTCCAGAGAGCACCTCATTCCTTGAGCGACGATGAGGTATTCGACTTTATTTGGAGGCCAACGATAGAGTTCCTGATTGAGACAGAGAAGTACCTACTGGGGCCCAATATGGAACGGCTCTACCCTCGCGAAATCAAGGGTCTTATTCACAGCATCGACTTCGACTTCACCAACAACTTGCGGCCACACTTGGCGAGATTCCTGGACACCCTTTCCCAAGAACGGGACAAATTGTGGAAGGAGTACCGTCCCCGTCATTTTCCAGCAGTCCATGACTTGGAAACGCCTTGGCCTCGAGGGCTGCCAGTGCAATATCTTTGTCCCCGTGAGGTGGCGGGCGCGAGAGATCTCCCCTATGTGTGTGCAAGAATCGAGGCTGTTGTATTCGGTACACCGGATATCCTCCTCCGAGAACCACCGACTGATACAGAGTTGCGAGATGCAATAGGCCCCTGTATTGACGACTACTGCTACGCTCTGAAGACCTATGTCAACATCGCGTCCGATGCTTCTGAAAGGGACTCACGCATTCGAAAGGCATGGAGGCACGCAGTTGATAATCTGTCTGGGCATCAGATGACCAAGCCAGAGTCTCTGGACTATTGGTCTTACACTTTCAGCAGTCGAGCAAATGTCAAGCTGCCCTTGGACGTGGAATCGGAAGTCCCCGGACGTCTGAAGCCAGTTCTTCCCAATGTCGACGATCCCGATTTGCCGACTGAATGGAATCCACATTTGCAATCAGACGGTACTCTGTGGGACAAAGGACCTAACAATGGACGGGAAATTCCTGCTACTATTCTCACCCAGATGATTAATCACGGAGGTCCTTGGTTCGCGCCTACTATCATCGACAATCAGTCGCCATGGGATGACGGCGTCTGGCTGGAACCGCCTACCCATACGGGGAACTTTTGGCCCATGAAGGGCGACGTGCCGGTGTCCTGGACAGCCAAAGACGCATACGCTGTCGCCCTTTTACTCTATCTCAACACCCGTGAAGGGGCAGACAGCTCAATACTGAAATCCAGCTTCCCCTCCAAGGACATCGTCCGCTTCCCAGCAATGTTCTTGGATCAAGACTGGCTGGATAACGTCGGGTCCTATGATTTTGAGGTCTACGGCGGCAGCACCGACCTCGTCATGTTCGCACCTGTTTCACTTGTGGCCCAAGTCGCACAGTCTGTTCTTCAGGACGTCGAGGAGAAAGAGAGCTTTCATCCCAATGCAGTAAAGCCACTGGACTTGGCCATGCGGTTAGTGAGATTGCTGGCTGGTAGTGATCGGCCATCCTTGGCTCTCCCATTGATCCAGAAGATCGTCCTCGGTAGACCCGATGATAGCGCTTGGCACCGAGAGCTGTTGAACAAGGGACTGTTCTCCAAACTTTCACCAACAGACACGAAGACGTTCTTGCTGTCCATTGCAGATGGAATACTTGACAAGCTTGACCAGCAAGGTGCGAGGAACAAGGAACAGGCCGAGCAGGATACAGGTGGCAGCGACAGAAAGACTCCTTTAGTAAAGGTTACAACTGTGAAGATGCTCGCCAAGCTCCTCAGCGACTCTCCTTTCTTGAACCCGAAGATCTCGCTTACGATTCTCTCGCATCTGCTGGACAAAGCTCGTCACATTGACATTCGTGTTGCCATCATCGAGAGCTTGTATGGTGCGCTGGGGTCAAGCGCTGCTTCTGACGTAAAGGATGAGATCCTGATTTTACTTGAGAAGCATGCCCTGCCACTAGCTGCAGGCTTCAATGAGCGCGGCCCTGCCTGGGCATCTTGGGAGGAGGTGGAAGCCGGTGAGCCGCTGCCGACAGTGTCGGCCATTTCAGGAGACAATGTTGTCCGTCAGATCTTTGCAACCTGGGACTATCGTTTCACAGACGATTTGGATCTGAGGAAGAAGATGGCCGCCTTGTCTTTGCGGGTGATCGAAGACTCCGCGAAAAATCACCGTCAATGGCTGGAACTCTTTCTCAAGAAACACAACCTCATTCTATCCACCGAGCAGAAGTTATTCAATACACCTGTGGATACGGGGATGCTTGCTTTGTTCGGAAGAAATCCGGAATTCCTCACACATTCTGTCTTTGGGATGATCAAGGACAGTGTGTTGACGCAAATCTGCCCGTCGCCGGGTATAGCTGCCATCAACAAGAAAATCAGAAGGGACACAGGACTTTCAGAATCTAACGCCGGAGAGCATTGGCTTTCCATATTTGGCAAAGATACTGCGGTAGTACAGCAGTCTGGGGCTATCCCCCTGTTAACCCAAATGCATCACCTCATCAATCGAACGGCGCCCGGCTCCTCAGACTACGTCACGGTCGAACTTCTTCAACAGTTTGCACGAGAAGTCTTCGACTCCCTTGTCAGGGGCGGCGATGTTTACTTCCTCGAAGAGTTCTTCCGAAGCATGACTCCGATGAAGAGCAACGAAGACAATGTCGCATCACTAGCACGCTGGAAGCTTATTACCCTGCCTATACTCGAGGAGGTCATCGCCAAAATCGCCAAATTGCGGACTCTTGAATGGCAAAAGAACCTGAAACGTGAGCCGGCCAGACTCCCGGACACCTTCCGGTTGAAGTCGGCCTTGGTCGTGTTCCCAGTGAATGATGATGAGGAGGAAATCTTCATGAAAGATGTCATGCGACTAATCGAAGAGTTGGCACAAATGAAGGGACCGTATCACAAGAAGTGGGAGTATTTCAAGACGAAGTCCATGAAACCCTGTCGCGACCGCAGGCGCCGTATGTTTCGCCTAGCTATTCGCTTGGGGAGTCTTAACGGCGTCAATGTTGTCAGTCCTTCCTTGCCGGATCAGCTCCGGGTTGAACTTGCAGGGTTCTTGCTGGACAAGGGACGCCCATTTGTGGCCAAGGACCCGGATGTTGTAGCAGGTCTGAAGGCCATGCTGCGCGTATGGGCAGAATCTCCCACCGAAGAGTTCCGGACCAGCGCCATCGGGATTGTGGACGGATTCAAGAAGGCCGGAAATGATGATTGGTTCACGCGAGGAGGGGGACTCGATTGGGCCAAAAATGAGACGGGCCACAGCGACAGCGACGAAGATATTGAGTAACACTGCATTATTCAAGCTTTTTTAGGACAGTTGACTATAGCTTGGACATCTTGCTTCTGTTACCACTCTTACCAAAAGTTCAATACAAATACAGTGCATGCATTTCAGCTGAGCAATGAAGCCACAAGAGCTCATATGTAAGTTGTCCTCGAGAATAGATGAAAGATGCATTATTCCTTCCTCTATCTCAGCTTTGCCTTGAGGCTTGAAACATGTAAGCCAAGTGGCTAAACCTCCAAGCCCCAGGACAGCCAAAGTCAGCAAGCTAGCCCGTTTCTTAGCCAAGCTGAGGGCGCCGTCGTCTGAGCTGAAGACATTACTGGCTTAGTCAATTCGCCGATTCGAATCGTAACGTTTATTAGGTCAAAGGCTGTGTGACCAGGCAACAACTGTGGAAAGGGGAGGAAGATATAAGTACGTGGGGTAGATTCTTCAGGGACATCCGACATTGCCCTCGTCTCAACTCACACACATTCCTTTTCGTCCTTTCAAAAGTCTCCATCATGCCGACGCCATCAAAGGCTGTTCTCTTAGTCACGGGAGCTTGGCATGTCCCACAGCACTACCAAAAGCTGATCGATCGACTTGAGGCTGAGGGCGTTAGAGTCATTTGCGAACAGCTGCCAACGAACAACAACGCCGTTCCGCCCAACAAAACACTTGAGGATGACGTCAATTCGATCAGGAGTATCGCTCAGAGGGAGGCTTTAGCTGGGACCCATCTCACAGTCATTGCCCACTCTTATGGAGGAGTTATCGCAACGGCAGCTTTGGCTGATTATGCCATCACACCCGACTCCAACAAAGGGGGAGTGGCCGACATCATTTACATGACGGCTTTCATACCCCCTGAGAACACCTCGCTTGCAGGCATCTTTGGCGGTTCACTGCCACCATTTCTTCTCCCACAGCCTGATGGCACAATGACTTGGACCGACCCCATTGGCTTGCTGTACAACGACATTCCGATCGAGGAAGCAGAATCAGCTAAGAATTTGATGGTCACCCACGGACATAAGGCTCAATACACACCAATCTCCTGCTCAAAGGCAGCCTGGAGGGTACTTCCGCTAACCTACATCATTTGTGAAAACGATCAAGCCCTGCCTAGCGTCGTTCAAGAGATGATGATCAAGAAGGTTGAAGATGAAGGAATTGCTGTCAAAAAGCACAGGCTACCTGGATCTCACAGTCCTTTCATGAGCATGCCTGACAAGGTTGCCACAATCGTACTGAGTGTTATGGGATAACATTGATAAATCGGGTTTTATTCTGTCATTAATATTACTGTTCGTACCAGATCTCGCAGATATGAACTAATTAGGAGTATTATTGGATAACATTTGACTGGCCAGCAACCATTAACAAAGGAAATAATTAAGCAGTGGTATCGAGCATCCTCAATTGTTGATTCATCATTCTTTTCCCAAGACCGGAGATCATGTTCGGCACGAAGCAAATGCATGCTTTCGCACTCTTTTGCATTAAAACAGTAAAACGCTCAGGATCCTGTTCTTGCATTATAGAGTGCGGCTGCCGTATCGCCAAATCATCTTTGGTATGGTTTGCGCTAGTGTTGTAGGTTTCTCGAGTCGCAGGCCTGTGTCTCTGCCTCGGGACGCTGGCGGCTCTCACCCGCTTGATAGAACCTTTGATCTTGCTGATTGAGCCCGAGGTGGAGGGCCTTCCGGTGTTTGCAGACATCATGGATGTCCTCGCAGTGCTTGAAGTACTTTTGCGAGTCGAGAAGGTGCGGTAAGGCGAGCTGATGCTTGTTCTACGACTGCTGGGACGAGTGCTATTGATGCATTCTTCCGCAATTGGCATGTCTTCGTATCTCCATGATGGGAGCTCCGGGATTTCGAATTGCTGTCGCAGGTCCCTCAGTTCTCTCAGGTCTCTTAGATCTCTGAATTCCCTGAAGTCCCTGAGATCTCTGAGGTCCCTAAAACTAAGGTCTCGAAGATCTCGGAGGTCTCTGGGGTCGCTGACACGATATCCGAAGTTGCAGGTGGATCCCGGCCGTGACGGATAGATAGACATGGAGTAGTTGTCGTAGTTGTTGACGAAGACATCGCCTGTCCCCATTTCGCTGCGGCTGTCGCATGTGCTCGCCACGCCTATGTCTTCGGGGGCGTGCTGTGACTGTTCATCGAGCCCAAATCGGTGTCGAAGCTTGTCGACAGATGCTTTGTAAGCTGAAGGTGTAGCATGTCTCTCCCAGTCTACTTGGAAACTTTGGAAGACGGGCTGAGGGATATGGCAAGAGCAGCGACGCGATGCTGCGCTGCTGGCAATGGGGGTGCTGCTGCGGGGGGCCGGAACAATGGAGAACTCGATCGTACTCAGACGGCTGTCAATGTCTGTGAAACGATTCTCCAGACGGTGGAGTTTTGTCAGAATAAGCTTCAGAAGCTCGTCGTTGATTCGATGATGTACCTCCATGTTTTGTTGAGGTCGAATCCCGCGACCAGTAACTACTGTGAAGCTGCAGAAGGCGCCATGGCCGCAATTTAAATGCTGGAAGATCACAGACGTTCCGATATCGAGGCTAGGTGAGATCTTGACCGTATGCAGGAGGGGATCAGATGACCTTCTTTCCGTTGATGTCAATTCGCGAGGAGAATCCCGATCGCCAAGACCTGCTCCAGCGGAGCGAATGATGGTAAGCGCCACTGCAGGTTACACAGGGTGAGGTCTGGACGTCAGAGGCCTTCGGAAACGGTCAATGTCAGAGGAAGATCATCTTCAGGGTCTGTAGTAGGGCGTAAGGACAGCTGCGCTAAGTTTAGTGCTTTCTCGTGTCTCGGATGCGAGATGTGTGGCTGGCCCGAGATACCACTGGCTGAGAACCATGCCACGGGCCGACGGAAGGGGCAGCGGGAAGGCGCAAAAGAATCGAAGCTGTTGAAATCAGGGTCGATGCTGTCCATCTTATGAGGTCTCAGGCCACGGAGAAGACGTAGGTCTGGAAAGTAGATCGCCTCCGATAGTACGAGTGGCTTTGCTGGGCAGTTGTCATCGACTTGATGTCGATCTATGACCTTCTGGCGCGTTCATGTTTCGGCGTGAGCCTACAAGTACATTTGACAAATCATGAATCGATCACAGCCATCGTCATCTTAAACACAGTAGCTTCGCCGGGCCAAGCTGCTCGTCACCAACCGCCATCACGATACTTGATACCTGACAGCAAAACACACAAAAAGAACATACAACACCGGGCATTCGCCGGTCGTCACCGACCCGACTACTACTCCAGCCCTCATTGGCTTATCTATGGGAGAGCGGACGGGATCCCGAGTTTTCCAATGGGTATGGTCGTATGTGGTAGGAGAAGAAAGTTGAGGGTCTCATGATGGCATTGCCCGTGGACATGAGGGCGTGACCCGCATCATCACAACTGAAGTAAAATGAAACAGGCAAGCAGACATCCTTTCTGATTTTGGCCAATTCTTACGAAACAAGAAATCAGACATGATATAAGATCAAGATCTGTTTATCACGTCTGGGTGTTGGGCGAGACCCCTCCACGCGCACATCCCAAGAGACTAGTGAGATGTCAACAGGCCATCCGATTTTGTTTTTCATCGTTGTTTTATGCTAGTCTGCATTTCGCCGATAAAGCTTTGATTATTCCTTTGAGATGATATCATGAGACCGGGCAGTCAGTGCGAGATGTAGGACGCATCCGTCTTGTCTGGTTTTCACCGATTACCTAAAGCGGCCTCTCAGAAGCCTCAAAGCACCATCAATCGCTGATCCACCCGTCTTACACTCGTCCAATATGAGACACACCCGCATGCGCAAATTCCATCAATCTTTCGACGATGGATTGTCACTGGCCCGTTTTGAGTCTCTGATTGGCATTTAGATCTTACGGACGGAAAATTATGATCGCTCAATAGATTTATTAGCGGACAGCATGTGGAATCGAGCACACCATACGCGAGCAGGATCACCTCCCGCACACTTCTAAACCTTCTCCCTCGTAGAAAGGTACGTCCGAGTCGCAATATGAGCTCCATCTCAATAATCCCACGGAGCCCGCGCAAACCTAGTTTTGTCCATATGTTTCACTTTTGATGCTGTGTCATAACCTACAGCCATCTGGTCCCTGCTAACGTTCCAAAACAATCCACCTACGAGCGAATGTGTGTCACACTGGTCTGGTGGTTTCCCAAGGCCCCTTCGGCAAGCAATGAAATATTTATTCACTCAGATAGTAACAGAACGTCTCAACACGAAATCGGATTGGCGTCCCCCAAGACCCATGTCAGATTTATCATCCTCGACCGCCTGTGAAGTCGTAGATCAGACACCCGACTTTCGTCCTTCCTCCAACACCTCCATTACCAGGGCCTGCGGTTGAGATTGTCAGTACGTAATTCGCAGCGAAGTGAGCTATGCGCACTTACATTTGTCGTAATTTCCTCTCATTACTTCGGCACAAGTGTTCTTGTCTTCGCCCAACGGGTCCTTCAGGCTCTGCAAACCACCCTCCACCGTACAGCCAGCATCCCACATGATTGTCCAATCATAGTTGGTTCCGGAGTCATCAGTAGTCCGAAGATGAACTGGTGGGCCTCTAGCACTGGTCGGTCCCATGTAACCCAAATCTTCCGAAATGCAGAAGACAGCGGCTTTGATAGTTTGTTCCCTGGGATTTATATCGGCGTGCCCAGGAAAGTCCTTCTCATCGTGGCATTGGACAGGATTCACTTCCAGTGGAGCTGTAGGTTGAGGGGGCGCCTCAGTCTGGGTTGGCGGCGGGGGAGGTTCACTGGTTGGCGTCGCGGTGGCTACCCAGGACGCACACGACGATGTCGGCACGCAAGCCCCCATGTTGCATTGAGACACGGTGGCAGTAGAGGCGCATGAGCTTCCCGTTGGAGTCTTCCACCCTGTTGTTCTCGTCAAAGTTGGTAGGGCCAAAGACGTGCTTGGCTTGCACGCTGCCTGACGGAGGCGCAGTCTCTTGGTTCCCGCCGAGGGATCGCACCACTGCGATGGATCATCCATAGGGTCCCATTCCACAGTATCTTGAGGCTCTGTTTGTCCCTCAAACCAAATTCTCCACTTGGCTTTTGAAGGAGGGTCGCATTGGCTCAGGTCGCCAGGTTGGAACTGAATCAACGCCCTTCCGCGGTGAAGGTTGAAAGAAACGTCCTCCGGATCCTCGTCCAGATCAGGTGCATACAAGACGGTATCGATTTGCGTCTCTGCTCCAAAAATGCCTCGGAGTTCGGCTCTGATCTGTTCATTGAAAGGCGCCACTCCCTCGTCTGCTCTAGGCTCCGGGTTGCCAGGTCTATCCCAAGCTGCGTTGAGGCCTTGCGGATGCTCAACGCCATAGTTGGGGTCCTTCTCGTCATCGATGGAGACATATGGCGAAAACATGAAAATTCTTGGCTCGCTTGCTTCATCAAACATACCGCCCGCCTTTCGTAAATCGTCGAGTCCCGAGATATGTTCGTCATCGGGAGGATCGTACCGAGTGTGCAGCCGCTGGAGGGCGTGCTCCTGAAAAAAGGTGAGTTGCGCCTGGCGGGGAAATTGCTCTACCACTTCAAGGTCAAATCCAAATCCAGGGGTCAGCCATTTGCCCGTCGACTCATATGTCTCCTCGTTGATATCCTGTTCGGGCCGGAAAATAGGTGCGTCCCAAATATGATTGGCCCACACACCCTTTTTCGAAACGACAATGACCGAGGTGCATCCGATCAATCGAGGTACCGCGAGGCTCACTGGTCTATCAGTGAACTCTTTCATCTGTGACGTGGTTTTTCCCGGGGTCGCGTCGCCTTCGTTGCCGAGAGGAACTATGACAGCGTCGGTGTTTCCGTTGATTGGATTCTTAGCAAGATTGCTTTCGCTAGCAATGAACTTGACTGCATCGCTATAATTTTCGGGGCCTAAGTGACCAAAGTTTCAGCTTTCAACTTTCTTTCATCTCCTCGCTTGAGTGGTATGCAATGTTGAAGGAAAATATGCATAGGTATTGAAAGCAACTTACCCGCCCATTTACAAGCGCCTGGCTCTGAAGCTCTTGGCTCCGCTCTTTTGAAGACGTTCAAGTAGTCTCTCTTGCCAGGCTTCAAGCACGTCTTTCCACAAGTCCTCGGGCTGCAGACTCTGGTAGGCCGCGCTGAAGCTATTGTAGTAGTACTAGTAACAGCTGAAACAGAAACCTCGCTACATCTAGCGACGGTTGTGTATGCTTGAGTGGTGCACTGAGGCGTGGCAGTTGTTATCGATGCTGTAACAGTACATAGAACACTTTCCCAGGTAACGCTGAGGGTAGTTGTACAAGACGTGGTGCTTGTAGACGGCGTTGCTTGGGTTTGAGACGGTGAATCTTCTGGGGGTGATGTTGGAGAATCCTCAGAGGGTGGCGGCGGCGGCGGCGGAGGAGGAGGAGGAGGAGGAGGAGGAGGAGNAGGGGCGAAGGCGGCGGCGGCGGCGGTGGTGGTGTCGGTGATTATATGGAGGTGTTGGGGGTTTTCAAGGAGGAGGAGGAGGAGGAGGTGGTGGTGGTGGTGGTGGTGGTGGTGGCGGCGGCGGGGCAGGCGAATCTGTACTTGTGGCATCTGGCGGAGGCGGCGATGGTGTGTCTGTTGTAATACTTGGTTCTGGTGAAGGGGGCGCGGAAGAATCTGCCGTTGCGGTTTTTGGCGGTATGCTGGATTGAGTGACTAGAGACGAGACGACCTCGGAGTTTGAAGGAGGCGGGGACGGGCCGGTACTAGTTGCGGTTGAGGTTTCTGATGATGGTGGTATTACTGGAGAAGGCGACACACCAACAGTCGTAGACACGTCAGGGGATGAAGGCAGTATTTCGGTCGGTGACGTAGTAGTTAAAGACGGCAACCCGGATGTTGGTGCAACGACATCGGTTGTATCAGTATTCTCTGAGGCGGGATGTGTTGGATCCAAGATAGTAGTTGTCAGTGAGGGAGAATCAGTCGGGGAATTGAGGGTTTCCAAAGTTGATGCTTCCGGGGTCGAAACCGATACGGGAGACGAAGATGGCTCAGAGGGTTGACTTGGTTGTAGGATCTCTGTGGTCGAGATAACGGGAGTACCTCCGCTTAGTGTCGTCTCTCCCGGGAAGACTATGGATGGATTGTTGCTCAATGATAAACTCGGAAGTGGGAGAGACGGAATGGTTGTAGAACGAGGTCCAGAGGTTACAAACACTGGCGTGCCCGAAGAAACATATGTTTGCTCTGCAGGATTTGTTCCGTTTGCTTGAGCAGCCGCGAGAGGGAATGTGAAAGCCGCCAGGCTTAATAGGCGAAGACGCCTACGTAAGAACATGATGGGCGAAAAGCACGTCGATCTTGTGATTCGAAACAAAAGCTAAGAGTATTGATCGAACGCAGCCTACCATGATGGACATCTGGAGCACTATGTCTTGAGAATACAACATTTATACTTGTTGAAAGGGTCATTAGACGAGCATGAAGGCAGACTCATGGCAACGACAAAACATCTCGTGAGTGCCTGGCCCCCTCTCGTGTGTCCACAACCGGGCGTCAGGGCGCAGCATGACTTCAGGTTTGCAGTCGCCGAGACATGTAAAAAAGACCCCAACGTGACGGTCATGATCTGTTTTTAGGGACACGGTATGACACGAGCTCAGGCGTTGACTCTTGATGTTGGTTCTGATGCCGATCATTTCACAACTTGCACATTGAATGGTTCGCATCAGCAGAAACGTGGAGTCAGCTTGCCTAGGCGGAAATGAATGTGAGTTATTACGAAGCGAAGCTGCTCAGCCTTGTCAGCCTCCAGCGGCTACCTGCCCAGCTTTGTCACCACTTTAGGCAGATATCCTGCAAGCACAAGGCGTTGTGAGGGGTAAATGCAACGTCCTACTAATTTGGGAACTCGTTCGGGGACGTTGGCGCCTAGACATGTGCTTGGCCGCTTGTTGGGGGCAACCAACATCATAGAAGGACCCCAATGCAACTCAAAATATCTGCCCACGGCCGTTCAGCTTCAAAAAAAAAAAAAAAAAANAAAAAAAAAAAAAAAAAGACAATTGCTTCTTCTCGGCCCATAACCCTAAGGTGGGCGACTGAAAGCGTTGAGTTTAAAACTTCAAAGTTTCGGGGTCGCCCAAATCCTGCTAGAAGAAAGCACACCGTTAGATGCATAACCTTTCCCCCGCGGCGACATCGTTCAGTAAAACCAACAACCTGTTGGAGCTTGCACCGAAGCGACCCGCTCACAGATACACCACACCATAGGCACAATCCTCCAAGCTTTCCCCTATGTATTATTCGCGTCATCTCCGACCCCGCCGCGGTAGTCCTCCTACGAGAAAGTACACGCGCGAAGCTTTCACCGCATTTACCCGAACCACTCTGGAACATGACGAAGAGGAAGAGGCTCGTCTTGACCAACTCGTCAAGCGCAGGCAAACCGGTACAGACTGGGGCCAAGAAGATGAAGAGATCATGGAGGGAATGCTGTCTCGGAAAGAAGAGCGATGGGAGGCTAAACGGCTGCCCCTCCGCCGCGAACTCGAGGGATACTTCAAAGATCTTAACTTGCCCCCTTTGCCATCACCTCTCCCGAAATCGAGTCATTGGCTTGATATACAGAGGCCATGCCATCATCCCAACTTGGGTCTCAGGCCTTTTCTGATGGCATGTGAAGAGGGCTCCATGGATGAGGTCCAGCGACGGGTCTCTGAGGGGTCGCTTTCACCCATCAGCGTGCAAGATGGCTTGGCTTGCGCAGCGAAAGGCAACCAGCCTGATGTAGTGCAATATCTACTAGAAGCTGGAGCGCGTCCGCACGCCGCAGTCGTAATTCAAGCATGCCGCCTGCGCTCATTTCCCATCCTTGAGCGATGCATCCAGCACGGATACCATCCCAACCAGCAAATCCCCAGCGATAATGGCTCGTTCGGCGTGTCTCTGACGCACTGTCTCGAAGACGAGGGAATAACTCGACTGCTCTTGGAGAATGGTGCCGACCCAGATCTGGGAAGGTTTTTGGATAACCGAATCTTCAGTTGGGGATACAGGGCAGCGCCCCCGATGGACCGTACATCGGGTTTGGCTCTGGATCACGCCGTCGAGAAAGGACAGTTCAATGTCGTTAAGATGCTACTCGAACATGGGGCCAACCCAGAGTATGCTCGACCACTACAGCGGGTAGTGCGTCTTCAACATCAACGTCATTCTACTTGCGCTCCAGCAGACAGCCAAGGAGAAAAGGAAGACACTGACCTTGACTGGCGCAAATTCATGAATTTGCTAATACGCTACGGAGCGGATGTCAATTCCGTCACGTTTGGTGCAGGCACGCCATTAACGGCCGCTGTCGAGTACCAAATGTGGGATGTTATTGAGTTCCTGCTAGAACGCGGTGCTGACGCAAGGATCAAGAAGCCTGTGACTGAGCTGGATGCATTTGCCATCGCAGCAAAGAATTCAGGGCTTGTTTGGGAGTCGGAGAAAGCTGTGGAATACATGGACTGCCTCTGCAAGCTAACCACTACAATGGAGAATACCGACATTCTTGTACTCCCCGAGTGGGTGCGAGACAACCCGTTGACGCCGATTATCGAAAGGGTCAGGAAGCGGTCCGAGCCATCGACGGAAGATTGAATATGTTAGGGATCAGGGACGTGTTGAGCTATGTAGTAGAACAAAAGTATTTTCCTAGTAGTCTGATGAAGCTCTGTACGAGAGAGTCGGACTTTGAGTCCTAAACCGAACCTAAAGAATTGGACAACAACCAAAATAATGCAGCCGAGGTATTACTCCCCTTTCGGGAATTTGTGCCGGCTTCACACGTTTTCTTGGCCTTTAGGCATGAAACATTCCAAAAGTGCCTACCCTCATGAATCGTCGATGCCCGTGTGAGCTAAGGCATTGCACTGAAGGGGTGTTACGAAGATATAACCAGAGACCCATCTGGCTCATTATATCAGAAATAAGTCTGAGGCTATCCTGGCTCCTGTGACATTCCATTGCTGCAGAGGCTGATAGACAAGTATGTTTTCAAGGCGACCGTGCTATCAAGAATATATCGACTAGAGATTCTGGGCCATAGGCATTCTGATCGAGTCAAGCAAGCATCGAACCTGGGGTCTAAAAACACTACCGTGTCCCGTCTTCCCTTGAATCATTAGACTTATCCGTACTAGGTTTCGGGAGCGGCTGGGAATATGGCTCCTTCAATATTTCATAATCGTGGCCCGTGGGGAAGGCAGGGGCTTCGAGAATACGTAAGAAGGCCAGATGAAATGTTTTGGACTGTCGTAAATCGTTCCATTAAAGACGTCAAATCAGGCTTCTTCCCTACTGCACCGCGGCTAAATCACATTTGTAACACCGCGGTAAACTCAAACTTCTGCCCACCACGCGGCGCGGTCGGAGTCCGGGTGTCTTAACCTAACCCACGCACCAATCCTGAGATGGTCTGCCTAGGCGAGGCGATGTAACAGAGTACGGGCCACCACCATCATGAAAACTCTGCGCGTACTGAAAGTTTGCTCTTTTTTTCCTTCGGTTGACGTGAGCTTGTCTTTGTTTTGGTGTCTAGTCCAACGGGCCATAACGAAGAGGGGCTCGGAAATCTGAGTGCACTCTGTCCTTCATCTCTGCGGGAATCTTAGCCATGCTCTCAACGCCCTCTAACAGGACAACCTGCTGTCCGGCCTGGTTCATGTTAGCATATGTGAGCAGTTCCATTACGAGCGAGGCACTTACGGCGAAATGGTGGATCATATGGCAATGAAGCATGCTCGCCGCAGGGAAAGAGATCTCGTATCGAATGACTGTCCAGTCACCGGTGCTGTTCCCCAATCTGCAGCCATCACGATTGGGAGGATCAATTAAGTTGAAGTGTTTCGCCATACCACCATCTCGAATAGCGTCTTCGACAGTGGCCCACGGGAAGCCGCCACTGCCGGTGCCGATGATGAAGGCCTTATTGTTATGCTTATGGAAGGGGTGCTGCGAAGTGACATTGGCACCGTTCTCGAAGATGATGTCGACCACGGTGCCGTTGAGCAATGAGCCACCATGTACATCATCGCCGTATGTCGTTACACCACGGGACTCCTCGTCCCACAGCAGGGGTGGAAGTTGCTGGCGGAATGCCTGGTGAGGCCCGATATTCAATGCCCAGCTGCTGGGGCCCGTCATGTTTACGAAGAACCTGACGGTGTTGTCGGACTTGGCTGGCGGGGGGCGGGCAGGGTAAGGAGCGAGCTTCGTCTCGTCCATGTACACCGAAGACGGCGAGATGAGCGTGCCGTTGAGATGGACCCATGGCTTAGTCTCAGGCACCATTTGCTTGCCTTCGGCATTCTGCCCAGGGTATCGAAGAATGCCGAGGCCTTGAATGATCTGCTCTCTCCGGAGTGAGGTGACTCTAATGGCGTAGTCACCAGGCTTCTGGTTCAAGCGAATGAGAATGCTATTTTTCTGTTAGCTTTTGCGATTGTGAAGCATTCATGGAACTCTGCATACCTAATGCGCTCACCAAGATTGCAGTTGGCGGCATGAACCTTTTGCGGGTGAACAAACTCTCCATCTGCCGCGACGACATAGAACTCATGCTCGTCTACGCTAATCTGCAGCTCATGATGCGCCCCAGAGTGAATCCAGTTGATCCACATCCACTCCTCACCAGGCTTTGCCTCAAAGACTTCGAGATCAGCAAATGTCTCCTGGCAAACCTGCGGATTTGTGAACTCTGCTTGGCGATCCTGCGGGAGGCAGCCCAAAGAGTCCCGGTCAGGTCCACCGACAGACTCCAGCAACTCTTTTGAGTGGCAGGTCGTTCGTCCTTTGCCATTCAAAACAATTGAGTTGCTGCACCATGGAACCACGCCAGTATCGCGGTACATAATCAGAAGGATGTCCATCGGTTCAGCGTTCCAATCGCTGATGACGACGTGGTGGGGATTCTTCTCCGCAAGCTTCATGCCTTCAATGTCTGAGGGCGACGATGAGATGAGCTCATACGGTCTTGGTCTCCATGGTGCAGGTGCAATCCAGATGGGACCTCGCATGCCATCTGCGAAGGCTGGTCCAAAGTGGCCATGGTAGAAGTAACTACCATACTGTTGCTGGACGGTGAAGCGATACGTGTAGGTGTCGCGAGGTTGAATGGAATACTGGGTCACTCCCGGAACTCCGTCATTCCAGGGCTTGTCGATTTGGTAGATTCCATGCCTACTCAGTGTTAATCCACAGTCCTTTACGAAATCAAGATCCGTGAGAACTTCAACGACTTACCAGTGCATAGTTGTCTCGAACGCCAATTGGTTGTCAAGAAATACCTCAATCTCATCTCCCTCATCCGCTACAATGAGCGGGCCGGGTGTCTCATTGTTGATGGCAAAGACAGGCCTGCCATGACCATCCCCGGTGTCCCACTTGTTAGTGATGGTGAAGTTGTATCTCCTCGTCTGCGCCGCCAGACTTGCGCCGGCGAGGAGAAAAAAGGTCGCACATCGAGTGAAGGCAGCCATGATGCTTTGTCCCACACCCGCAGAAGCAAGAGAATCTCTGAGCCGGGCCCTTTCTCATAAAACAACAAAAGCCCTCGGTGCCCAACAGCAGGATTTATCACTAATCCCCCCCTCCACGGGCGCATTTTCCGATATCTAGGCCATCCCTACCACCATCCGATGCAACCGTTAGAGTTTACCGAGTCAGGGGTAACAACCCGCTTTCCCGCAATCCAGGACGTCTGTCATTTGTCTAGGCTTCTTCAGCGGCCGTTTAGACTTTCTGCTACGCACCTTCGCCTCACCTGGAGGTGGGTACGGACCCAGGACCCAGGACCCCTTACGCACGTTGCGAGAGCACTTCTGCCAATTACCGTAGTTACTCCGTCTGTTTCGAATGGAGACTGACGATGCCGCCACCACGCGAATCATGATCAACGGGTCTTCATAGCGAAACAGGGTAATGCTCCTTGGCCGCGATACGCTCCGAAAGCTACAACGTCGCAGGCTCTGCGGTCCGAAGCAAAACGGTGGCTTAGCGTCTACGACGATCTACTAGTCAGTGTAAGTCGGTGAGTTGCATTGTCTGTCTCGGTAGAGACGATGGGGGCCAGGATATGGGGCATGCCCCTCCGCGGAGGCCGCGGTGCCAGCGGGCTTTTACTTATTGACCCAGAGCCCAAACAGAGGGCCCTCCCCGACTCTTGGATCGCCTTTGGTTGTTTGTTGCATTTTCCGCATCGAACGCGAAAATGGGGTCCAAAAGTGAAAAGCTTGAGCTGACGCAAGTTGGTTTATTGAAGAGAGAAAGCAGCAAGAAGTCCAGAGCATTCTGGATTTCTGGCCTAACAGCACTTTGTCTCTTCGTGCTGGCTGGGTTTTGGCGTGGTGATAGCCCACACCATGCGCTGCTCGGCGTCTGGAACCGCCTGTCGTCCCACAAGTCAGACAGACTCACCCGCAAGTACACCATTCAATCGGGAGTTAGATGGATGAATCAAGGTATGTCATGTTCTTGTCGAGAGACTTCCAAAATGCATCGTTAATGAGACCAAGATGGCGGTCGCTGGAGAGTCATGTTCGTTTGCAACGGCCAGTCGCCCTGCCCCACGCTGCACGCAGAGGAGGGCGACCTCGTAGAGTTGACTGTAAAGAGCGACGTCTATGCGCAGTCATCAATCCACTGGTATGTCTTTCACATTCAACGTGTTAGTTGACCGTTTCAATGTTTTCTAACTCAAATTCAGGTCTGGAATTGGGCACAAAGGGTAAGATGTCGACAGCCGACACGTCTGCATGACCAAGTCTAACATCTCCCCAGAACTGGTAGCTGGAACGATGGTACCGCCGGCATTTCGCAGGTTCGCCGCACCTTATTTCTTAAAATTGCTCACAAAACTGACGTTTTTAACATTAGTTCCCCATCTTGCCTCGCGGCAACTTCACCAGCTTGATTGACACCGCCGGCTCCTGGGGCCTGAACTGGTATGCCGAACACACTTCGGCAGCTTCAGCTGACGTATGGCCCTCCTCTGACTGGATTTGAGGTGATCCATCTACTGATAACCCTCTAGGGTCTCTACGGCATGGTGTATGTGGCACCAAGTCCATCGCGACCAAGACCATACCGCCTCATCACCAGCGACGAGATTGAGCTGCGTAAGATCATGGAAGCCGAGAAGGAGGCTCACCATTTCGCCATCAAGAACCACCAGCACCGTGACACCGGCTGGAAGATGCTGCGTATGCGAGCTGAAGGTTCCGAGTTCTATTGCTATGACTCGATCATTGTCAATGGTGGGTTTCAAATTCCGCGAAGCCGAAGGTACGAGCATCTCGCTAACTTCACCAGGCAAGGGTCGAGTTCACTGCCGTCAGCCGGGCTTCGAGACGCTGAACGGCCATGACCTGGACGAGACTGGTTGCATTCAACCTGCCGGACTGCCGCAAGAGACCTGCACACCTAGCAAGGCTGACTATGAGGTATACGTGATGGGTTTAGTCGTATTTCTTTCCCCGGATGCTGACCATCGCAGGTCATCGAAACTGAAGGCCGAGCCTACATCATGCTGAACTTGATCAATATTGGCTTCGAGCACTCCGTCATGGCGTCTATTGACAGCCACAAAATGATAGTCGTGGCCAACAACGGAGGCTTTGTCGTTCCTGAAGAGACCGACGTAAGTTCAACCTCTCTTGAACAGAATGTCAGCAATCATGTTCTTAACGCTTTCAAGGTCGTGTACATTCCCAGCGCGGGCCGTGTTACTGTTTTAGTCAAGTTAGACGCTCAGCCGGGTGACTATGCCCTGCGATTATCGTCTACAAGTCAAATGCAAAACCTCCAGGGCTACTCAATCCTTCGATACCCCGTAAGCTCGCACCGGTTGCACTAGCTGGGGTTGATAGGAGATTAACGTTTCTTCTCAATAGGCAAGCCGGCGTCCCATTTACGGCGAGCCCATGGAACTCCCGCAGCCGGAGTCATTGGATGATGTTTGCGTCCTTCCTGACAGCTCCACAAAGAAGCACTGCAAGACAACTTCAGGCCTCTTCCTCCCTCCTTACCCTGCGTTGCCGCCACCCAAGGCCAAGAAGTCCCGCCCAGCATCTGCGGACTTCACTTTCCACCTTGCAGCCGGTTCGCAGCCCTCGCTGACGGAGCCCCATGTGCCGGAGTACTTCCTCAACGAGAAGCCTTGGCAGCTTTTCCGCTCCTCTCTGACTCCCCTGCTCTTCCACGAGTTCAACTCCAGTTCGGAGGCTTCAATCGGAAAGCCAGTCATCGACGGCATCCCCATGGGTAGCGTCGTCGATCTCATCATCGAGAACCAGCTGAATGACACCATCCCGTTGTACAAGCACGCCGATCCTGCGTGGCTTCTTGGTGTGAGCTCCAACGCCAAATTCCCTTACCCTAGCATCGAGGAGGCAGTTGCTGCGGACAAGGATATCGCATCCGCCCTCAACTTGGAGGATCCTGGAATGGTCACGGTCCACGACCTGCCGCCCCTAGGATGGAGTGTACTTCGCTTCAAGGTTACGACCAAGGCTGCGACGATGATTCATGCCGTCAAGCTCAGGTACTTTGCTGTGAGTATTCGCTTGTCATTACCAACAGTCGTACGCGGAGTAGCTAACAGTGTGCCCCTTCAGCTTGGCATGTCAGCGCCCATCATGGAAGGTATCCTTCCCAACGACCCGGCTAACTATCCGACCTTCGCTGCGAATCAGCCCCACGTTGACTTCGAGCCCAAGATTGACGGCGTTTTTGGGTAAGATCTGTGGATTGAAAAGCTTGGCTGCGCCGCCCTCATCACACAAGGATATGCGAAGCTTTCGGATTGGGAGTTTGCTTCTGCTTAATGAAGATGCGAGAATTTGAAAAAAAAGCCTAAAAATGTTGCAATATGAGTTAGCAATTTACCACTTGGAGCGACATAGTAATCGCTTTCGATATGACCATCGCTCTAAGTTGTCTTCTACAGTATGTTTTCAACCATAGTCGTGGATTCGCACTTAGACTCAAAAGATTTGCGGTATTACGGTCGTACAAATGTCACAGTCTGTAGTAGCAAAACCAGGGATGCCGAGATTGTGCCTAGTATGTATTTTGTTGCGGCTACAGCGACAACACCTTAAGCACACGATGAATCTTCGCACTGGATCTCTTGTTTTCGTTGTTTCGAGCTTGCATGACATTGTCGTTCCACCAATGGAAAGTCGTTGTGGTGTGACGTCCGCGGTTAACCGCAGCGCTGGTTTACGAACTCGTGACACCTGAGACTCAACGCCTCAACTATACAAGAGCCCATAACCCAACGAAGTTCTATTTTCAAAACATGAAAACATTTCCATCTCGATCTTGACAAACTGCTACCATGGAAGCCAAAAGAAACGAGGAGACAGATATACCAGAAATCAATACGGCACTTCTGCCGCTGTCTGAGCAGCCCCAGGACCACGAACTTGACCCCCCGGAATCCGCGAGAGCACAACTGATATGCGACGACAACAATAATTCTCCAGCTGCCGAGCTTCCTAGCCCAGCCGGTCACGACAGACCACGTGCAGAGACCAGACGCCAGCCACAAATCTACCTGATTGACAGAATCCCGGACCAAGTACTGCGCCGCCCCGACGAGAGCCTCGCATCGTGGACAGTCCATGCAGACAGAATATTCAGAGGGTGGTGGCTTGAGTTGCTCTGCTGTTGGCTCAGCATAGTATCTCTGGCTGCATTGATTCTTTTCCTGCTAGCGATCAATCACAAGCCCCCTCCTACCTGGCCGTCAGGTATCACAGTGAACACCGTTGTTGCGTCTCTTTCAACTGTGGCGAGAACTGCCTTCACTGTACCTGTCGCGGAAGGTCTGTCGCAGTGTAAATGGAACTGGTTCAAGAAACGGCCGCGGCCTATCGAAGACTTCAGCTTGTTCGACGAGGCCTCAAGAGGTCCTTGGGGCTCCATGTGCTTGCTCACACGGACAAAGGGATGGTAGGTTGGCTTGATTCCCCAATTGCCTGGGCATCTGTTTTTTGTACCTGCGGTCTTTCAGACTAGCTAACACCATAGAAGGATGATTGGAATTTTATCGGCTCTTCTGTTGACCTCATCTGTGGCGACGTCGACCTTGACACAGTCGGCTGTCAAATATCCCGGCCGTGTTGAAATGGAAGGCAACGCTACAGCATGGAAGCTGACCTCTTCATCGGACAGCGCGTTTGTAGCTCGTCTGGAGGGGACAGTGCCTCAAGCTTTGTTTTCTCCGATCACGAATACTTATCCATTCAAAGAGCCCTATTGCCCCCCAAGCAGCGATTGCGTTTGGCCCACGTTCCAGACCCTTGCTATTTGTCACGAGATCTCTAGTAAGTAGCAGTATCGTTTTGCCTCCATCTGAGCGCTCGGCTTGCACATCGAGAGATTCAATTCAGTCCATGGTGTCACCGTGTCTACTGATTTATCCTTCCGCTATTTACTCGTGCCACATAAGCAGACGTCCTCTGCTAGTAGGGAGAGGTTTTAACTTGTGTTCCTACTACAGATGTCACACATCGTATTCAAAAACAGTCTTTAACATATGTTCACTCCGATGATTCCGCCCCCATCAAGTTGAGGAGTAAGGCTATTCTACCTAACGGTGTTCACATAGCCGAGACCGAGTCACCAAATGTGGTGATCGGCCCAGGGGAACCATCTCAAGATTCCCTCGCAGACATTAAGACGTCAACTATATTCAACTACTCCGTGATCTACTGGGATCCAACACGCCCTCCTCTTGCAGCAGACGTCGTCTTGCACTGGTGTGTTAAGAAATACGACGCTAACGTGATGGATAATGTCCTGTCCATGGAGCTAATTTCTTCACTCACCGTTGTGAAGACGCTCCCAAATGAAACTGAACTCGAGCTTGGGAACTTCTTGTTGTTAAATCAGTCAATCAACACCCATTCTAAGCGAACGCAGTTCAAGATTGGAGGGCGCGAGACGAAAGAAATACGCAGAGCTCTGGAATATGCATTGGTAGATTACAGCAGCAAGCTCGGCTACTTCGAGAACGGCGCGGATAGACTGCTCTACGCAATGGAGGAAATAGAACGGCAGTACGAAGCAGAAACCGAACAGCAAAGGAAATCGAGATCTCCGAGCGACTGGGATGATATTTGGTTCACAGCCATCGAAAGTATGGCAGTGAACGTTGGGAACGGGGTTGTCAATTCGTAAGATCTCCTTTGCCATACCTTGGCCACATTTAATGTGCTTTTTCACTGACCTATTATGATCCATCAGTCTTCTACCACAAAAAGCAAACGTCTACGGCACCGCTTGGTTGAAGCAGGTCAACATCGAGATCCGCTGGGAGTGGCTAATATTCCTGGCGGCCCAGATTGTCATTGCCATCGTCATTCTCGGTCTAGTCATCTGGGAAACATACGAAGTCAACATTGATATCATCAAAAGTGCGACGATTCCGGCACTGTTCGCCATCAACTCTCAAGAGATGGCTCGTCTCGAGTTCCGATCGAGGGGAAAGAGGACGACGTTGCTTGAGCAATACCAGTTTGTATCGCGGGGGATCAGAGGGCAACTGCATGAGATTGGTGGTAGATGGGTGTTGGGGTCTCCGTCTACGGATCGATATGCTTGAGACGCCGTCTGACAAGCCCGAAGAGCCGCATGTTTCCTCTGCCCACCATCTACCCGCGACAAGGCAGAATACAGCGCTTCATAAATCTGCCACCCTCCAGCTGCCAGACTTCCGATTCAAGATTAGGCACAGATAAAGTTCATTATCAGCAAGCACAACCCGTGCAGTGTACTTTGCATCAGACCAACGCCGCGAGCGCCACCTCCACCAATATTGGCGCGTCGCTCAAGAGTAAAGTTGGCGGTGGCTGTTCACGTCTCATACATTTCACAAAGTCAGTAATTAGACCACATCAATACAGCTGAAAAAAATGAAATTTGTCTTGTCCAGTTATCAACAGAGGTAGTAATGATAATCCCCTCTCCTCGGTGTATCCAGAACGCCATGCCATGCGCATCCAGATAATGTAATCCCCAACAAAATAAATTCATACAATCCCCGTCATACCCTGTGACCACCCTTGGCACCTTAATCGACGAAGCTCATCCATCCCCACGTGCCCAGGCCGCCTGCAAGCACCATAAACGTCAAGATACCCGCGCCGGCCTTGTCCGCCGTCGTGATCGGCTCCTGCTCGATGCGGTCCTTGGAGTTGCTTCCCGCATTCACGTCGCCCGCCGAGATACCACCGGTCGAGTTCGTCACAGGCGGCGCGGCATCGTCGATGAGCAGACTCGACACGGCGGCGAGCACGTTCATGGCCTCGCCGGCGCCGGAGGTCTTGTCGGTGGCCGGGTCGACGAAGACGCCGTCGTTCCAGTAGAAGCCGCACACGCGGCCCGTGGCGCCGCCGGTGCACTGCTTGACGGCGGCGGCGGTGGAGGTCTTGAGGACCGGGTCGATGGTCGGCTTCATGAAGGGCGCGACCTGCGTGACGACGGCGAGCCAGCGGTGCACGTAGCCCTTGAAGGACAACATGTCGGGCGTGCACTGGCCCTTGCGGCCCTCGCAGGCGAGCTCGTAAGCGGTGTTGTTGGGAAAGAAGTTGATGAAGAGGGACTCGGTCATCTTCTCGATGCGGCCTTTCCAGAGGTCGGAGCCGTTGGTCTGGGGGTTTGTGTTAGTCTGTCTATGGAGCTCGGCAGGTGGTAGGGAAACTTACGTAGTTGTACATGAAGGCGGCGCCCTGGGTCAGGATGGCGGCGTTGTAGGAGAACTGCTGCTTGTTGACGTCGGTGCAGTTGTGCTCGACGTGGCCTCCGTCGTAGACATTCCAGTTCTCGTGATCAATGTAGTTGACGCTCCAGAGCCAGTCCCAGGTCTCCTCGGCGTACTTTGCGTAGGTCGCGTTGTTGGTGTAGCGGGCCAGGCGGGCGCCGATGTTGAAGAAGCAACCGTTTGCGATGGCTGTGTCATGTTAGCGTGTCACTTTCACTTGTCTTCCCAATGTTTTGTGATTGAGTCAAAGGAGAAACGCACTATTCTTGTAGTTGTATCCGGCGTTGGAAAAGGGCACCTGCCATCTCAGGCCACCGCCGCAGGTGGTGTCGTGACGATCGGGGCTCGCCTGGGTGGTCCAGACGGCCTGGGCGAGGGCCAGCCACTGGGGCTTGTTCTCGGGCGGGTTGGGGAACTTGTTCTCGGCGGCGAGCATGGCGGACATGCCCCAGAAGCCCTGGTCGTCGTTTCCGAGGGAGGCGGTGTGGTTCGGGGGCATGTAGTCGGCGTTGGGGCCGGTCTGGTGCAGCATGCCCTCCATGATAAGGTCGTTGTAGGTCGAGTCGCCGGTGAGCTTCCAGTAGTCCATGTAGGTGCCCATCATGGCGCCGCCCTCCCACCAGTAGTAGTCGCCCTTGTGCTCGGTGGGCGGGCCGGGCAGGATACCGGGGATCTCGCCGGACTCGTTGCCCTTGTAGAACTTCATCAGGTCGTAGGCGAGGTTTTTGGCGGCGGACTTGATGTTGTCTGGGCCGGGTGTTAGTGGGGTGTGTTTTTGGGTGAAGGCGTAGTCTGAGTCCGTTTGCACCGGGGATGCGACGGAGACTTCTTCACTCACCTTTGCTGTCGATGCTGTAGACTTGCGCGCTGGCGGCGGGCAGGCTTCCTATGAGGAGGAGCGCCGCCGAGGCGGCTGTAGCGAGTGATGTGACCATGGCGATGTGCCGGTCGGGTTTGGGTTAAAAATGGTCAAAAAGACGCCCAGTCGTGTGGTGATGGTGGTTGAAAAAGGTGAGAATCGGCGGTGCGGTCGATCGGGTGGGCAATTGCAGGTTGTCGGTCGGGTTGTCGAGGTAGCGAACGTGTCGAATTGAAAAAATAGCGAGTGCTGAAAATAAAAGTCGTTACCAGAAGCGATTAATCATGGCCGACTTTGCCAGAATTATTTTCGTGAATTGAAGCCGCTGCGAGCGTGTTCGTATTAGTCGTCGGTGTCGGTGTCGGTGTCGGTGTCGGCGGCGGCGGTGGTGTGTTTTTCTGGGGCGGGTTGGTCGAGGTTTCGCAGCGAACGAGTGACTGTCGCCGGCGTTGGTGGTGGTGGTGAATGGTGAATTGGGAATGGAGACAGGAAAAAAGCAGGAACAGAATCGAGAAGGCCGGCAGCTGCGCGGGAAAAGGGGGGCACGGGAGTGTATATCTCTTGTTGTGGCAGAAATACCAAGACTTTTTTCTATTGCCAAGGCTTGAAAGAGGACATTGAATGGATACTGTCTCTGTGTCTGCAGGTAGGGGCATCTAGGAATACACACCCATCACAAAAACAGACATGGACACACACCACAGACACACACAACCACAACACAGACCACAGGACCACAGACCACAGACCACGGGAAGGCAGGGACGACGGGACAACAGACTCAGGTCAGATCCAGAACGAGCAGGGCAGCAACGGGCAGGATGACGCGGTGAATTTGTGCTGGTGGCCGCCAGCGTCTTGGTATTCTTGGTACGGTCTTGGCCTTCTGGGCATCGGGGCTGTGCAGCAAATGAGCGACGGCGCCGACGTTGGACAGAGGAGTCGCCTTTTCTCGCCAAAGTGCACCCAAGACGAACAGCCGCCCTGCCCTGGATGGATTGCCACGGATGAACCAGGCTGATTGGGTGCTTCGGTCCTCCGCGACGGATATGGTCTGGCCACGGCACGTTGCGGGCAAGGTTTGACTCTTTGGGTCGTTGGGGACTGAGGGCGTCTGCATCTGTCTGCAATTGACCGTGTTGAAGATTGATGAGGACTAAAAGTTACAGTCGCAGGCAATACGTAGCTTCAGCCTCAAAGCCTCACATCAGTCAGTGCAGGTGACAGGTAGAGACAACAGACGAACCCAGGGCGCTCTTGAGACGGACGAGAGCGGCTGGGCTGGGAAGAGGAGGCAAGGAGGCAACCACCAGCAGCCAGCAGGTCGGATCACCAAGCCCAGCCATCCCTACCTCTGGAGAGCATTGCCAAGACTCGTCATTCCAGGGCAAATACGCGGGGAGTTTACGGCCACGACGGAGGGGGGCTCGGGCCTGTCACGACTCACGGGCAGTCAAGACAGGAGTCAATCAAGGGAAGTGGGCGACTCTGCTGCTTCTCCTGCTGCAGTGTTGAGTGGTTCAGCTCTCGCCTTGACGATCCCACGGTGGAAGGGTGGATGCTGCAAGAGATGGATTCAGGGGTCGATGAGAGCTAAGACTCAGCAGCGCCTTGGCGATGCGATGGCGTCTCAGGGCCATTTGCGACGGGGCGAATGAGTGGGTTGGAACTGGATGGCGAGACTCTCAGGCCTAGAAAAAGAATTGAGGTCGGTAGTGAGTTGCGATGATCGTCCAAAGGGACACCGGGTTCGGGTAGGAAGGCCGTTGGAAGAATCAGGTACGGATGCTCAAGGCAAAGAACAGCAGCAACAATGGAAGGAGCCGGACAAAGCGTGGCACCGCAGCCCACTGAAGTAACTACCAGACTATCCGTACCTTAAGGTAAGGTTAAGTTGTCGCCTGCATCTGACCTGACTTTAGTCATCCACTCGGCGGTGCCAAAAAGTCGGATACGAAGCGAAGCGAATCGACGTCCGATGGGCTTACTGCTGCAGATACGGTCGCTGGCAATACGCGCAAAAGAGCGCTGGGTGACGGAATGCGAAAAACCATGCAAGAGCCCTTTTCCCATCCCTCTTGTGCTTGTGCAGGAAAAAGCCAAGGCATTGTGTTGTTTATGTGCGCCAAGCAAAGCGATCGGGACAGCCAAGGCAGATCACACGACGGCAGAGAGCGGCGCGGGGCCACCGGTTGCCGCGGGCGAGGTCTCGTTTGCGATGCCGCTGGTAAAACGCCCGACATTCAACGATCGTTTGGGTTCAGACCCAGACGTCTGGGCAGGGACGGGATTGCGTGAGGCTGGGCGTCCCAAGACTTTGGCGGTGATGGGTGAAGGTGAAGATGAAGTGAGATGAGAGTGAAGGTGAAGTAAGAGGATCAAAGTGGCAGTGAATGTGATTGGCTGTGGAGGTTGGAGATGGGAGGAAGGAACGACCCTTCAGTGAAAATCCGGAGGGAAGGCGCAGCTCTCCAGCTCTCTCCAGAAGGAAAGACCCGACGAAGGGACCTTCCCCAGCGCTTTCCCTGTGTTCTGGTTCTGGAACACCAACTTTCATCGAGGTACGTACCTGTCATCAGCAAAACTACCTTAGGTACTCAGTAGGTATATCCACACTGTGCTTGCTCCACTGCAATGAAGCGAAGCCCAGTGGCCATCAATGCCAAGACCGACGGGAATTTGGATGGAACGCTCAATTTCCAGCGCCTCAAATAGGGGGCTCGCGGACAGTGACAAAAAGACATGCTCGCACACAGTACGCAGAGCCAATCTGGTGGGGCTCGCCCAATGGCAAAACAGAAGAACAGAAGCGACCCCCGACGGGCACCGGCAGCGCCAAGACTCCATAAAATTAGCGCACTGCGGAGGGCGACAACCCCCTGAAGACTGCCCACCGGCGCCCGACACCTCCGGATCCCTTCACTTCCTTTTCTGTCTTTTCTTCCCATATCACATCAGGCTCATGACAATCAGTGCAGATACTGAGCAGCGTGTCACAGCTCCAGACTTGCTGTAAGACAAGAATAAACACCACCAGCTTTACACTCTGCGGCAAGCATCCTGTTGGATCATGCCCGACGCTCTCGTCGGCAGGGTTCCTCACACCAAGCGCCATCAACCTTGTCCAGCTGATCCTCCCATCTTCCGAGATTGCATGGGCCGACCAACCCGCGGCCAAGATTCGCCAGGCAAGCCTTTCCGTCACGGCGAACTCTTATTCTCCGGACATGTCACCGCAACTGCTCCGCTCCACACGGAGGCCGGCCGGACGAGATCCGCGACGCTGTAGGGCCAGAGACCGAGTCAAAACATCCTACTATGCCTTTACAATTCAAGCCGCAGAGTCGATGGCAATGACCGAAGACGATGACGAGCAAGTGCTGCATCACATTGCTTCGTCACCAGAGTAACCTGCCACACACGATGACAACTTGCTTTTGAACCCCCACGCTCGCAAGTGACGACCCCCAACCCATCCTGCACTAAACGCAGACTCTCCTGCATGACTACATTCTCATCGTCAGCTTGTCCCAATATTTACGAATACTCTCCGTGCTTACGTGAGAATGAACTTCACAAAGCGTCCTGTTCGGCCGCGTTCCCGTCAAGGCTGGCCAACTGACATCCAAGACATTCCCTAGAATAGTCACCAATGCGTGCTTCGAACTGCCGGCCAAGACCAAAGGGCAAGTGCCAACCTGTTTTAAAGTACCGTGGAATGCTATGCCCATGACCCGGTTCCCACTGGCATGCCCAGACTATCTGCCGTCCGTCTATCCATCACTCATCGCCGAGCATGTCTCCTTCGGACCTCACTTACATTCTCATGGGCCTAGCAAGCTACCAGCTAGCAAACCGTCTGCTGCATTACATAGTCAAGCATTATAACCCTTCGTTCTACGCAACCCTAGAAAAAGACCAATCTTCCAAACTTGCCCCTTACTTCGTCTTTCCCCTCGGCATCCTCTTGACCCTCGTTTCCACGCCAGCTTGTTTGTACGCATACGGCAACACGCCTCAAGAAACAGACATCTTTGGCGTCCAACGGCCCTTCACCACAACCGGCGAGGTCTGCCTAGCTTCCCGCGGCATCCTCTGGGTCTCTGAGCTGCCACTGCTCGCCTACTCCCCCGAATACGTCATTCATCATGTTCTCTCCCTGGGCTCCTTGCTTCTCATTCTCGTGCGGAGCATGCCGCGGCGGCCGATATACCTGATCTACGCGGGCCTGCTAACCGAGCTGTTCTCCGATACCGTTGCGCTTTTGAGGCTGCATGGGCGCCATGCAGGTTCCTCTTCGACGTTTAGAACGGCGATGCTTGCAAACGTTGTGGGCATGCTTATGCTACGGATCCTTCCCATTGTGGTTTTCACAGCAGGGATGCAGAAGACGAGCCTGGACTACGTGGGAGGCATTGTGATGTACTGCGCCTATCTCCTCCGACTGTCGTTCTTGCAACTAAAGATTCTGGGTTTCATCGAGGGCAACTTAGGTCAGAGAGTTCTGGCCTGGTTCTTGGGGAAGTCTGCGAGGCAAGCAGTTACGAACTGGATGCCTCGACCGAAGACTCTCGTCGTTTGTGCTGCAATTGCGATTGCGCTGTCTTCAGCCATTGAGTAGTCTGCCGGTTCTCAAACTGCTATGGCCGAAGTCTAGAGCAACGTTAGGCATCTGCAAACCACAGGCCGCCTCACAACCATGGTCAGGTCACAATTTGAGCCACTCTGAAAGACACATCAAAACGTCGCCAAAGAAGCAAGACAGCATCACTTCACGCGTCACTGAAAGTGGAAATATTCAACTTGCGGAAACAATGTTCCAATGCTTGGTATCTTGAAAAATATGTACAAGCCTGCATCCAGCGGCTGACAGTATACAGAGAAAAGAAGTATTTACTCAAAAAAGTACAAAACATACACTCCCTCCGATCCCCCGCTTAGGCAACGGTGGCACCGGTCAGGGTGAAGGAGTAGTCCAGGCCCTTGTTAGCGTCGCTGTTGGCGAGCTCGAAGCCGCTGTACTGGATGGGCTCCTTGGGCGTGTTGGCAATCACCAGGCTGGCCTCCTCGCCGGACTCGAGCGTCGCGGAGCCGGCGCCGTTGGCAAGCTTGACGTAGCGGCCCTTCTTGGTGCTCGCGTTGAAGAGGGACAGGGTGGCCGTGTACTCGCCCGAGGAGGTGACCTTGACCTCGACCTTGTCGCCGCTGACCTTGAGGGGGATGATGTTGGAGCCCATGTAGCGCGGCGCGCGGGCGCTCTTGACCTTGTACTCGGAGCCGGAGCCGTCGACGTTGGCGAAGTTGATGCGCGACTGCTCGGCGAGGAAGATGTCCTGTGCCTGCTTGTGGCCGATGTCGACGTAGGCCATGCGCGCCCAGTAGGCGCCGACGATGTCGCCCGCGGTGCTGTTGGACGCGACGCGGTTGAGCGTGTGCAGCGGCGTCTCGTTGCTGCCCTCCTTGTACTGCTTCATCATCTGGTGCAGCGCGTCCTTGCCGAGCCCGCCGATGTTGTCCGGGTTGTTGGTGAGGTACGTCAGGAACGGCCACGCCTGGTAGTAGTTGCCCGAGTCGACGGTGCCGTCGACGATGACCTGGAACGAGTCGCCGAGGACCTTGTTGACCTCGAACTCGGTGCGGCCCTCGGGCTGGTTGTGCTTCTCGCGGGCGGCGGCGCAGAGGTCGGACGTCTGGTAGGTGTCCGCGATCCAGTTGGCGACCGTCTCCCACCAGGTGCCCGTCGCGGCCTGGTCGACCCAGGTCTTCTGGTGGTAGTGAAGGCCGTGGCCCCACTCGTGGACGGTGACGCCGGCCATGGTGAGGTAGGTGTCGACGACCTCGAGCCACGCGGCGCCGGAGGCCTGCTCGGAGTGCATCACGCCCGCGGCGCTGTCGAGAGTCTTGACGGTGTAGACGTTGGTCTTGTACCAGGGGCCGGCGTCGGTCGCGTCGTCGAAGGACAGGCCAGAGGAGCGCCAGCCGAGGGTGTTGACGAAGCACTCGTAGGCGCCCTCGAGCATGCCGAGGGCCGTGGTGGCGTCGGTGTCCGAGGCGCCGTACACGCGGAAGTGGGCCGAGTCCTTGAAGGAGCTGCCGCCGGGGCCGGCCGTGGGTTGGGGAGAGAACTCGGCGGGCTCAGCGGCGCGGGCGACGACGGGGCTGCCGAAGCGTGCAGGCTGGGGGGCGGCCTGGACGCCGGTGAGAGCCAGGAAGACGGCGAGGAGAAGCTGGTTGGGACGGGCCATTTTGGACGATATTTATGGGGGTGAGTTTGGTGGGAAGTGAATGTACTTTGTGAATATTGGAAAGAATGAACGAGATCGAAAATGAACGGACTGCAGAAAAGAACTATGCTTTTCTCAATGAAAGGACGGACGATACCAAGAGTTGATGAGATAGGACCTGCTGATCAAGGAGATCTTTTCTCTTGACGTTGCTCGAGGAGCCGCCATCTTTTTAATACAACCAGACGCCTCCATCGCCAAGACCTTCTAGTAAGGATTCATCCCAAAGTGCCGGAGGATTATGACGGGCTCGTTGGTGATGAGCGAGGCCAAGACCGAAGACGGGGCTTTCTGTGTAAGTCGTTTGGGCTGTTGGCGGTGTTGAACACCCCAGGGCCGTGGGGTCGCACCCAGTGTTTCCGAAAAAGTGAAGGTAATTTGCGATGAAACGGCGCGCAAGTCGCTCCAATCACGTTGTTTTTTCGTATTCCGCCCCCTTCACCCCGTCTTGCCCTATTCCGCATGCGGTTTCCTCCTTGCATCGATCTGCCAAAAAGAGAAGTCAAGTTTCATCCCCTAGGCTAGAGAGACTGAAATCTCGTGATTGATGGAATCAAGCTTACTTCTGGAAGGCCGAATACAGTGCCTCGTTCACGGTGGTTCTGCCATTGTGTTGCGATCGTTGCAAAGACGGGCGAAAGGTCGGTTGTCAGCCGCGATTCAAGTCACAAACGCAACAAGATTATACCAATATACGATTCCCCCATAATCCCACATCTTGAAATGACGATGGCCTCGCCTAGCCCCCCGTTGCGTCCAGACCTGACGATGGCCTCATCGCCTCTCCCGTACCGTGCCACCCTCGCTTAAGCGCCGTTGGGCCTGTTAGTCAAAAGATCCTACCAGGGGGCTCAGGTTCCACAACTCTCTGACACGGGCGGCTTGCCAGCGCGACCCCATGGCGGCTGACAGCGTTCGGTTCCCCATAAACGATCTAAATGCTCGGAAAGTTCTCCTGAAGCTTACTGCGTAGGTTGGTTCTTAGTTTACTCAACACTCCCGAGTTCTTGGTATTGAGGCGAAAATTCCCCGATTTTTCTTCTTTGGCTCGGTTGCGGTTTGGGTTGGATTTGAGTGTCACGTGTGTGTGTGTGTGTGTGTGTGCTTGCTTTGGGGGCCAAGCTAACGTCCAATGCACTTGCAATTCTGCCCGTTTCAAACGATCGCTTTGATCATTGAGAGAACGCTGCGGTTGCGTCTTGATTGGGATTCTGCTATTACTATGTATGTTCGGGCGCCGGTGTAACATACCCAAATGATAAAAGGGCAGCATGGGTGCGCTGGGTGCATCTCTCGATCTTTGCGACGGATGCCCCTAAATGCTTAAGCGAACGCTCTCAACACACTCGCAGCCGAGTCATGGCAGTTGTCATTGGTCTCGCAATTTACCCCTTCAATGTTGCGGGATCCCGCCGGTATGAGAATACGGGGGAATAAGGCTATTTCATTACACAGACTTTATTTAAAGTATGAGCCTTTAGTTGGCAAGTCTGCCAGTTGCCTGCCTACCTTAGGCCAAAGACTCTGAGTCCTGTGAGGGAGAAACTTTCGCCTCAAACATCCATAGAAGCACACTTCATTTACGGGAATAATTCCTCCATATTGCCAAGACGACTGCGGCAAAGCCACAATGGCGGTGTCCAGTCCAGACTCCAGCGGTGCTGTTGCTGGAAACATTCACACCTCGTCGTTGGCGATGATGATCAGTCAGTCTGGTCCTGAATGACCAGGTTCTGGCGGAATCAATCGTCGGAACAATCCGCGACTGCAAGGTTCTAGACCAATCCCACTGTTTACAAGTACTGAGTTGATTGCCCACACTCGCCTGGATACGAGGAACTCAACGCCAAACCACCGGAAACTTTCAGGCAACCGGCTTGGTGTAGTCTGTGCAGGACACAATACTGGAAATTGCTTTTCAAGCACTGAGTAATCACATCTTAGAATCATCAAGTTGATGCTGAATCCCGCTCAGGCAGCAACCCCTGAGAAATATCCCTCTGCAGTTCATCTTGTGGTGAAATTCACCCCCACTTGTCGAGCCTTTTCATGTTGGAACCGCCCGGGTCGGGCTTTCTCCTAGTTTCCGATGCTCCGGAGTCCGGATACACCGGACTTTCTCAGGACCAACGACCACATCCAGCGCAAAATCCGGTGGGCTTGTCTGTGGAACACAAGATCGTAACACCACTATCCGTATTGCCGGCACAGAACTAAAAGGTTGCAATAATTTCTATTGTCTCATTAAAAAGGGCCCAAGTTGCGGTTGAAGTCGTGAAGCAAAGATTTGCTCCCCGTGCTGTTATTTATAAGTGAGCGGGAGAAGGCTCTGATTATTTTATTGGAACTAATTCATTCCTTTGTTTCTTTTTGGCTCGTTGGTCTCTCTCTTCTCCATTATGAGCAGCCCACCGTAAGGCAAGTAAACTTGTCAAGTTCAATCAATCAATTATGAAGCTATCGCCAGGCAATTGCCAGGCAATTAAGTCAACTTTGAGCCTCAAAAGTGATCGATGGTCTTGCGAGGGGCGCTGATTGTTAGCCGCATCATCCTCGACCGGTTCGGCATTCTCCTAGAAAGCAGCTCTAACGAAGAATGTATTTGACAAGATGTCTAAGCTCGCCGTCCGAGTTCGTAAAATATCATCGGCAAGGCGAAGACTCATTGAATTTTAAATAGCAGTGAGTCTACATGATGAAACAACTCTGGTGCATGGAGAGATACCTCTTCTTTGACCAACATGCCACGAAATCATTCAGTACTAATGTTACAAAGATGCTCAGGCTGACCAAGTCTTTCTGAATTTAGCGGATGCAACACTACTAGTTTCTAAAGAGAACAATTGTGTACTTAGAAGAGCTTTTAAGAGCTGTGCGTGCCTGATGTCACATGAGTATGATGAGCTACCACGGAGATGCCTTTAAAAAGGCATGACCACAAAATCGCAGCGTTGAGGCCTACCAGTCAAACAAGGAAGTATGCAGAAATCAGCATGAAAACACTGCTCGTACTTCTGACGCGAGATGGATAGTGCCAGTATTAGGTTACGCTGGCATTGTCATCATCCGTCCGAATGTGTTCGAGTCATCATCTCACACACCGCGGTGATAATGGCGAAAACGTGTCGTATCGATCTTTACTCAAACATTGCAACCTTATCTTCTCCCCGCTCTGCTGCACGCCGCTTACGACAATGTTTACGTCAACCGCGCCCATCGACCCACGTATTGACAATCGCGATGCAGAAGTTGGCGAGGACATGTCCAGTCAAAACCGCCCTGCGCCTTGCGCCCTATGCGCCTTAAGATAAGGCCGATCCACCGTCATGACCAAATATCCTCATAATCCACGATGAAGATCTCAGTAGACAAATTACGGATCACTAGTTGGTATGATGCTTTGAGCTGTCTCTTCACGATCTTCGACATAGTCCTCGGAATTCGAACTTGTCCTCACTTTATCAGCGAATATGACGATCACCAAGCCATCCTCATTGAAAGCCTCGGCGCTTGAGATTCAATGGACAAAGGAACCGAAGCCAGTCCCGGCACCAGGATCTCCGGAGATCACGAGCTTGAAGGCCACTACTGACCATATGATCACGGTCTCTTGGACTTCAGCGAAAGGCTGGGATAACCCGAAGCTCGTGCCTTATGGTCCGATTCCCCTGATGCCCTCGGCAAATGTTATTCACTACGCCACCAGCTGCTTTGAGGGCATGAAGGTTTACCGCGGATTTGACGGCCGCCTTAGACTGCACCGCCCGCTCTATAACTGCAACCGCATGCTCTCGTCAGCGGAGCGCATCTCATCACCAGGCTTCGAGCCCGAAGAGTTGCTCAAACTTATTCATAAGCTTTGCGTGATTGAAGCACCGAAGTGGCTCCCCAAAGCCAAGACCGGCTCCATGTTGTACATCCGGCCGACACTGATTGGGACAGACAGCAGTCTTGGTCTCAGGGTCCCGGAGGAGGCGCTGCTCTACATCTTTCTCATTCACTGGCCGTCGCTCAACCCTACGACAGCCCCGAATGATGACAACAAGAAGAACGGAGTTCGGCTGCTGGCTAGTACGGAGTCGACTGTTCGAGCATGGCCAGGAGGCACTGGAGCTGCCAAGGTAGCTGCCAACTATGGTCCGACCATTCAGGCTCAGGGCGAAGCTCGGCGACTGGGTTATGATCAGATTCTTTGACTCTTTGGTCCGGATCGGCAGATCACTGAAGCCGGATCCGCAAACGTCTTTGTCATTCAGAGGGCCTCAACGGGAGCGCTTCAAATGGTGACACCGCCGCTTGATGAGAGGAAGATTATTCTTGCAGGTGGAACTCGCAGATCTATCCTCGAACTGTCGCGCAAGATGTTCGCGGGTGGTCCTGCGAATGAGGAGGCTGAAGAGGTTGAGGTGCTGGAAAGTGACATTACAATGTCCCATATCGTCCGGTCGGTCGATGACGACAGTCTCGTAGCCGTCTTCGTGGTCGGGACTGCCGCCTGGGTTCAGCCGGTGGCTGAGATCATGTTTGACGGGCGCACGATTCGGTTGCCCCTGGGGAAAGTGCCGCATGTGTCATTGCTGAAGGAGAAGTTGGAGAGCATCGTCTACGGGAAAGAGACAAGCCCTTGGGGAGAAGTTATTGATGAGAGCGAATAGTCGACATAGCAGGGCCACTTTAGAGGGAGGTTGGAATAAACCACAGGTTGGCTTCCGAGCTGGTGTCAAAAAGGGAGATGACCGCGGGAAGTGGGGGGCGACTTAACGGGATCGATGGAACGGATGGAACCGAATGGGATTAAAAGTGGCCTCCAGAAGACTAAAAGAAGATTAGAGATTCACCGGTTCTTTCAGCGCTCCGAGAATCTGGTTGTATGGGCCCGGTGAGATGATGGATGAATCGAACGAGGCCGGCTAGTATTTCCCCGATAATGTCAACGGAGAGTCACGATGGTACACGAGTTGTCAAGCTGGCGATCCAGCGAAGGACCATAGTCGTATTTTTCAATACGAATCTCAGCTGACTAGATCTTATTCGCTTGGAGAAGCCCGTGAAAGAGATCGCAAGAGACCGCAGTGAGGTGACGGGCGAGACTGAAGCGAGTCGTAGATAGATGTGCGACCGTGCGACCGGACGCTAAACTGGCAAGTTAGCCGGATTCCTGAATAAGGCACCCCCTAAAACGAAGAATCGAAATACAACAGCTTCGATTCGCGGGTTAACTCTCAGCCCTGGGACGTGCCGTCTTATCCAGAACCCATTAAACGATCAGCGCAACTCGGCTCCTAGCCGAGTAGGATCGTTTGTTTGCAACGACAGCCCGCTTTAACCCAGCGACAACCCCTTCAATTTGTCGCCGGCGAGAATTGCCCCAGCCTGTACGACGGATCATCGAAATAGGTAGTTAGAACATGCCGCTGAAAAGAATATAAGCATTTGAGTGCAACCATCAGTCTTGGCTTTCTTGGCTCACTCTCCTTCAAGACATTGCTTCAATAACCAACCAACTTTTTATTCACTCTTTTGTTTGTTTGAAACTAAGCCAAGATGCGTTCTTCTTCTCTTGCTGCTGCCGCTGGTGCCCTCGCTGTGCGAGGCAAGTACGATGACTGGAAATTCGGCAACATGTTCAACCTCGGCCCCGCCAGCAACGCGATCGCTAAGGCCACCTACACTCTGGTGCCCCCTTCCATCCCCTGCGGAACCGTTGTAGCGGACAAGACTGCCCAGCCTTGGATGTCGATCTGGGTTGGCATCTCCCAGTCCTTGAGCGACGACAGCACGGATCTCTTCCAGCCCCTGCTGAACTGGGCGCCCAACAACGCTCAGGAGTAAGTGATGGCGCATTTCGGGTTAATTATGCTTGGACGAGCTGACGATTTTCTGATAGGGGCTGCCCTGCGGCCAACGACGCATGGTGTGTCGCTGCTAGCACTTTCACCGGAAGTAAGTTATACCAAGCTTGCAAGGTTCCCTAACAATACGGTTGCTAATATTCGCACAGCTGAGCAGGTTGCCCAGAGCTACGTCGCCATTCCCAACAAGTCCAACGTTGACTTCGAGCGTCAGTCCACCTTCCAGTGTCGGATTCGCTGATGTTGAGGACTAACATGCTTGCAGTCACCTATGATGCCTCCAAGGGTGTGACCCAGAAGGTCTGGATCAACGGCGCCCTCGTCTCCCAACAGACCGACAGTAAGATCCTCTCTTCCTAACACAAATATCTTATCCTGACACCAATTGCAGAGGACAAGAACGGCAAGGCTCCTACCTGGATCTACTCCAGCAACGAGTGCTACTCCGGCGCCTGCGGTACCCTTGGCGCCTACAGTAAGCCACCCTCTCGAAAATGTCTCGTGTCGTGGACTTGTGCTAAACAAATACTCGCAGGCTGGAGCAACCTCACTGTCACTCTCAGCGAGGCCGACTCTAACTTCGGAGACACCCTTCAGCTTACCGGCGGTTCCTCCAGCGGTATCAAGACCACTGATGGTGGCAAGACCTGGCACGCCGACTCCATCAAGATCAACGAGGACTACTTCTACACCGATGGATCCAAGAAGCAATGCTAAGCATTGCATCGGCCCAAAGGACTGAGAGCACGTCGTTGATTATCTTCTTCTCATCTTTGACATCCGAGGCTTCGTTGTCAGCCAGCTCGGGGCCTCTGGCCATTATCTTCCTGTGTAAATATAACAATGCATCTTGTACATTATCATCGCTGACGGCCGGGCGTTCTTGCCTTCGTGGATCGAGGCTGGCCACCTGTACCAAGTCTGAGAACACTCCCGAATGAAGGCTAATTTCTTACTGAACATCAAGTAGAATCTTACAAAGCTCACCCTCCTGTAAACAGCTGTCTCGAGCAGTGAACTTTGATTTTCACGTGAAGTCGACAGGATGACCGTCTGAGAATGATTTCAATAATCTCAACGAGTGATGGATGATGCACAGAATCCATCTCTTATACTTTTCCATGGAAGTTGCTTGCGATCTCAAGCTTACATTGCCTCTTCAGTCTTGGTATTAAAATGAGCTCCTGTGGAATATGATTCTCGCCCGCCTAGACCGTACTCTGATCACCCTCCTTCTCAAATAGATCTACCGTGTCCTTGAGTGACCATAAGCATTTTGCTGACGGTGTCCTTGTTCATTGCCTTCTCGGCCTCGCTAAGCGATTGCGCAACCGCGGTGCAGCCACGTGCAACGACATCAGCGCCGTACAATGTCATGGTTTCCTCTCTCATTTCCGTGTCGCCAGTCTTCCTCAGCAGAATTAGAGCTTTCACGTACTTGTCGGAATCGATGATGGCATGTTGAAGACCTTGACCCCGGACTGAGACAGAGTCAGCACGGGAAATAGCGAAGCAGACGTGGTTTTGCTTACATGGGAGCATCGGATGTGCTGCATCACCTGCAAGTGTGACTTTCCCGTCATGAGTTCGCCAGGCTGACGGCAGCCAATACTTCATTTCGTCAATGTAGCAAAGACTTCCGTCCGGTGTCCACTCTATCGCGGATCGGAACGGCTCGCAAAACCCCTCCAAGTCACTTTTGACAAAGTCAATTGCTTCCTGTCCAGCTAGAGTCACGGGCTCTCCTTTCCAGACTTTGACCCAGAACGTCTCCCACGAGGCAACGTCTTTGGGATCATTTACAGCCATGACTGTCACGGGCAAAATTAGCTAAAATCCTCCGGCGGGAAAGAATGGCAGGCGATACATACCACCACAACCAGCCATAACCCCAGAACCAAGCATGGAGGCAAATACTGAGTGTGCCTTCACGATTGTATTGACTTTCTGTTCATCTCCGTACTTAACATTGCAGTTGGCGATCATGAAGCCGGAGGGCACCGGTTTGGCAACTGCGGCATCCACCAGGAACTCCCGAACTTTTGACGACGCACCATCCGTTCCCAGAACATAATTTGCATCGAAGTTTGAATCGTCATTGAAAAAAAGTCGCACAGAGTCGTCGTCGATAATGTCCAGCGCTTTGAGACCTTTGCCCCACTGGATGTCAAGGCCCTCCGCCAGAATCTCCCTGAAGCGACGACGGCTAACTCGCCGGGCGCCGGGAGTGGAGTTCCGGAACAATACCTCGCCAGTAAGGGCGTTGTATCCCAGGACGCTCTCGTCCCAATCATCGAATTGCAGGTGAGGATTGCAGTAAGCCTTTGGAAAATTCTTGACTATGTGGTCGGGGAGCATCTCGGTCAAAGTCGACATTCCCCAGTGAATCAGAATCGTCCAGTCTCTGGGACGCGCATCAATGCTCGCGTCGCGCTCGAAGACCATGACCTCAAATCCGTTCTGCCGATCATCAGTGCGAGAATCTCAAAGAACATGGCATAGGCACCGCGACACACCTTCTTGAGGCCATGGGCCGTGATCAGACCCGTCAACCCCGCTCCGACAATTGCGACTTTGGGTCCGCCATTCTGAAGGCTTTCGTTGGGTGCGTCGACTTCTGGAATGGCCATCGGAGATGTTGGAAAATCACTATTACGGGATCTGAATAGTCAAGGATATGGTCGGTTCGATTCCGGCCGATGGATCAATTGAAGTACTACAGAATATTTCTAGAAAACGATGTGAGGAGGTAAATGACGTCTATGAAGAACGGGCCCTCCAATGTCTCTGTCGTGAGACTTCCCGGTCCCGAGGGGATTCTTCAGACGAAAAGTCATCTCCGAAGCTAGTGCAACACAGTGATTGGTTCGCCCCATCTCCAAGTCCGAACGAGCCTCTAAGGTAGCGTGAGACGATAATCGGCACGGCATCAATAGCTAATAATGGATTGAACTTCCCGGGGTGTCATCCTTTGAATGCAAGGCAGGAGCAGGTGTTCGGCATAGGTCGTAAGCTGGGCATACGGTGCGTCCAGGGGCCCTGGTTTGATAGGTGTTTGCGTTGTATTCTGGCCAAATAGTCGTATTGGATTATGTTGAAGCAGCCATTAGGTGACGGCACCGTCTCTCTACGGGCGATCTTTTGAAGCTTGATGCATTTTTCCTCTGATATCCACCACGTCGAGAATGGCGCTTGCGAGATACAAAAGTACCATAGTCGATGTGAAGAACGGCTGGAAAAGCCACCGTTTATCGGAACTGCTCAATTGATTCCAGCTCTGGTATCTGCAATAGATTCCGTACAGAATGTAGATGTGACCGACAAGAAGCACAAGATTCATGATGAGCCAGAAGACGGTCCGGCAAATCGCGCGACGCAGCCGCGCACGATTTTGTTGGTATTCAGATGTGTCTGCTTTTGTCAGACCCAACAATGTCGAGTTGGCAGCCATTGTTAAAGTCTTTGTTTTCTCGTGGCTGATATCCATCTATGTAACCAGCGTATGTATTGCCGTGCTGATAAGGTAGAGAAGGATGCGCAAGGAGTCGAATACGGTTGAAACGAGCAACTATAATGACAATCGATGAGTCAAGTTTGTTTGCGGAGACCAGCACCACCTGCCTTACGTTGGGAGGACCTCCGTCAATTTATGTTCCTGTTTGCAGGACTGAATGCCTAAGCTTGTGTGCCTTAAGCGGCACAGCAGGCTGGTAGGTTGGTGGCTTAGCTAGCCAAGAAAAGGCACCGCCTAGTTGACACCAGGGGGGTAGGGGGCAAAGGGGTATTAGCGACCGATCGAAGGTTTGTTTGCTACCAATCGATGGCGATTAATAGAAATTAGGATCCCGTAACTCTTCTGCCATCCATGGCTTTAATCATCATCATTCAATGACAAGGTGTTCAATGTCTCAGACTCTCACCGCAGACGAATGCTCTTGAAAATTTCTTGTTGGTTTATCACTACTATATCTCTCAATCTTTCGTTGGAGAACCTGCTTTAGATTACGTGAGTCTGACAATACGTCCCTTGTATCCCGAACTCCGAAGCCCGTCCTTCTATCCCTCCAAGTGAAAGGTGTTGTATTTTGTGTACGTACGCTTGGTTGTTTTCAATGGTTGTGTTGTAGCCCCAGCCGAAATGATTTCGCCTCGAGCCTCTTCATCGGTAGACTCTGTAATAGCTGGAGCAGACCGTTGGTTGAATGGCGGAACGCCATCGCCGAAAAGCTCGTCCATCTGTTCCAAAGTCTTGCCACGTGTTTCTGGATAAAACAAGTAATAACAAACCGCCGCTATCATGTTGAAGACGAAGAAGACGTAGAAGAATTTGAATCCAACAGCCGTAAGGGCTTGTGGTGAAAATGAGACCAGGATCAGGTTGACGGTCCAGTTGGTGAAGGTGGTAAGAGCATTGCCGAGGGCTCGGATTTCTAGAGGGAAAATTTCCGCAGGGTACACCCAACTGATGATGCCAAGCGGGGTGAAGAAGAAGCCAAACACAAAGTTCATGGCCACCATACTCCTCAACTGGTCCGCATTAGACCTGTCCAGGTACTGAAATTGGATCGCGTTAACAAGCAGGGCAGCCGCCAATCCGAGAGCAGAGACGATAAGAGGTCTAACCCTCCCAACGCGATCCAACATCCAAAGGCCAACGGAGTTGTAGATGATACCGAGGGCGCCGTTTATACCGATGATCATCAGTGATGTCTGGGTTCCGATTCCCAGAAGTTCGTAGATGCGAGGGCCGAAATAGTTAATGACGTTAATGCCAGACAATGGAGAAAATGCTTGAAGAGCGCAACCTAACAGCAGTCGCTTGCGCCAGGAAGGACGAGTGAGAATTTCCTTCCATAGGTTCCAATTCTTGTTGATGGCAGACTGTTCACGGACGGCAAGTCGGATTTCGTTGTACTCAACATCAACAACCTTCTCATCTACACCAATGCGTAGCTTGTCTAGTCCTTGACGAGCCTCATCAGGTCGTCCCTTTTCCATGAGCCACCGAGGTGACTCTTGAAGGAAATATATGCCCAGTGCCAAGATGATACCTGGGATGCATTGGAACGCCAGCGGGAAGCGCCCTAGGGTGAGTCAGCAGGTTATCACACCGAAGTTAGCATCGGATCTCACATGAAAAGTCAGTCTTCACGAACGAGCACCCGTAGCCCAACCATTGGGCTACCAAGAAGCCCCAGCTCAGCATCCATTGCAAGAGACCTGAGAGTTTACCCCGATGCTTGGCTTCCGACAGTTCCGAAGCATACATCGGGATGGTCGATGTCAGAATTCCAACAGCAGCACCGCCGATGAACCGCCCGATGATGAGGGTGAGCAGATTCCGAGAGCCGGCCTGGAGTGCAGACCCCAGACCAGATATGATTGAGCCAAGAAATACCGTATTGCGACGTCCCAGCCAGTCGGAAAATAGCATGTTCACCATCGTCCCAAGGATCGCTCCTCCCTGGAACGATGATACTATTCCTCCGGCAATAGCATCAGATGGGTGAAAGTAGTCTTTGAATGTCTGGAGTGCGATGGTGGAAGTGATAATACCGGAATCGAATCCGAACAAAAAGCCTCCCGTGGCCAAGAAAGCGGCCGAGAAGAAAGTCGCATGACGGCCCATCGGAGCTGCGTTTGATCGTCTAACACCAAATTTCTTGGAAGCTGAATATTATGCAACGATAAACACAAAAGTGGACTTGGCACTTCAAGGTCTAAAAGAGAAATATAAGATCAGCTTAACGGTTGGTATTTCCCCAGACCCTCTATCAGCTGGTGTCGTCGAGATGGGAAGAAGGATGAGAAAAAGAACTGGAGCTCATGGTGGTTTTCACATGCGCTCCGAACGGGCCTGTGCGATCAGGTTTCTTGTTAAAGTATTGAAATTTCCTTGCGTGACGTGGACGTTTTAAGCATGAAACTTTGCGGCTCTGTGAGCCATTCACGGTTTCTTGTTTGGAGCGAGCGCCCGAATAGAGTTGCCGTCCGTGATTCTAAATGCGATCATTTCCCCCGCTTGCCGAAACTGTGACCGAAACGTTGTTTCTTCCGACGATCTTCAGACGCATCACTATTCTCGGTGCGATTGGCGTCATTCTATCTGTCATCCGGTCCTCACATGGGAATCCTCGAGGATGAACTGCTTCATGACGGGAGTGTGCTTCCTTCTTCGGTAACCAATGGACATTGTAGTCGTTGATCAATGTTTCTGTGTGGTAGAGATTGATATTGAGAAGGCGGACGCTAGGGACATAAGGTTGTTTTAGCGCGGAGTATTGACAACTGCCAGTTTAAAACGGACAACGGGTGCCCAGCATACTTCCGAGCGGGCGGAGTACGGCGACAAGATTTAAGTCCGCACTTCGCCAATTTACTCCGTGCATGTCACTCATTGCCTAGGCAAACTTTTCACATGAACGTTGAGAGCCTTGAACCTCTGGTGAATTTTCTAATGCAGCAATTCTGGCACAGTTCAGGCCTTTGAAAGCGGCTTGGAGTTCAGCAATGTTTGATTAAACTACTGTTGCATTCTCCGGTGCTACGTCGCGTTGCAGTGTCAACTCAACCTTCGGATGGGCCAGACGACGACATGCATACTTGAAAACGGAGTGAAAGTACCAGTTGACTCGTTAGAGTTAACACATTACATTGGATAACGCGTAAGGTCAAGTCTCACGCCTCTGCCGCAACCATCTACTGTCTGGAGAAATTGAAGTTCCAAGTCCGTCAGGCTAGCTCCATCGCGCTGTACTATCAGAAACGTCTGGCCGCATCGGTGAAGCAAAGCACCGCATCTTGAATCATCTTGAAGTGATGTTCCTGTCCATGAGATCTAATGCTTTTCTGAGCGTCTCGCAGCTGTCTCCCTGCATATATGTCGATCTTCCCATCGTAGCGCCCGCCCCTCTGTGTCGAGCTAGAATTGTGCCCGAAGCGGCGACGCGCATTTCCAAGATGGCGGTAAACACTACCCAGCGGAAGGCATCCGCCCTTATCATGTATGTCTCACCCGAGTTAGGAGACACAGCCTTAAAGTTGTTTCTTCTGTAGGATGTCCATTCTAGCAAACGTGAAAGCACGCCAATGACGATGTCGACTTTTCTGGAAGAAGGGAATGAAAGGAAATGGTGATATTAGAAGGGAGATTTCCTTAAGAAAGCCGTGGCTCTCCTTCCTGTCATTATCCCACTCAAAACACGTCACTTGTCAAAAGCAATGTCATCATCACCTGAAGTAATCGTTGCATTGGCAACCTTGATTATATCCGTGCCGTCCGCGATTGTCGTCATATTCCGATGCATCAAGGGTTACCGCAGACACCGCCTTTCCCACAGTGGCACTCACACCACAAGGCAAGCGGCTTTCGAGACGGTGTGTTCCTCAAAGGTACAAATCGCACCCCATCTGACAGTATAAGTTTATTCGTCATCAATTAGACCGACTCCATGCAATTGAAAGGGAGGGATATTGTCCTAGAGACCTACAGATGGTTTGCGAGCAAACCAGTCAAGCGCGACAGACAGAAGCTCTCTTATTCTGTACCACACGGTTTGTTCAATATACCCCGATCCTTTGTTTGGTACTTCTATATTGAAAATAAACAACTGACGTCTGTCAATCAGCATGAACACTGCGTATGTACGCGTACGAACATGAGGGATGTTGAAATGGGGTTCTCCGAGTCGCTAAGTAGCTGAGAGGGACCTATGCCACGAGTTCAACAGCAGGCATGGGGGCTGGAAACAATTTTGCCACACTCAACTCAACGCTCTGGAGATACTTCATACGATTCCGAGCGGAAGCAGACGACGAAAACAAGCAAGACGACTGGAACAACACCGTACTCTATTAGCTCATCCACTGGGAAAGCAAGACTTGACAAACATTCATAGGAACTCCAGTGGTATAATAGATTCGCTCTGAAATGTATTGTTCATTTAGATTACATTCATCGTTCTCTATACAAGATGCATTCGCTCTTCAACCTTGACTTTCTTCTCCAATCTGTACGTCCATTCACGTTAGGCGCTGGGCTCAGGCCACTCGTAGGTAGACGCCTGAGGGACACCGAAGTTGGGCGTTCCATCAGCATTGGCAGTGATGGGCTGGACCATGATGTAGCGGTTGTCATCACACGCGCCGTTGGCGTTGCTGGTTGCGTGGAAAGTGATGTACGTCTCAGTCTCATCAGGGCTGCGGAAGAAGCTGTTGTGTCCAGTGCCAAAGTTTCCATTGGCGGCGGTCAACTGGCATCCGTTGCTCTTCGTCCATGCCGAGGGCGACGCGGGGTCGGTGACGCCATCCCACTCGAGCAGAGCAACGCAGTAGTCCGGAGTCCAGCAATAGTTGGCAGAGTAGGCGATGTAGGTCTTTCCACCAAAGTAGAGGCCGTAGAAGCCCTCTTGGACCGGGACTTCACTCTGCTCCCAAGCCTGGTCGGGCTGAGAAATGATGGTGATGTTGGAGCCAGCTGAGACGTAGTCATCACCGAGCTTGCGCACGCAGGTGGATTGGTGCTCAACGCCGGTCATGCAGGAGTAGACGAAGTAGTTGCCCCAGTCGTTGAATCGGACAACAGTGCCGTCGAGGGACCAATCATCGGTGATTTGACCAGCATAAGACCAGTCGTCCCAGGGCGAGGCGCCACCTGTAGATACATTCGTTAGCTTCGGAGAGCTTTTTGGATGTGATCAATCATAACCTACCCTGCAGAGCATGCATTCTTTGGCCGTCCAAGTTGCCATCGTTGCCGGCAGTGTAGTAGAGATACCACCTCCCGTCAAAGTAGTGGATCTCGGGAGCCCAGACGCTACAGCATCGCGTGGGGTTCGAGTCAGAATAAATGACCTTCGGGGTGGCAGTCTTGAGTCCCTCGATGGTCGTGGCTCTGGCGAGCTGGAGGTTGGTCCACTCGGTCGAGATCAGGTAGTAGTAGCCGTCAAACCACGAGATCTGGGGGTCACCGCCGCCAGGGTTGCGGATTGGGTTGGTGTAGGCGGCGGCCGAGCCGAAAAGGCCAAAGAGACCGAGCGAAGCAGAGACGATCTTAGACAGGTACATGGCTGCTGTGTCTCAAGGAAGATCCGCCTCTGAAAACTGAGATGCTGGTGCTGAATGCTGCATGACAATCGAGGGAGATCTTAGGCGGCTTTATACTCGCAGAGCAAGCAGACGGCAATAGGATTGTCGACATCATCAGGCGTTCGACCCGTCCCTACCCCTGAGCCGATCCGATGCGCGACTGAAGTGGCATGTGGCATGGCTGGGTGTTGTTCCTGGTGGACTTTCTCGTTCACTCAATGTGACTGGAGCGCTTTCACCCGAGTCAAGACAGACAACAAGGACGATCCGGAGCGACTCCGTACGCGGACCCCATCAATCGTGGGTTTCTGGCAATCACCTCGGGAAAGACAACAATTAAATTGCGGAGAGGCCAAGACCAAGCTAACGGGCGGTGGCCAGCTGATATTGGCCTTGACTACCGGTACCTGCTTGAGGTGGTTACACCGGATTGGCGCGCCAAAGAAGAGGGCGCTGTTTTGGTACAGGATGGCGGGGTTAAAAGCCGCCCATGGGTAGGCAGCTCGCCGTTGTTACCTTAATCTGTGGGGTTCGTCCGGTCACTTGTCAGCGGCTTGAGTGCGGAGGTCCTGTATTTACGAACCTGGTCGCCATGTTTACCCCATATTCATATCCCTGGCCGATTTGCAAGCGTCTGATTCCAAGTTTCTCCGTGGGCGCGTGATTTTGCACCCCGCGCCGTCCCCGGCCTCCCGGGCAGTGCATACGGCAGAGCACCGATGGGGCCCTCACGGCCGAATTGTGCTGACGTCAGTACGATGGGTTGTTAGAAGCTTTGGTGTTCTATCAAAGAAGTCCCAATCAGTGATTAGTTTGCCTTGGGTACGTTGTAAGTTAAGTTGTGTATTGCCTTGGCTCTGGATGCTAAGTGGGCCCTTTGAACGAAGGTCAGTCAGCATCCTCGATTGACCTGATGGACAGCCGCTCAAGAATCAGCATCTAAGCGCTGTCGCTCACCAAATGTGGAGGGGGGAGAAGCGATTGCGACCTGCGTGAGATTTCGCGCAAATGTATTTTCTCATTCACTATCCTAACTGCATCTCTCTTCTTCCTCTTTCCGTCCCCTTTTATCCACCTAAACACATCCACTGCCAAGTCACCGCGTGCTGACCAACTTTCCGAAGTCACCTATTCCAAAATCTCAGAGGCTGGGCGCTCTTCCTTTCTCATTCGCGGTCTTTTGTCACCAACCCGCAGACTTCTCCCCAGAACCATTTCCCCTTCATTGCCAAGTCACCCAATTGGCTAGGCATTACTTCGGGGACCCGTCCGGCTTCCAGAATCCTCGGACAAACAGGTCTCGAGCCAGAAATGTCACCAGCAATAGAGGGTTCCGGTATCACATTATTGTTACCATTGCTGTGTTTCATCAAGGACCCTGTCCCAGCCCATTTACGTACAGGCTTCAGTAACCACTGCCAGACGGCCAAAACCCAGCTAAAAGCAGCCTTCAATCCAACAAAAGCATCACGCAGTATCTGCTTCCAAAGGTAAGCGAAAAAAACACTCGATCGGCAACAGCCTTTGCCCGTACCTGAATATTCTCATCGTGGCGATAGTTTTTGTATACATACCAACCGTTTTTCAATAACGACATAGCAAGCGATAACACATTGCAAACACAGCTTATGATATTCGTAGTATCCGACATGTCTCCTGGTAAGTTAATCTCAAAAAGTAGAGCCCAGTCAGCCACTCTTAGTCCACCGCAACTTCAGTAATGCCCAAGGATCCGAAAAACCACACTAGTCGATATCAACGTTGATGTTTGAATCTGATGAGAAGAAGAGGGAAAACAGACAGAAGCATCAAAGAACCAAGTGCTCTTTTTATAACTTCGTCTGAAGGGTCCAGGTGCTTACCTCAGAAGGTGACAGGGGCGACCGCGCAGTGGGGTTGCGACCGCACATTACGCACGAAGAGACCAACCAAGACATCCGAAGGAAAGCACATGTTATACCCAAAAGGGAGGGGGTTTTTAGGGATTGAAAACGACTGGATGGAGTTCTGCATTTCAAAGCATACGTCCAACACACCGGGCTGTCCGTTTCGCTTACCTGCGCGCACCTGCAACTATCGTGTCAGAATGACGGTCTCCGCCCACCACCAACAGTCGCAGAGCGAGACGCGTCAGACGCGTCGTGCGAACCAGCGGTTCAGCTTTGCAGGCAAAGTGGTGTAGAAAGACTTGAGTCGGTGCTCTTGGAGGGTGCACTGAAAGAGCTGGAAGAGCCAATTACCCCCGCTGCACCCCTCCTCCTCTTTGCCCAAGTCCGTTTCCTTGGGTGGCATCATGGCTGTGCGTCAGGCAAGCCTCACTGTTAGGCCACAGCCAATCATCGCGTCGGTCGTCCTCAGACGCGTTCATCAATGTACGTTCGTCAACGGAGCTGGTGGCCAGGTTCTTGGGGCTTTCTCTTTTTAAGACGGAAGCTCCGGGATCGTCTCGCCCTATGCCGGTTTCCGAGACTGAGACGGTCCATCTTCCTACCGTTGACGAGTCGCCACGAACTTTGCATGTCGTTCATACTGACCTATATCACTTCGCAAGCGACGGCTTACGCCCACTCAATCTCCAATCTCCATAGATGCACGATTCGCGCTGCAGGGTCCGAATTATAGCACATTAAACATCTATCAAACATAAAGTCGTAACCCTCTCGTACAACGGGTAAGGCGCCTACAACACCCCGCCATGAAGTATAAACCATGCAAACCGAAACCTACAACGACCGTGATCTCAAGGTCTCATCTCATCAAAAACAGCTGCACCTACTCCATCTTCTCGATGTGATCATCCTCCGCCTCCGTATCCTCCTCAATGCTCCAGTCCCTCCAGCCCTCACCGCGCACCCAGCTGATGCCCTTCCTCCAGTTACCCTCCTTCACAGCCCTCGCATCCCTCTCGTACACCACACCGGTGACCATCAACGCCATGACAAACACCCACACATCACCGCCCTTCATCGCTCTCCACCACCTCCTCTTCACGCCAACCTTCCACAGCGAGTCGACGCTCACGCGGGCAGAGTACAGGAACACGCCACGTCCGTTGCGCTTTTCGACCCAGGCCCAGAGACCGGCCAGGAAGCCGCCGAGGAAGAACCTCTGCGTGGGGAGGAAGGTGCGCGGGAACCACTGCTGGAAGAAGCAGATGCTGGCCCAGGCGGTGGAGATGGAGCCCGTGACGAAGGTGCTCATGCGCAGCGACTTGGCGAGGACGCGCTGGAGGGTCGTAACGGGGGCGTTGTACAGCGAGCGGAAGCGCGGGAGGAAGGTGACGGCGGAGTAGATGATGAGGAAGAAGCGGGTGAGGCCGGGGAATGAGCCGAGCCAGAAGTTGAGGTAGGTTCGCAGGCAAGACGGGTCGGAGGGGTGAAGCGTCGCGCAGGAGAGTGAGTTGATGATGGGGTGGGCGGTTGAGGTCAGGGGCTTAACGGCGCTGAGGGTCGCTGGGAGCGTCTCCTTGTTCGGGAAGAGTGTGGGTGAGATATAGGGCCTGCGATTGTTAGCTAAGTCAGGTAAGCTGAAGGGGTAAACATACGGCCAGTTGAGCTTGGCCATCTGAGCCAGGTTATCCACAATCTCATACGCCTTGGGCCACTTGAGGTGAGCCGGGTAGTCCGCCGGCCTGGGGTGGATGTACGCCGTTGAGTTCTTGAAAATGAAGTTGCCGTATGTCTCAGGGAAGCAGTCCCGGTCAAACACCACAGCATGCAGCAGTTGTCCGAAGGCGAACGGCTGAATGAGCCAGCTGCCCCACCACCATGGTCTCTCCCGCTTGACCTTGCCTCCGTTCTTGAAGCCCCAGATCATGCCCTCCTCTTCGCATAGGTTCCATCCGAACTCAAGCGCCCTGAAGAGCGTGTAGATGGCGATGGTGACGCGCAACTGCTGTGAAGGGTAGACGCCCAAGAACACACCGGCCAGCGAGGCGCCGATGGCAGGGGCGTATGGAGACGTCAGAGTCGCCGCTGTACGTGGGTTTCTTTGGCGGAAGGGCGCGGCCGTGGGGTCGAGAAGGTGGGCGCGCAGACGTGCCAGGAATCGAAAGAGGATACGGTAGAGCAGGAGGATTGTGGATAGAGAGAACGAGAGGCGAAGCGTCGGCGACTTGTGTAGTGGTTGTTTCTGGCCGGCCGCAGCAGGACTATCTCCAAGTCAGCATCTAGTCGTTCTGGATATCTTTGGAGACACTTACTCTGGCTTCGCGCCCAACAGCTTCTGGGAAATCAAGGCCCATCCCTTCATCGCAACCGCCGTACCGATGAACACACGCAAGGAATGCCGCACAGCGCGCGCATTGTAATCGTCCACCGCCCGTCCTCCAGCACCCGGCCCGGCATTCTGCTTCGGCTTCTCTCCTTCAACGATGCGCTCGACGGCGCTCACGCTCGGCGCAGCCCTCTTGAGGATGCGCGACCGCGAGATGACGTACTTGTGCAGGGTGGCATACTCTTTCGCGGAGATGGTGTATCGTAGGGTGTTTCGGAGGACGGGATCGGTGACGCTGCTGCGCGAGGGCGGCGCTCGCGAGGGACCGCCGCCGGCAGGACGAGGGCTCGGGGTGGAGACAGCGGCGGCGCCAGCTGGGCCTGGCCGCGACGACGAGGTCGCGGCGGAGGCCATTGGAGCAGATGACTTTCGCGGGGACCGGTTCGGTAGTGAGAGGGTGGTCGTCGACGATAAGAGGCGGCAGAGAGATGGAGGGAGGTGTGGTGACTTGTCGTGTGCTTCGGGCGGAGGTTTGGAGAATCTGGGGAAGTGAAGGAGGGTTTGGTCCGAACTGAGGAAGCTCCGTTAGCACGTGTCAATGCCGGAACTCTAGCGTCGGCTTTGCGCGATGACCTCAACGACCGGGGCCGACGTCTGGGAAAGGAGAGTTGGACGTACACCGAGCTGGGCGATGTGGTTGGGCGCGGCGGCAATTAAGTTGAGTATCGCAGACGACGAAAGAAGCGGAAGAAGAAAAGAGTTAAAAGTTGGTTATGTAAAGCAATTAAGAGAGAGTGTGGTAGTCGTGGTCGCGCGTGTGTGGAATGCGGAACTGGACGTTCGCACCTTCAGCTTTGGGCGTCGCGGAGGTCGGTCGTACTCGCAGTTGCGGATACCTGGCGCTGCTGGGCTGGGCGTCAGGCGTCACGGGAAACCTGGAAGCCACTGGACCCAGCACATGCCTCGGCTCTCAGGCAATTCATCACTGATCCCTGCTGTCCCGGGGATGGAGGGGCCCAAATTCGACCACTGAAGAAACAAACACCACTGATTGGCCCAGCCGACGTCGCTACGTCCAGAGAGTGCCCCCCGCAACAGGGGACTTCCCCACACTTTTCCTCCCAGATGCCGCTCTTGGAGAGGTGCGCCATCAAGTTTAATGACATGTTCATGCATCCTGTTGATAATCGAAGAAATGTTTAAATCTTCGCGTCTGCTTCTGTCTTTGTTGTTGGTCTGTGATGTCGCGTTCCTTCGTGAGGCTCGGAGATTCTTCCCTTTTTTGATCACAAGCGCAATACAGAGTGCGAGCCTCAACAGCATCACCAGATACACCCATTCAAGCTGGACACACTTGCAAATGTCTTGCAGATTCATCAGCACACACTATGAATACCTAGCAAACGAGTCGAGGCCATGGCAAAATAACAACCCGCCCAACCTGTCGGTTCTCCGGCGTCGCCTGGGCTCCCCGCAACACTCACTCCTAGTAAGGAGCCTTCATTTTTCTCTCTCAACCCATACATCACCGGGTATTCACGTCCTCCCCACAACCGGCACGTTGATCTTTCCGTGTCCCCTTTTACCTGTCCTCATCCCGTCATTTGCCATCCTGCCCACCGGCCGCTGTTGGGGAGTTACAACCTCGTCCAAAAACACCTGCCCATGGCCATGCGTCAACAAGTCTGCCCATTAGGTACCCGTCTGCTAACCCCTGCCCATCAAGGATGAGCAGGCTTTCAGCTAAGAGTCTGACATGACTATCAACACACACGCGCGCAAACAAACCAGACCAACACAGATGCCCATAACAGCAGAACCGCAGCACAAAATGCCCCATCCACTTCCACGCTTTCTGTAGCTTGGACTTTTCCACAAAAAACTGCCAAAAGAACACCATGCGCAATGCCCAAACCATCAACCGAACCCTCCTGAAAAGGAATTGCCGCTTTTTTCTTTTTGGTCATCATGTGAATGCCGAATGCAGACCGACCCGAATCGTCGTCGTCGATCTTTTTTTTGAGTCTCCGTGTCGTAACATCGTAATCCCGGCTAATGCTTGATTCAAGGATAAGCCGGGCGGCCCGTGTTCTCCACATGGCCGCCACCCTTCTGAACCATCAGCGGAACCCACTGCCGGCCGAGGGACGGCGCGTCGCCGTTGACGTACGACACCACTTCCTCACGCCAGCCGAGCCCGTTCCACTCCTCAGCCACGCGGGGCTCCACGCTCTGAAGACCATAGAAGATTGACTCGGCGTCCGGAATGACGCCAGCTCTTACGGCCTCGACTGCTCGGTGTCTTCTGGCCTCACGCTCGTTGACAACGTCCAGCATGATTTGGTGGCGCGCTTCCACATTGGCCCATCCGTTAACATTGCCGAAGCCACTCGATTCAAGAGTTGGCTTCAAGAATGCGAAGGGCAGGTTAATGAGGATGGTTGACAGGATGGACTGAATGTTTCGCTGCTGGGGCGACAACGGTGAGGGCTCGGACACCTTAGAGCCGTCATGGTTCAACGCCAGATCGCCGAACTGGATGTGCATTGGGCGTGAACGACGGTCCTTACCCGAAGTTCCGTGGGCGATGGTCGGGGTGCCTTCACGGGTGGGTGGCATGGCAGGCACAGACGGGATGCGAGGGTAGCGCTCAGGATCGGCCACAGACGTGTCCAGAGTGAAGTCCGTCGGGAAGTTGTTGACGAGGAAGTTGATAATCCCGTTCATCAAAATCTGGACTGCGTCACCGTAGACGAACTGCGTGTGGCGGTCGGCTGAGGCACGGCCCGCTACATCACCCAGGGCGAATGCGATGGCTCGCTCAATGGTGGACCAGCCGAGGGAGTGAGAAGCAATCTCCATGCCACGGACAACAATTGGGTGCCAACCCAATGCGTGGCCAGCTGCGGCGTAACCAAGGGCGAATTCGAACCGATCGTCAGCCGTGCCGGCCATGCCAAGTCCTCCGTTGGCATTGGGGTCCGGGAGGCCAAGCAGGGGGTAGGCATAGAGATGCTGAACTGCCATCCAAAAAGCATCGGAGCGAAGGTACTTGTCGTCGGAAGGGAGAAGAATCATGCGGTTAGCACCCGGCGGGCTAGACTCGAAGCTCTCAGACTCGAGGATGTTCTTAATGACCTGACTTCTGGCAAGCACAAGGCGGTGACCGGGAATTCGGACGGGAGGATAACGGTCGTCCAGATATCGGAGCTCCAGAGTACAGTCAGCGAAGGTGGTATCACGGAACTGGGACCGCAGGTAAGCGGTGAGTCCATCCAATGCCTGGGCTTCGTGTCCGGGATGCATCATGTGCGGGGGGGGGATAGGACCAGGCATCATCCGCTGGGGTGGTACACCGAAACCTCCGGCCTGGGGAGGGTGAGGGCGAGCGTCATCGAGGTGGGAAGTACCGTTGGGGATGCCAGGCGCGGGGTAGTGGTTGTAGGCACCGACGTCCTCCGCCTGAGCCGACGAGTGGGATCCCTGGAAGCTGTGAGGGGTGGACGGTCCGTAGCCATTGACGTACGGGTGGTACTGCTCCATGCCAGGAGGACCTGGAATCGGTCTGCCAAATTGGTCTACGGCGGTTCCAGGGACAAACTCGGTGCCATAAGGCATTTGAGGAGGGTAGCCGTTAGCAGCCACCGCAGCATGGTTGTGGAACTGGCGTCCGTCCTGAAGGGGCGCGCCGGGAGGAGGCATGAAGCCGCCAGAGTGAGGAGGGGCGGGAGACGAGGAGTTGGAACCAAATCCGCCGAACTGCACCAGGCTGCCGTTGCTTGGGCGCGGGCCATGCATGTGCGGGGGGCCGTTGTGGACAGATCGAGGGCCTCGGTGAGAAGTGCCATTGAGGACAACTGGCGCAGGGCGAGTTCCGTTGGGTGCGCCGGGAGGCATATTGTAGCGCGAGGGAGAGATGACAGGAGGGGGTCGGAAAGTTGGAGGAAGCTGGTGATTCTCTGCAAGGTGTGAGTAATTTGTTTGCTGCCCCAAAAGACCTTGCCTCGAATTCTGACCCAACCAAGCAGACTGACCAGAGGCCGGCAAAGCTGCCGGGTGGTCGCCCGCGAAGTATGAGGGAGAGTCCTGGCGTGCGTAGCGGCCAGCAAGCAACATACCTGGCGCAGATTCCATGACAGTCGGGGGCGCGTCTCGTTCGGAGGGCTTGTCGGTCGCTTCGGACACTTCGGGGGCGGTGGTAGCAGGTGCAGTGATCGAAGTCTGTTGGGTACCTGGTAGGCAATTATTAGCATCCACCTTGAGAGTTGTAGCTCGAGCGAAGTTTACACATACCGTCGCGATCCTTTACTGCATGGTCTTCGGCAGGCTTCTCGTCGTTGTCGTCCTTGGCGGCGGCGTCGTTGTCGTCGTTGTCCGTCTTTTCGGCGATGGCAGGCTCGAGGGTTTTGGGGGTCGGTGGCGCAGAGTCGTCGACGTCGTTCTGAATTTTCAAGGAAGAACCGTTGGTGGTGGCGGCGGGCCGAGGAAGGGATACAACTGGGACGGAGGCGGCGTGGGCTTGGGCGGCGGCATGCTTTGCAGCAGCATTGGCCTTGAGGCGGCGCTCGTAGGTGAGGGGAATTGCAGGCACGACGCGACGGAGGGGCTTGCCGTTGGCGACGACACCGACACCGACTCCGTTCCTCGCCTTCGTGTTGACGTTGGGAGCCATGGTTGACGAGAAGGCGGAGGTGGTGGTGGTGTTGAGGAAGCGGCGTTGGGAGCCCACGTCCAAGTCGCAGAAGTGGTGACTGGGTCCTTTTTTTTCTTTGGGCAGGTGCGACTGGGGGGGCTAGTGTCAGGACGAGGGCGGACGACCAGGACGGCAAGAACGACAGAGGTGCCCGGGGGGGGGTGGGTGCGTCAGGTCGGTCCGCGAGCGTTGTCGGCGATAGCAGCAGCACCTCAGATGAATTGCAGCTGATATCTCCCGGTGGACACTCAGCAGGTGGGTATTTCTAGAAGAAGGACCGCAACGTCGGCTGATGCTGGCGAGAGAAGCAAGGTAGAACACCCGGTGCAGTGAAGTCGCAAAGCGCAGGTTGTAGGTCCGGGCCTCAGTCGGGGCAACCAAGCTACCTCAGTTTTAGTGCAGGTATCTGCAGTGAGGGAAGGCAGTGTAGGCAGCTTAGTGTAAGGTCGTGACTCTTCTCCTGCAGAAAAGCCTATGTACAGCAGGGGATGCGCATGTTAGGAAGACGATCCCGTGGGTGCCAATGCGCGCTGTTGGTAGCCTGGACAATGCAAGATGCAAAGCAGAAAAAGGAGGGACGAACGAACGGCCTCGAGGGAAAGGGGTAAAGGGGCAGAGGGTGGCAGGTGACGATGCTGCTGCGAGGTGGCCGGTGATGGAGGTGCGTCTGTAAGGTACCTCGCCTGGCGACGTGGACTGCGTAAAGGAGAGGTTCCAGAGGAGGGGAAAGTCCAAGAAGTGGAGAGAAGAAAAGGTACAGGGTCCCGGACGTGGATAAGTATGGACGTGGCCGTGGACGCGGTGAAGGGAGAACTGGAGATGGAGATGGAGATGGAAATGGAGATGGAAGCGACGGGGGAGGCAATTATGTCACAGGCACGCACCTGCCTGTCTTCCGTTTGTCTGTTTGATTGCTTCTGGTGACTCTGATGCAATACTTTAGGGAAGGCAAGGGCATAGGAAGGCAACTAACTGTTCCTGCCGCCAACCGTTTTCTCCTTTCCCACGCAGGCAGAAGATGCAGGTGCTTCTTGCTTCTTGCTTCTTGCTCCTCCTTCCACCCGGACTTGGGCACTTGCTCCCTATTGCTCCTGCTCTCACGAAGGAGAAAAAAAAAAAAAAAAAAAAAAAAAAAAAAAAGTGGGNAAGAAAAAAAAAAAAAAAAAAAAAAAAAAAAAAAAAGTTGGGACAATCCGATGATGACAAAAAATCGGGGCTGCGTCACAAATTTTACCCCCGCAAAAAAAGAAAGAAAGGACGGTGCGCGGTGCGCTGTGCTGCCATGCGCCGGTACGTACCTGACGAAGCTTGCCAACCCTGGCTTTTCATTGGGCCAAGTCAGGCAGAGAAAGAGGGGAGCTCGCTCCATTCCTCCCCGTTGCGCCGGTACGTACTGCCCAGCTCCGTGTCGGCGGGCAGGCCAGAATGTCGACCCTGCTCCTGCTCTGGGCACTTTCTGTCGCCTGATGCTATGGGCATCAACGGGCAATTGCATCGCTGCCTCTCCTATTCGACCCCTTTCTCACCTGACCAAATCCCGTAGCTCAGTACCTTACTTTAGGATAGGAGCATCACATCAGGACATGACCGTTTGCTTGTTTATCCCTCTGTCGATGACGGAACAAACAACCCTCCCGCCGCAGGTCCCGGCCTTGCATTGTTGGTGCGGCGTAGCTAAAGTCCCTCTAGCGGTATTCCAGCGCAATTCACAGACCGCAAGGGCAACAAAAATAAACCACCATCGTGCCAGCCACAGGGCAGCCGGTACGCTACGGACAAGCTACTTTTTGGCTCGCGACCAGGGGAACCTTCGACCGCTCGCTTCCAATGCCGGATTACATCAGCAGTATTTTTACTGGGGACCTCCAGGAATCACTAAGGTAGGTAGGTAGGACCGAGACATCACCTCGCTTATCTAATTCATTCGCCGATTGACCCCCGTTCCTTCGGCCCGTTCCATCTCAACCCGGATCCGGTAGTGGGGCCGGATGCCGGCGGCAAGCATGACGTGATGCTCGGCCTCTTATGTTGTTGTTGCGCACACCACGAAGACTTAGCGGCCAGCAAGCGACATACCTGATGCAAGCAAGTTTTGCGGCTTTAATAATAGTCAAATTACTAGGGAAAAAAAAAAGCAGTCGATCAAATTACTCCTATTGCTTCGCAAAAGGTTGGCATCGGACCGAGGTGCTCTGCCATCGTAGTTTCTCCCTCGTGCTTGTTTCGCCATCTAAGATCGAATCATCCCCTCGTGTATGTCTTAATTTCAGCTGGCCTTCATGGTTAAGAACTTGCCTTGAAGGTGGTGGGTTTCAAACTCTGATCCTGCGGTGGACAGAACTACCTCCAGTGGCACCAAAAACATATTGAAAAAGCCTCCGCAGTGCCCTTGAAGCTCATTTTGCCTCATCATATCAATCAACATCATCAACCCAATCATCAACCCACTGTCACAAGCACCAAAATGTCCTCGTCAGTGTTCCATCTTCATGTCCTTAATCTCCGGTCCCAATTCTCCTTTACATTGGCAATCACTACTATCACTGCATTTGCATGTGGCATTGCTTGAGTTATCTCGAACGCAAATTCTCCAACCACTATCAATTGCCCTTATCGGCGCTTACCATCGCGTCATCCCAGTCTCAGCGTCACTCTTCTCCGTCGCTCCCCGTCGCTGTCTCCGTCGCTGTCATACTTCGTTCTTGCTATCCCTTGCCAATGCTAACCTCAAGTAATAGAGAAACTCATTACCGGCTGCCTCGTGGCTACAACTCTCCCATCGCCAACCAGGACCCGGCTGCGGCCACAGTCGTTGCCACCGTTCCCCGTCCAACAGTGGGACAAGCCCAGAATCAAGCGCTCCCCGCACAGTCGGAGTCCCGTCCCGGGAACAATCAGTTCTTGTAGTCTCTCTCCGGCAGTGTCGAAAAGCGAACGTGGCTAACGATCATCGCTGGGCAGCAATCTGCCTCTACCCCAAACAACTGGAGAGGTGGGTAGAAAACTGAAGTTTGAACTTGGACTGACAGGGTCATGGCTTTGGGAGCCGCGGTCGTATGTGAAATTAGCAGTGAAGGCTGGCAGATGCCACGTGGGTCTCTACGATGAAATGAGCCCGGCTGGTTTCACCGCGCTCAGCTTAATGGGCGGTCGTTGCATGGGCCGTTATATTGAAGACAAATTACTTAGTTTGAGCATTGACAAACCTTAGTACACATTTCAATCACCCATAACACATGTCTAAGCAATCGTCAATTGGCGTCATCGAACTGACTGCGATATTGACACAGATCGTGTTGGTCGAGTTTAACTCCTGAGAACAATTAAGGAGGATTGTTCAACAAGCCCACCAGCCTGCTAGTCATCTCTTTTCATGGCAATTTGACGCGCACTCTCCAATCATCTACTAATTGGGCATTAGGTGCTGCTCGTGAGAGTCGATCCAACCCAAAATGGCTTTCCGAAAATCATCGGTGTGGGGCTTTCGGCTCCTTGGCTACATGAAGTCTACACGCCATTGTCAGCATACCGCTAATGATGTGAAGATCTATTGCCTTAGAGACTCGCAGCCTGATGTGTTGACAAAGGTCCCGCATTGTAGGATGGCCTCTGGCATATGCTGTAAAGCTGCATGCCGCCTCGAATTCTCCGTTCTATGAGATCATGGCCAACGCCGCAGTCCCCGAGACATCGGAAAGACTCTTTTCGTGCGTTTCCTGGAAAAGTTTGATTCGTGCGACCCATCTGGAGATGACAGCTTTTCGACTGGATGGGGTCTCCCGCCTCTGATACCAAGGACTGCCCGCATTATTGACACCGTCTTCCCGAACTGTGCAGGCTTGCACGCATGACTGAATCAGGCTGAGATGTTAGTTCCATATGTTATAAAGACTTACTTACATTCGGTCCCGTTTCACGCAGCGTCGCAGTCGCCTGCTCCCTTGCCCAATCTTGTCTCCTGATTTACCACAATGCAACTGTGCAAGCTTCTCAGCATCCTCAGCCTGGCCATCGGAATAGCCAGCCAGACTACAACATGCTACTGGCCTAACGGTATAGCCACCACCGTAGCAAAGCCATGTACTACACCTCTAGGCAAAGCAGCCGCGGCCTGCTGCTATGACGACCATTATTGCCTGACCAACGGCCTTTGCGTGGACCCAAGCGATGACACCCTGTACCGTGGTGCTTGTACCGACCCTAAGTTTGACGCTGACGGGTGCCCCAAATACTGCGACAGATCTGAGATTATTGGCGCAGGTATGGCAGGTCATTATTGCAATGATATCTGGACCATTCGCTAACCCATGAATGCCACAGACCCTGCCACACACAATGGTCTTTGGGGTTGCGGCTTCACCGCGGTTTACGCATGTAACCACCCAAGTTTCTGCCTTCAGGCGAACTTTACAATCGAGCAGCCTGGCAAAATCATGTTAAATACTGCCGTCGAGTCGGATCTCGGAATCATAGCAACAGCCACGAGCTCTAGTACTCCATCATCGTCAGTGCGAACCGAACGAAACAATGGAACCTCCGCGGGTGCTGCAGCTGGCATTGGGGTTGGGGTCGGCGTGCCTCTCGCTATCGCCGTTGTGGTTCTCAGCTTCTTGTTCGTGCGGGAGAGGAAGAAGGTCAAAGCCGCTGAGGCTGCGACGCCGATGAGAGCGTATTCAAGTCCTGATCCCAAGTACGGCCCACCGCCCCCTTGGGCTCCGGGACAGCACGGTGACGCCGTCTCTCCTGAGCTGCCTACAACGGCTCATCAGGCGAGACACGAGCTCCCTCAATGATGTAGCGGGGCAAAGTGTAGAGTTGGAACATGAAGCAAAAGTTGAGAACGCTTGCGGGAGATCACCCTTTCCTTTCTTACAACGGAAGAAAATGGAAGGCTTGACTAATTTCCACCCTGTGTCATCTGGTCCAAGTCGTTACATTCGATTCTGCCTTTTCCATTATTCCTCTTTGTCGTCATTACCTCTAGTTTCTGCCGTCTTCCGTCGTGGCTATAGACATGGTTCAAGTTGTCGATAGGTGTCGAACTGTTCCTTCCCAGCGATGAATCCAGTGATCCACTCCCCAGGTGAAATACGGCATGGCCTGTGCATCGTCTTTTCTTGTCTCTGAATAACGATTTGATTGATACTTCACAAATACCACCGCATCTTTTCATAGACGATATCCCCTTAAATATACATCATCTCAATCGACCTAGGGGTGCCCCATTTGGCCTTGTGAGCATCGACAGATTTACCATTTTGCCTGTTTCTTCGAATTCAAACGGCCTCTTCATTCTTCTTTGGCCACGGCCACCAACCCTCAAGCGGCAAATCGTCATAGATGGCATTGAAATTGTTGTTCTGACCGTGCCGATGGTAGTGGTAGATGTGCTGACCGTTGGTGTTCCAGGCATCGGCTTTTTGAATGTGGTCTAGTTCCAGGTCATTTATCTTGAATCTTGCTAGAGCGCTCTGCTCGTTGGCAGCAACTTCAAGTTTCGCTGTCCAGGAAACTGGAGTATGGCTGTCGGAGAGGTAGTACGTGCGTGAAAACTTCCGCCCATACTGTAACAATTCGGGGTCGTTAAATTTCCTGTCAAGGTGCGAAGCCTCTGAGTGAACGTTTTTGGAGGACCAATGAAACCCGCCCTTCATCAAACCGACGATATTCCCGGTTTTCACGACGAGTCTAGCTATCCAAGTCGGAATCTCGCCGCTCCCAAAAACGGAGTCACTGACGAAGACGATGGCTAATCCCTCGGGGACGGATTTCCAGCTCTTTGAGTTGAAGGGCTGATGAGCCACATGTATTACTTTCAGGAATCCATCTGCCTCTAGCTCATCTAGCAGCTGTTCGTATGGATCGTCGTCCATTGGTCGGTAGGCAAGCCTAATTCAGAGACGGTACGAAAGATTCCTTGTTGTTCGAAGACGATGTACTGCGCCAGGTGTGGGTCGATCGAGTAGAGATTGGAGATCAAGCATTTGCAAAATTGCAGAATGCAGAAACCTACTTATACATCCTACTACTGGCACATGATAGAGACTTCCCGTTAAGTAAACCTAGGTCCATTGGACGGGCATCTTGACAAGATACCTAGCATGTGAAATGTGCGAAATGACAGGCAGGGGAAGATTTGCTGCTGAAAACCTTACCGAATTAAGTTCACCATCAAACGCCGTAGGAATTTGAATGGAGCGACAGAATAGCACCAGGAGTATGGACTGAGTATCGGCTCATCTCTCTTGAACAGTACTGCTACTACTTCGCTGGGGACACATCGTTCGCGGGGGGGACGACTGTAAGTCAAGAGTTTTGCTAGCCGGGCAGTGTTCATGCACACGTGTGTGATCCGTGTATCTTACTAGACCCCCTATATTTCCTTGTTATAGCTTGTATAGTCGCTTATGTGGTCGTCGTTATTGTTGCCGTCGTCGCCGTTATCGTCGTCGTGGTCATCGTCGTCGTCCATTGTTGTCATCATCATTCATCGTTGTAGTTTATCTTCATTATTGTTATTGTTGTTCGTATCGTTTTCTTTACTACTATCATCATTATAGAAGTATTGAGCACACCACTGTGGCATCGTTAGAGGTATAGGGAACACTGCCCGGCTAGCAAAGCTCCTAGAGTAGTCAAATGTCGCCGGCATCCTGACTGATATAGTTGACACAGTTGGCAAAACAAGTCTGTAGGCTTGACTGTAGCCCTCCGTACTTTGATTCAAATCATCCTGCATCCACATCGTTCCTTGTGGGCGTTCACTCAAGGCGTTAGCATTGGACGAAATATTCACAGCATTGAAGGAAGATTTTGCTTCACATAAAAAATAAAGAGTATGTCAGGACTTTCGTTATATAAGTCTTGATAAAGTTGTCAAAAAGTCGTTGTCTAGATGCACACGATTCTCGTGAGATCCGTGGACTGTTGACTGGAAGCGGGTTTTGGTAGGATGCGCAGCACTAGTAAAGCTGCTGATAGTATCCATGGATGCAACTAAGGCAATCAGAGACCTGAAGGCGTAGTAGATGAGAGGCTATGCTGTAGCTGGATGGGCTTACTTGCGGCTGATAGGTAGGTAGTGTGAGCAGGCTGGGAGTGCAGCCAGTGAGGTCTGCAGCACCCCTCAAAAAGTGGGATTCCACGTTCAACACTTAGTACATACGCGTGGGTTTGTCTCTCTGATTTTGCGCCATCTCCGGTATTCCTTTCTCGAGACATCAAAGCCTTTGCTCATGAGACCACTAGAATTTGCTTGCATGGCTCATAATGTCATATCAACACACCCAACTAAGTGGCCCTCGACGAACCAGGCTCCTAGTCCTCCATCCCGCCCATAAAGCCGGTGAAGTTCTCTCCGGATCACTGATTGAATGTGGCATTCATATCTCTCGACAGTCCGTGATAGAAGCTTCACATCACTTCGAAGCCTTGTCGTACGTGTGGGGCCCACCGAGCTCGTCACATTACCTTCAGCTCGGGGCGTTGATCTTGCCCATCACCGCCAACTGCGATGCGGCACTAAGGCATCTGAGAAGACACTCCGAGGACCGTATCCTATGGGTTGATAGCATTTGCATCGACCAGACTCCTAGTGGAGTCCAGGAGCGTAATGCTCAGGTTGCAATGATGGGCGATATCTACCAAGTCGCTAAAGACGTTCTTGTTTGGTTGGGCAATGGCGACGCTAAAACAGATGCATTCTTTCTTCATCTAAAACGTCTATATTTGCTGAGAGACGATTCTTGGGAAGACTTCCGAACCGAGTTTTGTGCCAAGTTCATGAACCGATGTGGTCAGTCTAAGTTGATTCCTTGTCCCATGATTCGTTGCAACATCTTCACTCCCGAACAGTGGATGCTCATATTGCCTCAGACACAAGATGGGGGACATCAAATGCTCAAACGGTTCGCGAGATAATCGAGGGCGTTCTTGGTCGGCCCTGGTTCGAAAGAATGTGGACTCTCCAAGAGCTTCTTCTTGCCACCCACGCCACCATTCTTTGCGGAGAACAGGTCATTGCCTGGGACACCTTCTGTCAAGCTTTGGAGCTTATGGAAGCTACGTTCTCCCTGTCTAGCAAAGGGGTGCGGAACTTTGCGAACTGTTTCTACGCCTATTCGGATTTTCAAGATATTTCTGGCAGCAACAACGGCCAGACGATTCAAAGGAGCCCTTCCGAAGTAGCTGAGGTAAATGCGGAGGGGAAGTTGTCGAGCCTTGTACAACATGCCAGAATTCGGCATGCCACCAACCCGAAGGACAAGATTTTCGGGCTCTACGGCATTTCAGAGAGACTCCGACAGCCATTCCCAAGTCCCGACTATACCCAGTCAGTGGCAAAGATATATATGGAGGCGACTATGGCTATAATACGACATGAGAACACCCTATGGCCGCTGGATAATGTGTGGAGTGGAAACCGCCAGAGCGGTCTACCATCCTGGGTTCCTGACTGGAGCGACGACTATAGATGGTTCGACGATGTGTTGATCGAGCTAGGAGGCGTTCCCCTAGACTCCGCAGACCGAGAGACGACAGTCCACTGGGAAGGACCGGTAGACGAACTGAACTACGACGTTAACTTCACTCCTGACGATGGCATCATTCTGCACGGCCAAACACTTGGCACGATCGAGGTTGTTTTTGACGACCGCGCGAGAGCGCTCATCGAGAAGGACATCCTGGCTGCACAGCGGCCCTCCGTTGAATACGAACTTGCACTAAAGCGGCATGGCGCAGAACGGATCAGGTTCTTCAGACGTATTTACGCTGAGTGCGATAATGCTGAACATGCCGAAGCCCGTCTGTTAGCATTTTGCTGGCTGTTGCTGACTTACAGCCCGAATCAACCCAAGGATGGCTTCAGTAGAGGGTTCAAGGACCTGCATACTCTCTTCAAATCCACAATCTTAGATTGCGAGGAGAACCGTCGGTATATTTTCTCCCAAGCCAAAGAAAAGCTTCAAAAGGCACCAAAAGAGCATCAAAGACACCCTAGAGTGCTCGCCTTCGTCGACTCAGACATTGACGCAGCAATAGATGTGGTGTTGTCCTTACACAAAGGCCCAGAGTACATCATCCGTTCGACGCCTGAAGATGCGAGGCCGGGATCGGTCTTCCGTCTGCTGGGTTCTGCAACAGGATTCTACAGAACAATCCAGGGGCTTTCGATAAACAAGGCAGTCTTTATTGCGGACTCCAAGGTTATAGGCTACGCTCAGGGGCGTGTCTGCGTGGGAGACAGTGTTGTGAAGTTCCGTCAGGCTTCGTCCCCTTCAGTTCTGCATCCTTGCGGAGCGCACTATGAGCTTCACTCTCCGGCGGTCGTAAAGACGGAAGGTGCTCTAAGCGACCTTCTGGACAGCGCTGTATCAACAACTTATGAGATACGGTAAATCCTTCGACGGACAGAAGACGAGCGGTAGTCGATCTAGTCATTACCATTTTGATGCGAAGGCGGATAGAAGTAAGAGGCACTGCGAGAAAGATAATGACGAAGACGATGGCGACGGCAAGGACGACGACGACAACGATAAAGACGAAGAAGATGACAAAAAGGAGGATGAGGATGGTAACGAAGATTAAAATAATAAAATCCATAACGAGAGCAGTGATACAGAAGACGAAACAGTAACAATTAGGATAATGAATGACTTCACCCGCTTGACTAGATCGCATCGGATGGCAGTAACAAACCAGGCATCACAAGCTGGGAAGAGATCTCCAGCGTTCGGTAGCGACAGGATTGATTATTCAGAATTCGGTCTCTATTATCCGGACTACAGGTCCTGCTTCGAGCCAAGCAGCCGTTCCCAATGGGTATCATATCATTACCATTACCGACCTCAGACAGAGGCGCCGTCGTCAAACGCCTTCTCCTTCTCACTTGGCTTAGTTTTGACACTGCCAGCGGTCCACTGGCGCATCTTCTTGCCCCAGAAGTACAGGACTGGGAGACCCAATGAAAGAACGATGATGGTTTCCGCGTAGAGGGCAAAAGTTTGGATGGGCCCCTTTTCCGCGATCCAGATCGTGGCCTTTGAGGCGAGGAAGAATGCGATGACGATGCGCAGAGATGAGACGTTGACTAGGACCGGCCTGTTGCTGCGTTAGCAAATATTCTTAGAAGTGCATCACAATCTCAACTTACCCTGCCCACTGTGGGTAGCTTTCTACAATGAAAACGCTGAGGATGGTCATGGTCATCAGGAACGAAAAGACGATCAAGAACGAGCCCACGAGAAGAACGCTCCAGTGGAAGTTCCTCTCGCCCGCCGTTCCGAAGATGAAGCATCCCGCCACACCAGTGACAAGCGGCAAGACAAGGTTGGCGAGGTGATGCTCCGGCTCACGACTACCACCATTCCACCTCGTCACCGCGTTGGACATTTTGTCAGCCACCGGGCCGCCAAAGACATACACTAGCGCGGAGGCAAGGAAGAAGGGTAGCACGGTCAGACCAGTCCACTGGAACTCCCAACCCTGGGCAAGCAGCGCGAAGGGCGTAATCTGCTGGGCGGCCTGGTTGTTGACGATCATGATGCTGTTGGCGAGGACAGCCCAGATGATGGCAGGGAAGTAGGTGGAGCGCAGGGCGTCGAACATGGACTTTGCAGCGCGCTTGAACTCGAAGCCGTTCTGAAAGACGCCGATGTTGGTCCAGGTCGTGCGCGGGGTAAAGGTCGTGAAGTCGAGCTCGGGGCGGTTTTGGCCAGGGGGAAGGGGGTAGATCTTTTGGCCGCCTGGACATAGTTAGCATGTAGTAAGCACCGGTAGAAAGAAACAACATACTGAGCTCCGCTTGAGATCTGGTCCACCTAGTCTCCGGTAGGAAGGCGATAAGAAGAGCCCACGCCAAGATGCCCAAGCCAGAGGTGATGTAGTACATCCACCTCCAGGTGTAGTTGGCAGACACCCAAGGGGCTGCAACTCCCAACCCAATGATGATGATACCCTGACTAGAGACAACGGCCGACATGGCCTTGTTTCTCTGGTGGATGAAGACCATATCCTGAACAATCAGGGGAATCAACGCCTCCACGGCGCCAGCTCCCAGGCCCATCAGCGCTCTCGCAAGTAGATGCTGGTGCAGGCTGGTGCTGAACGCGGCAAACAAACCACCGGCCCAGGCAGACGTCGCGGCGAACAGAAGAACGGGTCGGCGACCAATCCAGATGGATGTCGGCACGAGGAAGTAACTTGCGATACCGTTCGCCAGTAGGGGCATGGTGGCCAGGAGCGAGACCTCCTCGAGAGAGGCGGGCTTGACTCCGGCTGGGACGACAGACATGGGGTTTATGTTGAGGCCGCTGCCGCCGCTTGCCTTCTTGAAGTCGAAGGTGTTGATGACATGGGGATCGACGCCGGAGTACTCGAGGATGAAGATGGGGAGGAGACCACCGATGACAACCTCTGCCGAGAGGGCAAGGGCGCCGACTGGAGACAGTAAATAGGCTGTTCTGTATCTGGGCGTTCAAGACTTACAGAAGCACAGACAACCGATGGCTGTCCACTTGCGCCAAGCAGGAAGGTTCAGTGGATCTACAACGATTAGTTGTCATTGGCATTCAACGAAGAACGAAGGTCCTCACCCTTGGGATCGGGGGTTGGCATCTTAGTGGGAGTCAGCCACGATTCAACAGAGGACAACACGCAGCACTCACAGGAATCAACCTCAACTGCCCATTCTCATAGAGGTTTGTCGTACCGACGACCAGCGTCTCGTTCTTCTCCAACACACTATCCGCATCATCAAACTCCGACACACCGACGGTCGACGTCTGCTTCCGAGCGGCCTGCTCTTCCTGGAGCGGCCAGTTCGTGTTCGACGCCATATTGTCCGCTTGTACCGTCGATGGAGAGAAGTCGCGCAATCCCAGCCCTCAAAAAGAAGAAGAGAGAGGCCCTCCCTTCTGGGATCGCGGAAAGTCGGCGGGACGCTAACGCAGCCTTATACCATTCAACGCGCCGCCGCCGTCCCCTGCAGCAGATCCGGAAAAGCCTAAGAAGATTGGACACATACAGGGGAAGGGGAGAAAAGGGAAGAGGCGAGACGGAGACAGGCAGCCGTGCGTATCATTTGCCCAGGGCCAAAGGCGATGTATGTTGTCGAATCGGAGGCTTGCCCCCGAGTGGTCTAGGTACCTTGGAAACGTCCCATCAGGCGAACCGTCAATCTCAGGAACAGCCGCGAGGACGATGATTAGGGCTACATGCGACCATTCGGCGAAAGTACCACGATGTCTTCTCTCCTTGCTTGTTCGATGTCTGTTCCCGGTGGAGTTGCCCAGCCCTCCACATCCCGCCCGGCACCAGCTCGAAACCCATCCTCGATGATCCCCAGCACATAGCGGTTCTTCACCTGCGTGGGACGTCAGTCTCCTCCAGCGTGCCCCCGGCTCAGCCAGCGACCGTGACATGTTTCTGCTGGACAAACGTTCGTCGCCGCGAGACGAGACCAGGAACCGGGGTGTTTAAGCTTCGTCTGCTCGAGCGCAAAGTGGGCCGTTGTGCTGCATTCGGCAGTTGGACGCTACGCCCTGCAAGAGGGTTGGACGGGCCGGGGAGATAGGACGATTTCTTGGGTCTTCTTGCATCCCTACCCTCCTCTTTCCTTTTCCCACCTCATGATGGGGTTCTCGTTACAGGGTAGAACATTGTCGTTTTGCAGAGATTGTTGATGCGTTCTGTAGGGTTCGGGACGCTTTCGCGGCAGCGGGGGAGGCTAAGTCAAAGTGATGGAGAATCCTTTGCGAGGGAGACAAGTCTGGGGTGGGAATGCTGTTGGTTTGATCGCCGTTCGCGCGCGCAAGAGACCCATGCTTAGTCGTCATTCGATGTCTTGAAAATGCCCCTTTTTCCAGAGAAAACTATTCGAAATTCAATTACTACTGCGTACATACTTGGTACTTGGTATGCCCTACATATGGGGCCGAATGTAAGGTACGCAATGGATGTGTGTCCCTTGCATCGACCCGCTGCAGGATCTGGGTCAATCTATGTAGAGAGAGCCCCTAGCGCTGCGCCGAATTTAGAAAAGAACACAAACCTAATAGAGACCTCTTGTCCAACAGTCTATGAGCTACAATCACCGAGAGAGTTGGCATCTGCTTCCCCGGAAGACGAGATAAGTTTCTTCAGGTGTCAGAGCTTCGGGCGTTGGATTTTGTAAACAACCGCGCGCTAGATCACATCAGTGCGCAGGACATCCATCCTCCAGATACCAACTGCACCGCTGCGAGACTTCAGACCAAGTTTCTTTCTTGGTGAAATGCGGTTGAGACGAAAAGAACGTTGCACCCAGCCACGAGACCAACAACTGGTTGGGTCAGTTGGATGACACTGTCGAGGGGTCCCCAGAACACCTTGACTCGCCGCATGAACATGGCACCACACCCTGTTACAGAACCCCCCGGTCCGAGTGCCTCATCGTAAACACAAGCGTGTTCTCGACCGCAACTTTCTTCTTCTACGATGCCCACGCACGGACAGCGCTGCAACGACGTGGGCTAGCTGTTACGCATTCCATGTGCTGCATAGTCGAGTATGCAGAGAGGACAAAAGTATGAATGCTTTACGCAATATCAGCCATACTATTCCAACCCGCCAAGAGGCTATTAGGGTTACATGCGATGTGCTTGTTGGACAGTGGATGTGCCAATGGTCTTCGTCAGCCGGCGATCACTTTGAACTCATCTCTACATACCTCTGGCTGGCCTTTCGTCCCACATCTGCCGTCTGGTGTTTCTCCTGCTCTGCCATGACTTCATGCCGGTGATTATCACGTTTCGGCTTACCAGAAAGCCAGTCTTCTTCACATTTCTTGGGCAGTGAGTTTCCCTGCCAACACTTGCCAAGGCCATTGAACAGCCGACACCCTTCGTGATCGTCGCGAGCCGGCGCTCAATATGTCGTGTCTGATGTTTCCTTCGGATGATACCTGGCCGTCGACTCATCCGTTCTGTGCCCGGCGTCCACTTTCCGGCACTTTTCGGCGAACGTGGAGGTCTGGAGCTTTGAGAGATACATGTTGGGGCACGATATGATCGTCCATTGTGTCGTGAATGACTGGACCTAGTTTCGCCTTTATCCCTAATTATAAATAAGCAAAATAAGGAATATTGGCACTGTCGAGATACGACGGCAAAGCTTTATGGAAATGTAACGTCGAACCAACATCGAATTTGAGTTACTCTCTTATTAAGCGGCCTTTCTCACTCCAATAACTGTCAGGTCGTGCAGAAGAAAGCCACGGCAGATGAGAAGAATGTTGTCGACGCAGATCAGACGCCACTTGGCTGAGCCCATGCAGCCAATGAACCATCATGCCACACAACTAGTATCACTACGAAAGCCAATTCAAGAGCGAGTGTTGCAATTGATATTCCCAGGAGGTATTTCCACTGTCGAATCTAGAATACATTCGTCGTAAGCGTTTTGCCAACCCATTCAACCGTCTCAGTCCTCTATTAGTAAAACTCTTTGTGTGTTTGTGTGTATCACTCTGGTCCATCACCGGTGTCCATCGCCGGTGTCCATCGCCGGTGTCGTCGTCGGTGTCCGTCGCCGGAAAAAGCCCAAAAACGCCATGCTCAGCCGTGTCATTCCATGCGCACTGTATTTATTATCCATCGGCGACGTCAGGCCGACGCTGTTTGATTTTCTGTGTTGAAAGATGCGAAGCCATCTAGCACTCAGCTATCGCTACCCAGCACTCGGGCCAGGAGGACGTAGAAGAAAATGAGACCGCCGGCGACGAGGAGCTTATTTTGGTTGAGCCAGCCGCGGCCGGCGTCACGCTGCTGGACGACGGCATCGACGACAGCCTGGGCCTGGTGGCCGCTGCCAGCTCCAATGCCGAGCTGGGGCCCGCACGAGGCCCCTGCTGGGCCGCCGATCTTGTTCCCTGTCGCGAAGTCGATCTTATTCTCCTTCATCCAGTCCCAGTTCGCCTTGTCGACTTCGGGCCATTCGCCGCGGAATTTGGCGCCGCCGTCGCCGGCCTTGACATTGCCTTTTTGTGTGTTGGACTTGGTATGGGAGCCACCACCGGTAGAGTTCCACCATTTTGTACGCAACGCCAGCATCTTACGCTCAGCCTCAGTGCTCGAAACGGAACCCGTAGTCATCTCTTCGCTCGTCATGAAAGAAAGCAGGCCGATAAGGATGGTAGAGACTTCCCACGCGGGGTTGAAGGATTTGGGATGGAAGTCGGAGATGGAGAGGCAAAGTCGTGTGGATGGTTGGAATCGGCCGGATGGGGTGTGCATTCGGATCGCTGGGGGCGCGAAGGGGTAGTTTGGAGGGAACACGAGAGTTCCCCAGTACTGGCCGCCATGATACGGTGTGTTTTCGGGGCCGGTGATGATGTAGTGCCACCTAGTAACCGGTTAGCAGGAGTCTGTGAGGCCGGGATGAAAGAACATACTCAAGAATGTTGGAGTCGGAGGGATGGGCCTCGATGTATGGCGGAGGGTTCTCGGAGATGGTCTTGTACTCGCGCGTCAACTGCAGGGCGGCTGTCAGTGCTACTGCAACGTGGTGAAGGAGGGGAAGAGAAGACATACACGCTTCTGTGCGGCTCTGCTGGCTGCCATGACTGAAGATGTGCGAAGCGAAACCCTAGTGATCCGGTTGGGGGGCGAGCGAGAGGAGTATCGAGATGACGATGACGGACCACGACGTAATCAGGGACGGACACCTCAAAGGCCTGGCGGGCGGTCTCTGGCAAGGAAGACCAGCGGGCGAAAAAGAATGTGGGAAAATGAAATGCACAGACTGAAGAATAGAAGAGAAGTTGAGTAGCCGCGCAGCTGAGCCTGTGGGAGACGTCTGCTGGGCTTTGCGGTTGCGCTGGAGCTGGATGGAAATGGAAGCGGGTGGTTGAAGGACGGAGGATCGGAAACACTCAGCAGCGGACAGTGGACAGTGGACAAGTTGGGGAATGCGGCGAGGCTGTGACAGGCACAGGCGCATGGGGTACGTACCTTGCATACCTCACCTGTGTACTCCGTACTGTGTACGGTCTACCTGTGTAAGCAGCGGAATTTCAAGGTTTGGCGGAGCAGCGGCGCGGTGACTTCGGCCTCCAGCTGGCAACGCCTCACTCATTATGTCACCGCGCAGAGTGCACGCGAGTGCCTCAGCCACAGAATTTCCACCAACAGCCTGCGCATACAGGGTCCAAGCGTCTGCATATGTGGCTGAGAGACGTGGCTTGAGCTTCATGGTGTGGCGCGACCTCATGGACCCGCCACAAACCACACAAGCCAATCAGACTGCCCCCTGTCGCGTGTTCCCGGCCCGCGTATTCGTACCTTAGGTGCAGGTCCCTTCCCTCCAGGTCCTTTCAATTGGACCCGGCGCCCGTGCTCCGCCGTTGCATCTCGAATTTCAACCCGAAGCCTGCCGATTGTCCCTCCAGCCCACCTTACATCGTCACCACAGCCCGCTACGATGGCGTCCAACCCGACCGACAAGCTCAAGGCCGGGCCTGATGCTCTCCGCAAGGAGGCCGAGTCCTCTGCCGCCTTCGAGAACCTGCAGGAGGAGGCCAAGATTAGGAGATTCCAGGCTCTGGCAAGGACTGACCCGGCCCGTTATGCTGCCACTCGCCCGTGCTAATGCGCATCCCAGCTTGCAGAGCAGAACTCCCAGCCCATGACCATCAACCGTCTCCAGGTCCACGGCGCTTCCAACACCCGACGCGGCTTCCTCGACCCCATCTTCGAGCCCCTCCTGACCGCCGAGGCCAACAGCTCCTCAACCCTCGGCGAAGTCGCAGCCCGCCTGGGTGATGCCAAGGGCAAGCTCGAGAGACTGGGCATCTTCCACCCCGACCCCAAGGTTCACATCAACGGATCCGACCCCGCCGACCCCTCCTCCGCCCCTACCGACGTCGACGTCGACATTGTTGTTAAGGAGCTCTCCCGATACAAGATCAACGCCGGCACCGATGTAGGAAACAGCGAAGGCTCCGTCTACACCTCCGTGCTCTGGCGCAACATCTTTGGCGGCGCTGAGCAGCTCACCGTCAATGCGAGTGCTGGAAACAAGACGCGGTCCGCTTACAGCGCGAACCTGAGTGCTCCTGTCAACAGCAACCCCGACACCAGGATTTCTCTGGAGGCATTGGCGTCTACCACAGACAAGGCATGGGCTGCCCACCAAGAGGCTGTCAAGGGAGGCAACCTCCGCTTCTCCTGGCTGTCTGGCAAGAGTGTGCACTCGCTCGAATACTCTGGTGTCTGGCGTCAGGTTACCGGTCTTGGCGACAACGCGAGCCCCTCCGTCCGCGCCGACGCCGGCGACTCAGTCAAGAGCTCCATCAAGCACACATACTCGCGCGATGAGAGAGACAATGCGCAACTGCCTCAAAGCGGCTACCTGCTCAAGTCCGTCTTCGAGCTTGCCGGTGTTGGTCCCCTCGCCGGAGACGTTGCCTTCTCCAAGGGCGAGTGCGAGATCGGTGGCGCCGTGCCCATCCCTCTTCCCGGCATCAAGGGCCGTTCCGGTATCTCCATTGGAGGAGGCCTCCGCTTCGGCATGCTCTATCCTCTCCCTCTCGGCTTCGCCTCCGAAGGGAAGGCCCAGCCCAGCCGCATCAACGACAGGTTCCAGCTCGGCGGCCCTACCGACGTCCGCGGGTTCCACTTTGGTGGCCTTGGTCCCCACGACGGCTCGAACGCTGTCGGCGGAGATCTCTTTGCTGCCGGAAGCGTGAACATGCTCTTCCCCCTGCCCTACAAGGGCGCCGACTCCGCTCTTCGCTTCCAGGTCTTCGCCAACGGTGGCAGGCTCGTGGCGTTGAAAAACAAGACCAAGGGCGACGGCGAGAAGAAGGCCGCTGGTCTCAGCACCCGAAGCGTCGCGGGTAGCATGTACAATGCCCTCAACGACCTGACCACGGGCTTGCCGACGACCGCTGTCGGTGTCGGTCTGGTCTATGCCCATCCTGTTGCTCGATTCGAACTAAACTTCAGCTTGCCTATGGTGCTCCGTAAGGGCGAACAGGGCACCAAGGGCCTTCAGGTTGGCGTCGGTATCAACTTCTTGTAGATGCAAGACGACGAGGGCGGATGTGGGCATGGACGAGGCTATGGCTGGCGGGGCGAGAGGGGCTGGTGAAGGACGAATAGAGGAAGAAAAGTAAATACCATAGACACTCTCGAAAATCAATGCTTCAAAGTTCAAAGTTCCAGGCTGTTGTCTACTCCTCTATTTTATGTACATATAGAAGCTTCACCTCCATTGTTTCTTTCGCCTACTTACTCGGGATTGGCGGCACCAAGTTATGTACTTTACTCATGGCTCCTATATAGACCTGCCATCATACAGTCCACTACTGGGGAAGCTCATGCCGAACCGTTGGGTCCGGAGGAAGTTCCGTTGTCGGCTGCTGCCCATATACAGGCCGGTTCGCTTGCACAAAGCCTCCAGGATATTCGTGCTTAGCCCATGCCGGCGCAGGTGACGATTCAGAACCTCCGGCAGTCGTCATCCCATCTAACCCCGCGGCTCTCGACTTCTTCTTCTCCCGCAGAAGCAAGACCGTCAGCGCCACAACCGCAATAGCCAGCGGAAGTCCAACGCCAACCCCTATGCCTGCCGCCGCTCCAGTTGATATTCCGTTGCTGGCCTCCGAAGTTGTCGAGCACACCGCGATGGATGTGCCGCTGGGCCCGGCGCTCGTCGCCGCCGCGATTCCGAGATCGGATTCCAACGCCGTGTTGATCAACATCCTCCCTCTAGGACTCGGCATCGTAAAGTTTCCCTTGTCGCAATCGTTCCGTCCGCGACATGTCCAGATGGCGTCCTGGAAGCAGTAGTTGACACCGGTGTGTCCACTCAGTGCTGTATAAGTCAGCCTAGAGCCATGGTTCTGCAAGGGGAAAGCCTACCAGCATCGCGGCAAATCTTGGGGCACCCGGCCGCTCGAAAGTTCTTGTCTGTGCAGGAGTTCCGGTACATCGTCCACGCATTCGGCTCCAGACAGAGTCCGTTATCGAGGCAGTAGTGGTTGGACTTGCGACAGCACGCGACCGCGGCATTGTCTCCAATCTTGGGGCATTCAATGCCGCCCTGGTCAACCGAGCCATCTGGGAAGTAGCAAGTTTCGCCAGTGGCTGATGCCACCAACGTCAGAAGCGCGACAAGTCTAAGGGCGGGCCGGTGCATATTCACGATGAAGAGGGATGGGCCGCTGTGTGATGCTGACGTAGCGAAGTATTGGAGTTCGGTTTTTTAAATGTCATGTCGCAAAACCCGGCCACTGCGGTTAGGCTGACTTGCCGACTGTGTCTCACTCGTCGTATTTCATCGACTTGTGTGTTGCCCGATTAGGAAATAGGAAGTCGTCAAACTATCTTCAGCTCTTGTACGAGGTCCGAGCCTTGGCCCTGCAGATTTGTCTCACTGGCTCGTCACTTCCAGTGGCAGCAACCACTCACCTCTCAAAGCTACGTTTCCCATGTCTTGGTTGCTTACATTGAAATTGGTTCACCCCCCGCCAAGACCGCCGTTGCAACCGAGTGTCGTCTGACAGGTTGGCTTAAAGCCTGATATTTGGCGTAGCAGCGCAAAGAACCTCGCAGCAACCCTGACGCATATGCTGGGTTAGTCACTAAAACCGTCCTCCAAGTCTCACCTATCCTCTTCCCACCACTCAATTCCAACATTCAGCTACACCTGCTGTTGCGGCCCCAGTCCCTGGCTGGCACGATCACTGAGGCAGCTCGTGCCTCACAGTTGCATCCGTTGCTAGCTCCGTTGTTCTCTCTCCGTCTACCCTATGAAGTTGATAATGAGACCGATCTGGTGAAGCGAACAAGTTTGCAGGCTTCGAGGAAGCTTGGTTTGGCATAAGAATTGGCTGTGACAGCAAAGCTGCTTTTGACTTCTTTCTCTCGCGAACCAACAACGTCGCGAGCACAGCAACGCTGATTAACAGCGGTATCCCTATGCCAGCTCCAACGCCTACTACCGCCCTTGTGGAAATCCCGACGCTCTTAGAGACGCCGTTAGGATCAGCCGTGGCGGTAGCATTCATAATGATTTGTACTGGACTCTCCATTGAGATGCTAGTCTTGTTGCAGATCCCAGCATCTTCGCATGTCCAGATCTTTTCCACGGGACACCAATTGACGCCTCGATGAGCATCCTCAGCTATTCGGAAATGAATGTCAGAGACTAAGGCTTTCAGTCGAGGATGTGGGATTTCAATGACGCACATTGCTTCAGACACACTGTAGGGCACCCGTCGGCTCTAAATGTGCGGTCTGTACAAGAAGCCCGGTATATTGTAAATGCCCTCGGCTCGAGGCAAAGGCCGTTGTCAAGGCAGTAATGGTCGTCGTAGCAGCACCCTGCGGCCTTTCCCTCCTGGGGCTCGAAGCATCTCTTTCCCCTCGTATCTGTACTGGTATCAGGGAAAAAGCAGCCCTGGCAAAAGGTTGTTTTACTGTGAAGCACAAGTAAGAAAACGAAAATCAAACGTCGTTTCATTCCGAACGCAATTTGGCCAGCACGCTATGGAAGAAAATTCAAATGGACAGTCTGGTCGCCTGGGCCAGGGGTTAAATAGTTCACAGACCGCCGCATGTCTCGTCCCGGTACCTCAGCATGGCAGCTGACACTGTCTTGCCTGTTTATGCACTCATTAGCCGTCTATGCTTCAGTTTCATACTGTGCTAATATTGTTTCGAGGCTCTATGCCATCCCTAGTCAAACCATTGTACATACATTCAGCCGTCGTGGCCTGATGCTCAGTGTTGTAGCTGGCAACGTGGCTGAAAGCTGATTCTGAATCCCAGTCGGCCTGTGTCTGGATCACGCCACTTCTCGCATGCGACCTTTCTCATTCGAGATGACGCCAGGATTCAATCAAATCTGGGCAATCTGATGGGCTTTCTCAAGTGGTGGCAGGACATTCCTACAGCCTTAAACCTCAAGGATAATCACACTCCCTCATTGCTGAAAGGCTACCTTAGTAGGAAGTATCAGAGGAGAACGATAACGCTTTAACTCAATACTTGTGTCAAGAGGTAACAGTGAAAGGAAACTATTGTGCAAACGAAACAAGTCAAATTCAAAGGGCGTGCTGCGCGTTACGTCGAAAACGAAGCCTCACAGTTTCAGTGTAATTTAAGCAGATTGCTCCTGCGATATTGGAGGGAGACGAAAAACTTCTTTGTGCGGGAGGTCATGCCCTGGGGGTGTGATTGCACAAAAGTACTGGAAATCAGCACAGAAACCTCGACGTATGTGGCTGAGACTGAGCAGCGCCTTGGGGTTTGTACCGCAAACCACACGTGCTCCAGTAGAGTGGAGGTTTTTACCGACATGATGAACCCTATTAATCACCATTTGTACATGTAAAAGTGCATGGTACCATGATAATATGCATGCGCCCTAATTATGTACACTTGAATCATCTTATTGCCTGAAAATTGGTCTTCACCTGAGTGGCGGGCAGGCAATTCGCAATGGGTTCACTCTTGGTCGAAATTTACTCTGATAGCTTCTTCACCAAGTCGGCAACCGACTGGACCACGGGGTATTTGGGAAAAGCAGGCTTGTATACCTAAAACTTGTTAACATAGACTTTCATTTACATCTTAGTAAGAACAGCTTACCGCTTGGCATCGAGCATTGAAATCGGCCGTGGAACCATCCAGACGAGACAACTCATCCTCGGGGACGCCAAGCTTGACGAGGGTTCCCGACTCGGGTGCAACCTTGTCCCACCCAGGACCGGCAGCGGGTTCCTTGATCCATTCTACAAACCACCCGTGGATGGAGTCAGCCAATGCCTGTTGGGCCTCGGTGACGTTCGACAAAGCCTCAAAACACTCATTGCCGCCATGGAAGAAGGGAACCTCGGTGCCATGAGTGGGAGCAGTGCCAGGAACTCCGACGACATTGTCATAGACGCCGAAGAAGCGGTAGACCCAAGTGTCCTGTGCGGCACTGCGGAGGTCCTGGAGATAGTCTACGGCGCAGTTGAAGCGAGCGTCGCCGTACTGGGCACCGCTACGGAGAGACTCCGTCCCATAGACTGAAGCGTTGTATGCCTCGATCAGAACAGCATCCTCGATGTGAGCACTGTCGGCATCAAATGTGTTGATCCAGGAGCTGAAGTTCGTGTTTTCGGCGCCGTAAACGAGACTGAAGATGGTACCCTCGCCATTGGAGGTACCAGTAAGGAGCGGCACGTGGGTAGCATACTTGCCAGCGGCAAAACGAGCAGCATAGTCGGAATGGCGGGTGATGTTGTCAATGACAGGAGTGAACCAAGTGTTGAAGGTCGAGTTGAAGTTGGTGGTCTGGAAGGCGTAGACGTCGACATCGCGAAGGCAATCGATCTGGCCGTCGCCACCAGCAGGGCATCCGACCTCGGTAGCAACGGCGTCAAGGGCCTCGTTGACCGGTGCGTAGGCAGGACCGGACATGGCGTTGGCGCTCATCTGCACAGCTCCCTTGAGCCAAGAGTCCGGGTGGTTCCATAGGTAGTGATCGACCTGGACTGAGCCAGAGGAATGGCCACCGAAGACGATGTGGTCGGGGTTTCCTCCGAATGCTGGTCTGGCGTTAGACTCGTGTCACTTTGATCGGCATTGGCCACTCATGTGAGATCTTATATGCTTGCTTACCCCGGATATTCTCGTGGATCCAATCAAGGGCTTTCTCAACGTCCAGGATGCTAAAGTTTTGGGACTCTTCAGGGTTGGCATCCTTCAACTCCGCAGAGTGTGGAGAGGCGAAGATGCTCTCGCGGGTGTTGAAGTTGACGTAAACAACTCCATTGCGAGCGAAGTTGGTTCCCTGGATCTGAGGATTGCTGTTGGAGCCGGTCACCATGGCACCGCCGTACATGTAGACAAATACCTGCGCGCATTATCGTTCAGTCTTGGAAACTAATTACTAAATCTGTGGGTTCTCGATTCGACTTACGGGCAGGTCATTTCCGTTCGGAGGAGACCAGATGTTCAAGTTGAGACAATCCTCGCCCTGCTGGCTGAATGTAGTACCGGAGATGGCCTGAGGGCATGTTGGGCCGTATGACGTCGCATCGAAGGTCGCGTTTGAACGCAGAACATTCTGAGGCGCTCTCCATCTTTGAAAGTTTCGTTAGTCCAGCTGAAAGTCGAAAATCGCAATGATCGACATACCTATTCTCCCCACCTGTCGTCGCCGCAAAGGGGATGCCCAAAAACACCGCATTGCGAGAATCATCACGAAAGCCCTTGATCCTTCCCTGAGGAAGGACGACGCTTGTGGGCCTGGTGATGTTGGCACATGCAGCCACCGCCGCGTGAGGGAAGACAGAGGCCACCGCCAGGACCAAGCTTGCGCCGGTTGTCAAGACATTGACGAGTCCCATGATGCACTCACTTTGTTGACGACGATCGGTGAGGTGCGTGCGGAAGGTGGGAGGACAACTAGGTAGTCCAAGCTGTTGAGGGCGTCCATGCAGTTCATATGAATCACGAGCGATGCTCTTTTCCCTTTTGACGAGACCCCTACGAAGACAGATGTGGGCAGACAGATGGCGATGGTTTGGTGAAGTGGAGAGGGAACCACAGAACGCCAGGGGTTCAAACCCATGTCAACTCCGCCCATAGGGGGCTCTTTGTGCTGACATTCGCGCTATCGAGAACGAAAAGGTCGCCTTCTCCGGAAATCTCATTTAATGTTAGGCTGGGCAGGCTGGGATCAGGGTCGTTTTCTTGAGCTTCATCCGAAGAAAGCCCACGCATCTCACCGGTGAGACTCCACAGCCGGCTCTGTCGGCGTTAATCCCGCGCGCGGTTCGATGTTGAAGAATTCCAAGATCCTGATTCCCATGTGCAAAACACGTTGGTAGACCTTGTCAACTCCCACGTTGCAGAGCGCCGCTCCCCTGACACTCTCAACCAGCCAGCCCTAGCGGCTCCAGGCTGTCTCCACCGGCAGAGGGACTCGAGAAATCAATAATGCCGCGAAGCATGCAGAGCCCATGGCCCCATGTTGATTCCCTGTTGGATCCCCTGCCTCGGCGGCGGAACAAGCGGAACCGGCGAACTTCAGCCTACTATGTACGCTACTGTTGGCACTAATTCTTGAACATCACGAGAATCCTGATATGGTCACTCCACGTCTCTCGGCCTCATTGGATCCGATTGACTGGAACCAATGCTTCATGCGCTGGCGATTTCTGGGACCTGATTGCCCGTCAGCATTTGCCAGATGGGCCACGAGGCTTGCAACAGTTTCTCATCCCACAGGCTAGGTCGGAATTCCCGCTTCTCGCGCCAAGTCCGGAGGAGATGTGCAGATTTGACAGATACCTTTTTGCCCACGAGGGCAACACCTTGCCTAGCGCTGTGTGGTGCGCCACATCCCTACACGAGGTGACTGACAGGTGCAGGAAATGCACAAGCCATGGATCGTCGCACCATGGCCAAGCTGAATTGAAAACAAGCGGGATGCATAAGGAGGGCCTCTGAGCAGCCCCGAGGCCCAGCTACTTGGTCGTGGATCGAGCAATAAGACCTGAGGGGCATCCACCGCCCTTCCTCTTCTGTCTTGTTTGCACAAGTTGACGTGAGGACCGGTCATCTTGCTCGTCATGGCCGAAGGTCTTGGCCAAGTAGTAGGTGCAATTCACATATTGGGCATCATTTTTTGAAGCTCAAGTTGCGAGACCTTTCCCACTTTCTGATGCTGACAGTTCGAGTACTCAGATCTCCTGGTACATCTGTACTGTAGCGGCAACCCTTTTCCTGGTCCTCAGGCTGTGGGTCCGAATTCGGAGGTTCAAGGCCCTAGGCATCGACGATGGCCTCCTGATATTGTCGGCATGTTGTCTCATCGGGGACTTGATCATTCAGCAGCACATGTGGAATCTTGGTATGGCTGAGATTCCAAAGGCCACAAGAGAGGAGTTCATTCAGATTATGCAGGTAAGACTCTCGGTACCGGCTGGCGCAACCTGAGACTTGGAACTGACGAGGTATGACACAAAGATGATCGTTCCTGGATCAATCCTCTACGTGACCTCTCTCTGGGCCATCAAAGTTGCACTTGTAATCTTCTACAAAAGAATCGCAGCACCAGCATCGAGACTTCAGATCGTATACAACATTGCGATTGGCCTTCTCTTGGCGTCTTGGGCAACTATCTTCTTTCACATCATTTTCCAGTGTTACCCGCACGACAAGAGATGGTCAATGGATCCTAATTGTGAGTTAACAATGGGCAAAACCAGACCGAGGAACTTAAGATACTGACATCCTATAGACCAATGCGATCCGAAGGACGCTGAGATCAACTATTGGTTGACGATTCTAGGTGAGAGCCCCTCCAACTGATCGCCCTGATGAGCTTGGACTGTGCTAACCCCTCTGTAGTAAACATCGGTTCCGATGTCGCCAGTAAGCCAAGAACATTGTGTTGCTACTTTCTCCTTTCTGACAAAACCCAGCAATCAGCTTGCCAATTTCCATGGTTCTCAAGCTGCAGATGAAGTTGAAGCAGAAGCTTGGCGTCGCCGCCATCTTCGCACTCGGTTTCTTCGTCATCATCGCCAGCAGTAAGTTGCATTGTCTCGATGTCATGCCCTGGCAATTTGATTTCAATCTAATAATCGCAGTTATCCGAGCATTTTACTCAAAGAAAATGGAGACAATGTTGACTTGCACTGTGTCTATGATCGAGACAGCTGTTGCAATCATTGCCGCATCCCTTCCAGGTACGCCGGCCCTTGACCCATCATCTGATCATCAGTGCACTGACATATTACTATAAAGCACTGCGAACACTCTTCCTCGGGCACAACTCGACTCGCGGGACCACATCAAACTACCGCTACGGGAACTACGAACTCTCATCGGCCGCAATCGGCACCAGACGAACCCATCACAGCCGCCTCACAACCACCGTAGTTGGCGGAACACAGATTAGAGACAATGACTCGGACGAGGAACTGTTCAAGGAGGCCGGTCGGTTGAGTGCTTCTGGACGAGGAGCCTCTGTTACACCGACAGCGGATAATCCAGGCGTTATCTCTGTCAGCACAACATTCCAGGTGCATCATGGGGCCAATGAAGAGGGCGCAATGTCCAAGGAGAGACTCGAACAGTACCCTTAGGGAGACCGAGATCTTTCTCTGCATTGACACTCTCTCTATCTTCAGCCCAACTTCACGCTCTCACGTACCATTATGCTTTGCACGCGTCACTTCTGAATACCCCTCGTCTCTTCGAAAAAATACCCCATACGTACCTAGTACTTCACAACGTCACTAAATACACACCGCATGATACTGCATCTTGTTTACGCATGGAAAAGGATGACCGCAAAAACTGGATTTGCATGATAACAAGTAATGTCGTTAAATCCTTTCCTCGTAAGATTGATCATAGACCACCGGTGACCCTTCTCCGTTGTCCATACATGTATCCCCGGTGTCAGTTCGGTCCCTTCTGTCCTCATGACTCTTTCATTCCGCTTAAAATTGTCTCGTTATTTCTGTGGCAACTGCCATCCATCAACGTACTGATCGCCAAGCGATAGCTGCTTCAAAGGTTGGCAGATCATCGCCAGACACCTCCAAGTCCTTCCCATCATGCTCCCGTGCCTGCACGGAAATCTGAAGTGGTACGGATAGATTGATCTTCGTACCCGACGCAGCTGCATTGACACACAAGTGCAAAACGTATGTTCGAGCCACGAAGCAACTGTAAAAAGTCGGGAGGAACATCTTGTGGGTGGTTGGGAGTGCGATCGCCATCTCTAGACTTCCTTCCCACGAAGAGGACTGTGCGCCAGTATCAGCCTGCTGCCATTTGACTTCTACATCAGTCGTTGGCAGTTTGGTTGAAGTGATGTACTTCAACTCTTGCTTCACGCCAGTGGAGTCTCTTGCCTGGCCAAGTTCTGGGAGGGTCTTGATCGGGGCTCCGCTAAACCAGCTGATCACCTCGAGCCTTTTTTGACCAAGACTGATGCCTGGAGGTGTTGCAAATGCCGAGTTCGATTTGAAAGCAAGGTGCATGGTCGCCAACGTTGGAGAAAGTTGCTCCCCAGCGATGCTTAAGACTACTGGTGCCGGCTGCACCATAGTCGCTGTGACCTGGTCCCTTTGTGTTGACAACAGGCTCTTCCGAGTGTATTTAGACTTGCTTAGGCAGTATCGAGTATCTTTCCCAGTGATGCTTAAAGGCGGATCTTCCGGGAATGAGGGGAACACTTTGATGGGCTGGCTTATCTCAGTTGCGTGGCCTGCCTCGGAAGCACGCTTCTGCAACACACGAGCCACGATAGAGTATTCGACTCTAGCCATCACAGGTGACATGTCGTCTTTTTCCCAGTCACCCATGGTTGGTGGTAGTCGCATGTGGAGATCTTGAATGAGTCCAGACACCGAAAGGGTGTGGGCGTGACAAGCGTCACTGAATAGGGCGCGAGGGATTGTGAATTCAAACGGAATATGATACGTCTGCCCAGCACGAAAGTTTCTGCCTGATGGGTATGAATCCTCGTGAATAGGCATGTCCAGCCTCAGGAAATCATTGTCGATGATCTTGGGAGTAGGTAGCATATCGACCCGAGTATGGGAAGTGCCAAGGAGGGCTATTTGGACGCAATTGAATGGTGTATCCCTTTGGGTGCAAACTGATAGTGTTCCAGAGACCTTGGAGTTGCACGTGTAAATCTTGGACGTGTAGTGATTGTCGATGCTGATGCTCAGCGCCATCTTGGGCATGTGCATGATGCGACGTGAATCGTGGCCCAGGATAGAGACGGAAGGGATTGAACCAGGACGTATGCACTTGAAGATACAAGTGGAACTATCAGTCTTTGTTGTTGTTGATATCATTCTCAAAAACTGAAGTTGAAAAGACTTGGTTGAGAGTGTGATGAGAGCGAAAGAACTGCAGGTTCTGGCGAAGAGGGGCGACAACACATGTTTTATACCACGAAACCGCTCAACTTCATGCCAGCATTTGTCGTCGCAATCAGGTAATGACTCGAATGATTGGGCTAACGAAAGTTTTCAAATCTTTCGGTGCGCGGGCGGCGCTGGAACTTTTTCATTTCAACTCGGCTATACTCAACGTACACGGAAGTGGATGGAGCGCCGGACTCGACTTGAGACCTCCGGGACCCACTCTCTCGGGACGGCTTAACGTACACGGTCGGGCCCCGCTTCCGGTCATCCAAGGCGGCCAAGCGCGCCCTTTTCTCGATGCCCTGACCCCCGCACCAGTCGATATTAGGGGGAAAGTACGTAATTGAAATCCGAAATTGCGGCAAAGGAGAAATTCCGTCCGCTGTTGCACGTGCCCGGGAAGTTTACCTCAGTTGAGTTGCTTGGTGCGACCTCACGCAAACAGTAATTTTGCCGATGTGGCCAATCAGACGACATGGCTTCTTCCCAAAAGACAGCATCGGGTCACTTCTGGTTGGTTTCTAAGGACTAACTGAGTCGAAAAGCATGGTGGCTTTCCATCTAAACACCAAAATTGCCTTCGACGAAAGACCCATGAGGACCCAGAGCATACACTTGAGGCATGTCTGCCCTTGCAACCTCCTCGAAGGTCTGTCCATCAAGACCAATAAGAATGCTGTGAGTTCCTTCCCGGTCAATGACAATAGTAAGGACTATGCCGTCATCCTCGTCCGTTGCGCCAGGTCTTTGCACGAAGACTGGCTCACAAGGGCAGCTCTCTCCGTTTTCAGGCTGCCATCGTTTGAACGTTCCAGTTTGCCAGTCGGACTTTGCTAAACTCCCGAAAAACGCTGCCTGGACAACCTTTAGCCCGTTCCCGAGTCGGCCAATCGGCACAGCTGTCCCCGGGGAGGGGCCACCATTACCAGCAGTGCAATAGACGTAGCGATAATTGGGGTCCATGGAGGCAACCTTGGCAATCCGAGGAAGCTCGCATGCCATTCCTGGTATTGACGCGGCGACTGTTACACGGCCAATGCGAGACGGATCGGCGTTGTCCACGCCGGCCATCTCGTACCGGACGAGAGTGCCGTCCTGGAAAGGCCGTGCTGGGTCCACAATGTTGCTCAAACTATACTCGCTGTACGATGGATATGTTTCTTCGTAACTGCAAAGGTCGATGTGAATATTGACGGCGCCAGTTTGACGATCAACATAGTCGTATCCATTAACCGAATGGAAAAACATGAAGCCATCCTTTTGCGCATAAGTCGCGACGCTTTGGGACACAATGACGGTCAAAATCCAATTACGGTTGAGCTTCAACAGAGGGCACTTACTGCCTGCCGTCATTCTTATTCAAAACGAAGAATTGGGTCGGAGTGTTAGGCTCGAATTGGAGCATGTCTGACATCGGCTTCGTTGTATCGCTGACATCCATTTGAACCGGCTAAAATTTGGAGCTAAGCAAACATGTTTCGCAGAAAGTCATGGTTTGTAAATCACTTACATTCCTAATGAAAACCACATACTTGTCTGTCATCGCCAGAGAATGAATGTAACATGGCTTGCATGGGAGTGGCGTCTTCCAGAAGAGGGACGCAGGTTTTGACGCAATATTCAATGCAAAGACTGACATGATACCTTTCTCAGGATCGATCAAATAATTGAAAGTTAGACCCCGGGTGCGATCTTTGGGTGGATGAGAGCAAATGCCGTAGCCAGAAAGTTCTGGGTCGATTTGGGCATACGTGAGCATCCGCTTTGGCTCAAGGGTTCGGGCATCGCAGACTTGAAGGAGGTTGAAATCCGTCTGGACCAGGACCTGGATTGGTGCACTCTGTTAGCCATGTTTAGTTATGAGTAACCATGACCTTACCTCTTCGGTCGCTGGGTCCTTTGCCTCGGGCCCTTTGGAGTGTGGATTGTCGTCTGGTGGAAGGTGCATCCCACGGCGAGGAACAACGTTTACATTTATCTCATCAGGCTCCATATACCCGTTTGGAAGATAGAGAGATTGCTGCAGATTTTGTTAGCGTGTGAATGACTTGGAGAACACCATTCATCTGACTTGAGCTCCCAGCAGTGCCGAACACGGATCTTGCGTATACTTAAGAGGCGTGTTTGGATTTAGACCAAAGATGTTGGTGGAAAGATAGCCATCTCGTTTGGCCCTCCTCACAACCCCCTCAGATGTGTATCGGCTCGTATAGTGAACATTCCCATCCAGCATCCGAAACTTATGAAGCATACCGAGCCCGTCGAAGAAATGCTGGATGATAGCTCTGGGCTTTGAGCCATCTTCAGATAACGGGACAGTAAAACGTTCTGGCCCGATTCTGTATTCACCATCAGCAAAGTTCTTTGTCGTTCTTCATCTTCAACCTTCGCACAGACTAACCGAACAAATGTGCCCTTCAGCCATGACGGCCATGTGCCCGCAGTAGTGCACTGAGTCTCCGTAGTTGTTTCGGGGACATCGCGAAGGTATGGAGGTAGGTACTTGAGATCCTCTTCGGGAAGGAAGTACTGATTGTAACCTGGACTGGGTTTCTGACTGACAACCATGGTTTAGATCTCCTGTGACTTGAGATTACTGCAGCGTGGCCAAGATTTGCTCCTGGAAATCTGCGAGATATTGACAACGGTGGATCCACAGTGCAGCAGTCTTGCCCACCTAGGGCCGTTAATAAATGACACAGCCAACGGGATGCCCGGTCGAATGCATTACAACCCCGCGTCTCCGCAGTTCCCCATACTCCGAGCCCGATTACGATCTGCCGCGCGCTGCAGAGTGGGCACGGGCCGGCGCGTGTGCGGGGTGACATCCGGGGTTTGGAGCTTCTCCCCGAGCACTACTTCAGACTTTATCTCCCCGATAGCTACCTCGAGGCCAATAGTACGTGTCCTATTGGAAACTGTATGGTTGGTAGAATGATAGGTGATTGTAAATACCATGGTTCACGATGTCATTAAACAAGACATCACGCAGTTGTTGATAAGTCTTTGAGAGACTATGCAAAATTAGCGGTCGACTTGCTTGCTGTCTTGAATCGCAAACACCGCTCTCAATCTTCAGAAGCTGAGCAAGATGTCGTCTGATATTCCCATAACTAGCTCCTCGGTGATGGTAAGTTTCCTTTTTTGTAACTCATCGTGCAGGACTTCTGCTTGAGCCATGTAAACTGATTTACAATCGTATGCAGCATTGGCCATTGTCATGGAGAATCTGGATTCTCCTCAACGTCAGCTTTTACAACCTTTTGGGGAATGCATTTGCGGCTGGGGTGTCTCCTCTGTTCTCCCTGGTTATCAAAGAGCTTCATTGTACCTCTGAAGAAGCATCGCAACTGTCTACCTACGTGCTCCTGACCCTTGGTTTGTCGGTAAGTTCCCCGCAGCATAATCATACAGAGAAAACACAGAGACTAACGGAGCGAAATATTAGAATATACTCGCACTCCCGGCCGCCTCATTGATCGGCAAACGCTACACGATCCTTATATCCTTATTATTCTTCCTCGCTTTCTGCCTATGGGGTGCTGAGGCATCAACATTCAATTCTCTCAGAGCTTCAAGAATTTTAGGTGGCCTAGCTGGTGGCCTCGTCGAGGCTCTAGGCCCAAGCATCGTTGCGGAAACCTTCCCAGAAAGCCAACTAGCCAGTGCCATGGTTGTCTATGTTGGACTCCTGGCCGCTGGTTCGAGCTTGGGGCCCATTGTCGCTGGAGTTGTTGCCGAGGGAGTGAATGACTGGAGATGGTACTTCCGCATCCTCTCGGCCCTCATTTTCGTCACATTTCTGGGATCGCTCCTCATGCTTCCGGAAACACGGATCGACGATCAAACACCTATCGAGGTCTCAACCGACAATGAGGACAATCTCAAGCGCTTAGGTTCCAACTTGAAGTGTACGGAAGTCGAAGAAGCTCGTCAAAGAACCGGGAATGAGCTCCTGTCACCCAAAAGACAATGGTGGCTCAGATCCTTTACTGGTGCCTATGTCGACATGAACTGGAAACTCGCAATGACCAGTTTCATTCAGCCAGTGCAGCTTCTTGTTGCTCCGCAGGTTCTGATCACTACCCTGGTTTTCGGGTTCACGATCGGCTGGACTGTTCTCGTTTCCATCCTCGTGGCTGTTGTCTACGCACAGCCACCCATGCTTTGGACAGCTCGTCCCGTTGGCCTTCTCAGTGTTGGAACTCTGCTTGGTCTACTGATAGGACTTCCAATCGGCGGTGCTCTAGCGGACTTCTTATATGGGAAGGCAGCCAGACAGAACAAGCACGTGGCGAACCCAGCCTCTAGGCTGCCGGCTGTTGTCATCGGTGGACTCATCAGCCCTGCTGGGTGCATAGTGATCGGATACGGCTTGAACTCTCCAGAGAATTGGGTTTCAGTGAGTGTCGGCTGGGGAATGTTGGCTACGGGTTTGACATGCTCGGCCAATGTTTTGCTGACGTATGCCGTTGACACCATGCCTTCTCGGGCCAGTCACATTGGAGTTCTGGTGAACTTGATCAAGAACTGTGTCGGTTTCGGTGTGTCTTATGCCGCCATCACTTGGATGGAGCAAATGGGCCCTGTGAAGCAATTTGGCATTATGGCAGGTGTTCTGTGGGCGCTTTATCTGCTGGTCATCCCCGTCTACTTTTTCAGCGAAGTCATCATTCGTAAGACTGCTAGTCTTGCTTGATCTATTCCCTTGGAACATTGAGGTCGAGAGAGTAGCGAGCAGCTTGAGTGTGTTGATAACGGCGTTGTGGACATTGAGACTAAATCCGGTTTGCATGGACTTTTGGTAGTTTGCTTTTCATAATGAAAAAGAAACATGAATCAAAAAAAAAGTTGAAAATGTACAGAAAAAGGTGGAAGGGGATGGTTCGACATTCAAACCCTTCGTTATTTAACGCCTTATGAATCGTGCGTATGGGGCGAAGTTGTTTAGAAACCGAAACCTTCTTTCACCTCTACTGGCAGTTTTGTTGTAATGGCCAAATCTTTGTCATTCCAATCAGCTCTAATTACACATAATTCTGCTGTCGGTCCAATCTCTAATACAGACAGCCATTATGGTCGGTCGCTCAAACAGATACCAAGCTCTCTACATCCATGTCGGCGGAACGATAGAAACCTAAGCTCTTGAGCATGGGCGAATCATCAAACCGATACAAGTAAACCGGCTCTTGAAGTCCCGCGTCGGCGAAATGCTGGTAGGGATACCATGAAGGAATACAAAAAGTGTCCCCCTTCTTCCATTGGAAAACTTGATCGCCGATGCGGCTGTGTCCAGAGCCCTCAACAACATGGTAGACCGAAGACGCAGTCTCTTGAACCAGCGGTGATTTCGCACCGGGTGCAATGCGGGCGGCTTTCCCCCCTAGGATCTTGCTCACTAACACGGCGTAAGTAAACAAGTCGGGTTCAAAGACTTGAGGCTAGAGGAAAATTCAACGCACCTTCAGACCCGTTGGCATGCAAGTATCTACTTGTAGCAAAGTCGCCGCCCTCAGAGTCGAGCACAGCTTTCATTCGGCTCCATGGGAAGACAATGGGCGATTGGGAGGTATCGACATTCTCGGCGGGATAACGAGGGGCCGAGAAATGCTCAACAAAATGAACTGGAAAATGGGTGAAGTTGGGCAAGTCAAGACCATCGAGCCAAATCATTGGCCCCGATCCATCCTTTCCATGATCGTGCCAGTTCCAAGTGGGGGTCAAAATGACGTCTCCACGATTCATCTGAATACGCTTACCATGAACAGCAGTAAAGCCACCCTGGCCCTCAATAATGAATCGCATTGCAAAGGCGGTATGACGATGGGCTTTTGCTGTCTCATTGGGCATGACTAGCTGCAGCCCAGCGTAGATTGTATCAGTCGTGAAGGGTGCATCTCGTGTGCGAGTCAGCTGTGCCCGACAGAGCGAATCTCGGCTCTCTTACCTCGAGATGGGTTCACAAGCATCAGAACCCTGCGCTCGGCTTGGTGCTCATTCACAAGTTGCCCGGCTTGCAAAAGAGTTGGGCGAATTTCTGAGTATTTCCAAAGGAAAGGCGTGCAACTTGGGTTTGGCAGAGGTGGATTCAATCTTGACATCTGAAGCCACAGCGGCTTTGTGTGGCTGGCTTCAGCTGCCTGTAGCATCTTGGCCGTCTCATCCTCGACTGGCTTGGGCTGCGTGTAAGTCTCGGTTGCTGTTGTAGAAGACATAATTGCGATCTGATTGCGCGTGCGTGGTCTATTGGCAAATGAGGCGATTGCGCACTGGGTCTTTAATCCTCGACGAAGATTATCACGGAGTCACAACGAGCCGTAATATGAACGTGAATGCAAAATGCCTTCCTCTTTGCTATTACTGCAGTCGCCAGATGCGCATTGTTCCAAGCTTTCCGAGGTTGGTAACAAGTGAAACTCCAGGGTGTCCGGGGAAATTAGTCTATCTCCGGGCGAAGATGGCTGGCAGCTCTCAGCACTGACGCCAAAAGCTCCGCTAAATGTCTCGAGCCACCTCACAAACTGTGGCTTAGGTGGACATAAGCTTTGGCGATCCCTAACTCCCCGTCCACAACATCTCCCCCTTCCGGGGATATCGACATCTTTCTCTCTAAATCCCCGCGTCTATCGTGTCCGTAGCTCTACGGCGAAGAAGATTCTGCAGGCAGAAAGGCAGCAGATACTGCCGATGGAGAACCTCACCCCTCCAGTCGCCAACGTCCGGAAGCGGAAGCGGATTCCGATCGCCTGCAGTGCTTGTCGGGCCCGCAAGTCACGGGTAAGTCACCTGCCCTAATCGATCAACGGAGATGATTCTCGGCGCAGTCCGATAATGGTCTCTCTAGGGGTCCCTAGCAGCTAACATGGTATCTGTGTCTGAAAGTGCGACGGTGCGAGACCGTCGTGTTCGGCATGTGTTGAGCAAGCCATCGATTGTGTCTATGCTGTGAATTCTGGGCCAAGCAATGCTCTGGTGCCCAAACAGTATGTCTCACTAAGGGATCCCGTATGAAGAAAGGATTGACCAATCTGCAATCTAGATATCTCGAGCAAGTCGAAAACCGGCTAGCAGATGTCGAAGAGGAAATTAACCGGCTGAAACGACTCGTCCCTAACGCGATCCCTAATGGAAAACAACATGTGATTCAATCGCGTAGCACCTCGTCGCGTCGCGACCATCCATCTGAAAGCCCTTATGGGGAAGACTCCCTTCACGTCGAAGACGGAAGTTTGCCCGGTATATCACCAGATGCCACAGATGGGGTGGGCACTATTGAGTTTGGCAACGAGGAGACGTGGGCCTATTTTGGTATGATGCTGTCATTAGTAACACGCTGTTTTCAAGACCTCGTCAGTTCACCATTCACTGACCTTAATGTATCATAGGCCCCTCATCCAACATTGCTTTCACTCGAATCATCCGTCGGACTTTGAGCCACTTGCTTCACAATGCGCAGAAAAGTCAACAACCCGGGGTTGTTTCGCCTGATCGAGATGCACAGCAACACATTCTTGCTGTTTCCAGATCAGAATCTCCCATAGACGATTCTTACGACTATAGGAAACTAGAGACACCCGCAGAAGCGAGTCGTCTTCCACCCGAGCCAGAGCTCACACGTCTCATCCGCCAATTCTTCTCCGACACTGGACTTCTGTTTCCTTATGTCCACGAAGACAGCTTTTGGAAAAACTACACACAATTTCGAGCGACAGGATTGAAGAGCGCTAGACATTCATGGCTTTCACTATTAAACATGATTCTTGCTATGGCGACAAGCACAGCTAATGCAGATGGCCTCGGGCTGAACGATAGACAAGCCATCTCAGAGGTCTACTACAGGCGTGCTAAGGTGCTCTCGATGAGTCAGATGGGCGCCACAGCCAATGTCGAAGCAGGTATGATGCCACTTTTGCCCTAGTTGGCCAAAGCATGTACCATCACTGACTGCTTGCTCAGTTCAAGTTATGCTTTTGATGTCCCAGTATCTGCAGGGTAGCCAACGGTCTATCCAAACATGGGCCATTCATGGGATTGCAGTCAAGGCCGCAATGGAATTGGGGCTCCACTCCCAGCTTGCTCTTCAGAGATTCGACCCATTGGAAAGAGAAATAAGAATCCGTACATGGTATGGGTGTGTTGCGCTCGATAGGTTTGTTTTCTCGATTCAACGCTGCTGCTATCGACTCTCTCTCATACTGGAATAGGACATTGAGCTTAACGTTCGGAAGGCCACCGATCGTTCCACAAATCTACATTCGCACACCTCAGCCAAGTCACTTTATCCCATATCCAGACAATTCCAAGATTCTTCGATGGTCTCAAAATGAAAACAGCACTCTCTTTTGGAACGGATCTTTGTACGCCATTGCCGCTGACTATACCTCTTCCAAACGTTCATTCGGTAACTGACCAGTTCCACAGAACTTTGTATGGTGTTACGGCCTCGGTTATTGATGAACTTTACGAGAGCAACCTTGGCTCTAGCGTGACACCAATCCCGCCGGCGAATATCGTGTCGACCGTGATCCACACTGGACAGAAGCTAGCTGCCTGGCAAGCATCACTTCCAACGTCCATGCGGCTTGTTGAACCTTCAGAGATATGTGACTCAGCGGAAAGTCCAATATCACTCAAGTTCCGAGTTATCCTGACTCTTCGGTACCACAACCTGCACATCTTGTCTCATAGGCCCATCCTAGATCGCTGCCTGCAGGCTCTTGACGGAACTCCGCAGACAGATCAAGAGACGGCAACCCTTCAACAAGGATGGTACCTTAGCAAAGACGCATGTCTTCAGTCTGCGGAAAGCATCGTCCGCCTTGTTGAAGCTTGCAAGTCTTCAAGTGACAAGCAGCCAACCATCTCCTATCTTGGGGCTTGGTGGTTCAGTCTTTACTTCAGTACGTACTTCTTCCTCGGCCAAGAATACACCTAATTATCTCTTGTAGCCTTCAACGCGGCGTTGACGATTGTTGCCATTAAAATGATCGAGGAAAGATCTTCGCCATCACCGTTTGATCGAAGCTACTCCAACGCCACTGAGCGCCTCGACGAGGTGCTGAAGGATGCGGTTAATTGCATAGCACGACTGGACAAGCAGAACCAAATGGTTGAAAAGTGTGCCAAGTTCACCGCAACCTTGATCTTCCTTGTGCAAAGCCTCTCAACAGGTAGGATCTATCAAACGTATCGGGGCAATTCAGATCCAGCTAACAACCAAGTTGTTCCGGCGAGAGACAATGGCATAGTCCCGGATGCGCCAATCCAGGTGATCCCTCCCACTGGGGAAGTGCTTCCGGTCAATGTTCCAACAAACAATGGCATGGACGAAGCCTTTGCGGATTTAATGAATTTCCTCCCACCAAATTTCAATGACTTCTCTGCGTCTAGTGGGCCGTTTGCAATGTCTGAGCTGATGGATGACTTTGCGACTGGGGATCTTTTCTGGTAGTTTAGTTGCGAATGCCACAGAACCTCCCGATCCTTCGGCCGAATTTCAGAGACTGATGATTGGTTTCTTCCCTAATCCCTTGCGTGTATTCGATGTATCAAGATTGGGAAAACATGAAAACTTGGAGTTGATCAGCAAAAAGTGACTACATCGACTTTCTCTACGCCATAAGTTAGAATTACCAACATCACCTCTGCATGGTGACCACCGCAAATCATTCTGATTATAAATACATCGAACATTCTTCAATAAGCATACGTAACCATGCAGCAACCTTCTAAGATAGTAATTACACAACGCCTGTTCTAATTTAATGCCCCTAATCACTCGAGCACTCAGACGTTCGAGTCATCTCCCGTCGCCACTGCTCTTCCATGATGACCTCAGCATCGTAACCGTATGCCCATGACTGCGTCAGCGGATCAGACCACTGATTTGGACTGCTAGCAAATCTTCTTCCTTCAACTTCAGGCTGCATCGCCGCATCTCGAGCTCGTTGTTCAGGTCCATCCTTGAAGTGCCACAAGAAGGCATTCACCATGCTTGCCTCCTGCATCATGGAAGTCCGTCGTTTTCTTTCCTGCTGGAATACCTGCAAAGCAAGTCCAAGTTGATCCTGGCTTGTGATGTTGCTGAGTGCTACAGCCAAGGCAGCACCATCTTCGACTGCCATCGCGGCACCCTGTGACATGTATGGAAGCATTGCGTGGGCAGCATCGCCGAGAATGACCAGCCGAGAGGACTCCGCAACCCAGTTATGGAGGGGGTCGCCTGCCATCAGAGGCCACTTAATTGTTTGGTCAATGAGCTCAATGATTTTGGTAAGTCTGTCAGATAATTGTCAGTTCTGTTGGTCGTAGTTAAAAGAGAGGACCACCACTTACTGATTGTCCCAGCCTTGAAACTCGACCCGCATCTCCTTGAGCACATCGGCCTGGCCTTTTTGTTGCCATGTCGAAGGGTCTTGACAGTCTCTATGAGAAAGCACCATGTTGAATGACTCTCCAGCAGAGATTGTGTAGGTCATGACGTGGCGATCCTCTCCGATCCTATGTCTTATTGTCAGCGACATGGAGTCGACGCAGTTTGTCTATCAAACTGTTGACATACCACACGTGAAGACCCGGCTTTTCCAAAAGCCAGGAGATCTCGGGGATCTTCCGCATTTTACTGACATCAACTGTAGCCCTGTAGACAGCAAAGCCAGTGTACTTAGGTCCATGTCCCTCACCATACGGTACAAGATCCCTAGCGACAGACTTGACTCCTATTTAAGCGTTGTGTTGTCAGCATAAGTGTTAAATGGCGTCGATAATTGAATATCCAAGACTTACCGTCAGCTGCAATTATGATGTCTGCAGAGACGACTTCACCGTTGCACAACGTAGCAGTTGGGGCCAGAGAATTGTAGTTGGCAACCCTGCTGTCGAGACGTACGATGACTCCAAGGTCCAGCGCCCGCTGGTACAATGCAGAGTGAAGATGGGCTCGGTGCGCTACGTAATACGGAGCGCCACAGAGCTCTACAAAGGTTTGGGACAGGTCGGTAAACCCAATGCGCTCGCCGTTCTCCCATCGCCGAAAAGAGATTCCGTCTGGTCGAACCGCCTGCTCGGCCATGACATCCATGACTCCCCATCGCTGAAGAAGTTTACTCGAGTTGGGCGGAATTTGGATGCCAGCACCGACCTATTCCTAATTAACAGATGTTCTGTCTTTGAGGGCTTCGCTTGTATTTCATTCTTACCTCTGAGAGAAGCGTAGCCTGCTCTAAAACAGTCACTTTGTGTCCCTTTCTAGCAAGAGCAACTGCGGCTGCCAGGCCACCAAGCCCAGCACCCACGATAAGAGCATCTAGAGGAAAGATAGCCTGAGCCACATCGCCGACAACGCCAGCTTCAGTTTCCAGTGTTCGCAGAAACTTGAGGCAGTTGGATGGGTACGATGGGGCGGTTGGTATGTGGCAGTTGCTCGAGCCTTTGACAGGGGCACGAGTCGCGTTGCCGTTTGCATGGTTTTTCAACGAAAGCGACTCAGGTGCTGAGTCCAACGACTTCAACGACGTCGTCTTCGGAGGCACTGTCTGTAGCTCTGTTGCAGAAGGCATTTTGCAATGAATAGTAGTCGGCGTTGAATGTCCGTTGACAACAGGATTGCTTCCAATTAGAATGATGATGATGCCTTGCTGTCAACTTCTACCGTCTACACCGTCTCAGTTCAGCTAGTTTCATATGAGGAGGTTATCGCCTCAGTTGAACTGCCGATGTGGATCTGGTGTCATGTGGTTCAGTTTCTCCCAATATGCTGGTCGACTTCGAAGGAAGTCATTATCTCCCCGACAGACCTTTTACGGGGAACCGTATGATTTTCCCCGCATCATGCTCTCGGAGATTCAACGACCACCTAATCTCCTTTTCTTGGTAGACCTGGAAAGCCGTACTGCTGGGTTCGGTTGGTGGCAATCGACGGGTCGGGGACTTAGCTCTAACCCCGCCCGGCATTGCCAGACTCAATACCGACAGCGGTGTCACAGCCCCCGATAACGGCAGTTTGTGACGGTTAACCACGTCTCAAAAGCCAGCCAGGATTCTTTTTCGCTACTGATATCAGTACTAATTCGCACGATAGTTCAAGCATTACGAACAAAAGCGCCAACCTCTATTGCCGACATGCACGTGCCCTGGAAAAGACTTATTCGTTTCGTCGCCGACGACGGAAGAATACTTCGAGGAGAACCAATCTTACCTAATGATGACTTTGATCTCGGAAATACCACTGAAGACACCAAGCTGCAGGCAAAGGTCATTCAAGGCTCCGACATATACGACACCTCAGGTCAGCTTAAAGTCACCGACGAGATCGTGACAGTGAAGAAATTGCTCGGGCCCTTGACCCCGGAAGATGTCCCAATCCTCAGATGTGTTGGTTTGAACTACGCCACTCATAGTAAGCCATCCTCGTTTCAAGAGAGACAGTCTTGACTTACTCCATTACAGTCAAAGAAGCTGGCCGTAAGCCGCCACCTTTTCCCTCGATTTTCTTCAAACCAAACACCACGGTCTTTGATCATGGAGACGATGTCATTGTTCCCAGGATTTGCCAAAATGACCAGGCAGACTATGAGGGTGAGCTTTGCATAGTCATAGGCAAAGATGCGAAGGATGTGGCAGTGTCAGAAGCCTTCGATTTCATTGCCGCTTACACTTGCGGCAACGACGTGTCATCTCGGAAACTGCAGCGCGATCCTGCGTTCGCTGGCAACGTGCCTCAATGGGGATTCTCTAAAGGCTTCGACACTTACGCCCCCCTTGGGCCCTGTCTGGTCAGGCCCGATTTAGTCGGTGACCCCAAAGCTCTGCTCCTACGCACGACTGTCGACGGGGAAGAAAGGCAAAAGGAGATGATCTCTGATCTGTTATTTGACTGCGCCTATCTTATTTCATACCTTTCCTCGGGCACCACACTGCAGAAAGGTTCGGTCATAATGACCGGAACACCTGGAGGTGAGTTTAGAAAATCATCGCTTGGGCCCCCCTTAGATGCTGATGTGAGGAATCCGAAAAGGGGTTGGAGGAAGCTTGAGCCCCCCTAAGTGGCTCCTACCTGGATCCAAAATGGAAGTCAGCATTACGAACATCGGAACGTTGAGGAACGGCGTCAAGTTTGCATAGACATGACCAAGCTTCGCCATTTTGGTCCGCATTCGCGATCATGGCTCGACAACCGGGGATTAATAATAGTTTTCAATCTGCATTTGATCCTGAGTGTCATGGTCATCATAACCACTCACTATTACATATACACATTACTGTCATCTGTCCGAACTTCGAAGAACCCACTCCTCGCCGCGTCTCTCGAGACCTCCCACAATACCGTGAGCTCTGAGGTGAGGTATCTGAAGCTCACTGTCCCTGTTGCGCATATCCATCTCCTGTTGTTCCCTCAAGAGTGCGGTCTTCTCATCGGAGTTCATAGCAAGGAATGCTGGGAGTGGAGACCCTTTGACAATCTCAATGTCCAATCCAGTAGTCTGAATGATGATAGTCAGAAGCGTAATGATTGAAAGTCCAACCTGAGCCGCCAGCAGTGTCAACCACGGCCATCGGATGGACACGAAAACTTCGTCTTGCCAAGCACTCCCGCTCTCATTCGTAGTAAGCAGCCTGTGTTTTTGTGAGCCTTTGACCATAGATATGCTATTGCCGAGAGTTCTTACGCGTTTGTAAGTCCGCTTGCGATGTTTTGAGTCAGATTCATCAGTGTTATAAAATATGCATCGTCCAACTTCTGCGATTCGTTCAATGGGTTAATGCCGATAGCTGCTCTTGAGAGAGCTGTTCCGTAGATCTCCGAGCCGTTATTGAAGGTGTAAGCCCCCAGATCGATGTAATACCCGACTAGTGTGTTTGCTAAAGCCCCCGCTATGTTGTCCGGGCCCATACCACTAGCAACGTACTGCTTCCCGGGACTGTCCGGCGACGTCAGATAGGTGCCGTTGATTGTCATGTTGTAGTTCTGTACGAAGACATCTCCCAGGTTGGGTTTCGTGTACGAGGCCACTTGCTGAGTGATAGGCACATTGTTCTGAACTGTTACGTCGTATGTATTGACACACCAGTGCATCATTATCTCATATGCTCGAAGTTGTGTGGGGGCAGGACCGTAGAGAACAAAGAAGTTGAAGAGCTCTGCCTTGATGATGTCCGTATCGTTGTAAGAAAGACTCGTGCCTGTGGAGATGTTCATATTGTGATACCCATAAGCACTTCGTTGCATCGATACGCCGTTGGGCAATGTTGCATTTGTGCCGGCCTTAATGGGATCTCCGTCTGTTGTTAGAAGATTTGTTACATCTGCCTCGTACGTTAGTCCCGATTCACGCATGCATGTAAGTAGGCATTGTGCTGAGAATAGTACGCACTCTTCATGTCCACGCAAACAGCAAGAGTACTGAAACTTGGCCATGTGCAGTTGTTGGTTCGGCAGCTAGGTTGATGATACGGCATCACTTCATCTGGAGGAGTGTTCAGGGCTCGAGGGATAGCCTGATTGATGGGAAACATGATGTCTCCTGTGATTTGTTAGTTCGCCAAGGGCTGACAGGGGGGATAGAACACAACTCACGAACTGCATTGCCGTTTGCTGTTGCCCAAAAGTATCCATCATTTCTCATTGTCAACGCACTGTCATTTGCTGGCAAAACAGTATGTCGGGTTGGATATGTGACAACGGACTGAGTCAAAGTCGACGTAGCAATTCCAGATACGAGGATAATAGCGGACATGATACCTATGATTCTGTTATATGGTCAGTATTATTCGGAAGCAACAAGGTAAGGTAAGATACTGACCTTCCCTTCGTTGTGACCAGCAACTTCAAGCTCCCCCAAGGTCCTCTGCTAGCTTCGTCGAAGACGCGAAAATCTGCCAATGGTCTCGGCGACTTCTTGTACCAATTCCACTTGTATTGCGACAAGCTTTCCATAACCGGTAGGATGAAAGCAGTCCGACAGATGGTCGACACAAAGGCGATGACAGTATTGAGCGTCAGGCCTGATGGCCAACTTGGCAACGGCCTGCCATCGTAGGAGTTCAACAAAGTGACCAATACAATGACGCAAATGAGGCTGATGATAGACCACGCGATCTCCTGCCACCACCCTCGTAAGACGTAGAATCTTGGGCGTTTTCTCCATGTTGACCTCTCCTTATTCTTTTCGGCGCTGCTGGTTTTGACAAGTTCGTATTCGCTTTCACGGGTTCCCAATGTGGTGCTAGATTTTGGCACCTTGCTCTCCCTATCTTGGCGGTGGTCTCCCGAAGATTGTGCCCCTGTGTTGTTTTCTGGGCTCCAGTCGTAGACTTGAGTATCGGCCGAAGCGAGTAAAAGGGCTTCATCATACCCCAGTGGTGGCACGTAGGACGGAGTGGGCTTGCGCCTGATGTGGTCTCCCTGGTTCATCGCGAAAAAAAGCTTCCTGCTGTGCCGCCGGGAGCTGGCGCCTGGGGTGGTGTATTGCTGCAAGTCTATCGACAGAAGAGATCGATCCCGTACAGCCCATTCAGCCCCTGCCAGAAAGGCCCAATACCGGGGGCAACTCTGCTTTAAAGTCAGCCAATCCCCGTAAGACCACGGATGTCATCGCCACAGTGGAAGCTTGGAGGTCGCAGCGCAGGATAAGCACTACTCCAAGTTCGGGTAAGCTACCCAAGCACCGTTTGATCCTTCGCACAGCCTAACATTCTTTTCGCGGCTGCCTAGGTCTTACCCGACACTAGCAGAAAGCTGGCCTATTTCTAGCGCATGATCAGGGGCAGGGCTCGCTGCAGCCGCTCGTCTCAGAGGAGCCGTATTAATTGCTTATTTCTGAAAGCCGTCACGGAATGTCAAATTCCTTTCAGGATCAGCGCCAACGTGTCTGATCATCAGTAGCGGACTAGAGCTGCCTAGCTCAATTGACCGTGATCTTTTTGAGGCCAAGCCTCGGACGCGAAGATATCATTACCAGAGCTTTCGTTTGACACAAAGTGCATGTAATTTTGCGTCAATTCAATTCGGCGCGTGATGGTTGGTTTTATCCCCAGGACCCCCTGCTCAAAGCGCTCAGCCTTCAAAGCTATGTTTGGCCATCCGTAGGTCGCAAGCTCACAGCTCGGCAATACTTGCGTCCATCTATGCTCACGACGCTTTCCAAACGTCCGATACGTTCCCGCGAGCGTCTAGGAGCGTCGACAGTTCATCTAGACTTGCTTTTGTTCGTTGCGTTGGTTCGCCATCACCTTCAAAGCCATGCGCATTAATCATTGATAGGAGACGGGGGGCCTGGTTCCAAATGCATGTTTGATGTTATTAGCCAAGTAATAGATGAGTTCAAATCTCTTTCAAAGCTCCTGAAAATATCTTATGTTGCAAGCTCGAGGTCTTGCTTGCCGTGAAGGATTTCCACGAGTGGGGACAATCAGGCCGAGATCACTGAAACCCATTAAATGTTTGTAAAGCCGGGCTCAAGGTTGGCCGACTCAAGCTAGTCTTTAGACTCTTGCTCAGATGGCGAGGATGGACCCAGTATTCTCGATATTTCAAGGTCATTCCACTATGTGCTGTGTCCCTAAACCTCAGGGCTTCAGACGTAAGGCTTTTGTGCACTTCCTGTTGGTTTGGCCTTGAATATATGGCTTTCAAATACATTTCATCGAATCTCGTTTCCTAAGGTACCATTTACATGCGGCTCCGCTCTATTACTGCCGAGGCTCGAAGCAAAAACGTCTAATACGTCTTTGCAAATAGGTCACACCTTCCAATACAATAAGTATTGGCAATCTTGTGATTTGGCCAAACCATTGAGAATGAATAAAGAGCACTGGCTTTGAACCAGGAACATGGGCGTCGCCACAATAGTCTTGGAAGCCGTGTAAGTTCTTGATGCCCGTCCTTCACAGCTCGACAAACATTCTTCAAGGTTCAAAATAGTATTCGCATCTTTGATCTTATTACCCCGGGGAGAGGCTCAGTAAACTTTTTAATCATTCCGAGAGGTATCATGTACCATTCTGTTCGAACGTAGCAAATCAAACTAGCCAGTCAGTCTGCCATCGAACGAATCAATCCATGTCCGAGCTTCAGTTCAGGCGGCAGTCAATAAGCTTAAAGTATTCGTTGGCATACGACTTCACATCATCAGATGAAACGTCAACCGGCAGGTTCGGTCAGCGTTTCAGACCGTTTCATGCAGCTATTCTTCCGCAGAGAGTACATAAAGGCCAGAATAGTAATCCAGAGCTCCAAGTGACGACCTCTGATGCATTGCTGAGCCCGTTTTGCGCTGTTGATGTTGCGTATTGGTCGGAGTAACGAAGCATAGGACGTGGCACCAATTGATTGAGGGCCTGAAGAGCAGTCCTGGTCTTCCTGAAGTTCTCTTTCCAGGTTTCGAATTTCACAAAGACATCAGCATGTTATTTGTGAGTAGTCGATTTTCCTTCAGCAATCCGTTGCATCTATACTAATCATTGGCAGATCGTTCTTCTGAGCTTTTCTGCGCTGGTGAGCGCGTGTGGGCTTGCAGGACGCCATGTGCTGGGACCACGGGACGCGTCATCACTGCTGTAAGTTGGCAAGATAGCGGCTTTAGAAAGCATGTTCTGAGAAGAATCCAGCGCGAGCAGGGCAAGAACCGGAGACCCGCTGCAGTCTCTCCGCATCCTGAACCCATATCCTGGTATCTTCGCCTACTATGATGGACGGACGGGAGAACGCTTCCACTCAGATCAGCCAAATTGGTTGGATGATGGGGCGTTCACGTTGGGAGTATCGACGTACTCCATCATTGATGGCAATGAGGCCATCATCTTTGACGCACACATCACTCCCGATCATGCTGGCGCGGTCATGCGTCACGTCCAGAGCCAGGGGGTAACCAAAATGTCTGTTGTGATAAGCCATTTTCACAACGACCACATTGCGGGAACAAACGTGTTCGCTCAGGGAGGGGCGACCATTGTAGGCAACGAGAAGACGAAGCGCACTGTCGATCGCAACTCGCAGCGTCTAGCAACTGACGATCCACCCATCACGGCCGTATCACCTACGGATCTGTACACCGACAAGAAGGAGCTGAAGGTTGGGAATCTGACGGTTGAGCTTCACAACTTCCAAGTTCACACTCCAGATGGAACGGTTCTATACATTCCATCGAAGCAACTGCTGTTCGCTGGCGATACTCTAGAAGATACAGCGACATTCATCGCCCAACCCCGAGACCTACCAACTCATCAGAAAGAGCTCCAGCGAATGGCTGGCTTCCAGATATCAAAGATTCTTCCAGCTCATGGAGAACCGAACCGAATCGCTGCAGGTGGCTACAACTCGACTTTCATCAACGCAACGTTGCGATACATCGGTGTCATGACTGAAGACGTGCCACAGCCGGCAGCCTGGACTATGCCTCTGTCGCAAGTTGTAGCTGACGATGTTGCCAAGGGAGATCTGATCTACTTCGCTCAGTACGAAGAGGTTCACAAGAGCAATGCACAATCAATTCAGGAGTCTCGGCAAGGTCGCTAATAGGAAGACCGACGAACCAACGAAAGGCAGGTATCATTGGTTGGGTATGGTAAATTGAAATATGTTAAATCCTTGATGGTAGGCCAAAATATGAAGTTTCATGACTGGCATCCCGATTTGCTGAGTTCTAACAACGTTGTAAACATTGGGACGGGCCTTGTAAGTAATACGTTTGAGAGTGCTGTCTGACGAAGGGCATGATCACCAGCCTACGCTTCATTCACACCCACAACTCCCAAGGTAACACTCAAGATATCGCACGCTGAACCCGGAGCATTTCATGATGTTCCCGGCCTCAAAATATCAGAAACACTTCCGATCAACGTAAGACATATGATTACAAACTCGGATGCCTGATGACGCGCCACATCCATCGTACTGTGCACAAGGCTTGTTGTTACTAGACCCGGCCTACTCTCTGTCACATAATCCAATATTCCGTGCCACTATCTCAACTCAAGTATGTGCATTATTGCCTGAACCAAACCTAATGGTTTTATTGGCAAGATTGGGTCTCGACGTGAATTCAATTGAACCGACTCGAAATGAGTACCGGAAGCCAATATCGAAGACGTGAATTGATCAAGCCGGCATAACTTACCGAACCCCGCGACCGGTCGAAATGCCGATCACGCAACTGAAAAGTAATTCGTCTGCCCCATTCTCAAAACTTGAAGGATCAACAATTATGCACGCTGCATGTCAGTGGGCCGCGGCATCACCACTCTCTACTGGAGTGGCGTTGATTAAGTCCATGTCTCGATAACACATACATATGCAAAGCGATACCGAGCTTGTAACCAATAAAACCCAACTGTCTTACGATAAGGTCACACTACGTCAGCACTCATAAAGGCTCGCGTCTCACCTGTCCTAGTCGAAGCCCTCTTCTCCTAGTATGAAACTCTAATTGTTGGAGAGGGACGTGCTACTGCGGCATCCCTAGAGAGAACACCGTGACGTCTGTGGTGCTCTTTGTACGAGAGGGGTAAAACGCTACCAGGAACAACACCCAACCAAGACTTGCTACTACCATCGAAACACAATACTTTGAGCGACCCAAAGCCAAAAGAGCGTTCCAGGCCAGCGTCTGATCGTATCGGTACCTGCCAATAAAGCCCAAAAACAGGCGAATACGGCGAATACTGAACTTGCCGCCCAGGGTTATCTTCCCTACGCCTTTAAAGGTTATTAAACTTCCCGAGCGAGGAAGCCGAAAGCGAGCTCCCCGAAATTGTAACGACGCGGACCATCCCCCGCGCTCTACCACAATGTCGCCCTCCGCACAGCTAGCCTCCGACGTCCCGGAGATGAATCTCTACAAGCTGAACCGGGTTCACCGCACGCTTGAGAGTCTCAAGGAGAAGGACGTCTGGGACGCGGAAGACACCAAGGGGTTTGATTGCATGCACTATCTTGGCGACGCGGCCATCGAGAACGCCGTTAAAGAGCTCGGTCTGAAGGCCGGGAACCGGGTGCTGGATATCGGATCCGGATTCGGAGGCACGGGAAGGTACCTCTACCGGCACTACGGCGTGCAGACCAGTGGCATCGAACTTCAGGGGGACATTCACGAGATTGCGCAGACGATCAATGTCAGGTCTGGAGCCGGCGGGAGTGCCACGTCCATCAATGGTAACTTTCTGGAGCTTTCTCCAGATAAGATGGGCGCGCCGGTGGACCACATTGTGTCCTTCTTGTGTATCCTGCACATTCCCGAGCGAGAGGCGCTCTTCGGCAAGGCGCATGATGTGCTCAAGCCGGGCGGCAGGGTCTACATTGAAGACTTCTTTGCGCGCCAGACGCTGGATGACAAGACTTTGAAGGTGCTCCGGGAGTCTGTTTCTTGTCCCGACCTGCCTGACAAGAAGGAATACATCGCTGAGCTGGAGAGGGCTGGATTGGAGGTGGTCAGCTGGGTGGACATGTCGCACATTTGGACCGATTTCGTGCATGACCGTGCAGAGGCATACAAAAAGGACCCATCGGTAGATGCCGACTTGACTGCATTCTACGATGCCGTGGATGAAGTTTTCACTGGCGGCCAAGTCGGCGGCGCGCGCATAACGTGTTTGAAGAAATAAGCATATTAGTTTTCTGCCCGTAGAGAACACGTAGCATCGTAGACAGCGCAGAATAAAACTGAGCCTGAACCTCGGGAATCATACCAGAATGGAAGTCCCCGAGCCTGTCCCAGGCGCACGCAAGGGAGAATCTCTCGCGGTTACTGATGTGCCGGGTGGGAGATTGGCAGAAGTCGGCGCTCGGGGAAAACCAGCGGTACACTGGTCCGCTCAATGTCGGTGCTCGGGGCCTATTTGCCATGCGATCCGCGGAAGGAATAAATAGTGCGACGTGCCCGAGAGCAAGAGCTTGTCGACGGACTAGCCCACGGCGTAGGCGGTTACGCCCTACGCAGCGCAAGAGCGGAAATAACTCTAAAAGACTACACTACAGTAAACTTTGCCGACGTTGTTTGATGACAGGCCGCAACAGACTTTTTCCTCTCTACTCGGTAGTTACAGATACAGAGCCGCGCGCGCAGGGAAGGGAAAGGCGCACGATGTTTAGTGATACATATCTGGGGGCATGGGGGAATGTGCACACTTGGGACGACGGGCTATGTGCGCGATTCTGCCAAAATCCTCCAGTCAGGCACGTCCGCGGGGTTTGCTGCGACACTGTAGGACTCCTGCGAATGTATGCGCTAGTCGCTACGCGATGTTGGGACAGAGGCGGCCAAAGATTGTTCCCTTAAGTCCCCGGACGGAGCTATCCACGAGGGCACGAGCAAGGTTTGGGACCACGGTCTCAACTGCACGAATCAGGGAACTTGCCTTACGGGGAACCATGCCCCAGTTTGGAAAGAATGCTTTAAAGCTATCCGCATCCCGCCGGCAGATGGGACATGAGCGCGTACATTACTCTGTCTGTACAGACCAGCGTACGCTGGAGTGGCCCACGCGATAACGAGGCTGAGTGTTGTAGGGGGGGTCGTTAATAACGACGTTTCTCGGGTGTCGGTATCGGTCCGAGATGATCGCATATCATCGTTGTTATTCGTTGCAACAGATGGCTGCGGTAACAAATTGCCTATCTTGGACAGAACGGAGGATCGCTTCTGACTCAGCTATTAGCGACGATTACCTGATACTTGACGAGCGTTGATGACTATCTCCCCGGTCGTTAACGACGGGCCCGTCGCAGCGGACATGAGCACCGCAACGAAACCCTTGACCGCTGGGTTAAAAGAACAACTTGGCATTATGGGGAGGGGGGACAGTTCCTTTCTCGTCTATTCGGTTGGCTCCACGGTCGAGATGGAGCGGTTAAGAGAACCGGGGTGGTTTAGTGATCTACGCCGCTACAAAAGAGAGACAGGGGGCGGGCTCCGTCGGTGAAGTGGAAAATTCCATCGTTCGGCCGGTGCGGAGGACTCCGCATCGTGAGCGTCCGTAGTCCGGCGCATGCCAAGTTGGCATCTTTTGGCGTGTTCCAGGCAGTAACTTTCCGTGACATGTGTAGGCTTGGTGATAATTAGGAATTCTACTGCGTAAGTCATTCTAGACTGGTATGCTTTCTAAAACCCTGTGCTTCTTGCTTCACAGATTTGAGGCTACACGGCCATCTGCATATCGGCAACTTATAAACGATTCGGCGTCTTACATGAACACCCGCAGCAATGCCAATATTGAAGATGTCATACAAAGCGATTACAGGCTAGTGACTCACTTTTACCAAATCAAGTCGATAGCGCGCCTACTGGTCTCAATGGCGCGATGCACGTTTGATACAAGGTGGCGAATGGTAGGCTTGCTACGCCAACGAGCTAAGCAATACGCGGTATATATACGTATGGCGTCCAAAAGTACACACTTCAGATCACGTATATTAGACGCAAAGGTGTGGCACGCACTCATCACATGCGTGGCAGGCGGGGATTGGGCGCCAAAGGGGGATAGTGCTCGTAAGACTTGGCCTGCATGGCAAATGCAAAGATGGTAATCATGCGAGCCGCAGTAATACTCTCTCTGTGTTGTAGTGAAAGCGAGTAGGGGGCAGGAATTCCAAATGATTGGTCTGGTCTTTGATAACAAGACCGAAAGGTTGTTGGTTGACAGATGGGCAACTGAAGCAACGCGAGAAACCATGTTCCGTATCACGAACGTTCGCAATTTCGACGACAGAATCATTCAGGCTGTGGCCGGAGAAGAGAATAGCCATGTTCGCTGTTGCGGTAAGTAGGTAGGTATTCCAACAGGCGCGGGTGACATTGGGGTCAGTTACAGAGTTGTTCGGTTTCGCAATCATTCACCCCTGATTGGATCCGTATTGTGGGATACCGACATTGAAGGGGCCATTTGACAAGTTGCCTGCTAATAACTGGGAGGCATCGGCTAAAAATTCTCGGGGCAAGGTGGGTGTGGTGGTCTCTGCGCGCGGTGATGCACGGCGCTCGGGTGGCCCGGCCGGCGGGATCTCTTTTTCACTGTTTGATTTTTTCTGCCCTCATCCCCCCTGCGATCAGGAGTTTGGGAAGACGATGATATTAGATAATCAAAGGTCTCCATGGCGTCATTTCGCGGCCAAGCTTCCCATTCCCAAGTATTGTAGGCGAGGAATGCCTGTGACTCTGGGCCCGTACAGTATCAGTTAGAGTCAAATTCCTATCGGGCTCGCTTTCGAGAACGGGCTTAGTGTTTTCTTGGTGCAACAGTATCACCGGGCTTCGTCGGATGCCGTAGCACACGAGTAAGGTTGAAGATGATTTGATGGTTGTCGGACTGACCGTCCGCCGCGGGCCTGTATGCATGCATGTATGTGTGTATGTTAGAGTTGCACGCGCATCTCGTGGGGAGTACTGGTAAAAGGGGGGAAAAAGCACCGTTGCGCGGACAGAGAGTTTCCAGATCAGTTTGATGAGATGACTCTGATTAGTCTGATCATCATATAATGTACATCAGTACAGAGGAAGATTCAAGAAGAAGAAAGTTTCGCCTGGGGATTGGACCGTGCTGCTGTGCCGCCGGTTGGTGATCTCTGCTGTAGCTAGATGATTTATTGGTGCGTACAATGACTGTAATGGGGTTAGACGCCCCGTGGGCTGACTTGCTTCTTCCGGAATACGATCCAGCACAGAGAAAGTGTATCTGTGGCCGTAGGGCGTTTGTCATTCAATTTTCCTGTCTGCCCACTGTCGTCGGCGTTTGCGTTTGCGGCGCTGGATGAATGGGTCACCGAGAGCGAGCATGTCGGAAAGTGTGTGCGACGCCAAAGGGGGGCCAGCACTTGTATCAGTCGTCGCCAACTTGCTCCGCCCCAGCTGTGCGCTACGAGTACTTTTTTTCCATTCTTCAGTTGGCGGCGAAATGGGGCAGATGCGAGCAGAGGGGTCTCCCAGGCAGGGCTATTAGTACCGATTAGCCACTAGCCATACAGCTGTATCCGTAGAGGGGATGATGTGGGATTAAGCCGCGGGATATTGGGCCAGTAGTGAATTAAGGTACAATCTGCATCCTGGTCTCATTAACAGAGCTGCTGGGCAGTGGGCGATTTGGGGGAGGGTCAGTGTCACTGTGTCAGTCCGAATGCAGGATAACTCCGTCCGTCTGAGCTCCATTCGTAACAGTGACGGGTCAAGAACGAACGCGAGGTGGGCGGAAGAAGGCAAGATTGAGTTGCACGTCGTGTCGGAATTGCAGTCCGCGGCGTCAAGATGGCCCTGTTAGACCTGGGCTCAGGCTCAAGTTGGGTGAGTGGGAGGTGACGGGACGGCGTCTATGATTTTCAATCTGTGACATGGGTGAAAGGGGGGCTAGTACGAAGTGTACACATACTGACAGAGAAAAACTAGTGTGCGCCGACCGAGTACGCGGATTCGACATCCTGGTGGGCTGGGCTGGGCTTGGCTGGGCGCAAATAGGTGAGGTGAGGCGGAGATGCGATTGGGGATCGCAATGGTGTTTTTCGGTAGAGAACAAGATGCCGATCTGCTTGCTAGACTCATGGCAAATGATACAATGACAAGCACAGAGCTGGTGAGTGGTGGTGTTATGTGGCCGTCCCTGCGGCGCTACGCTGAGCCAAGGCCCAAAAGGCTACATAGGCAACGCTACGCTACAGCCACTGTAGCAGAAGGGCAATGTGTGAGAGAGTTCCTGTCCAGTTGCCATTACGGAGGAAGGGGGGAAATAGTTTGGGCAGGGGGTTGGTTGATGAATCGCGTGGGACACGGGCGAAAATTGCCAGAAGTGCAAACACTGGGAATTCAAGTGGCCAATCACAGGGTTAAGCTGGTGCTGTATGACTGTACGATATACCCGTGCCCTACCTTTAAAGTGCGTCGGGGAGGAGTCCTTGGATGTGGTGACAGGGGGGAGGGGGAGGTACCCGGCGCTCTACGAGATACCTCTCGGATAAGTATCCTTTCTTGTTTGCGAGCATGTTCTTGGGCATGAGGACCCTACTGCCTGGGTCTCTGGGTCTCTGGGAGTGCTAGCTAGGAAAGCGGCCGGTGGGCGCGGTGGCCCAGGCACACATCCAAGTCTCCTCTCTCGGATGGGATACGACGAGACCGCACTTATGGTTCCGTTCCGCGATAATGCGGCATGTCATGGTGAGGGGCGCATGATGGATAGGCTACCCGTGTTGTCTGAGAATAGCAAAAGGAGGTATCCGTACATGCGCGGCAAGCGTATGATGGTCGATCTGTCCTGTCATACCAAGAACCGAACAGGCGAACCGTATCGGTAGGCGTTAGTGCTGAGGCTTGGTGTAAATAGGGCGGCGTAACGAGAGGGGACATATGGTGGGATTATGGGCATGCGTGGTGAGTGAGACTGAGACTTGACCTGAGATAAGGAGTCGGGACGGGGGTCTCGGTCCATGCCACTGGCGACAATCAATGGTCAGGATATTCGTCATATTCGGCTCGGTTTCTGTTTCTGTTTCTGCTGGCGCACGCAGTGAGTGCACTTTGTGCGCGATGCCGAGAAATGCGACAGCTCGCAGTGAGCATGTCATGACTGACAGGTTAGGTAAGGTAAGTAGTGTATCCGTAGGTAGATTGGATGGAGGCGCAGAGGCAGGGCGTAAAGGGCGTCTGGGCAGGGCGCGGCGTGGATGCGTGGGTGTTGTTGGGATGCCGGGAAGCGGATTGCTCCATGGTTCAAGTGCCATGCCATGGCATGCCATGGTTGGCTTCAGGACGCAGTGCAGTGTGAGTGAGTGCAGTGCCTGAGTGCTCGCTGCTGCCGAATCCATGATGCGTCTCCCATCCCATCTTTATCCCTTGCTCGTTTCTGAGTCCGAAGTGGTCGGCCGAGGTGGAGCCGGGGAGCCACGAGGATGATATGCAATTTTAGCGTCAGGAAAGGTTTACTCGAAAAGGGTGAGGGTGCGGAATGGGGATTATGTGGTGATGATAATGAAGGCGTGTCTCTCCTGTCGGGTAATCGGGAAACCGTCGGCGCAGTGAGCCGGTGGGTGGAAACGGAGACCGAGGCGCCCATCTTGAGGGGATTGTAGCCCTGATACAAAAGGCACTGCCCAATGTCTGATGTCTAATGTCTGATGTCTTCTGGCAAGTGTCCAACAAATGTCCAATGTCCCCGATACGTAGCCTTCCGGTGGGCGTATCCAGTCTGCTCAGTGCTCTGAGAGGAGGAGCAGTGTCAAAGTGTGTGCCACTGGCCAGTGTCGTCTTCAGGCTCGGAGTTAATTAGTAGTGTCAGCCGGTGGCATGTACGTACCCTTTTTTTTTTATTCTTTCCATTTGTATTTCTTTTCTTGCGGAGCTCCTTCAGCAGGCAGGCAAGGAAGGTACTTTGCTGGCGAGGTATCTTTTCTAGAGGCAGGTACCTCCCCTCCCCAATAGAGGCAGTGTATCCGTACTGGACTTGGACCGGGCGGCGTAAGGAATGCAGCAATAGGCCGCTGATAAACCAACATGGCCCAGCCGAGTCTCTAGTCTTGTAGCCACCAAATGAAGCACTTTCCCCTACTGCCTGTCCAGAACGTGGTTGTAGTACCTTACTTGTGCATGTGTGAGTGTGCCTGCGGTTTCTTCTCTTCTGCCTTTTTGATTGAAGGGAAGCACACGGAATTGCATTGCCTACCTACCTACCTTACCTCACCTTACCTTACCTACCCGTACTTACCTGTTTCGGCACCCTCTTATTTTATTTTGTCCTTCCTTCCTTAGCAATTTCCATTCCATACCTTCCATACCTTACCTACTACTACCAACCTCACCTCTCCCGTATTCCATACATTCTGTCCCTACTTAGGTACATTGCGGACTGCCCCTGAACCCATCACAACACGTCCTTCCTTTCCCTCCTTTTCCTTCCCTTTCCCCTTCCAGCAACTCCCACAATCCACATCATCTCACTCGTCCTGCCTCATCGTGTAGGCCACAGCAAAAACAAAGGTACGTATGCGTCTGTTGCATCTCTTCTCTCTCTTTACGATAGCAGGTGCCCACTTTCCTTACCTTACCGGATCCTCTTCCGTTCCTTTTTACCTTTACCTTACCCAACTCGCATTCCTTCCTGCCATCACCGTCTCTTTCCCTCATGCACCTACCTCGCCCTGCCTTCCTTGGAATCCACACTTGCCTTCCTCACGTGAAGCCACTTTCCTCGCCTTCCTCGCCTGCTGGAAGTCGCTGCTGCCCTTCGGACTAGAGCATTCTTTCCCGAAACAATGGTTTAATTGACCACCCCTGGTACCCTGGCACCCAGCTTCTTCTTTCCATTCTCCTCTGGGCCTTTACCTTGCGTGAACATCGTCGCCCTTTGTTACCCACCACGGCGGCTCTTCTTCTTTTTTTCCCTCTCCTCCTTCACCACTCACACACCCAACAAACACGTTTGTTCCCTGACACAACTTCTATTTTCGACCATCCACGACTGCCCACATCCACTTCTCAGCTGCGTCTGCCTGGGACTAGACTAACGACGCAGCAGTCATCCATCATCAACAGGCAGACGCCATCCGCTAGCCGCTTTCCTTTTTCTGGTCAAAAGTTCCTTCCGGACCCATCAGCGTCACCTTATTACCAACGACTCTGGACGGCATCTCATCACCGCCCACTTCCACCTCTCTCGGCGATTTCTTTTCCTCGGCCTCTTGACCATTTTATCTCCAGTTCTGGTCTAATCTTCTCTCAAGGAATCCTTGAGCGCAGCGCTTGTCAATTCACACCGGAGCCAGATTCCAAACTTGAAGTGTACTTTCGGTCGTCTAATCGCAGCATCATCGGCCGGGATCAGTAATCGGACGGATTCTTCTGACGCGTCTGTTTGTCGGCATCGGACAATTTACAAGTTTGCCAAGTTTGCCGTTGTCCTGGCTGCCTATTTGCCACGCGCTTTGAAAACAAAAGCCGAAGTGTGCTGATTGTGAACAAAGCGGGATTTCATCGCGACCACCACCAAGTAAGCGGTACGTTTCCCCTGGTTTGATCTCTTTGGCACTGTCAAAGTGTACACAGTATTTACATGGCTGCTAACGAGGTTGCAGGTTTGTAGATCGGGCAACTTGGGAATTGCGGCATGGCTTGACGATTCTGAGTCAGCCCCTTAACTCCAACAAGAAAATCAGCAGAAGCAATTCTGCTTAATCAAAAATCGTCTCTCACCATCCATGGTTATTTCCATCACCCCCGAGATGGCGAGTCAAGGTACTGCCGTGGCCGCGGCCCAAAGCCATAGCCGACAGGCAAATCTGGACCAGGAACGAACAACCTGGTTCACAACTTTGGAAGCCTACAAACGACGCTTCGAAGCTGAGAAGGAGGACATCAAGGCCAATTTCACCCGCGAGTCGCAAAATAGCTGCCGTGATTTGGAGGAGCAGGCGCGTTTCATAGAACAGCAGAATCTGCCGCGGCCAGTTCTCGATCTTTTTCATCTCTACCAGGCGGAGATCAAGAATCGCCGCCTTGCTGAGTGTGACCGGGAGTACGAACGCTCCGTCAAGAGCTTGGAGGCGCAGGAGAAGGAATTGTTCCGCCAGCATCACTTGACGTTCCCGCTGCCGACATCATCAATGTCAAGAAGTGTGGCTCACGCGCCGCCAACTGTGGCCTCCTCTGCAGCGGCAAATCGTACACCGACCCCTGCTCAGGTTCAGCTACAAACTCAGGCTACCCAGGCTGTGCCGCCAAGACCCAACGGCCAGGCGTCAAGCAACATCAGTTCCGCCCCAATGCCAACGCAACAGAACCACCAGCAATGGCAAGCGTACGGTCAGCTTCCATCGCATCACGCCCCTCCTCACATGCAGGCAAATATGTACCAGCAGAACCGTCCAGGAGTTGTGACCAAAGCAGCAGAGACTGCTCCCCGGACTCTTCCCTCAAACGGCAGAGCACCTATCCTCGGCAGTGGAATGTCCGGCCCTATGCAAAACCCGGTTTCGAGCCATGGCCTAGGCGGTGCTGGTAGCCCTCGTCTGATGAGCCATCCGGCTGAGGCTGGTCGAGGTGCACGTGTGCCGATCCCTCCAATTCACCAGCAGATGCAACATCCTCGTGAAGACAGACCTACAATGGTCCGAGTTGGCAATGGCATTCATCTCTCTCCGGGACGACAAGACGAATTTGCCAGGCAGCTCCAGGCGGATCCCCACCGACAACTCAAGCGTAAGTCGGATGCTGGTGAGATTTCTTCTTACCAGGAAATGGATCCGAAGCGTCCCCGGACAGGGACCCCTCAGTCCATGGCACCTAAAACTATCACCTTCAACGAAATCTACCAAGATGGCAAGGCCGAGTTCAAGCACACGATCGTTAAGTTCGAGGACATCTTCTACATTCTGAAGTAAGTTGATAAAAACAAAAACTCGTCGAAGATTAAAACTGCGTCTGACCAGATAAACGTAGGTGCGACGAACACGGTGTTCACTTCAAGCAGAATGCGCTTGCTGCTGCGGCGAAGCATCTTCACGGAGCTTCCCACGGACACCAAAAGAAGGAACACAGACTGGCTATCCGAACGATCGGTTTCCACGTCGTGGACTGCACTGAGGAGCTTGCCAAGCTGAACAACGACTTTGTGCACAAAGCCTTCGAGAATGGATACAAGCCTCTTAACCAGCTGCATGGCCCCAAATCCGGCGGCAAGCGTCAATCCAACCACGATATGCTCGGTGCTTCGCCGGATCCTAGCCCGCGAGGTCAAGCTGTCCTTCGACAGAACCCGAAGGAGGAGTTCACAGACTTTATCACGGATTTTGAGGCTGGGGAGCTATACTGGGCTATCTGGCCGGCAGATAGGAAGATGTATCCGGTCATGGTCCTCGGCTGGAAAGATCTCGCGCGATGTGGCTGGCACGATATGAAGTTCTGCGATTTGAAACTCTACACGGACAAGCAAATGAGGCCAGCATGCTACATATTCGATGCGGAGGGTATCGCTGGCTGGGCTGAGGGGTACAGAGATGGAGAGCCAAACGTACTAGCTCGACAGGCACCGGTCATGTGGTTTGAGAATAACGGGGAAAACCGCCTTGGATGGCTGAGCGCTAGGTACCTTCGACCTTTCCTACTGGATGACCCGAACAGGAACACGAATCCCAACTCGAACGAGAGCCGGGCACGAAAGCTTTATGCCTCTTTACGCGGCTTCAACTCATGGGAGGAGATGCGTGCGAGGCAACTGGCCTTACAGTCGCAGAGTCCCGCGGATCCGAATACGTCTGCGAAGGTGCGGTCACCAGAATCAGAATCGGACTCTGCCTCGCAAGACGTGGACATGTACGACTTTGGCGACAACCCTCCGAAGCTTGACGACTCTGGGGACGAGGACTATGTCGATACCAAGAAAGGCCGCAACGACTCCGACGACGAAATGGCAGATGCGGAACCCGCGACGCCCCAGCCCCTCAGACGGAGCACTCAAGAGGTGCGTCCGACGTCGCGACTGAGCGAGAGCATGGGATTACACCGAACTGGAGCAGCGGCCGGAACACGCTCTTCAGCAAAGAAGGATCCGGTAGATGCGGACAAGGACACAGACACGGCCGAAGTGCAAGGCACACCGTCTAAGAGCCGAGTGATCGCCGAGGACAAGGAAACCACAACGCCCAACAATGTCTCCAGCAACTCCCGAGATATCCCGCAGGTTGCTCTCGGCACACCTGCGACCCCGAAGCCTGACGGGGTCTCGAAGGGGGCGGAGAATGACACGTCGATGGTCGATGCCATTTCCGCGAGACAACTGGCCGAGATGGCACAGAGCAAGCTCTCCGAAAAGCGCAACATGCTCGAGGACCCAAAGGTGACAGCAGGCCGGGTCGCGCAAAGAGATGGTGAAAGCTCGCATGACAACCGGCGCGAGAAGTCTCTTTCGGTTCCCGCTAATACAGCCAACAATAATGGAGAAAGGAGCGGCGCGTCGAAGTCGCCCAGCTTGGAGAAGGAATTCCCCAAGGTCAGCCCGAAACTGCAGGTTGCCAACCTTCTCAACAGCACCGTCTCGGACAAGGCCAAGGGACAGCCGACTCCGACGAACACCTCTACGCCGGCGGAACCACGGCGACCTCTGCCCTCGGAAGCAGGAGGGGCAGCCACTGTGGCCAAGCAGTCGGCACCTTTGAGGCACCCATTGCCACCCAAGCCGTCGGGTCAGGTGCAGCCAAGCCAGCAGCCGGCCGACAAGTCTTCTCAACCGGAGCCTCGGAGGGACCTGAGCATTGAAGTCCAGGCCAGCCCGCAACTATCAGTCAACGGGCAGGGGAGAGAGGGTAGCAAGCAGCCTTCGCCGACGGAGGCATCCAGAAGTGTCAGTGTTGAAAGCACGCAACGCCGATCCGACCCACGAATGAGCATCAGTGCTCTCGACGATAAGCCAACGACTCCGCAGCCGACGGCGGTAAATGGGAACAGCATTGTTGTGAACGGCGGGACTGCGTCTGGCAACAGCACTCCGAGGCTTTTGACGAAGAACCTGGACGACCGATGGCGGGCGGTACGGGCATCAGAGTCGCCTCGCATCACACCGGCATCCATCCGGTCTCCTCTTGTCGACCGTAGTGCGGCGGCATCGCCCGTGTTGGGTGGTAAGAAGGAGCTGGGCGGTCTCTCGATCGACGTGGCGTCTTTCTCGGAGGGCAACAGGAGGTGGGTTGGCGGAGGAGAGAATATGCTGCACTTCCACATCGAGGACGAGGCACGCGGGGTTGCGCGAGGCAATGCGAAGGACGGCTTCGCGGCGACGGTGGATGCACAAAAGGTCAAGGCAGCACAGCACACAAAGGAAGCAGTTCGGCTTGTGCTCAAGACCGAAGACGGCGCGTCGTTGGAACAGCGGTTCACGTTTGAGACGAACTCGTTGACGGGAAGTTCTCGATCAAGCGGCATGCAGGCACTCAAGTTTTATCAGTGGGTGACGAGGAAGAACGAGGAGATTGAGCACTTGGGGTAGACGGAGAGCGAGGAAGGGAGCAGTTGGGGTTGAGCAACGATTCTCATTTGTTATATGAGCATATGGGGGCGCCGCTTTGAATGGTCTCTGGCATGGGACTGCGGTGGGCGTCGTTCAGTCAAAGACGGGATACCTATGGGGCGTTTATGGACAGGGAAAAGGACTAGCTGTTGTTTTTATATGGCAGAGTTTTGTTGGGGTTTAGCGAAAGATTGCAATGCCTTGAGCAGAAGGCATACGTCGAACAGAGGCTCTAGCAGAGAGATGAGAAGGTGTCGACAAGATATTTGTACTATTCAGCCGTTGATTGCTTCTGTTGAGTGTGTGATGTTTGTTGGCTGGAGCTGGGATCCATGTTATTGATGTGTGTGGTGACAAGGACCAGCTTTCGTGGACCTATGGATCCATCCATCCACAGCTGTGAGAGGTGCTGTCCGTCATTCGCATTTGCATGTGATTGCCGGGGAATAAAGCAGGCCGGGGATGCAAGCCAACCAAGCCAATCCAATGCAATCCAATGCAGTGGAATGGCGGGCTCCCTGCAGGCAACAGTGGTGATGGCGGGGTTGGAATGCGCGTGTAGCTCCACTGCCTCGCGGGTCACAGGTGCTGTCTGCGCTGGAAAGGGACTTGGAAGGGCGGGAAACAGACGCTAAAGGGGAAAGCTGCAATGGGTGTCTCACGTGGCAGGGGAAGGTGTTCAGTGAGTGAGGGGAGGGGAGAGGAGCTGCATCCAGATCCGCGGTTAAGGTACCTTCCCTGGGCTACCTTACCTTACCTGACCTTACCTAAAGGCACCTCGGGCCTGCCTTCATCGTTGTCGCATTTCTGCAGCACCAGGCGGGACACCTCCGAATAGTCCGTCGTTTCTTCCTTCCTCTGTCATACGCACCTTCTGGACGGCTTTCTTACCTTTTCAACACCAAAACACCAAACTCTGCATCGACATCAACAACACGCCTCCCGGGAGCCTCAGCAGTCGACGACACACGCTGCCCAATGCCGAAGACACGGACACTGGCGAGCTGAAGCTGGGCGAGTGCGACACACAACCCATTCCCGTGTCCACCTACAATCGAAGCGACCGAAACCGATGACGTTGCGATCCACCGGCGCGACCCGACACCGACGAAAGCGCATGCGCTGCTCCGTTCCCCGCGACGACGGCATTCCATTCCCCCCGCGGCTGGGCTTGGCCCCTCGACCTCTTGACCTCTTGACTTGACGTCTCTCGTCCTCGTCCGCCATCTCGACCTCCCGTCATCGTCGACGAGCCGTAACCCGACGAGGTCCGGCCAGCGAGCAACACCCGCAGCAACCCGCAGCAGGGCCCCCCGAAGATCAGCGGAAGCCCGGACATTGATGGCTGCCTTTGTGAGCCACCACCTTCCCCTGCTCTTTTCTCTCCATCTGCCCCGTCCCCGTCCATCAGCATCCAATCCAGCCAGACGAGTTGCCTGCCTGCCTGTTGTTTGCCTCCACTCCTCTCCGTCCCATCCATCGTCGCATTGCCGCATCCTTGCGCAGTGCGAGCAGAGCAAAGCCGAACACTCCAGCAAACAGAGAGAGCTCCGGACAGCTGTCACCACCAACCATCACACCTTCCTTTACCCTCCTCGGGCAAACACTTTACCACCACACTGCAAAAAGCTCCTCGGCCTGGCCTCGCGCGCTTTGGCTCCCTCAACGCATCAGCCACGTCATAGCCTCAACTGCCACACCCTCTTCCCTCTTCTCCAACTACGTCGACTACTCTCGTCCTGCACCCAAATGGCCCTCGCCTCGTGCGCCTTTCCGCAGCGACACTGACTTGCCCGGCCGCATCGTCTGCTGCTGCCGCTGCTTGTCATCTCGCATCCATCGTCTATCCACCCCCAACAGCCCGGCTAACCTCCCCGTGCTTCGCGTAGGATACGCCCTGGCTAGTCCACATGTCGACCCCGAAAGCCCACCGCGGCCCCGATGCCGACTCGATCGATCCCTCCCAAGCCAGCTCCGGCTACGACGGCACACCCTCCGGCGCGCCCCCCACCTACGCGACCTTCTCCCCCGTCACCCTCTCCGCAAACACCCCAAGCCGCTCCTCCCGCCGCTCGACAATCATCGTCCATCAAAAGTCGCCTCTGCTCCTCGCCACACCACCCCAGATAACACGCGCCTTGGCATACTCGCATCCCTTCTTGCTTCCTCTCAACAAGCTCGCTGGTTTGCTGACATGGACCACCGCCGACCCGTGGGAGAGCTTTCTCCTGCTGGCCTCCTTCTGGGCCGTCGTGCTGTACGGAGACATTGTCGTGCGCATGGCCGGGCCCATCGTCGTTGTCCTTACCTTGATCCTTGGCATGTACGGCCGCCGCTTCAGTCCACTGAGCAGTAGCGGGTGGACAGAACCGGCCTCCAAGGACGCCGCCGGTGGACAGGCTGCGGGACCTTCGGCAGCAGGCAAGGGACAGAAGCTAGCGCCGAAGAGTAACACAGCCGGCAACGCCGCCAAGGGACACCAACGCAACGAGTCGGAGATCACAAACACAAGGCACCAGAAGACGTTGGACGAGATCGTCGAGACCTTGAAGGAGTTCACCGGACGGTGTAACGTGCTCCTCGAACCCCTACTCGAGCTGACCGACTTCCTGAGCACCCAGCGGACCCCGACGTCGGCCACCACCAGACCGGCTTTAACTACGCTCTTCGTGAGGATACTGTTCTGCACGCCCTTCTGGGTGATTCTGACCCTGCCTCCTCTGCGCATCATCACGACGAGGAGGATAGCGCTGCTCTTCGGCACCCTAGTTCTGACATGGCATGCCAGAGTCATGCGTGTCGCACGAACGCTTCTGTGGCGTAGTGCGACGGTTCGCAAGACGGCTGCTCTGGTCACTGGCCTGACGTTTGAGAAGCCTGTCAAGGCAATTGCGGTGGACTTGTCTGCGAATGGAGAACCCGGCAAGGTGCAGGCGAAGCGCCCGGCGACGTCGGAGCTGACCAAGGCCTTACGCCAGCAGTCTCACAGGCACAGCAATAACGCCACAAGCAAGGACGCGGGTGTGAAGTTTACATTCATTATTTACGAGAACCAAAGACGGTGGGTCGGCCTCGGCTGGACTCAGAGCATGTTCGCTTATGAACGCTCTGCATGGACTGACGAGCACAACAACCCTGTGCCGTCGCGCGACACCTTTGAACTGCCCGAAGTTGAGGATGGTAGCAACATGCGCTGGCGGTGGGTTGAGGGCAGCAAGTGGCGGGTCGACGGTGTGCCCGACGATGGGACCGAGCCAGTGGACTATGACGGGGAAGCCGGTAAGAACGGCTGGATATACTACGATAACAAGGTATGCATCTCCTTGCCAAGGAAGAATTAAGGCTAAATCTAACGGGTACAGTGGCAAAACGGCCGCCGCGGATCAGACGGCTGGGGCAGATGGACGCGCCGGAGAAAGTGGTACCGCGATGCCGAACTGGTGGAGGTCTCCGAGGACGAGATTGCACACGAACTCGACGCAGCACAAGCGCCGCCGCGACCCGGCTCGCCGATAGGTAGTCCCCCGGGTCCCGCCCTGACGACTCAGAGATACAGCACTCTCGAGGAGAAGATGGTTTCCCCCGCACAATCAACACCGGATCTAACGATACATAACAAGGATGCGGAAAGAGAAAAGGACGATACGGCGTCGACGCTATCGACAAGCTCCGGTGGAAGGTCGTTCTTCAAGACGCCTTCGCTCAGGAGAAAAGTTACGGACAAGAGCATCTCGAGCAAGGTCGACACGGAGCAGGACCGCAGCCGGAGGGCCAGCGAGGCCAAGAGCGAGGAGGAAGCAGCGGCGTTGGGGCTGAAGCTCAACCTTGCTCTGCAGGGTAAGGACGGCGGGCAATGGGGCATTGGCGACGAGGCGAGGATGAGCCTGGAGTAAAGGCGATTCCCGCCGTGGCCAGTATTATGACGCTTCATCTTCTCCTTTCGTTTGGGAGGACATGGTTTGGACGCACGGATGGACGGGCATTTTTGGCGTTGTCGGCTGTAGAGTATGATGGGTTCCGGACGGTATCATGATTTGGAGTAATGATGTAGCGTGTAAAACAGAGATATGTGACTAATGCAGAGTCTCGCGCGTGCTCGTGTGCTGCTGAGAGATGAGTTTGGGGTTGGCCTGCTGAGGGGGCGGGGATGAGGTGCTCAGGTGCCAGGAGGTGGTGGTGGTGGTCATGTGGACCAAACGACACCACAACTCACCATCACTGACATGATCGCAGCGCTCAAATACGACTTGCCAGTGTGAAAAATACGTCGAGTCGAAAATCTCTGTTTCGCTTACTGCTCGAATCGAAATCCGGGAAATTGCACGAAACAGGATCACGGCTCCGGACTTTACAACGTCGCCACGGCACACAACAGACGCAGAGAGGTTGGGAGACATGGAAACGGTATCACGGCTCGCCTTGATGGCGATCCTCACGCGCGTCGGCTCGCCAAAGGAGGAGAAGGTGGCGTGGAACGGGTCGAGGGGGTACCTGCCCATCATCACGGTCCAAGACTACGACGAGGAGGCGGCGTTGAGGAGGGTGCGGGTGGACCGCTCCTCCGGCGGCGCTGAGGCGAATGAATGGTGGGGTCTGAGTCTGGCAGATGTCGCCTTTGCGGCGTTGCTGGTGATGCAGTGTGTTTCTGTGGTGTTTGTCGAGGGGTGGGTTGTGTGGATGGGCATGTGTGGGGAGGACTTTGAGGTGTGGGTTTGGTATGTTTAGCATGAGTTGAAGTGAGAGGGAGTGAATGCTGACGTGACATAGGTTGGCCGAGGTTGCGTCGCCGGGGCTGTTGGTCCTCTTCAGCGTCTCGTTTTCGGGGCTGTTGTTGTATGGGGTGAAGGCGCGGACGAGGCTGGCGGATTTGGGGATGCAGGCTGCCGGGTTGGTTATGGCGAGCTTTTGTGGTGTTGTTGTTTGTGCTGGGGGTGTTGGCGGTAAGGGGAGGGGGTTGGTGGGGGTTGTGATTGGGGTTGTCTCGATGTGGTGAGTTCTCTCTCTTGGACGGGTCATCTTGGCGGATGGATGGATGGGCTGACGAGATTTAGGATGCTGTTTTTTGTTGGGTTTTGGGTTGCGGTTTGGAGGTGGTATCGAGAGGATCAGAGGAAGATGCAGGAGAAGAGGGGGAAGGGGGTGCTTAGGGAGAGGGAGAGGGGGTATGGGACTACATCTGGGGGATTGGCTTTGGAGGATGAGAGCTGGGAGGGACTTGTTGGTGAGCTTTCGTGATGGGTTTGAGGCTAGAAATCAGGGAGAGAGAATCGACAAACACTAATCATGAGTAGCCGTACGACTTTTGAAGAACCCACTGATACGAGCACCCGTGGTGAGGTGATTTACGGTTCATATGCGGTACTGTGTCACGGCGGATTTGACAGGCGCTTCAGTTACCATAAGCCAGTATTCAAAACCCTTTTTCGCGAGGATTATGGCGATGATTACTATTCTATATCACTTGGGTCGGGTCACTGCAAAGTAAACGTCTCTGTGTATTATTGTGTTCGTTTCAGGTGTATCTCAATCTTGTCGGGACAAGCAATATGGCTTAAGGAGTTGCACTTTTCTGGGTACCACATACAATATGACGAGGCAAATTCAATGTAGGATTCTTGAACGGCAGATATTCATCTAGGTACAGCCGGGCCAACGGCGATGAAATAGTTGAACGATACTCTCCATTTCTAACCTGGCCTGCCATGATCATATTCACAAAAACTTGAAGAATCGAGACATCTTCAGTCCTCTGGCTGAGATGTTCTGGCCAGAGTTGGAACAATCATCTCCACCGCGAATGACAACGTTCCAGTTGTCAGGATGGAAGGCCTGGCCACTGACGGTCATTGCTTCGCCCTGGTTGGCGTCCAACTTGTCTGTGCAGACGCTCAAGACGCGGCTGGCGCCGTCTGCAATGTCGGCGAAGGAGGTGAGCTCTTTGGGGCTGTTGACCTGGGTTGTTCAGGGATGTCAGATGTGCTCTCAAAGAATCTGCTTTGAGTGGTGGAATTGTCCACTTACGTCGTTGCACCACCAGATTCCGGTCGAGTTTCGGCAGCTCACCCTTCCGCTGTGAGAGATTAGCGGTGCCCTTCTCAGAAGAAGAAACAGTTCAGGGCATACCAATTCGCTGGGCCGGCTCCATTGAGTGGCTTCCCGGGCACAGAGCGAAGGTAGTCAATATCCAGGGTGGCAGCCGAGCGGTTGCCCTCGCGGAAGTTGTGGCAGAGCGTGTTCGACTTGTCGTCAAAGACGGCGCGGTCTTGAAGATTGCGGGTGGCGGCTTTGTGATCCCAATCCGGGTTGATGCTGCGGAGCTGGCCGGAGACCTCCTCCACCGTGCCGCGGAGAACAAGGTTCTTACCGTCTGGACCGGTGATCTCCCATCGCGGGACAAAGACGCCGTAGCCAGGAATGGGAGCCTCCAGAGCTTTGGCACAAGTGTGTGAGGCCCAGAGGGTGAGGAGAAATGCTTGCATGCAGTTCTTCAACATGTTTGTTGTAGGAGATCAAGTAACGTTATGAGAAGTTTTTCTGATAGACTGAGATACTGCCTGATACCATCTACAGACTGTTGGGCTACAGAGAGCTTTTCTAGATATTCAGAGGAGCTTGGTGTTGTATCCGTATCCAGTTTAGATTAATGATTAGGCATCGGACGAAAAGCTAACCTGATGGCTTCATTATGCAAATCGCGAACCCCCTCACCGGGTTGGCATGTTCTCACTGAGGGAGCTTGGGCCCTACACCCTTTCGAAATCTGCCAAGACATGCTGTTCCGCGACTGCCATTCGGTCGTCGTTGTGATGTATGTCCATTTCCTGATAACAGGAAGCTTTGCCGCATTACGGAAAGGAGATTTGTGTAGGCGATGGTAATCACCAGGATGTGACTTCCGTGACTATTTTCGCTTTTAATCACTCAGATATATAGCACACTCAGGTTCGACATTTACGAATCATTTACGATGCGTCGTAGGTTCATGGCGGCTGTTCTTGTTCGAGGTCCGTCCTCTCATTCAACCCCTCATTCCGCATCCGGTCCTCCACACCGACTGCTCGGGTCAACCTCGACAGCCTCATCCATGCGTTGTCAAACTATGAATGAACGTCATGATACCAAAGTGGGCGTGTTGTGGTGTGCACCTTGGGCTTCTTATCACAGTTATGAGAGGTCGGTGGGTGTTTCGAGAACCGGCTTCGTCAACGGTATGACTTCTCGAACGTCCGCCGCAAGCTTCCGGGTCAGCCGCTGGTCACTCATTCGTGGACTTTGTGAAGCCGGTGATGTGCAGCGGTTTCTGTTTGAGATCAGATGCTGTTCATCTAAGGCCGTGCTAGTGTCTGGCGAAACATGATGGGAAATGGAAGATTCTTTAAGATTCTTTGGAAAGTAAGCTCACCAGTATGACTTCCAGGCTAGGCGTCGAGAGGCCTGCGTTGAACAGACTGCCGGATGCGTCGGTTAGTCTTGCTGACGCCAGCATCCACCCAAGGCAGATGATGCGAAGATGCTCGTGGTTGAGGTGACACTGTCGACGGCACAAGCCACGGCGGCATGGTATGAACAATGAACGTGAAGACGACAACAGCGGGGATGGACATAACACCGACATCAGAACGAGTTTTCAATGCAACTAGGTCATATTGTTCGGTTAGCCCGAAGTATCCGGCCGCACATCAAAACTCCTCTATTTCCATGCACTGCTGTGCACCTTATTGACTCCCAACTTACCCAATAGCCAAGTGCTTCTGTGTAGAACTGCGCGCCGACAATCAGCTAGAAAGAAGCTTCCGGTTAGTGTAGAATATGATCAAGAAAATGAGCATTACCAGGGCTCCAATCGCGCAGACAATTATCAAAACCCACAGGCCTAAGTGCATCTGCAACTTGTTCTTAGAACACGCTAAGCGCCCTCCTTCTGCATCGCGATCGGTTCGAGTATAACCTCCCCGAAGGTTTGGGACAAACTCTTCGGCATTCCCATTCAGTTGGGGCGCAGGCTGATCAGGTTGGTCTATAGAAGATGCTTGTTGCTCAGAAGGAAAGGGCACTTGAAGTGAGGGCTCGGGTTGGGGCGCGGGCTGACCAGATAGGTCTGTAGATGATGCTTGTAGCTCAGACGGGAAGGGCATCTGAAGCGAAGGCTCGACTGGATTCACATCGAGAGGACTCAACGATTCCGAGGGGGCAGACCGATCCAAACTTGGCGACCCATCGCAATCCTGTTGCAGATGCTGCTGATCAAGTGCAATGGTTCCCATATCAGCCTCCTGCAATGACTGCAAAGAGCCAGACTGTGAGTCGGGTCCGTTGTAATCCGTCAGTATTGCGGTGTTGATGTTCGCTGTCGAAGGCACGTGGTTCGTTTGAAGACCAAATGGGATCTGGTCATCATACAGTCGCCGGTTCCACTCCTCATTTGTCAAGGGCTCCTCATCCTCGCCCAGTTCGATGATGGGGTTTTCACAACCGCACATGGCCCAAATACTCCCTGGGCGGCAGTTGTGCACCATCTTCCAGTGGAGGTAGTCCATTCGACCCTCATCGCCCGAGTGCTCTAAGGCGAAGCTAGAAAATTGCGCTCGCTCATGTGAGTAAGGGTCATATTCCGGTAGGGGCTGCTTGGAAACTTCTTCGATGGCGGCAGAGAGAGACAGGTTGGCAATCCGGAGGGTTTTTCGGTAGACCGCTTTCTCGCCATATTCGGAGGAAGAGGTGTTGACTCGAAGAGAAGGGCCACGCTTAGCTGGTGCCGTGGCCGGGACGTAAGTATGAGAGGCTGGAAAAGACATGTTGCTTACCTTTTGTGGAAATCGGATACTTAATTCTGATATGGTATTTCTAAGGCTGAGAGGTTCTTTCGGTTGTGATTCACTTAGTTGCTGGTGTTGTCTTACTGTGATGCTGGAAACCCAACATGAGAAGGTCCGGTCTAGCCCCGGGCTTAAGTGTCTCTCCGAGAATAAGTTGACAATTCTTTTGTTCGCAGAATTAACGACCGAAAATAAGCTGTTGCGATTCATAAGGACTGTCGTAATGTCATTCACTCAATAAATCAGTAGGTCTGCTGATTATTCCAAGGCTGGTGCCATGTTCTGAATCACTCAAAGGAGCGAACCAGAACAAACATCTCGCCGACTGAAAGATTCATCTTTTCCTGCACAAACGATTCAATACAATGGTAGAGATGTCAGAGTGGTATGTTTGCGCTGGCTTGTTCAACAGTACATACACAGTATATTGCCAATGATAGCATTTCGGCGCATGTAGTACCATTGGCCTTTTCGCCATTTCGACTCGGAGCCAAAAGTAGCTCCCGATGCGATTCGCGATTCCGGTCCTGTGACCAATGGCGTTTTCTGTTAGTAATGGCTCTTCCCTGACCGGCTCCGCTGCATGTCGTTTGACCGCGCCCTTCAGACCTATTTCCATGGATGATTGAAGCACATAATACACCTCTCAAGCTTCGAAACGAGACTCAAAATCAAATTCAGGCACTCGCGAAAGATAGAAAAATGGCCTGTCCCTTGCGAACATATCCTCTTCGGCAGCCAAAGAATCACAAACCTCCGATTCCCCGCTGGCAGCTGGTCCTGCCCGCCGGTGTCGAGCGGCTTTTCACGGCTTACATCGGCGTACAGCCGCACTCCAGCGACAATGACATCGAGCAAGTCAACGCAGCTGTTCAAGCTTGGCTTGATGAAGACGAAGACCCACCACTGGCAAAAGAGCAATTCAACTATCTGGATGGCGATGACTTGCCGGGTGCAAGTATTTGGGTCTGTTACTGGAACGATGAAGCGAGAGGCAAGCGCAGCTTGCAGCGACTCAGTCTCCCCTCAATACACTCCAGCCTGCCCGAGAATGTACGGAAGAATGTCGGGGTATGGACCGAAAGTTTCCTGACACCGATTTCTCGACTGGAAACAAACTACTCTGGTCTCGATTACCTCCCTGGGTTGGCGAAATTGCCCGGAACCAAGACGGCGGAACATGAGTTAACTGCGTACTGGGGCGCTGCGAGAGACCGCATTCCTGAATCTGCGCACGACCTCTTCGAGCAAGACGATGCAGCTCATGGTAGCAGGCCAGAAACGGCACCGCAGGGACTTGGAAAACACCTGGTTGGGACAAACTATGACCACATGGTACACATCCGATCTGGACAATTCTGGGAGAACTGTGGCCCTGAAGAGACCGAATCCTATGAGAATAACCTGGAGCCAACTTTGAGGAATGGTTTGGCTTATTTATGGGACAACCGCAATGATGGCGGAGCGATGGGGTTGAGGTATCTTGGCAACCGTGACGAAGCAGGCCGTACGAAGAAAGAAACATGTGGCGCTGGGTTCTTCACGAGCTTGCAAACCCTGGAGGAGTGGGCCAAGAAACACAAGTCCCATCTCGCGATCTACCTCGGGGCCATCAAGCACGCGAAGACATTCGGTAATGAGAGGAAGTTCCGGACGTGGCATGAGGTATCGGTACTGAAGAAAGGCGAGGCTTCGTTTGAGTACGTCAACTGCCTACCTACTACTGGGGTAATTAGGTTCATCTCTTTGGATGATGTATCGAGGTAGTGGTAGTTCCACGGAGATAGGGAAAACATCATGGTTCTCGACTCTAAGCCTACAGATGATGGCTCGGTGAGACGTGAAGCTCGGATGTGTTTGCCGCGGGCGGCATGCGGACATTTCTATATATACCGCAGGCCCTAGATCTGTACCGGTGTCACGGGTCTTCCCCCGGTGGTTGTCCGATATCCCGAAGATCGTCTCGGCCGCCGCTCTGAAGTCCCCGCTGATGTGGAAATTTCAGCGGAAATACCGTTAGAGTCCATGTCGCTTGGCACTCCCACTTGACGATGGACGACTCACCGGAGCCAGCCACTCCCGAAGTGGAGCAGACGCGCAGGCCGATCGACTCGTTTTTATCCATAAAAAGAACCATGTCTTTGTTGCCCAGAACAACAATTGCCGATTACCCTGTGTTCTTGGCTATGAAGGACGTGCTGTCAACCAACATGCTACGAGCAGTGGCGTTCCAAGAAAGTCCTTCAAAGGACGCTGATCAAGCTCTAGTGTTGGATCGATCATTTTTAGCGTGTCCGTAATTGTTGTATCAAATCAACCCTAATTACTTCACAGTCTTCAAGAAATGACCACGCGAAAAAACGTTTTACACTGCGCATTAAAATCATTGCTGTCCCACTGGTCTCGCCTCACAACCAACGACGACGCCGTCACAAATCCATACCGCAGGATCCAGTCTCTGATTTCATAGACCGAATTATCCGCAATTCTAACCTACAATCGCATCCCATTCACTACAAAGCCTTCCAGTTTTGATCAACGATGTGGCAGTCGAAGCCGGAGCAAGAACCGGCTACAAGACATAAGAGGTGCTCCAATGCCTGAGAGGTTGTCCGCGACAGTACAAGCGTAGTTTGCAAATGGATTCACCTCATCGGGGATGGGCACCTCCACCACATTCCCTTCGAGTAAAAGTGCCCCCTTGTCAGGCGCCTTGGCATATTTGTGGATGTCGTCATAGACAGAGATGCACGGATACGACTGGTGAACGAAAGTGCCGAGAAGTGCCTGGTTGTGGTCGTAGAGAGTTGCTAATGCTAGTAGCCATGTTGGCCGTGACCCAAGCTAGCTAACTCCTGCCGGGCCTCAAACTCAACATCGTCGATGGACAGGATCTGGTGAGGTCCTCTTTGGGACTGTCGATAATTTGTTCTCCCGAATCCCACGCCCGTGTAGGTCATTGTAGGCCATGTGGTGATGCTTTGCTTTCGGCGAGTTCAGGGCATCTTTGATCGTCTTTGTAGTAGAACATGCAGTACCCCATGACCGCCATAATACGAACACTGGAGGCAACCGTTTTCCCTTTACTACTGACAACGTTCTCTGCGAGGAAGATGATACTGACGTCAATTCACTTGAATACCCGGACCAAAGCCTACCATTAGAAGAGAGTCGCCGAACTAGGATGGAAAGTTCCGGCTGCTAATGAATATAACTTTGAGAGCCTGCAAGATAAGAGGTCGTATGCTGGGCAGGTTGTAGTTCATGCTCAATCTTAAGAACTGCCTACACCTTGCAGCCAGAAGAGCTTTTGACTTGGGCTACGAGTAACTACCGCAGAGTATTGTCTTCGAATATCGGCAAGTCAAAGAAGGGTTTTAGCTGATTACCACCTAGAAGCACATCTTGAGGGATGTGGCGCTCTCACAGACTCCAGAAAGCTTCGGCCCACGTCAGCGCGCAAACCAGCAACACGAAGATTCTTAAGATGGCTCATTCTGGTCATGCTACATCTTGCATGGCAAAGAGACATAAAATTTGATGAAGTAAGGAAAATACAAGCCAGGTTTGAATTTAAGTGGCTTAGCCGTCGAAGCCTGGGGAAGAGCTGAGTCTAGTTTAGTGGCCGTCGGACTTGCCGAAAACACCAAGGATGCAGCAGCGGCTTCAACGACCTCAGCCAAAGAACGGCATCTAGAGTTGCCGCAAAGAACAATACGGACAGGTGGAATGCTCGGAAGTCCAGAAGCTTCGGGATGCGGTGGGAGCCGCTAACAAAATGCCGATGGGAGGCAAAGTTGTGGCTTGACCCAGCTTCAGGGTCCCAGTCTGAAAGCATGTCGTGAATAAACAAACGTATCCTAGGAAGAATAAGTAGATTCCAGCCATCTGGTGTCACGGAGTACGTATTCCTGCTTGTAACTATGCTATTCCAAGACTACGCAGTTGTGAGATACACAGGGATGCCTTCTCCATACGTGTAAGAAAACTTGCTCAGCCACATGCAACCAAGCGAAAGTTAATTGACAACGTCGTCTGGGAATGGCTCGCCCGTCAGCGACATCAGTAAGCAAATAAAAAGAATAGCAATCAGGTTTCTTGTCAATGAAGATGCCCAAGCGCACTCGTTGTTTATCAAATGGCAGCCGCACGCAACTTTCGTTCGCCTGTGTGGCTTCAACCCAGGGTCACTGATCGTCAAGAGTTCAGGCCTGGAACGCTCCATTCTTCGGTTTCCCGGGGTAAGCTGGTTGACCCTCCGTGCAGCCAATGTAACTCCACAGCCTGCCTACTTACGCGTAGAACATGTTCAGTGTCAGAGCGTTGGCAGCCAGTATCCAGTGCGCGCAGATCCCAAAGATGAGATGATCTGGAAGTCTGCATCGAATCATCCTTCTACTGCACAGCTAAGCTTCCAGCTTTGTGGTTTGCCAAGACTGCCGGTTCATTTTGACTACTAATCCCAGTAGATGGACCTGAATGGAGGCACCAATGACAGACTTGGCGCTGCAAGCTGAAGCGAATGCCACCTCGGGCTAGCCGCTCGCCGGATGTCACCAAACCAATTTCTTTATTCACAGATTGCTCGATTTTTGAGGCATTAAGCTGGAGGCAGGAGACTAAAGGCCCTCATCCGGGGTTAAGAGACATCGTTGCTGCTGGTAGACCCCATGCTTACTCAAGTTCCAACTGACGCGGCTTGTGGACTTTGCAACACTGTCCCAACTGCCGTGCATTGACAACAGGGACCGGATTGGATAGCCTGCTGTTTACCTGAACCAACTCTTCGGGAGCCGCTCAGGAGCTGTTCAGGAGCCGAGATCCCCCACAGAAGAATACGGTATCGCGCATGCCACGATGTCACCGGTCGGAGCCGAAGAGACGTAATCGCCTTCACCGCAACCCAGGCCAATGGCTGCCAAAGAGCCCTTCTCCCATATACCAAGGCTATACGTTACGTGTGTCTGTGGAGAGTTTTGTTTCTATTCTGGGTCTTAGTCAGGGGAAGCTTTAAGCATGGGAGCCTCATCCCACATGTCTCTGTGGTGTTGACTCCGCTTAAAAGGGGAAACGGGACGGGAAGTGGGCTACAAACGCCGGTTCGTCCCAATGAAGCCGGGGTGACGCGGTTTGCCAAGCGAGGCGCATTGGCCGATTGCGCAGCAGCAGCAGTAATCTCCCATGTTGAACATCACGATTTGGGCAATGAGGAACATCGTGCAGTAGCCTGGTCTAAGTCAGCGAAAATCTTATAAGTTGTGTCTGTTCGCCATGGAGTTCAGGCGTTTCTCTCTTCACCACCATCAGCTTCTTGGCTTCAACTCGAGTATCTCACTTCGCTCTTTCCTTTTCAGTCGTTTCTTAGTCTTTTGCTTCTTTAGAACTTGGCCAAAATGACTGTTACTCTCCGCTCTTTATTCACTGTCCTCGCGACGTGTGGCCTCGCGGCCGCCGCAGCTTCGTGGAACACGACCTGCACGACAAAGACGCAGCGCAAGGCATGGAACAACATGACAGATACCGAGAAGTCGGCGTACATCAACGCAGAACTCTGCTTGATGAACACCACCGCCAAGACCGACATTGAGGGTGCTATCAACCGCTGGGACGAGCTCGACTGGGCCCACATTGTTCAGTCCAACGTTATCCACAACACTGTAAGGCCTTGTCAAAACATGAGCTTTGATTGAACAAGGAAATCTAATCAGATAATCAACGCAGGGATCTTTCCTCCCCTGGCACCGCTACTTTATGCGTGTCCACGAGTACTTGCTTCAGTCTGAGTGCGGCTACGAGGGTGGCCAGCCGTACTGGAACGAGGTCCTCGACATGGATGCCCTGAACCAGTCTGTTGTCTTTGATCCCGACACTGGTTTTGGTGGTGAGGGCGGCGACTGCGTTACCGACGGCCCCTTCGTCAACCTGACGCTTCACATCAACTCCACCTCCAACTACGCCAACGACTGCCTGACTCGCTCCTTCAACTCCAATGGCTTCCAGACCGGCCAGCAACAGTACATCGACGAGTGCTTCGCCTCCGAGAACTACACTGCGGCGTTCGAGTGCTACCAAGTCAACCCCCATACCGCTGGCCACTCTGCTGTTGGTGGCACCGTAAGCTTGACCTTGCCCACATCCATTTGTTTACTGATAACTAACGCCGTTCCGACAGATGCTTGATGTTGTCGGTAGCCCCGGTGACCCGCTCTTCTTCCTTCACCACACAAACTTGGACCGTCTCTGGTGGGAGTGGCAGCAGGCTAATCTCACTACCCGCTTGACCGATATGGGTGGTCGCAACATTCCCCTGGATAGCTACCTCGAGCAAAACGGCATGGAATACCCCAGCGCTTCTATCCTCGACTATGACGGTGACTCTGGCAACGAGACTACCCTCAACCACAACTTGTGGATGGTTGGTATCATGCCCAACGCTACGATTGCCGAAGTCATGGATCTGGGTAGCGATGTGATGTGCGCCGAGTACGTCTAAGTCATCAATTCGGATGGCAACTGAACAGCGTTTTTCTTGAATGTAAATAGTATCGACCATCGTACACGAGGTACAGGTCAAAAATGCAAGCAACTTTTTATCTTTGATTCAAACAAGACTGCTCTTCCGAAAGCTTTTCGGTGATATATGTGACAAAGCCTCTTGGCATCTCGCTCAAGCTCCATCCCAACCACCGCTTTCGGTCATTACCATTAGCATTATCATAGTAAGGAGCGGATTAGTTAATCTTTGCATGCGTGTCCCGTATCAATCCATCATTTGAAAATTTGCGCTTAGATGTCGTCGTATTTGGACATCTTCAGAAGTCCACCATCTCCTTCATCTAGCTGCACCGTGACGACCTTCGCTTCTTTCTGCTGTTCCCGCAAGCCTCCCAAGTCTTCAAGACGCTCTCTCGCATTTCGATCTAGTCCGTGAACCAGTGTCGCAAGAACGCTGCTCTTCCACAGACTTGCCTTCCAACGCCAGGTCTGATAGATTGCAGCACTCAAGAAGACCGCTGTTAGCAGGACAGTGAGCAGAGGTAACGTGAGGAAACTCCATTCGACGTGGATGTAACTTTCCACGGTATGTGCCAGTCCAGCGACAGTGGTGAGATCGAAACTTCGGAAGCTAACTGTGACGCTAGTGGCAAGATCGTTCATCAGCATGTCGATGCCGCCTGGGTACTCGTAGTAGTTCCAGTAAAACGCCTGGACAATATCGGTATCGAAGAACGTCTCGCCGCTCGAGATACCAACAGTGAGGTTGACGATCACCTTGTCGGGACTGGTAATGGTTTGATTGAGAACCTCCTCATTCCGCGATGCCGAGCCATTGCGGAAAAGGACTGAGAACCACGAGCGCATGCCCATCATGACCTTCATGTCAATGGGATACGTCTCATTGCCGCTCTCGCCACTGATGGAGATGGGCTCCAGGTCATTGGTTGTAGCAGTAGGAACAGAGTCGTTGGTCTGCACATGGGTAATTGTCTCGTTGAGCTCGCCATTCTTGATCGAAGACTTGAGGGTTTGGACGCAAGCCTGCAATGTGCACTGCCTTGCCCAAGGTGCAACAACGCCGGCAGTACCATTCTGCTTCTCAGTTCCCATGAATACGACCTTCATGATGGTTGAGTAGGTCATATCTCCTAGGCCTCTGGGAAATAAAGGGGTCATGCTGAAAACATCAGCGTGAGTCTTGAGTCTGGCTCCATTATCCAGAGCCCATCCACACTGTGTCATGTCCTCCGTCGACCCGTCTTCGCAGGACCTGGTCATGAACTCTGTCTGATCGATACAAGTGTTGCACACACCCAAAGTCTCGAATGGTTCCCAGGTGCAATTCCCAGTTTGGCAGTTGACGGGAAGGCTCAACCACGGCTTACCGTTCTCAGCGAAGAGGCCGTTGTAGACCGCAGCCTTGAACGGCAGAATAGGGATGAATCCCTCCGACGCAGTTTGACTGCTCAGTGCAATCATGTACTGCCGAGAGCGCAGGTTAGTGGCGCCTTCGTTGGAATCGGTAGTACGAGCGTGGAAAGTGGCAATTTGCTGTGCAAACGGACTGAATGCCAAGGTGAGAATGGCAACAAAAGCGCCGAATGATCCTAGAAATCTGAACAAATGCTATGTCAGTCTTATTCTTGCTTTACATATGGCAGGGTTGACCTACCCTCCGCGGAGCTTGAGGAGCATCATCAAAGCTCCCCAGGTCCCTCGACTTGCATCGTCGAAAACCTCCATGTCAGACAGAGGTTCGCGGCGAGTCTTGAAGTGAATCCATTTAAGCTGACTGATACCGCTGGAGAGAACAACGGCAATAGTTGCAGTGGCGACAGTGGCGAGCATTGCAATTACGGCGTTGATGGTGATTTGGAATCGCCATGATGCCAAGGGCCGACCATCATACGCAGCAAGCACGCCGATGATGGCAGCAACAGCGAGAACGGTGACGCAAAGACTGGCTATCTCGAAGGTCCATGTTCCTGAGTTGGAAAACTTCTCAGGCTTGATGTGTGTCTTCTCTGAGATTCTGCTCCAGCGAGTGGATCGTCTCGACTCGCCAGTGCTACTCAAAGCAGGTTCGCTGCCAGGTACATCTTCGGGATGAACAGAAACGTAGGGCGATTGGTAGGCTTTGTAAGATCCCAGGCTCTGTCGTTTGTCGGGGCTCTGAATGAACGGGCTGTCTGGCTGGCTGACAAAAATAGTGTCTTCAGAGCTTGTGCTCGCATTGTGCGAGTGTTGACGGTACTGCTGTGCCATTGCGCTTGGTCGCGATCCTGGTCGCATGTGCCAACGGCTTCCGGCAGAAAAGCAAACAACGGATGGCCTGATCAAACGGCAAGTTGCATGGTGGCTGGAGTCCGGGGAGCCTCAACTAATACCAGTTTGCCTAGAAAGCTTGTCTTACTCTTGGAGCCTGGGCACGCCGACGGCATCCCTCCGAGACGGAGTGGGATGCCTGCTGACAGGTCACCATCAGAATGCAAGATGCATGTCACATATCGGAGCCTGAACAGAAAGCGACGAATGCCGTTGGATCGTTGGTTGTGTATTCATTGCTAACGTCAGCCGACGTCCTGTGTCATTGGCTGTTCTCCCTGCAGGCCGACTCGAGCTACCAAAGACGGCAGTGATCTGGGCCCATGGGGGCTGAACTGAACCAACCCTGTACACGGACGACGGTGGTTGGGTATCTTTTGTTCTTCTGTCTTTCAAAACCCCTCAGATTCGTGACTCTTGTTCCTCCTCCCGTCCCCCCTCTTCAAACACTTCGGTCCACCCAGAGGCTCTACCGGAGGCCCAGGTCCGCGCCGAGCCACGTTGTGCAGATGGCTGGATTATTTTTGGCGTTGTGCCGTTCTGCAATAGGGCAAAAGAGCGCAGCTGTGGACAGAAGCAAGGTTGGCATCCTGCGATACAACTTTAAGACAGTGACGCTAACGACGGCACAGCAGCAAGATAAGACGCAATCGATGCTATCTGCATATGTCGCCTTAGCTCCGCCACTCGACACCCTCCCGCTCGAGGGAAGTGTTGGCCGTAGGGCTGCGAATCGGGCAGGTCGCGATGCCCGTCGCTGTTCAGCTGGATGCTGCTCGTCGCATGGTTGGCGCGCCTCTTCCACATGCGCGAGTAAGCTGTGTTGCTGCGTCTATGCCAAGGCCGCGACGGAAGCAAAAAGGCCAGCGAACAAGGCAATAGAGGCAGACGGCATCATCAAGTCGGCAGCTCCCTTGGAAGATCCGGTGGCAGCGGCGTATCCCAACTGGCTGTAGACACTGGTCGCCTGCTCATTGCTGAGGGTAGCCTTGCAAGGATCGGTGTCGAAGGTGGGAGTCGCGGTGACGCCGCAGACGCTGGTAGCCTCGGAGTTGTAAGTCGTCGTAGAGGCGTAGCTCATGCTGCCGACAGCGGTAGGGCAGGTCTTGGTGAAGGTGGGCTCAGAGCCATCGCTCTCAATAGTGAAATCGAAGCTGCCGTTGGCGACACGAGGGTTCGAGTTGAACTCGCTGTAGGTAGGCTGCTCGGTGAACTCGCACTGCGCGCCCAGGCCGTACACCCAGGCGAAAGTGTAGTCGCCCGCAGCGAGGTGACCGGTGTAGCCGACCTCGAGGTGCGGGCCGTCACCAAACTCGGTGTCGTTCAAGATGGTGGCGCCAAGGGAGCCGTGAGCAGCGGTGCGAAGGTACGAGTTCTTGTTTCTCGAGTAGATGTCCCAGACGAAGCCGTAACCGTAATGGTAGGCGACGTTGGGGTTCTGGATGTTCAGGAGGACCGGGTAGCCCTTGGAAGTCATACCGTACTTGCCGCCATCACGAGGGAAGACGAGATCGAGTTCGACGGCGTTTTCAGGAATGTCGGCGCTGACGATTTGCGCGCAGGAAGCCAGAAGAGTGGCGGCAAGGCACCAGAGCCGTTGAGAAACCATCGTGAATCGGTGTTGATCTGCTGATCGCTGTTGATCGTCGTTTTGGTTGCCGAATGTCTCAGTAATCAACTGCAAGTGTTGGATTCTGCCCCCAAAAATGCTGATCCAGATGCACAGCCATCGTGGAGCGCGGGGATTTAAAAGAAAAATGTGGACGGTCCACGACAGCTTCAGTGTTTTTTGCGTGAGGGCGTCAGGATCACACTAATCTCCGATCATGATCCCGGCCCACTGCGTTGTTTATTTAACATAAAACGTCGCTAATCATCGTCACTGCATTAGTCCCTTGTCAATTTCCGTGTAACACTCAACAGAGAGCCAACCGAAATGCTCAAATGGGGGCCGTCCACCAATGGCTGCACGCGACATTGTGTGTTCATTAACGCGGGTGGTGTTTTGCTCATTTAAGCTTCTTATCAGAAGAGCCCTATGGCCTTCAGGTTCTGAGCGACTCATTAAACATTACACCATTCGCTGCCGCCTCCCCACCGGTTGCCCCTTCATGCCTCCTCCTCTTGCAGCTTCTTCTCCTGTGCCTGGCCCCCGGCGCTGACTTCGCACAAGTACGTCTTGAACTCGCGCGCCGGCACGTTGTTGCTGAACATCTCTTGGATTTCAGCGTAGTTGCGACCCTTCATCTCAGGGAAGTAGAAGTAGAGCCAGACGCACATGGGCAGAGACAGGCCGAAAAAGATGAAGCACACCTTCCCGCCCAGGTTAAGTTGATCCGTGTTAATCAAGTAGGGCATCACCTGCTGCACCAGGCAAGACGCCGCAGTCGAGCACATGATGTTGATGCTGTAGGTTTTTTGACGGAGTTGCACACTGTTTTTTCGCAATCTCGTTAGCAAGCCAGTCCTTGTTACAAATTTGAACGGGCCCCCGGTCTGTCGCGGCCCACAACCCGGTGTCCCGGCATCACCGTCTCGCCAACACTGGGGCTTCAGGGTCAAACCGTTCGACTGGTTCTGGGTCCCGAGTTTCAACACATGGGAACACGGCACCCGTGCAGCTTACCTCGCAGTTTCTCCGCCGACAGAGTACGCAACGGCACCGAGCGTCGCCTGGTACAAGTATCCCCAGATCACCATGAAAGCCACTGTCGCTGACAGAGATGTTTGAGTGCCGATGGTGCTGATGCCGCCGATAAGGAGCAGAAGAGCGGTCATTGTACAGACACCGCCAACGATCAAGGGACGTCGTCCGTATCTGTCGACCAGCGGCCATGATGTCATGTTACCGACAAACTGGATCGCGTAGGCGGCTTGGCCGATCGCCAAGGGGTTGTTGACTCCGGCAAGACGGAAGTAATACTAGTGACATGTCAGTTCTTGTATCTGTCTTATTGTTATCATTATGTGCGAACCGTCAAATAACCGCTAACAAAATTCACGCCGATCGCTTGTTGCGCGAGATACACCATGACAATGATGAGAGTGCGGCGCCCGTTCGAGCCCTTGAAGCAATCAAGCCAGCGGCTGGACTCTTGCTCCTTCTTGGCCTCTTGCTCCTTGGCAATCGCAACTGTTGCTACAGCCATGGCCCCGTCGACATCGAACTTGGGTCCGTTGAAGCGTCGGTAAGAGTTGGCTGCCTCCTCCCGGCGGCCCTTGATGAGGAGCCAACTCGGGGACTCGGGAAGGAAAGGAAGGCCCAGAAGAAGCAGACCAGGAGGGATAAGCTGGGTGATAAGGGGAATCCTCCACGACAAGTCGTTGTTGTAGTGGTCACTCCCCAGGACCGTCACTGAGTTGAGCCACTGGCCGATGGTGATCATGGTGTTGACCAGCACGAGGCACACACCACGCATCTTGACAGGGGCCAACTCAGCAACAAACACAGGGCCTAGCGAATGGCCCAGACCGAATCCGAAGGTGGCAACGGTCTTGCCGCCGAACAGCATGAGAACGGTCGTGCTGAAGTATTGGAGAATGATACCACCCACGCAGATGAAGCAGGCGATGATGATGGTTCGCTTGCGGCCGATGAAGTCGCTGACGATGCCCGTTGCGAAGGCCGAGACGAAGATTCCGATTGTACCGCCGGCGTTGAGAATTTGCTGGTCGCGGGCTGCGACAACCCATTTTCCGCCGACTTCGTGACCAAATCTTTTAGCAAAGGGTGTGACTGCGAGCAATTTCCCGATCGTGGTGACTTCATATCCGAAATTAATCGGCAGAAGGTAAATCATCAAACCTGCCAATTGGTCAGGTTAGTGTGTGGTGGTCAAACTGCAAGGTGAATCGGATGAACTAACAGAAACCCAAAACGCGCTTGTTGTCCCAAAAATCCGCAAATGTGAGCTTGTCGTTGACCGCAGTCGTTGGAAGCGCGGCCGCAGCTGCGACATTCACGTCCTCGAGCTGTTCGGAACGCTGCTTGTCGTCATGTTTGACCGTGGGTTCGGCCTTCGTGTCCGCCATGCTGGGCTACGAATACTCGGTACTGACAGCTTGACTTAGTGGAACGGACCTCGTTGCAAAGACGAGTGAGTGTCGTGCTCTTGGGACCTCGACTCTCCAAAGCTCCGGGATCCGGTGGGATCGCCCGGAGTCTTATACGCTGGGGAAACTCTCATCGCGTGAACCAAGATCAGGGGCTTGCCAGCTCTCCCCGTGGGTGAATGGAGAGCGCTCCCCGCCCTCCGCAGTTTCCACGTGGAGGTGACATCTCCCGAGTGCCAGAATGCTAAAGACTACCGTCTTTGGCACAACTTGGACCTGGAGAAGACATGACTCGGAGGCTGGGGGCGGGGAAGAGGCCTGCATTTGCGGGTTAGCGCCGCAGGACCTGTTCTCTTGCAGGTTCTTTTGCGGAGGCCACAAACAACCTGAACACACCGAGTGGAATTTCGTAGACGCAGATTGGTTGTGACGGCTCCGGTGGTGGGCCGGGCTTCAATCTCACAAGGCTTTGCTCCGGAGTCCCAGCTAAAAACATCACTCAAGAGCCTACCAACGAACAACGAATGTCGGACCCAAGACACACTCGGCTGGCATGCCCGGCTCGCTAGCAGCGGCACATACATGCGAGATTCCGTTTCAAGCAATTCTTAGCCCTCGTGGCTTCGTCAGTGAGTCGATCGCCGAACTGATTGGGCATTGTTTGCCCTTCCGAGCTCCGTCTTCCGTCTTCCGACCCCACACTAACCCCGGATCCCTCCGCACATTGCCTCGGATTCGGCAAGGTCCCAGGTTTTCGGGATCACCAGCCTGGCGGAAACTCGGTGGTGCTGGCTTCAGGTCGCGATTGGGTTGTGAGAGGCTTGGATATGTTTTGAGTGGGGTGTAGCGTTGAGTGTGCCATGTTCTTATTGACATCCAGTTTTCTTGGAGTCACTACTATCCCACTTGACATTCTAAAGCGCTGGAAGATGATTTGCTGAAGCCAACCCTTTGTTCGGACGAGATTCGCTGAAAGCAAACCTCAGCCTAAACGCCCTGGGGAAGGGCATTGATCACAATGACTTTGCGTGGAGGATTGATCTCTTTCCGCAGCATGCCAGCTTGAAGTCATTGTTTCGGATCCGATACCATGGACCACTGGCCCTGTGCCTTAGGATAAGCCCGTCACGCAGCTGGTTCCTCAGCATGCTTTCGTATGTCTTGGACAATTCATTGAGAAAAAACATGATGTAAGTATTGCTCATTGAATGTCAGCTTCATAGCATGCAGCTAAACAACCCTACACATATTAGAACAGAACACCCTTTGTCTGTTGCTTATCACTCAGGCGATGGTTCTTCATCAACGAAACCCAAACAATCGATCCAACCAATGCCACCAACGACGCGATGATCATGATCTTCTGCGTTTCACCGTACGCACGAATGATGGCGTCTCTCTCGGGAGTACCCACTGGATAACTGAGCTGAGTGACAAGATCGCCATAAATGAGGAGGGCCTGGTCTTTGAGTTCGTCGGGAAGGTAGCGCTCTAGCTTCGAGGGCATCAAATTGGTCCAAATGGCACCACTAATAGATTGGCCAATGGCACCTCCAACACTGGTGACAAGAGCCAGCAGAGCGAGACCGACGGCAACATCGCGGTGAGCAACGGAAGCCATGATGGCAATCTGCTCGACCATGACAATAGTGCCACCGGCGAAAGAGCCAAGAACCTCGCACATGATGACAAGGCCGACATGAGTATCGGGCATACGGAACTTGATCATCAGACCGGTAGAAAGCATCTGAAGAGGAATCGCAGCGAGCCCAAGCCACTTGTATCGGTCGGTGAAGCGCATGAGACTGGACACAAGAGATGTCAGTGCAGAACTAACGGTTATTACGACAATCACTTACAGCCCAACCGGAACCGCCCAAGCACAAGATACAATGTTGAAGATATTGGTGATGAAGCCAGCTCTTGAAACGCTGAGGTCGTAGACGACCTGCAAATAGGACGAGAACTGAACCTTGTAACAGCTGCCGCAAAGTTAGAGTTGGAATGCTAATGATCCGTCAGAAGTCTTGGACTTACTAGAAGCTGATCCACATGTTCCCTCCGAGTAAACAGGCGACCAGGACTGTTCTGTTCTGAAACAACTCCCAAGGGATGAAAGTCTTTGGCGCAAGATACTTCTCATATAGTGGGAATGCGATCAAGAGAAGACCACCGATTACGATCATCGCAATGATTCTGGGCTCAGTCCATTTGTGTGCCTGATAACCAGCGATGCTGAAGGGTAGCAGGAACAGCGAGAACCCAGCAACAACGATAAGGATTCCGGCAACATCAAATTCGATCAACCAGTATTTCACCGACTCCCAGAAGGTGCGGTTGGTTTGGGGCTTGACGTAGAGACCGAGTTTCTTGGCCCGGTTCAATTGGAGGGTAAAGATAATAATCAGGGGGGCGCAAATAACCGGGATGATGATTGTGAAAGCACCGTATCCCCATCTCCAAGTACTGCCGTCCAGGAAAGCTTGGGCAGCTGCAGGCCCGGCGAAGGTGTTCGAGACGTAGGGAGTGGATGTAAAGCCGAAGAGGATCATTCGGTTGCGAAGCGTCGAGGTATCGGCCATGAAGATGTTGAGAACGTAACCAATACCATTCATGCCAGTCCAGAAGAACGTTTGACCTGCAGCATAGGTTTCGACGTTGTTACACGTGGCCATGAGAATCAAGGCTACGGGATCATGTCAGTTCTGGTCTCCGGCAACATTGACGGAGGCTTCATACAGATGACAACACAAACCAACATGATGCAGAGGCCTTGCGTTCTACCAATCACGTCGATAATACGCGCGAGTGGTAGCTTGCTGACTCCTGCCACGATATTGGAGATGATGCCCGTGGCGGCCATAAGGCCGTGGAGACCGAAGTCACTGACTGCATAAGGCAGTAGAGAGCTGGCAATTTGTTGTTGTAGCGAGTCTGTGAAGAAGACAAGCCAGATGCTGGAATGAGGTGAGCATGTGCAATCGGAAGAGTTGTGCAGATTGTGCATACAAGATGTAGGCGACAATAAGCCACGGCTTGGTCCATGTTTGAGTCAAGGCCTCAATCTTCTCGACACCTGCAAGTCCGCCGGTGTTTGGATCGATTTCGGAACTGGGCTTCTCATCGACGATCTCGGGATCTTTTTCGTCAATCGGAGCTGGGACGGGACGCTCAGGAGCAATCTCTGGTGAGCTCGCGGCTTCGTTTGAGGAAGCCATGTTGTCTTGAGGCCACAAGCCGCTTGAATGGGCGTGTCCGGGAATCTGTTCGTGGAACGTGCAGGTCCAAAAGACTCAACTGTGAAGAATGCAACGGCGGCGATGCAAGGGTTCTTGTATCCTTCCAGCAACACAAGAGGCGCCAAGAGATGGGCCGCATGAAGGGTGGGACGAACACATGGTTGTGTGCTGTGGACAATGCGGCAACGCGTGCTGATACGGTCTTGAGTACATAGTACAGCGCTCTTGGCCATGGGAAGTAACGTCGACCGACGGGCGGCGACATGGTTCTCGGGCAGGCTCGGCCAATGTTCGTTTGAGGGGGCCGTGAACACGGGATGAGTGGTTCGCTAGTGGCTCGAAGGATCACGATGTGGATTCGGGGGCCTAGATTGATAAGATCAAAAAAAATTTCACGACTAGAGTGGTGTCATTGGAGGATTGAAATCCATGCCGAGGGCGGCGTTGCTCTCGTAGGGGTTTTTATTGAGAGCGAACCCCTTCTTGTCTTTATTGCCGACGGCTCAAAGGGTACGTTGCCCGAGCTGTCAGATGATAGCCCAATGAAGGATGAGATGCATGATGGGTCAAGTGCATCGGGCCGTGGTCTTGAGAGGCAGCCACCGTGCTAACGGTGAAGCTCGGGAATGGATCGAATAAGGCGCAGAAGAACCCTCGTAACCACCGAGAATTCGTTCATTCGCAGGGGACAACCCTATCCTATCTTACCTATCGCGACCCATAACGTCTTGGCATTGAGTGAATAAAGCAGGGCACTCAACGAAGGAATTTGCGACTCTAGCACACACTTCAGAATGAGCTTTTCGCTTTCTCGGCCGGATTCTGCCTGGGAATTGATCGCACCCATTTCAAGCTTTCTTGTCGTGCCTGTCAGTAACCCAGAACACCGGATGATTGTTCAGCAAGCATGTCTGTTCGGGTACCTCTGCCTGGAGCATCCACAACACTACCTGGGCGGGACCACCATCACAGCGAGACTAGTCCCAATTGGCCATCAATTGCAACTCAACCCGCTCAAGCACGAGTAGCATTTCCCCCGGGGAATAGCGCTCGCTCTCGACTTTCACGTTGATTTCTCATGAATGCCCTTTGAAATTCGCGATTGGTAGCTCAACGAGGCCGGACTGCCACATTTAAGATTGCATGGGGGTTTGCATGAATCAAAGCACCGTCAGTGTTCCCTTCGGCATGGCAGCTCATTTCCATTTATCGGTGTTTACAAGATTGAAGATCTCAGACTGCCAAGCAGATGTCAACTCTCATCCCCCGTAAGGTCGGAATTAAGACTCTATATACCGGTCTCTGTCACGGAACATGAATCTCAACGATGGTGTACTGGTGAGGGTTGAAGCTCACTCCAGGTTGGTCACGCAGATCCCAGCACTATCGAGATCGCCAGGCAGCAGCTCAGCTCATTGGGCCATAGCTCTCTGGCAGCGACAACTCCCGCGGCAAGAAGAAGGTAAGACTAGTGCTTTAGAATCCTCGCCGTTTGTACATTCGTTGTTTGGGAGCAATGGCGGGATGGGCGGTGCCGGGCGCTACTCGGAGCCGATCACCGGCCATGGTCTCCTTGGAGCGCTTACCGCTCGCAGCACTTGTGCTCTCACGAATGCCATTTTCCTGGCTTGAAATTCATTAGAGCGTAGTGGTGTTGTGGGTCCCGGTCATTCGGTGCCGCGACATACGTGCCGTCTCTGTTGTCTTACGAAGATTGTTGATCATTGAAGAGGCTGTACATACCGGGTCGGGAATTTTGGAACTTTGCGAACGCTGAAATACTTCTGCTGAGTTAACCTTTTTTCATTGCCCACAAAGTTTCATTACAGATTATCAAGGCCTGCGGTAACAGCCGCCACCGCCTCCAGCA